>NC_039362.1:20708932-21908932 GCF_003573695.1 Papaver somniferum
TTTTTTTTTTTTTTTTTTTTAGCCCAAAATTTAGTTAAGTTTGGTTCACAAAAGAGGCAAGCCCAAAATCCAAAAAGTTAAGTTTAGAGCAAGCCCACTATTAAGAAACTACAAGCCTAACAAACAATTAAATTACAAGCCCAAATAAAGAAAGAAATAAAAATACAACTAATTATTACAAACCCACAAAAAAAATAAAAAAAATAAAAAATAAAATAAAACTAAAATTATTACAATCCCAAATAAAGAAAGAAATAAAATTAAAATTAAAATAATTATTACATGCCCAAAAAGATAATTAAAATTACAAGCCCAAAAGAGAATAACAATACAAACCCACAAAAAAATTACAAGCCCAAAAAAATTGGGTTTGGGTTTAGGCTTACTTGCTTAAGCACAGCCCAGCTGTTCAGTTTGGTTGCAAAAGCCCAGTTGGGCTTTGGATCATCCTTCTTCAACTCCTTAACAGAGGCCCAGTTGGGTCACAACTTCTACTCCAACAGCACCAGCCCAGCCCAGCTCAACAGATCAGCAGCTCATCAAGGCAGGTTCAGGCTTCAAGCAACAGTTCTGGCACCAGCAGTGTTTTGTTTAACTCAAGCCCACAAAACTGACTGTGTAGCAACTTCAACAGCTGCAGTCTTTGGTTCTCAGTGCTGCTAGCAACAGCTTCTCAAGTCCATTAACAGCTCCTCAGGTACCTGCAACAGATAGAGTTAATTAGTTCTTGCAACAACTCAAAATTGGCTCAACAGAGATAGCCAACATAGCACAAAAACAATGGTTCAGTGGGCAAAAATGGGAATGAACATAGAAATTGCAGAGATTGCAGTTCTTAGGAACCAATTTGAACTGGTGCAAAGTGACTATTGCATAGCCATGAAGAACAAGATTCAGGTGCAGTGCAGCTACGTTACACTATGATACAATCTGAGTTGTAACTGAGATGCTGCTGTAAGCAAGAAAAGAAATGGAGAACAGGACAAGATGCAGTGATGCAGTGATGAAAAGTATGCAAGTTATGCAGTGAGAGCAATGAACAAGAGGATGACAATAATGCTTATGACAGTTAGGTAACAGTAATGCAAACTAAGCTAAGATGAAGTACAATAAACTAGCAAACTAACAACAATTAATGATAATGCAGTTAAAGCTACAGGCTTACACTAAGTTACACCAAGAATGCAAGATGCAATGATGCTATGAATATGCAGTATATGCAAGAAGATACACTAGCTAACAATGCAATATATGCAAGATGACAGTGCAAGAAGGGAATGATGGTTATGGACAACAAGCAAGAATGCAAGAAAAACAAAGAGACAACACAGCGCCGCTACCGAGTCCCCGGCAGCGGCGCCAAAAACTTGGTGGGTTTTATAAACAACCTACAAATTGACCTGCAAGTATACAAGGTCAATTGTAGCTATAATGGGAAGAAAGGGAAAGTCCACAGGGACAAGGAGGGAGCTGGTGTTGTTTTCTAAATCTTTCTAGTGACAGTGACTAAAAGCACTAGGGCATTTGAATCCACCCAATAATCCTAAGCTAAGGCAATGCCTATTCAAATTATGTTCTTGTTCTTTTCCAGATAAAACTACAATGAATGATCTCTCAGTTAGTTTCCCTAACTCACCCCTAGTATAAGTTGTCTTCTTACAGCACAACCTATCACAGGCTCATTTGGTTCAATTAGCTAACTGTCATTCCTTTATCAATTAAGCACATTTCTTCTTCCAGAGAGGTCTCAAATGGATGACTTATCAACAAACTTCACTAACTCACCCCTAGTATCAACTGTCTTCTTACAGTACAATTGATCACAGGCTAATTTGATCCATTAGCTAACTATCATTCCTAAAGCAATGAAGCACAATCAAGAACAACAACATGAACATGAATTATCTTAACATATGATTATGGGTTTCATCAAAACCCTAGTTATTAAATTATAACATGATGAACACAATACTGAAAATAAACTACTACAACTTGGTGCACCGGCTACTCCGGGCATGCCCCATTACAACACCCAGAGACCCCTATTTATACATACAAGCTATAATCAAAGAATCCCCAAATCAGTACCACATCAGCAAAATTAGGGTTTGCTGAAAAATACAATTAAAATCAAAATTGGCTAACCTAATCTACTGATAACAACCCTACTACGTGACCTATACTTCAATTTAGACATACAATCGATTTCCCCAAAAAATCCCCAATGTCAGAAAAATTAGGGTTTGATAAAAAATCTTACCTAATCTCTGAAAATGATTATGACTCTTCACCCATGCCTCTATTCCTCTTCCTGCGTCTTCTCTTGTTCTTCCCATGCCCTAATTGCTTTTCTAGCTCATCTATTTCATCAACCCCTAACCTAGGGTTCCTGTGAGAGGAAAAGATCGAGGAATTGATGTTATAGAAAGCTAGAGGAGTAGGGGAAGAGTGGGTTTCAGTTGGTAGGAGCCATGATGTCTTTGGTGAGAGTTGTGGTGGTGGTAGAGGAGGACATGGTAGTGGTTGAGGCGTACATGGTTGTTGCAGAAAGAAGAGGGGAAGAAGAAGGAAAGAGAAGGTCGATGGCGTTATAGCTTAGGGTATGTTTGTTTGGGTATAATAGACCTAGGTGTTAGGGTGTGTGTCGGGAACATCAAGATTTGATGTCGTGCGAAGATGAGCCGTGGGATAATATCTTCTGGAACGGATCTAACGGCGATATGGAGACATATCATGAGCGACCGTTGGATGCAAAAATACAACGAAACTGACGGCTCAAGATCGAGTAAGGTGATGTGGTGTTAGACAGGAGCTTCAGACTTTGATGTACTGGCGATGCTGCGACCGTAGGATGCTGAGATGATCCAATTTGACGGCTAGAAAGGGAAACGGGTATGGATATAGGAAATGGATTTGGATGAGGGTTTTGGGCCTTGGGTATGCCAAGCCCATATCTTCTTTAAGAACAATTCTTCCTCTTCAAGCCCACTTCTAGCCTTTTGGTCTTGTGCACAACATTCTTCGCGGCTTCCTTGTGTAATTCCTCCCGGCTTTTCACCGCTTTTCTGCTATTTTCCGCTCCGCTATTCATCCAAACTTTATTTATTACCTAAAAATGCAAAATTAGTTAATAAAAATATTTATTCTTGAAAACAAAGAAAATACAGAATATGGGATAAAATGTAGAATTAATGCACAAAAGATGAGTTAAATGCCAAGAAAAATATATAGAAATATGCACTTTTTAGCACTCATCAGGCTGTCGTGCAACTGAGCACGTATTGCTCAATTCGACAAATTACTGATGAGCTGCTGAATATTGATCAATATTCGAGCAATTGAGCAAGTACTGCTCGATTCGGCGAATTATTTACTGGTGACGTGACCCAATAAAATATTAATTAATTAAAATATTGGTAGATTACCGAATATTGTATAATTAATTTTTATGCTGATTGGTGGATCAACATAAAATTATTAGTGTTTGAAATTGCTCAGAATGATGGTTTCACAGAGCGTTTATTCGGAACCCTAATTTTCGATCAATCCTCCATCAATTGGCGAATTGTTGAAAATTAGTCATGAATGAAGAGGGACCGACCACATGGGATGATGAACGCCCATGTGATACCCAGTGCTCGAGTGAGCACGCACCAGGGTTCTCAGTTTGAGAGTTGGTGAAAGAATGATGATTAAATGGTGGTTTCACCATTTTCTGAAATATTGCTGGATTCAACATTAGGTGATAAAACCTAAGTATCAGAGATGGGGGACCGACCAAGAGGGCATGGTACCGGCTCCTTGATAGACACATTTTTGTGTCTAATTTGTCTCGATTCTATATATTGATAGTGCTCATTTTTGTACTTATTATGGTGTTTTATGTGTGTGTAGGTATTTTTGGCCAACAAACATTTTTGGAAAAATCGGCTCTAAAAGTTGCGCGGGGCACCCCCGGAGGACACTTGCTGTTCGTACCCCTCAAATGGATAAGGGGTGACCAATTAATAAGGGGCATCCATTTCCAGGCAGTTGCTAAAGGGATACCAGCACATGATAGGGGAGGTCATCTTCTTCATTTAAATTCAGAAAAAATCCAGAAGAAATAACCAGCGAAGAAACAAACTTTCGGTTGGATTTCGAAGATGTTTTAGTGAGATTCAATCACTGAAATTTGCTGGGCTGGACGTGATTCAACTAAAAAGGCTTGGTATGTGCGCTGGAAACAATCGAATTGGGCTGGATAAGCCGGAAAAAGGAAACAAAGTTTGAGTTTTGCACGAAAACTTTGTGGAATTGTTTTAGGAATTCCAGGGAGACTAAACGCGTGATATTGTTTCCTAAGGTAGTATTCTATCTAAGGAAGAGTTTAGGATGGTTTGGAAGTCTCAGAAACGATTAAGGAAGTCGGCAGAAGAGATTATTGTCGTGGATTGCACGAAAAGAAAAAGAGAGAATTAATCGCTATTTTTAGGTTTCTGAGTAGTATAAAAGGTGTGTTTAAGTCTCAGGGAAGAAAACGAAGTTATTGGAGCAGTCGCAGAGGAGTTTGTAACACTACAGAGGTGAATTGATCAAGTTGCAGGAAACCCGTATTTCTGCTGTTGCTGCTGAAGAACATCCGTTGCAAATAAGAACAACGTCTCAAATTTGTAACTCTGCTACAATAACTTCTTTGTAACAATCAGTCATTCGTTTTGCGACTCCAATACACCGTTGCAAACATTCAGAGTTATAGTTTTTCATCTTTTAATCAACTTTTGAACCATAAACAAATATTTTGAGCAAATGATTAATATGAGGAGCTAAACCCCATTGCTGAGGCGACGGAGGAAGCCATTTTTCCAATTATTATGGGGTAAATTCTATTTAATTTAATTTTTGTAATTCTTTTATGATTATTTGCACCGAACTGAAATCGAATATATGATTTTGATTAAGTGGTTGTGTTCTCAATTGATGGGTCATGCTTAGGTTAAATCTTTTGACGGTCCATGCTTTCGATTTACAACTATTTTTTTGAGAATCTACTTGTCTAGGAGAAAATATTAGAATCATTTTAAACGTAAAGAGTTGCATAAATATTGACTAGATTAAATCACATAAAAATTGGAGATTGGTGGAATCCAAAGTCTCAGTTCTTTTTATAAACTTGAATACAATTTCTTTTTAAGTTTTCTATTTTAATTTGAGTCTAAAATCGAGTCTACATAATCCGAGTTGAACGAACTTTACTACCACTTAAAAACTACATCAATTTTTTGGCGCCGCCGACGCGGATTTGTATTAGGTTTTAGGTTTTAGATTTATTTTATTTCTTTTAGAATTTTTGTTCTCTTTTACTCCTTTGGTATTTTTTGATTCTTTTCAGATTTCGAGGGAAGCTACAAGGAAACAAAAAGTGCTATAAAAGGAAAGCATCGCCAAAGAAGGAAAGAAAAGAGGAATCCGAAAGGAGTGAAGAAGAAGATTTTGTATATAGTTATTTTGGTTTATTTTTAGAAACTCTAAATAGGGTTTTACTTTTGTAATTTTTCTTTTTATTTTTGGACACTTTTTGGACTTTATTTTTGGACTGGGACATTATTATTTTTAAACCCTACGGAAGGGTTGGTTTAAATAAAAACTGTGTGCAGAGAACGACGGTGATTACGATATCGCCTCGGCCCCTCAGGTTCGTACATGACATAGGAGTCGTGGCCCGAGTCGACTTCAGCGGTTCTTCGCCCGTCTGGTACGGGAGGTAAGTTTTTCGAAACACCCGCGAATCCCCTGTCAGCGGGTTTACTGTATTCCTTCGTTTGCATATATGCTGAGGACTTGAAAACGGTTGTTTTAGTTTCCTAGTAAAGGGCAAGGACTGGCCATACAAGATAAGGGTTCGGATTTCATCACCGTTCTCTTCTTGCCCGCCTTAGGAAAACGAAACCAAACGCAAACCTAAGCCTAAAATTTTGACTAGAACGAGACCGATAGGGTAACGAGCTTAATAGGAAAGTCGTTCGAAAAATATTGGTTACTCTTTTGAGCATACTTCGAAGTTCATGATGGTTTCTGTGAGTTGAATGCATGACTGCGCCGCCTTGTAACCGGTGAGGCCTTGGGTATCAAAGCTCCACTGAGCTTCCCTCGCCTAGATTCAACTTACTTTGACTCGGATTGATTCCAGAGGGGTTTGCTCAGATTGTAACGAGTTCCTTTTCGAAAGAATAGAATCTGGTCTAGAAACAATCTAAGTGGAACCATCATGCTTTTTGTTTGCTAGAAAATTAGTTTTGATTTGGTTGAGTCATCCTTGTTTTGTGATTGCATAGAATCCCAAATATCCCGATAGTGCCAGCAATGGCAACTTTGAAAGCTTTGTTGAACCCAACTAGGACTACTCGTCCTTCTTGTATCAGGTTAGCCGAAACTGAAGCAAATTATGAACTTAGGCCTGGGACCCTACAGATGCTTCCAATCTTTTTAGGGAAAGAAAATGAAAACCCATACTTCCATGTTAGGGATTTTGAGGAAATTTGTAGTACCCTAAAGATTAGAGACCTTGATGATGATGCTTTGAAACTTAGGTTATTTCCTTTTTCCCTGAAAGATAAAGCCAAATCGTGGCTATATAGTTTGCCTTCCGGTTCAATAGAAACATATGAACAACTTACATCTGCCTTTTTGAACAAGTTTTTCCCTAGGCACAAAACATCGTCTATTAGGACGCAAATCTGCACATTTTCTCAACAGGAGGGAGAATCGTTATATAGGTATTTGGAAAGGTTCAATGACTTATTAGCCCAATGTCCTCATCATGGTTTAGAAAAGGTTAGGCTAGTTCAAATCCTTTATGAGGGTTTAGATTATTCGACAACAACCATGGTTGAGTCTCTATGCACTGGTGGTTTTGAAAACCAAAATGTTGATGCGGCGATGGAATTTTTGAATGAAATCGCCGAAAAGACCCAGCAATGGGAATATTGTAGGGAACCCAAGAGAACAATTCTTCTAGGTAGAGGAAACGATAATAGGGCAGAAGGAGGCTATGAATCAGATGCCAAAATTGCTGCTATAGCAAAAAGGTTAGAAGCTTTAGAATTGGGTCACACTAGTGGTAGAGTAGAGCCTTTTTGGGAATGCCAGAATAATAAAGAGCAAGCCAATGCTCTCTATAATAACACTAGGTTTGATAACCGTCAGAATTTTGACCCATATTCAGAAACCTATAATCCTGGTTGGAGAAACCATCTGAACATTTCATGGTCTAAGGACCAAGGTCAGTTTAGTAATTCTAATGTTCCCCCAGGTGATGAGTGCTAAAAAGTGCATATTTCTATATATTTTTGTTGGCATTTAACTCATCTTTTGTGCATTAATTCTACATTTTATCCGATATTCTGCATTTTCATTGTTTTCAAGAATAAATATTTTTCTTAATTAATTTTGCATTTTTAGGTACCAAATAAAGTCTGGATGATTTGCGGAGCAGAAAAGTAGTGAAAAGCCGGGAGGAATTACGCAAGGAAGCCGCAAAGAATGGAGCGCACGTTCAAAAAAGCTAGGAATGGGCTTAATAAGGAAGAGATTTGTTCTTAAAGAAGAAGTGGGCTCAACATATCCCAAGCCCAAACTTATTTCCCAAAACTAAACCCATTTTCCAAGCCCAGAACTCCAAAACCCAAACCCATTCTTTTGTAGCCGTCAGATTGGATCCATCTCATCATCCAACGGTCGCTTCATCATCGTGCATCGAAGTCTGAAGATCCAACGGTCGCTTTATCCGTTGAAAAATCCAGGTTTGGGGGTAGCTCATTTTGTTTCACAGTTTCACTTGCGTTTATTTCCTGTTATATTTGTGTGAAGCTGTTGAAACCTCTACACTTTGTCTTTTGGGTTGATCCTCAACTCTTTAGATTGTTAGTGTATGGTGAATTTTTGTATATAATCCAGTAGATAAAATTTCTTAAAACCCTTTTGTTCCTTTTGTATATATTTTGCTAATCCAATATGATCTCGGCTGAAATATGTTGGATTCTTGCCTTGAATAACGGAGTTCTAATATTGCTTTCGCCGAAATCGGGTATTCTCTTTCCTTTTTCTCTACTCAACATGATCCTCTTCATATGTTGTATTATAATTTTGTTCATATTTTGAAACATTGAGGACAATGTTTAGTTTAGGTTTGGGGGTGAAAAGTAGATACTTTGATAATATGCTATAATTGAAAACGAACTCCTTCTTTTGAAAAAATCGAAAAAAATTCAAAAAAAATTAAAAAAAAAATTGAAAAAAAAAACATAAAAATGGAGCTCATTTACCTTGAAATGTTGACTCTTGTGCAAATATGTAATTATTAGGAGTCTTAGTCTAGATATTTAGGCACCCTGATTCTAGCACAATTCACATAGTGATAAGAAATTTGCACGCGCACGATCTACCAATACATGTATGGCCTCGATCTTCAAGGTGTTTGATAGGAAGTTACGATTTCCAATCACTTTAGAATACTGAACGAAACTTGACTAGCTTGTTCTTTGGTTGGTTGGGATAGAAGGTGGAGGTTACATTAAGAAAGACAACCATCGAATTTAACTGGGTGCATCAAAAAGGGCTACCTCTTGCAAAGTGTCATGTAATTTTTGTTTCCTTTTGTATATGTATCAAAAGTGTCTCCTTCAAAAAAAAAAATACAAAAAAATCAAGTATTTATCAATTCCATCCTCTCTTGTTCCAAAAATAAAAGAGAGTAGTCAATGTAAATAAGAGTCATGTAAAGAGTCATTTTGTTGTTTCATTGTAATAAGCAAGGAGGGTGTATGCCATTGATGTACAACGCGAGTAGTTGTGAAATACCTCCAACTCATTCACAATTCTCGTAAAGTCCGGACAGCTAGCTAGATTTCGACCTTGGTTCTTAGCCTGAGAAACTATCTCTTGGTGATTAGTAGTCATAACTTCAGATCTTTCTTTACACATGTGTAGATACACTTTACACCCTTATCACATGTATTTTTTTTGTTATCAGTGCTAGGATTGTGCCTTTGATAGCTAGATTGACATCTCCATTTTGCTGTGAGCTTAAACTGACTTGCACATGTCACATTTGATGGAATATGAGCTTATATTTTGACCTAGAACTTTGTAGGTACGTTCTAAGCAAACCTTCACGAGACTTAACTCGTCCACTAGGGACACTTAGTGGTTTAAAAGGCTTAGTGCATATGCTAAATGCATTCGAGAGACCAGCGACAGTGGTATAGGTAGGATTTCCTTAGTTTGTTTTTACTTGAGGACAAGTAAAATTCAGGTTTGGGGGTATTTGATGAGTGCTAAAAAGTGCATATTTCTATATATTTTTGTTGGCATTTAACTCATCTTTTGTGCATTAATTCTACATTTTATCCCATATTCTGCATTTTCATTGTTTTCAAGAATAAATATTTTTCTTAATTAATTTTGCATTTTTAGGTACCAAATAAAGTCTGGATGATTTGCGGAGCAGAAAAGTAGTGAAAAGCCGGGAGGAATTACGCAAGGAAGCCGCAAAGAATGGAGCGCACGTTCAAAAAAGCTAGGAATGGGCTTAATAAGGAAGATATTTGTTCTTAAAGAAGAAGTGGGCTCAACATATCCCAAACCCAAACTTATTTCTCAAAACTAAACCCATTTTCCAAGCCCAGAACTCCAAAACCCAAACCCATTCTTTTGTAGCCGTCAGATTGGATCCATCTCATCATCCAACGGTCGCCTCATCATCGTGCATCGAAGTCTGAAGATCCTGCTAAACACTACAGCACCTAACTCCATCTGGAGCCGTCAGCTTAGTTGTATCTCGCAATCCAACGGTCTCTCCAAGCTTCATCCCATCGCGCCGTTCATTTAAATCCAAATCTGGTCATCCGATGATTTCCCTCTCGCTGCGCATCAAACTCGCTACACTTGCCTCACACCCTAGCACGAAGCACCTATACCCAACCAAACACTCCCTACATCCCAAAACACTCGAGTCTTCTCCTCCCTCTCAACCTCTCTGTCTGCAACTCCCTCTCCGCCTGCTCTCACTGCCACCACCACCATACCCTGCCGCACCACCACCCTGCCATCGCCACTTCCTCCACTGTCACCAAACACCACCTACACGCCGTAGCTACCTCCCCTACCTCTATAGCCATCTAACTCATTGATTTTTCACCACTGAAACCCTAGGTGATAAATCAATAAATTAGGTGAGGCTATAAGACGCAATTGAAGACATGGAGAGGAGTAGAGAAGAGAGAATAGGCATGGGTCGACATCAATTCAGGGATTAGGTGAGTGGACTTTTCAATTCAAAAATTAGGGTTTGCAAGTTAGGGTTTCGAAATTTGGGGATATTTTTTAAAACTATAAAAGGCAACTGATGTGTAGAGAGAAGGGTGTTCTTGGACTAGCCAAGTTACCAATTAGGTTTAATTTTAGTTTGTAAAATTCTAATTTCAATTTCATAAACAGTTAGGGTTCTGTTAATTTAGGGTTCTTCATTTGTTGCCACTGTCCAAATTTCAATTCCATACTTTATTGTTTAATTCCATGTTTAGGTTAGTTTTAATTTCAAATTCAGTTAATTTCAATTTTCAATTTTATTCTTAGTGTTTGCTGTTAATTTTCTGTGTTACTGTTAATTTTATTTTGTAAATTTTGTTAATGTTTCATTGTTTAATCTATGTTAGGATAGTTTAATTAGAATGTTTCACTGTTTAATTTCACTGTAAATGCTCCTGATTTGTGTATGTTACTATGTTATCTCTGTGATGTTTACTGTTTTGTGTGAATGTTAGGCTAAAGCCTTTGAAGCATTGGATTGATTGAGCAGTGGGGAGAAACTAGTGCTCACTAGTGACTGTGAGCAAACTGGTTCTCTTCCCACTCTAGTTGTATGCCTAGGCTCTCAATTTGGTTTTTTTATAACTGTTTTGTGCCTTGTTCTCCCACTGCCCTTGGCTAACAGCCTTGGTTTATTTGGTTTTGTTTCCTGTTAACTGCCACTGTTACCATTTGTTTCATTGCTGCTCCCTTGCCTTAGGCTAACTGCCTTTGTGCCTCATTGCCACTGATTTTTGCTTCTTTCCCATGAACATTGTTAGTTTGTTTCACTACCATCTTCATTGTCATTGTAAATGCCATCCTTGGCCCTGTGTGATTTTGTTTCCTGTCTGCCTTTGCTTCTGCTGCCTTGTTCTCCCCCTGCTGCTACTACTTGCTGTTGCTGTTGATGCTGCTCTCCCTTTCCCTGCTGAAGCCACTGCTGCTGCTGCAACTGAGCTTGGCTCAGCTAAGACCACAGTTCAGGTTAAGGCCCAGCCACAGTTCACTGTGAAAGCCCAGCTCAACCCAAGGCTCAAATCACATCACAAGCCCAGTCTAATTCAGTCCACCAAAGGCTCAGTTCACTACACTAAACCCAAGCCCAAGTTCATAGTTCATCATTCAAAGGCCCAAGGCCTAAAGCACTTCATCATTACAAACAAACCCATTAAGCCCAATTTACTCAAAGGGTATTCAAAGCCCAACAGTTCCAAAGGGTATTCATAACCCATTGGTACCACAACCCTTTGATACCTAAAGCCCAATAGCAATTTAGAGCCCAAATGGATAGAAACTACAAAACACCCCCAGTCTCTGTGGATCGACCCGTACTTGCACGAGCTACAACTGACGACCGTGCACTTGCGGTATTACTGTAGGCCCGTTTTTATTACGCTTAATTTTCACACACCTCCGGGCCCACCACCAGGTTTTGGCTATACTAAGAATACTTCAGGATCAACTCAGTTTCAGAATAAGTCTGATAAGAAACTCTTAAGTCTAGAGGAAACTCTCACCTCGTTTATTCAAAATACTGAAAATATGCGTCAATTGCTTTCACAAAGCATAGAAGCTAGTAATAGGATAGGACAAGAACATAATCAGGCCATTTCTGAATTGAAAGACCAGGTTAGTCTGATCAATGAGTCTCTAAGAGAAAAAGGTAAGTTCCCTAGTCAACCGATACCCAACCCTAGAGGAGTTAATGAAATAGGTGCAAAACCATTTAATCAAGTGAATTCTGTCACAACCCTTAGGAGTGGTAAAACGGTAGATAATAAGGTAGCCATGCCTAATAGTGGACATATTGTAGATCCACCTTCTAGTTCCCAAGATGAGCCCCAGAAGGAGCCACTAACTGAAGAAACCGATAAAATTTCTAGTGATGCCAATGTGGTTCCCGAAAGGTCTCATTTTGTACCCAAAGCCCCATATCCACAGTTGTTAGCTCCAACAAAGAGAGAGTCGACTTTCAACGAAATACTAGAGATATTTAAGCAGGTAAACATTAACATCCCTTTATTAGAAGCAATTAGGAAAATGCCTGCTTATGCCAAGTTCCTTAAGGACCTTTGTACACGAAAGCGTAAGCTTAATGTCCATAAGAAAGTCTTTTTAGCTGGTCAGGTAAGTTCAATCCTTCTGAACCAAACAGCCCCTAAATATAAATACCCTGGATGCCCCAACATATCTTGTGTGGTCGGTAATTATTCAGTAGATAAGGCATTGCTTGACTTAGGAGCTAGTGTGAACTTACTCCATTATCATGTATACAACCATCTAGGTCTTGGTAAGTTCAAACCGACTAAAATAACATTGCAATTAGCTGATAGGTCTGTCAAAATACCTAGTGGTGTCATAGAGGATGTTCTGATTGAGGTTGATAAATTTATTTATCCAGTGGATTTCGTTGTTCAAGATACTCATCCTGTTCAGGATCCTAGTGCTCAAATACCGGTGATTTTAGGTCGCCCATTTTTAGCCACAGTTAACGTTTTCATCAACTGTAGGACCGGACTTATGAACATATCCTTTGGTAATATGACCACTGAACTAAATGTCTTTAATGTTAATAGATAACCTTCCGATGATTTAGAATAAGTGAATATGATTAGCATTTTGTTCAGGATCTAACTCAGGATAATTGGGACGACACTTTATTTGGTGATTCCTTAGATGAACTTGATGAGGAAATTCTCTTAAGTCAGTTAGGTGACCAAACTTTTGAACTAGAAGAAGCTCTTGAGTACTTTAAAGACTCTACGGACCCTGAGATTCAAGCCATAGTGCTAGGCCTTACGGAGAGTAGTGTTGACCCTAAGTTTGGGGGTAATGAACTAGAAGAATATCTTGAGTATTTTAAAAACTCTGAGGATCCAGAAATTCAAGCAATAGTTAGAGGTTTGTCCGAGAATACTGACTACCCTAAATTTGGGGGTAGTAATGGTCAATTATCTCCATTAGAAGTCTCTAACTTGGGATTCGAGCCTAGTGTACCTGAGATATTACTTGAGTCACTTCCGAATCCGCAACCGGATCCTCCTGATATTGTCCAGGAGGAAATTCTAAAGACTTGTTGTTCGAATGAGTCAATTTGTCAAGACACTCATATGAAGCCCAAATGGGCACAACAGAAAACCCAGTTGTCTTGCAGGAAACCTTGGATGAGGATGTGCTATGTATGTTTATTTTTCTGATTTGGTGCAGTTGTCTGATAATTGTGGCAATTTTATTTGCTTTTGTTGACCCATAGTTGTTTCGACTATTGATATATGATTTGAAAGGTAATTAGCCATTTTGTGGTATTTGACGTCTGGCTGAAGACTTTAAATTTAGCACTTTTTGGGAGGTAACCCAATCTCATGCAACATGGTAATATCTTTCCTTATCTCTTTTGCTTCAAATGATAACAGTTTATCCTTGTTCATGCTTTTAATTTTATCTTTAGAACATTGAGGACAATGTTAGATTTAAGTTTGGGGGTATGGGAGAAACTTTTTAGTTGAAGTATGAATAAATAAACTCCAGAACCTAGAAATTTATGCCTATTGAGGATTGCACTAACTAATCTAAGTGGATGGAAGCATTTTGATCGTAGGAGTTGAGGAACCAATCTGATTAGATGGAAACATCTAGAAGAGTCTATTCATAAAAGCACAGAGCTCAGGTGTTAGAATTAACATGATAGTTTCACCATCTCTCGTTGAGTCCTTTTCACTTCTATTTTTATTTTATTTTGTTTTTAAACCATGTTTCTCTAAGTGATAGGTGGGGCCCACGATTCAAGTTGTTACCAATGCTAGGGTGATTTAGAGTGATTGAGTTACAAAGAAAAAAAGAAAAAAAAGAAAAAAAAAAGAAAAGAAAAGACCAGACCAATTACACCAAATGGATCAAAAAAAAAAGAGAGAAAAAAAGAAAGTGAATAAAGTCGACCACTGGTACCCTTGTATATGCCAGTTGTGTTGAACTAGAATTAGGATTATTGATCACCGGTTCCCTTGTATATGCCAGTTATGTTGATATTAGTCAGACTAGTATCTCAATCCATTAGGATAGGTTCATTTTGGCGGAGGCCTTCAGACAGATATGGGAAACGCCGGTCACTTAGTAAACGTCAAAACCATCTATGTTTTTCTCTATATCCATCTTCTTGATCTATCCATGTGATTAGTTTTGACTACGGATATTGATGTCCATAGTGCGACTATCTGAGTAGAGCTCTATCACTTTATATGAATTTTAGTATGCTTGAGTGCAAACTCGTGTACATCAATTGGAATTTCGCATCAGGGTACTTCCTTCTGTAGTCAATAAGTATGCCAACCAAGGAGATTCTTTAGTGCCTTCCAAGGTTCTGCGTAGATAGCTAAGGTCTGGAGTAAAGGTTTTGTGGGTATACCTCTTGTAAGCCCTCCGGAGACAACACTCCGCCACTAGGGACACTTAGGGGTTTAAAGGATTATTGCATACGCTAAATGCAATCGACGATGCCTGCGTCAGTGAGTTAGGATTTTATTTTATTTTATTTTATTTTTGCTCGAGGACTAGCAAATAATAGGTTTGGGGGTATTTGATACACATTTTTGTGCCTAATTTGTCTCGATTCTATATATTGATAGTGCTCATTTTTGTACTTATTATGGTGTTTTATGTGTGTGTAGGTATTTTTGGCCAACAAACATTTTTGGAAAAATCGGCTCTAAAAGTTGCGCGGGGCACCCCGGAGGACACTTGCTATTCGGACCCCTCAAATGGATAAGGGGTGACCAATTACTAAGGGGCATCCATTTCCAGGCAGTTGCTAAAGGGATACCAGCACATGATAGGGGAGGTCATCTTCTTCATTTAAATTCAGAAAAAATCCAGAAGAAATAACCAGCGAAGAAACAAACTTTCGGTTGGATTTCGAAGATGTTTTAGTGAGATTCAATCACTGAAATTTGCTGGGCTGGACGTGATTCAACTAAAAAGGCTTGGTATGTGCGCTGGAAACAATCGAATTGGGCTGGATAAGCCGGAAAAAGGAAACAAAGTTTGAGTTTTGCACGAAAACTTTGTGGAATTGTTTTAGGAATTCCAGGGAGACTAAACGCGTGATATTGTTTCCTAAGGTAGTATTCTATCTAAGGAAGAGTTTAGGATGGTTTGGAAGTCTCAGAAACGATTAAGGAAGTCGGCAGAAGAGATTATTATCGTGGATTGCACGAAAAGAAAAAGAGAGAATTAATCGCTATTTTTAGGTTTCTGAGTAGTATAAAAGGTGTGTTTAAGTCTCAGGGAAGAAAACGAAGTTATTGGAGCAGTCGCAGAGGAGTTTGTAACACTACAGAGGTGAATTGATCAAGTTGCAGGAAACCCGTATTTCTGCTGCTGCTGCTGAAGAACATCCGTTGCAAATAAGAACAACGTCTCAAATTTGTAACTCTGCTACAATAACTTCTTTGTAACAATCAGTCATTCGTTTTGCGACTCCAATACACCGTTGCAAACATTCAGAGTTATAGTTTTTCATCTTTTAATCAACCCCATTGCTAAGGCGACGGAGGAATCCATTTTTCCAATTATTATGGGGTAAATTCTATTTAATTTAATTTTCGTAATTCTCTTATGATTATTTGCACTGAACTGAAATCGAATATATGATTTTGATTAAGTGGTTGTGTTCTCAGTGAATGGGTCATGCTTAGGTTAAATCTTTTGATGGTCCATGCTTTCGATTTACAACTATTGTTTTGAGAATCTACTTGTCTAGGCGAAAATATTAGAATCACTTTAAACGTAAAGAGTTGCATAAATATTGACTAGATTAAATCACATAAAAATTGGAGATTGGTGGAATCCAAAGTCTCAGTGCTTTTTATAAACTTGAATACAATTTCTTTTTAAGTTTTCTATTTTAATTTGAGTCTAAAATCGAGTCTACATAATCCGAGTTGAACGAACTTTACTACCACTTAAAAACTACATCACTCCTGGTGGTCATGGGACCAGTTGTTGGTCAATTGGAGAATTCTCCAGTTGGTTGGAGAGAGTTCGGGCCCAGTATGAGCAATTGAGCAAATTAGGTCAGAATTGCGAAAATGTGTGGGACCGGCTTCGTGCAAGCCCTAGGAATGACTTGTTCGGTCATGAAGGCATGCACGTGTTTCCATGATGTCCGTGTCTCCGTACTGAGAGTTTCAGTATTTTCTGATGCGCGTTTGAGCAACATTGTGAATTTTCAGAAGAGTTTCATCTTGACTGAGAATCTCGATTTTTGTTGAAATGAGCATGTATGCTCAATTCATCAATATTTTGAAAATATTAAAATAAAAGTGTTTTAATATTTAAAATTTTCGTGAGAGGCTAGCCGGTCGTGTGACCATGTTAGCTTTTGGTTTTTCGTGATTCGAGCAATATTTGAGAAAATATGAAGAAATCATGAATTTTCTTAAACCCAGGAGTTTCACAAGTTGAGAAAAATAGTAATTATGAAAGATTAGGGATTTCAAGGTGTGGGACCGACCATAGCTAGGGCATCTCCGACCGGCCATGTTGCCCGGTCCCGCACACCTTTTTCTATTTTATAATATTATTTTTCGTGAATCCTTGAAGCTATGGAGAATCCTTGAAGATAGGGAGAATCCATGAGTTTTTGTTGAAACATAGGATTTTCGTGAGATTAGGAATACTAATTATAAAAAGCTAAGGATTTTGTGGGGTGTGGGACCGGCCACGGCTTGGGCATGGCCGACCGGCTGGGATGCCCGGTCCCGCACACCTTTACTTATTTTATAATATTATTTGGTGAATCCACGAAGTTGTGGAGAATTCACGAGTTTTGCACAAATAAGGAATTAAGAAGGAGAAGTCTTCATGAGTTTATGAAAACAACAAAAATAAGGGAAAAATAATGGAGGAAGCACGGTTAGGGCACGGACGGCCGGCCGGGGGCCCTGGCCCATGGGCACTTCTCCATTATTTTATTATTATTTTCTCTCTCATGTTTTGTGAAGGATTCCTCATTGTTTCATATTTTTGGATGCTCGTTCGTGCATCCGGGTGCTCAGTCGTGCATCATTGTCGAATACACTCGCACCATTTTTGTGGGGATTACTCAGTGATGGTCCAGATGCCCAGTTGTTGAGTATTTATTACAAATTTATGAGATTCAGTGGAGAATAATTCATGAAACTGAGTAATAAAAGTGAATAGATGTTCATTATTAATTCATAGGATCAGCTGTGGATTCGACTACGAATACAGAATAATAAAACAAGCATTACCATCCTATGGGATCGTATATTCGACCATAGAATCGGAGTAATATGATTATCTATTACCATTCCATGAGATTAGCCGTGAATTCGATCATGAAATCGGAGTAATGAGATAACACCGTTGTTTTATTGCAATTCTATGAGATCAAGCCGTGGATTCGATCATAGAATCAGAGCAAATTGTTATTGCCATCCCATGGGATCAGGCCGTGGATCCGACCATGGAATAAGAGCAAAAAAAATTTCCATTCCATGGGATCAGGCCGTGGATTCGACCATGGAATAGGAGCAACTGTTATTGCCATTCCATGGGATCAGGTCGTGGATTCGACCATGGAATAGGAGCAATAATAGATTATTCTGGAATTCAGTAGTGAATGCCACGACATAAGTAATCTATTTCAGAAAAGATATTAGCCAGTTAAAGCATCACATCCATTCTGAATGGTGCACAGTCAGGGAGTCACGATGTTGTTTATGACCTGAAGGCGTTAGTGTTCTCAATCTACGGAGAACCGCCTAAATTTATGCACTCTCTCCACATAATCAGGGAACGGTGAGTGTCACCGACATCCTGAAGGCGTCTGCCGCTCAACTATTCTTCTATGTGGAGGGGGGTCTCTCTCCTGCAGTCAGGGAACAGTGAGTATCACCGACGTCCTGAAGGCGTTAAGTTCTCAATCTACGGAGAACCGCCCAAATACGTTATTCTGCATAGAGGGCACGACGAAATGACAGGGATCGAACGCTCAGCTAGTGGAGGAATTTCGAAAACATATTCGTCATGGCTTCGTAAAATATGAATCGTTGCATGCCTGAAAGCCGTGTCAAAACATGCCTCATGATTTTATGGTTTTGACCTTTGTTGAAAATCCACCATCTACAGAACCAATTGATATACCAGACTTATATTCCCGAAGAACATCCTAGAAATATCAATCACCTCACAATAATCTTAATCGTATAGTAGCAAAACAAGATATTGTGGAATTACAAAAGATGAGACGAAGATGTTTATGACTACTTTTTATCTTGCCTATCGGAGATTAAATCTTTCTAACAAGAATGTTTGCTCGAGATTTACTCTCCGATAGGCAAGATAAAAAGTAGTCACAAACATCTTCGTCTCATCGTTTGTGATTCCATAATATCTTGTTTCGCTACCCTACAATTAATATTATTGTGAGGTGATTGATACTACTAGGATGTTCTTCGGGAATATTAGTCTGGTGTATCAATTGGTTCATGTTCACATTGATTTATCGAAAGACGGAACAAAACTCATAGGTATATCCATGGGAGACAGATTTATCTATTCAATAGACTTTTCTGTGTGAGACAGATTGGTTTATCAAGTCTTCGACTTTGGCTCGTAGCAACTCTTAGTTGTGGGTGAGATCAACTAAGAGAATCAAGTGCGCAGAATCCGGCGTGGTTCTAGAGGCGTAAGGAACGCGACTGTACCTTGATCAGTGTGAGATTGGTTAGGGATCAACTAAATTCCAGTCCGAAGTTAACTTGGAGTAGGCTAGTGTCTGTAGCGGTTTAATACAGTGCGGTGTTCAAATATGGACTAGGTCCCGGGGTTTTTCTGCGTTTGCAGTTTCCTCGTTAACAAAATTTCTGGTGTCTGTGTTATTTTTTTTCGAATTATATTTGTTTATATAATTGAAATATCACAGGTTGTGCGTAAGTTCAATCAATTGTGAATCCAACCTTTGGTTGTTGATTATATTGATTGACACTTGGATATTAGTTTTTGATACCGTTCAAGTTATTTCTTATATTAAATCGGGCTCGCAAATTCCTATTTGTTTGATTGCAGATTGAATTGAGAAATAGAGATATAACTCTTGGATGTACTTTTCTTAAGATTGAGTCTGACTGTCTAGTTGATTCTCTTGAAAGTATATTGGAGTTAGTCCATACAGATTGCTAAGCGAAATATTGGGTGTGGTTGTTAGACCCCGGCCTTTTCAACTTACACCTAAGTTTCCTGCAATGCAATTTCATCAACTCATCCTCCACAATTTGTATTTTCACTTCCTCTACATCTCACTCAACAACAACTCATCAGTAAACTTCCTCTTCTTGTCTCAACTGCCCCAAATCCATCACAACTGCATCACACTTAGGTCAACATCACCAACCCTTTCTTAAGTTGTGTAAAATATCTACGCTCACCATCAATCCTATGCTTCTTAAATTAACAATCAAATAACTAACCTAACATTCATCTAGCTCTGTCTATTCAAGATTCAGTAACAATCAATCTCTTTACCACCTGCATGACTGCTTCTTCGAACTGAGATATTCGTATCCAAAACACCATCACAACTGTCATTATCCAATTCATTTCCATCCCATGTAAGCTAGCTTCTCAATCTCACTAATAACAAAACAAACTGTTAGAGCATTGCTCGGTCGAACTCGCATGCACTTCTATCTCAAGCATGTTTGTCAGTGTTAGTGATCAAAACTATAAGTCTTGATTTCTAGTCTACTATAGATAAGTCTCGGACTAGGATAGAAAGTATAGTTGAGCTGAAGAACTCCATGGAGATCATCATACAAGACGAAGAACTACTCAAGGAACTGGTGGAACTTCATCGACTAAAATGTATGTGGAGACTTGAACTTATCTATCACTCAAAAGTCTATCTACTCTATCTCCAATCTTTGAGACAAAAGTCGTTTTTCTATATAGACTTTGATTATACACATTTGCTATTTCGAGCCGAGTTTATCTCGCTTATTTATTTCTCGAAATATGTGTTGGTAAGCTTTTGCTTTGGCCAAGTTCATCTTTACCTAGTGACGAAAGTCATGTTATGTTTCAATCACTTTGAAAATTGCTTACTTTGACGAAAAAGAGTTTGTGAATAACAACTATATAATAACGTCCTCTAAGAATGTTTCAATGATTGAAATGGGAGTTTAGATTATATAACCAATGATGGATATAAGCATTGTGTGGTAACACATATATGTATAAGTCCTTTTTTTCTTGAACCGAAGTTTGCGAACTTTATTGATCAATAGAACCGGAACAAGAGCTGTGAACTCAGTCCTCAAACTCAGTCAACGAACCCAGTCTGCGAACTGGTGGAAGTTCTCGACCCGAGAAAATATGCTGGAGTTTGAAAACTCCTTCCGGGAACTTAAGTCCGCGAACTAAGTCTGTGAACTTAAGTTGGTTATATCTAAAGACGATTGTTTGTGAACTTATATTTATATTAACTAAGGAATGCAAAATACAAACCGTGGCTATAAAGTTCATGAACCGATTCGAGTGAATCAAATCGTTTTTGCTTCGATTGTGTCTTGTGTAGTTACATAAGATTTCCTTGCAATCGAACAAATATCTAAATGGTTCATGTGTGTCATTTGAACTAGTTATGGTGAAGAAGAATATGGTTGATATGAAAGTGCTCATATGGCTAACCATTTGGTTAACTATTGTTGAACCAACAAATGTACATGTTTGGGTACGGTTACACAAATCTAAAATCGTGCATTTCATTTGTGTGTAACAAGCTAAGTTTTCGATCCAACGGTTGAAAGATATTAGCTTGAATCTGATCAAGTTTTCATCTAATGGTGAATATTGAATGCTTTGTTACCAAGCTAACATTGATTGCAAACCCTGATTTGAAAGACTATATAAGGGAGAACTTGGCAACTGGGAAACCTAATCACCACACCTCCTGTGTGATACTAGTTGTATTAGCTAGAGTCGATTCTCCTTTATCCTTAGGTTTCTTCTTCTAAACCAGGTTAACGACTTAAAGACTTCATTGGGATTGTGAAGCTAGACCGATACTACTTTCTCGTAGTTGTGTGATCTGATCTTGCTGATTCTATCGTTTTGAGTACAATCGTAACGATGGGCTTGAGATTAATATCTCCGATAGGCAAGATATAAAAGTAGTCACCAACATCTTCGTCTTATTGTTTGTGATTCCACATTATCTTCTTTCGCCGCGTCGATTAAGATTATTGTGAGGTGATTGATAATACTAGGATGTTCTCCGGGAATATAAGTCCGGTGTATCAATTGGTTCCCATTCACCTTGATTTATCAAAAGACGGAACACAACTCGTAGGTATTTCTATGGGAGACAAATTTATTTGTTATTGTAGACTTTTCTGTGCGATACAGATTTGTTTATTAAAATCTTCGACTTTGGGCCGTAGCAACTCTTAGTTGTGGGTGAGATCAGCTAAGGGAATCAAGTGCGTCGTATCCTGCTGGGATCAGAGACGTAGGAGCATAACTGTACCTTGGATCATTGTGAGATTGATTGGGGTTCAACTACAGTCCAGACCGAAGTTAGTTTGTAGTAGTCTAGTGTCTGTAGCGGCTTAATATAGTGTGTGTTCAATCTGGACTAGGTCCCGGGGTATTTCTGCATTTGCGGTTTCCTTGTTAACAAAATTCTGGTGTCTGTGTTATTTCTATTCCGCATTATATTTTGTTATATAATTGAAATATCACAGGTTGTGCGTTAGAATCAATCAATTGGAAATCCGACCTTTGGTTGTTGATTGAAATTGATTTATATTTGAACATTGGTCTTTGGTACCGTTCAAGTGATTTCTCTTGTATTCAATTAGACTCGCAGATTACTATTTGCTTGAGTAAGAATTGAATCAAGAAAGAGAGATATAACTCTTTGATATACTTTATTAAGATTGAGTCTAGTTGATTCTCTTGAAATTATATTGGAGTTTGTCCATACAGATTGCTAATCGAAATATTGGGTGAGGTTGTTGTACCCCCGCTATTTCAATTGCTATCAGAGCAGGCAAACACGTTCAAAACCTTATAAGTCTGTGTTGTAGCGATCTGACTCTATGGACAAAGGTGCTATCTCTATCAACGTACCACCAATATTCGATGGCTCTAATTACTTATGGTGGAAAACTGCTATGCGACCTTTTCTTCAAGCACGTGATTTTCAATCATGGGTATTTGTTATTAATGGCTATGATGCTCCTATTGTGGCAGTTGGAAATGTAAACGTTCCCAAGAATATTGGTGAATACATACCTGCCGAGATACTTGTTGTAAAGCAAAATTCCGACGGTTTGAATGTCATCATACATGCCATTACCCGAATCTTCAGCACCATGTGTCAAATTGCACTAAGTCTAAAGAAGCGTGGGATATATTAGAAATCGTATTCGAATGTAATACCAGTGAAAAGGAAGCTAGGCTTCAAAACCTTAATTCTGATTGGGAAAACCTTCGTATGGCAGATGAAGAAACATTTGATGAGTTTAATCACAAAGTATCTGAGATTGTTAATGTATCTTTTGCATTGGGTAAGACTATCCCTGAAAAGGACATTGTGATGAAAATTCTCAGATCGCTGCCATCTAGATACGATTCTAAGAAGCATGTCATAGTTGAAGGAAATAACCTTGCTACAATTTCCAGAAATACTCTGATAGGAGAGTTAAAAATTCTTGATCTTGACACAGGCAGAACGTTCGCGCTCAATGTTGTGAACAAAACATCCTCTCACTTGTCTTGGGGTGATGAATGTTGCTCCAATCATGTTGATTTAAATAATCACTGATAATCAGAAAGGTCAAGGATTTGATAAAGAAGAGGAATACATGTGATGAATATCCATCTTCAGTTAATGCTTCAGATGATTCAATAGAAGACAAATCTACTCTGGATGTCTCAGATGAGTCTACTACAGATTCTCTCTCCACGTCAACTTCTGATTTGGAACTTGAGTATGACACAAAGTTTCTTGATCTCCTGAGTAAAGAGATTCTTCAAGAGAACCTTCACTTAAAGTCCTCTTTAAAAAAATTGAATCATCACTCCAGGCGAAAAATATTGAGATAAAGCGTCTTAATGATAAGTTCGTCAAAACCATGTCTCTAAAGGAAGAAGAGATTAACACTCTCAAGTATGACCTGCAAAGGTTATCTGGAAGCTTTGACAAAATTGCAGCAATGTTATTTGGTCAGAGATCCTTTGGAAACACTAATAGTTTGGGGTTCAAAAGCAAAACTCAAAGCTCAAAGTTGTCCACTCCAACTAATCAAGGAACAACGACTGTTGATTGTTGTGTTAAACAGGAAGAGTCACATAAAGACGAAAAATCCTCATTAACTTGTTCTTTTTGTGGACATTCGAAGCATGATCAGAATACTTGTTGGAGATTCAGAAGGACCAATAAGAGAATCACCAAACTTCAAGAGAACATGCAAAAAATGAATCTGGGTCCGGATAACCAAGATCCTTTAAAAAATCCAGATCTAGACGAGGTAAGAAACCTGTTTACACAATAACCAGTAATAAGCCACGAAAAAATAAGAGATGTGAGCATATGGCTCATTATGTCACCAACTAATGTTGGTGACGTCCGCATCCTCATTTTTAGCTTGGGAAAAATGAGGTTTGTGCTAAAAATGGCTCAAGTTGTTGATTTTTGTAAATTCTTTTCTTATATTTGTTAAGAAAAAAATTCTCCTAAGGAAAAGGATGATGAATAAATCTTGAAAGACTCTTTCAAAGTCTTCCTAGGGTTTGGTATTCATAAATCCTTATATTCTTTTATCTATTCCTTTTATCTAAAAATATACGATCGCATGGCTCCTGTGACTAGAGGAACTACAAAAATCTTTGCAAAGGAATCACTTCCTCAAGGGTGATGAAAAAGAAGTCGACAAAGAATGAAGAAGGTTCTTCCTCTAATTGTCTCTTATCTGTTTGTCATTTTGATAATAATTTTAGAGGCATGGTGAAAGATTTCATCAACAAGAGAAATGATTTAAAATCTCAAATCGTTTCCTCTTTGGAAAAGATAACTCACTATGAACAAATGTTGTCTTTAACCAAGAACACCTTGAGTGAACTAAAAAGAGAACTTAGTGAGTTAACTGACATTTCTGAAGACCTAAAGGAATTAAATGATCCCGTAATCAATAGTTTCTTCAATAATGAGAAGGAATTCTCTGTATATGCTCTGAGAAAGATCTACAACGTCTAGTAAATATTTTATTTTCTTGTTTTGTTTAGAAGAATAACTAGAGTTTGAATAGCCATTATTGTGATTACACGTAGCTATGTCCAACGTTTTCATCTTCATGTTTTTAGGTTTATTTGTTTAAATTCTAAAAAATTGTTTGGAAGATGATTTTTGCAGTATTAATCTTTATGGTTTTATATATTTCAATTTTTTATGGGATATGTGTGTTTGCGTCCGTGAACTGTGATTGTCCCATACCTTGTCAAAAGTTAAGTCCTTTATATGTCGATATGCATGTGTTGATAAAAGAAGGAATGAACTTTTGACAATACAAAAGTTAAGCCTATTATGTCAATTCTTTGATGGAACATAGGTTAAAATATTTTGTTTACAAGGATTATGTCTATTGTATATCATTGTGCAAATGGTGATGGAAAATAGAATGAATCCTTGCTTATTCCAGAGTATTTGGTCGACCTCCGGTCTACAATTTTTGTGCATATACTGTGTTGTTCCATAAGGTGTCTTATGTTGAGCACAATCGACTGAGTTATTTATTCGCTTATTATTAGCTTAGTTGTTGCTCCGTGAGGTACTTTATGTCGAGCATGATCAACTAAATAAATCATCCTCGTTTGGTTATTTAGTTGTTGCTCTGTAAGTTCTATTATGTCGAGCATGACAAATTTAATTGATTACTTTTTGTGGTTAATTTGGTTGTGTATTCCGATTAGATCAATTATGGATTCTCTTGTGATTAATCTAATTGAGTATTTTTGAGTCTCCATAAGTTCACTTATGTTGAGCATTTCCGATTAAATTAATCATGGGTTCTCTTATGGTTAATTTAATTGAGAATTTTGGATTCAAATTCATACTTGTATGTGATTTGTTATGTCCAAAGAAATCCTTCTTTTCTTTTGAAATTAAGGTCGCTCTTGTTGTCCCTTCGGGAATGACATATAATGGGGGAAAGTTCTTAATTGAACTTGTGCTTAATCGCCAAATCTTTGTGGGGAGTGTGAGTTGTGGAATATTATAGGGGTTATCTTGTATATTTATAAACTCCTTGATGAATGCATTTAGCTTCGGATTTATGATTGCATCTAAACAAGTTGATATATGCTTTCTTTTGGTCATGAAATGTCTCTTTTGGAAATTTCATTAGGATCCCGTTTTCGTACCTTTGCCAATTTTATTGACAAAAAGGGGGAGAATTAATATGTAGTTCAAACTACAAATACATATGGTTTTCGGATCATTATGTAAGGGGGAGTGGTATCCATGTGAGATGGAGTATTGACTAAGGGGGAGTGACACATATCACCATAGTATTGTTGTCGAAGTTGTGATACAATTGAACTTTGATGCTATATAATGATACTATGACATTGTATAACAATGATTGAGAACTCTTGTTTTATCATTGTTATAGCTACGTATTTTTAACAACGATGATGCTGAACTTACAACCTTTGGGATCATTGGACTACTTGGAAGTGACGAAGATTTCGAGTAATGTTGAAGATTAGGCATATGGAATAGGAGCTACAAAAGTTTATTTATTTATTTTTTGTATTCCATATGTATTGATAGTTTTGTCACTAAAATTGACAAAGGGGGAAATTGTTAGAGCATTGCTCGGTCGAACTCGCATGCGCTACTATATCAAGCATGTTTGTCAATATTAGTGATCAAAACTATAAGTCTTGATTTCTAGTCTACTATAACTAAGTCTCGGACTCAAGAACTCCATGGAAATCATCATACAAGACGAAGAACTACTCAAGGAACCGGTGGAACTTCATCGACTAAAAGGTATGTGGAGACTTGAACTTATTTATCACTCAAAAGTCTATCTACTCTATCTCCTATCTTTGAGACAAAAGTCATTTTGCTATATAGACTTTGATTATATACATTTGCTATTTTGAGCCGAGTTTATCTCGGCTATCTATTTCTCGAAATATGTGTTGGTAAGCTTTTGCTTTGGCCAAGTTCATCTTTACCTAGTGACGAAAGTCATGTTATGTTTCAATCACTTTGAAAATTGCTTACTTTGACGAAAAATAGTTTGTGAATAACAATATATAATAACGTCCTCTAAGAATGTTCCAATGATTGAAATGAGAGTTTAGATTATATAACCAATGATGGATATAAGCATTGTGTGTAAACACATATATGTATAAGTCCTTTTTTCCTTGAACCGAAGTTTGCGAAATTTGTTGATCAAGAGAACCGGAACAAGAGTTGTGAACTCAGTCCGCGAACTCAGTCCGCGAACCCAGTACGCGAACTGGCGGAAGTTCTCGGCCCGAGAAAATCTGCTGGAGTTTGAGAACTCCTTCCGGGATCTCAAGTTCGCGAACTAAGTCTGCGAACTTAAGTTGGTTATATCTAAAGACGATTGTTTGTGAACTTATTTATTTATATTAACTAAGGAATGCAAAATGCAAACTGTGGCTATAAAGTTCATGAAACGGTTCGAGTGAATCAAATCGTTTTTTCTTCGATTGTGTCTTGTGTAGTTACATAAGATTTCCTTGCAATTGAACAACTCTCTAACTAGTTCGTTTGAGTCATTTGAACTATTTATGGTGAAGAAGAATATGGTTGATATGAAAGTGCTGATATGGCTACCCATTTGGTTAACTATTGTTGAACCAACAAATGTACATGTTTGGGTACGGTTACACAAACCTAAAATCTTACATTTCATTTGTGTGTAACAAACTAAGTTTTTGATCCAACGGTTGAAAGATATTAGATTGAATCTAATCAGGTTTTCATCTAACAGTGAATATTGAATGCTTTGTTACCAAGCTAACATTGATTGCAAACCCTGATTTGAAAGACTACATAAGGGAGAACTCTAGCAACTGGGAAACCTAATCCCCACACCTCTTGTGTGATACTAGTTGTATTAGCTTGAGTCGATTCTCCTTTAACCTTAGGTTTCTTCTTGTAAACTAGGATAACGACTTAAAGACTTCATTGGGATTGTGAAGCCAGACCGATACTACTTTCTCGTAGTTGTGTGATCCGATCTTGCTGATTCTATCGTTTTGAGTACAATCGTAATGATTGGGTTGAGATTAATATCTCCGATAGGCAATGTATAAAAGTAGTCACAAACATCTTCGTCTCATCGTTTATGATTCCACAATATCTTCTTTCGCCGCGTCGATTAAGATTATTGTGAGGTGATTGATAATACTAGGTTGTTCTTCGGGAATATAAGTCTGGTGTATCAATTGGTTCCTGTTTACCTTGATTTATCAAAAGACGGAACAAAACTCGTAGGTATTTCTGTGGGAGACAGATTTATCTATTACTGTAGACTTTTCTGTGTGATACAGATTTGTTTATTAAAATCTTCGACTTTGGGTCGTAGCAACTCTTAGTTGTGGGTGAGATCAGCTAAGGGAATCAAGTGCGTAGTATCCTGTTGGGATCAGAGACGTATGAGCATAATTGTACCTTGGATCAGTGTGAGATTAATTGGGGTTCAACTACAGTCCTGACCGAAGTTATTTTATAGTAGGCTAGTATCTGTAGCGGCTTAATACCGTGTGTGTTTAATCTGCACTAGGTCCCAGGGTTTTTATGCATTTGCGGTTTCCTCTTTAACAAAATTATGGTGTCTGTGTTATTTCTATTCCGCATTATATTTTGTTATATAATTGAAATATCATAGGTTGGAATTAATCAATTGGAAATCCGACCTTTGGTTGTGAATTGAAATTGATTGATACTTGAACATTGGTCTTTGGTACCGTTCAAGTGATTTCTCTTGTATTCAATTAGACTCGTAGATTACTATTTGCTTGAGTAAGAATTGAATCAAGAAAGAGAGATATAACTCTTTGATATACTTTATTAAGATTGAGTCTAGTTGATTCTCTTGAAAGTATATTGGAGTTTGTCCATACATATTACTAATCGAAATATTTGGTGAGGTTGTTGTATCCTCGCTTTTTCACAAACCCCATCTTCTTTTTGATAAATTTTAACTCTATCATTCCAAATTCAGGGACCCTAAGTTCCAATCATTAAATGAAAACCTAAATTAACTAATTTGGGAAAAATCAGAGGATTAGGGATTTATGTAACCTAAGTCAAGAATCTTACAATTAATCCCGTCCAATCATCATCTCTAATTCTAAAAAACAACCAATTTAATTATTCAGTTCTAAAAAAAAAATCACACAATTAAACGAAAATTAATTAAGAACTCTAATTACCTTAATCAAATCTCGATTGAGATATTACATAAAAACATATTCACTTCTATTCTACCATGTTCGTCACCTTCTCCACCTGAAACCATATCCCAACTCTCCTCCAATTTGATTACAGACCTAAAATCAAAACCCAAATTATACTTCTCCCTGATTTCATATTTCCTCTTATCTTTAGGAAGTTTTGATCAAATCTCATCAACCAAACCATCATCTCTTTTCTCGATCTAATGGTTTTATTGCGTTTTTCTGAAGAACAGTCTCAGCAGAGATTTAACTTCTGAATCGCCGGAGAGGGAAGAGAAAAAAAGTACAGAAGAAAATGAAGATTAAGTGGAGTTCTTCTAGACTCAGTTAGATAATAGAGATATTTTTACTACCACACCCAAACAACTGGATGCAGGCTGCCAACAAGATTGAATCTACTCTTAGTAATCGGGGTATCCTGAGCGTAATTGATAAGTGCTTAATTTACATGTTTAGAATGTCAATTTCATACTTGTTTTAGATATTGGTTCTTGCATATTACTTGTTATTATGATTATTTTCTACTTTATGTGTCATATCAGGTGAATCATCCAAAAATGAGCTACAAAGTGCTTAAATGAACAAGAAAGTGGATTCTATCAATGGAGGAAGGCCAAAGACCAAATTTAAGTCATTAAAATCTAGGAGTTCTTAATACCATCTTGAAGAGAACGAGAATACGAAGTGAACGCAAAAATAATGAGGTCATTCCAAGTTCATACGAAGAAGTTATGGGCAAAACAAGATTGAAAGACTTGAAGTTACAGAGAGAGAGGTTCGGATGATAACTTCATCAGCTCGATTCAGCCGAACCTAGAACCTAAAAATCAAGTTTTCGGAAGAGTTTAAGGAGTAATGTTCGGTTATAAGATGATACAATGACCTAAGCCGAACCTACAGATGAGTTTTGAACAAAGTATCCAAGAGAGTATTCGGCTAATAAGAGAAACCAAGAAGTGAGCTGAACTTTGGAGCAAGTTTTGGACGAAAATACAAGAAGTTACAGGAGAACGTTTGGCCGAAAGAGAGCTATCTGAACCCAGGTTCGGCTGATAACTCCCCATCACTTTTGAGTCGAACCTGATACTCATTTGGAGCAAAAATAACTTGTCAGGTTCGGCCCAGAAGTCCATACACGTTTGAGCCGAACCTGACAACTTTCTGGGACATATTTGGACGCGAAATTGACTTCTAACTCAAGGAAACACGGTCCCGGAAGGATTCTAAATCCTAAATTTGAGAGTTCTATATAAGTATACATCCAGAGCCTATAGATGGTGGATTTTAGACAAAGGCTAAAATCGTAAAACCATAATTGTACATGCTCCTGATCCAGCAATCAGATGAGTATTGAGGCTCATGTCTCTCATTGAAGCATGAAATCTCATGCCACAAGAATCTCTGACTGAGTATATTGTCTCTCAGAGCATACGTGAATATGCAGTCTCTCAACTGAGACAACGGCATATCTCATGAATACTGAGCAATTTCAGTAATTACTTTTATATAGAATCGAACGATTGGACGGCTCCTAGACAGCTTTCTTGCTAGTATAGAGCAATAACGTCTTCAGGATGTAACAATGTTTTCCCTGACTATATAAAAGACATGTGTATAGAATCATTATGATTGGACGGCTCCTAGACAGCTTGCCCGCTAGTATAGAGCGATAACGTCTTCAGGATGCAACAACGTGTTTTCCCTGACTATTCTATATATAATAAATATGACGCTTCAACTAGCTCATATCACCCAATCCTCTAATAATTAATATTCCTAGACGGCATGCCTGCTAGTATAGAGCCATCAATTAATTATTTCTAAATCATTAGATTCATTAACTGAATCCTTAGAAAATATTCTACGTTCTTCATAATATTTCATTACTTCAATTCATGGTTCTTCTCAGCAGAATTCCATGGGTTAGTGATAAATATTCAACGTACGGGCATCTGAAACGCCATCGAGTAAGCCCCAAGAAAATGGTGCAAGTGTATTCAGCAATAATGCACTTACGAGCACCTGAATGCGCGAACAAACATTCAAAAAATGCAAAGGCACGATGAAACCATGGAGGAAAATAATAATAATAAAATATTTTAAAGAGGCGTCTAAGGGGACCAAGCCCATCGGCCGGCCGGTCATGCCGTTGTGGCCGGTCCCACACCTCTTCCTTTATTTTTATCGTATTTTATTATTTTCCCTTGATCCCATGAAAATCCTCTCATTTGAGCAAATTCCTTAATTTTATGAAACTCCCCAGTTTCTTGATATTTCCTTCACATCAAGGAAATTATGTAAAAATTATATAAAATTAGGAAAGGTGTCACGGGACCATGGTCACTAGCCGGTCGGCCATGGCCTAGCCGTGACCGTCCTAATTCCTTATTTTATTAATTATTATTTGCATCTTCACATGGGAATTCCTTAATTTTATGAAACTCCTCAGTTTCATGATATTTCCTTCACATCAAGGAAATTATATAAAATTACATAAAATTAGGAAAGGTGTCACGGGACCGTGGTCACTAGCCGGTCGGCCATACCCTAGCCGTGACCAGTCCCACACCTTGTAATTCATTATTTTATTAATTATTTCCATCATCTCATGGAAATTCTTTAATCCTATGAAACTCCTTCGTTTCATGGTATTTCCTTCACATTAAGGAAATTGTACAAAAATTACATAAAATTAGGAAAGGTGTCACGGGACCGTGGTCACTAGCCGGCCGGCCATGCCCTAGCCGTGACCGGTCCCACGCCTTGTAATTCCTTATTTTATTAATTATTTCCATCATCTCATGGAAATCCCTTAATTTCATGATATTTCCTTCAAATCATGAAAATAATATAAAATTAGGGGAGACTCACGGGAACAGGCCCTGGCCGGCCGACCATGCCCAAGCCGGTCCCACAAGTCCTTATTTTATTATTATTAATATTATTTGTTTCCCTCGTCTCATGGAAACTTCTTCACTTCAAGGAAACTCCTTGATTTCAACAAACTTCTTGATTTCATTATATTTCCCTAAACTCATGAAAATAATAATAAATTAGGAAAAGTGCCATGGGACCGTGCTCATTGGCCGGCCGGCCATGCCTTGGCCATAGCCGGTCCCGCACTTCATGATTCCTTCATTTTATTATTATTATTTCTTTCATCTTATGAAGTTTCCTAAGTTTCAGAAAAATCCTTGATTTCTTCATATTTTCTCAAAATATTGTTCAAATGCACATCAGAAAATATCAAAATTCTCAGGATTGAGACATAGACACTTTTACGAGGTGAGCATGTTACTTTGACCGACCAAGGTTGGATCTTTGGCTTGCAAGGATCCGGTCCCACGTATTTTCTCAATGTGACCTAATTTGCACAATTGCACGCATTAGGTCCAGAATTCTTCCAAACGACTTGGAATTTCATAAAATGATCGTCATTCGATCCCGTGACCAACCAAGGCCGGTTTCATGACCCCTTGATCGGTCCTTCATCTCTTCATAAGTTATTAGGTTTTATCACCTAAGGTTCGGACGAACATTGTTTGAATAAATGATTAAACCAGCATCTAATAATCTTTTCACCAACTGGTCTTCAAGAGACTTTGGTATTTTGTTCACTCGAGCATCTGGGGGATACATGGTCGATCCATCATCCCATGTATCTGGTCCCTCCTTCACTTTGTGGTTGATTTTCAATAAATCATCCATTGATCAGCAATTGATCAAAATTAGGGGTTCGAATCCGGATCTCTGGAAAACATAATTCTGAGCAGATTCAAACACTAATAATTTTACGTTGATCCCGTGATCAACATTCTAATACTCGGTTCCAGTATTTTAAGTTAATATTTTTATTTTTATTTGGTCCTTTTACCAATAATTCATCAAAGGAGCAACATTTGCTCAAATGAGCAATATTTGCTCAGACTAAAGAATTTTGGTTCAACTATCAATATTCAACAATCCATCGAATGAGCAATATTTTCTCACCTTAACTATCAAAATTTAGTTGAGAATCATATCTCTGTCTCAACAGACACGTTCAATTCATGAGTCTCAGAACATTTGCAAATCACGTTCGACTCAGCAATACAAGGACTCATCGTCCCATGAAGTCATCAACTGACTAACTAAATACATGTCTGCCTTGTAGACTCCACAATCACGAGACATTAATCGTGTTACGTAGGGGGATACTAACTAGGGTTTTGGTCTGGCGGTATACGGCACGTGTATTCAGACACACGGTGAGAATGTGAGCAAGTCGTGTAATCAGTTGAAGGAGTTAGCAAAGTAGTGGGTAAAAAATCAACCAAGTCTCCGCACGATGAGAAACTGGTTTTAACACGATTTCCACTTCCCCACTCTTTGACTCCAGCAACTGTCACACTTCATGGGATCAAGGTGTTTACAATTCTAGCAATATAAATAAGTCTCTGAATCATGATTGAAAACAAGACAATCTTTCGTAAAACAGACAACACGAGATTAACAACTCAACGACTGAGCAATTACTCTCAACAGAGCGAATTCAATCAATCATAGCTTATCTTATTCCTTTACGCAGAATACACAACACACTCACAATCTTCGATCACCATTGATCTCACACATTTCTCAGCTTCCCTCCTACATATCGACCCATCCTCTCTTGTGACCGAATTGACTCTGGAACGGCCATTGTCTTGGTTTAGGCCGGAGTCCTACAGATTGATCTCGCGAATTCAAAGCACTCCCTTTTTACAATGCATCTATGTGAGGTTTAACAGTTTGCTCGGTTCAAGGAGTTTCCTCCGCACGGTCGTCTCCTCAATTCTGTAAAAACCAATAACTCGTTTTGCCCCATCTACCGATTGGCGACCACAGTGGGAGATCATTCTCTCGGTTGCAACTCACAATTTCATCAAAGATGGTCGATTATGGGGAGGTCTCAAAAACATCCAATCTCAATCTTTTATCTCCAGTACTGGCGAAGTTCTTCTAATTACTATTAAACTCGGATGTCCTGCTCAAGCTCCCACAGAGGCTATGAACACTCAAAGCTCAACCACCATTGCTGATCTGATGAAAATCCTAAATGATGTTGTAACAAATCAAGCGGAAATTGTCAATATACAGAACGAGGTGTTCTCCCTTTTGAAAGTTCTGACAGATCAGTTATCAAGGGAACCAACATATGATCGCTCTAAAAAAATGTTGCTGGTAATCCTTCCTATGTTACCACTAGTGTTGATTTATTTTCTAAGATCCATACCTCCACCAGCGACGATGAAGACAAAGTTCACGCCCATGCTAAGCGCAAAAGGCTCCACCAGTCTAGCTTGGACGTTCACGAAAGCTCGGAACAATTCTCACGAATTCATAAAGAAGACCCGTCCGTTTTGGCACGCTTCAATCAAGACTCTTACATTGAAGGGATAATGTCATATTATAAATCCCTTTTAGAGGATTTACATTCTCAGATCCGAAGCAACTGACCGGTCGGCTGCTGCTCTACTCAGCCAATCCGAGCCATTCCAGAATAAATAAGTTTGCAAGGGTATAAGAAAAAATGGGTATTCTTCCAATCCGAAACTCAACCTCCATCATTCCATGAACGTTGTTGCTGAAGGAAGTAAAAGAAAAACCGAGGCACAACAACACATGCATGCTTCTCCAGTTCTCCAGGCTCCTCCACAAAGGAAGGATAATCAAACCCGAAATGCACAAATGTGGACTCAGCGTCAACAAAATGACCAGACAGACCCGGACTTCCCTCTTCCCATTGAAAAAGTGATCGAGTTGCTAGAAGTCTAGATCCAAGATGGTGCAATCAAATTTCCATACGTCAAGAAAAAGCCGGCTGAAGAAGAAATTGAGAATCCTCGTTATTGTCGCTTTCATAGGTTCGTCAATCATCCAACAAGCGTCTGCAAGGTTGTGAAGCGCATCTTCAAGGAAAAGGTCGAATCAGGAGAACATAACCTGGGGACTGAAGGGGTGCACAGGGATCCTCTCTCAGTTAAGACAATCTCTCTATGAACAACCTGTCAAATAAGCGGTTCATGGTCGAACATATATGTGAAATATTTTATCCGTCGAAGGAACAAAGGAAAGACATGTTCACAATACTGAATCACATCGTGTCAGGGAGACGACTGTTCATTTTCGGAAATACTCCCTGGGCCTTCAGCCACAGACAAGGAGATGCATGACCGTGAACTGCTTACCATAGTCGATCTCAAAGGAAACAAATTTGGAAGAACGTTGATCCGCCATCAACATAATTCCACTGAAGACTCTTAGAGTCGCAGGCATCACTCTAAAAGAAGCTACTCATGTTCTCATCTCAATCAAGAATCATGAAGGAACGCTCAGAGATGCTTATGGTTATATTACTCTCAAGATGAAAATAAATAGAATCCAAGTTTTTTATAGTCAAGAAAGATTCAGGATATGACATGATCCTCGGAAGAACATGGATCCATGGATGCTGACAGAACGCCTTTGGTTTCACATCTCTCCAACGAAGAAGGTTCGATCCAGGGGATTTGGTGAGCGCTCCGTCGTCATGGCACTAGGAGTAATTTCTGACGAGGTTGAAACAAGAACCCGAAGAAGGTGCATTGACATTTCTCAAAATATTCTGCACTCAGGCAAGTCTCATTCCTCCTATGTCCATATCATATATTCTTCTACATGCTCTCCTAGCATGGGGACTCAATTCTGCTAACAACTTAGCCATTGCAAAACATCATGAATGGATATCTTCACCACAACAATATTTTATCAAGTGGTCGCACCTCTTCGAATTGAGCATCTCACTGGAATGTTCATTTTAGAGACGATGTGCAATCATGACAAGGAATGTCTTGGATGTACTCCCATTCCACATTCAGGAATGTCCACCGCCGAATTATGGAAAAGTGTTGACGCCTGTACGAGCATGAAATCTCACACGTTGGAGGACTAATGAAGAAAAATCCGAACAAAAGATATTCAGGGCCAAGATGATCATGCCTAAGACGTTTTCTTAAGGGATCTGATGCATTGACCCTCAAGCATCTGAAGTTTGAAGCAGGATTTTCTTAATTTATTAGTATTGATCAATCCCTCCAAAACATATGCAATACTTGCATTCAGTAATTGAATCTCTTTCAGCAATCAACATCAGTTTATTTAAATGAAAATCTTTATCAAACCAAAAGAAAATCCCTACAACAGTCAATCGCCTACTTTTCCAAGGCCAACTGAAAATCAAAAACTGCTCATCTCTCGGTGCCTTATTCTAAGAAGACTTCAAATTGTACTCCCAATCAAAGAGTACACCTTTTATAATGGCGCCTCTAGCTTCAACACAAATATCTCAACGATGACACACTGATTTAACACCAGCACGATCAAAGTGTAACTGAATTTATCCCATGATAAGACTTCTGAAGCAGATGCAACATCATTCATCCATGGATGGCACAAACTCCTTCAACATACACCGAGGACTTGATCTTATTGGAGAAATTAATTCTATTTCAATAAATGTTATCCACATAACAAGTTATTGCAACCTGATGTGATTCGATGAAACTTCATCAACGGGTCTCTCTACATCACAAGCCCCTGCATGACTGAGGAACTTCCTCTCTTCACCGATCACATCCAGAATGGAAAATATCGTTGTTATCTACCGCAAAAACATCGATTACCTGACAAGGCACTTCACAGTAAAGGTTCGGGAGAATTTGGGTTAAACCCTACACCCTCATCTTAGGGACGCTCAACTCATCAATTAGTTCGTGAATGTAAAGGCTCACTGGATGAAGGAGTAAAGACTATGTCGATAATCATGGATCTAGCATTTTCGGTGTCTAGAGCAACTCCGACCATAATATCGGCATCAACAAGCATTTCTAGAGAAAATTCTATCTTGATCCAGCATCAACGACGGTCTCAGAGGCAACATCCTCATGACCAGCTTCATCAAATATCCGTTCTCTGAAGTGTTACTCGATGGATCGGACTTCTCCAAGCACTAATGATTCATATCAAGGTGTGTAGACATGAAATATGTTCACATGAAAGTCTTTCCGAAGCTTGCACAACAGGCGGGCACAATCCCAAGTCTTCTACAAGATGTTCTCATCACCTCTACAAATGAGATACAACATACTTCAGACCATGGGTTTACAAAAACGTACCAATTAGTGGGGAATGGGACAATACTTCCTCAACAAAATATGTTCGTCTACGTCTCTTCTACAACATACCAAAAGGGCGTATCAATCAAACATATGAGCTGAAAGATATGGCCTCCGCACTCAAGTTCATGGAATCCGAAAACTTGCACGGGTTTACAAGTTACAAATGTGCACGCTTCGTTGGCTGACTTAGACAACTCCAAATTGGATGGTTCTTTTCTCATATGATATCTCGGTCTCTTAGATTCAAAAGTTGGGGTCAAGCATTGAATTCTGACGTCGTATGAGGTTCCTACAGCTTCCAGAGCATACAACATGCAAGAATAAATTCGTGGACGGGATTCATAACCTCTACAGTCGATCGATGTCCACCAGGTCTTTTCGCTAATTCCTTCATCAAGGTACCTCCTACTTCGGCCACCTAGGATTTTACATCAAGTTTTTTGTACCTGGGTCCTCTATCTAGGTCTTGCCAGAAGAAGGGAAAAAGAAAGTAGGAAATACCAATTGGTCCTACAAATAATATATTAGAGAGAGTCTAGTCCAATTGACCTAGTCAATTGTCTGTTTGGTCCTATTTGGTAATATAAATTATACTTTAGTCCTAAAAATTATAGTTTGGTCCTAGGGTGATGTCATGGATGATGTAAATGTCATCTTGTAGTGGCAGAAATACCCTTTTGGATAAGGACCATATATATAGTCAAAAAGTAAGAGAGAATAAATCATTCTCAGATTTACTTTCTATCTCCTATATTTTCAGATCTAGAATTTCTCTCTCTTTTTCTTGTTTTTTTCTTCTTGCTAGAACCTAACAATGGCGTCTCCACTTTCTTTTCTTTCTTTTTCTTCCTCCTGCTGCTGTAACAATGGTGATTCGAAGGTGAAAATCATGTTTTATTTGTTGTTGATGCGGTTGTATATGATGAAAACAATTTACAACGAACTCATCTGCTGTTGTTGTTGAAGAAGATGAGTTTTAGGATTTTTTCTTCTCTGCTGATGATGTAGACGATGAAGATGATGAAGATGAGTGCTGCTGATGATGAAGAAGATGAAGATGACAGAGTTCATTTCTGGAATGAACTGGTTTGTGATGAATATTTTTGATGTTTTTTCGTCTGTTTTTGTTGCTGCTGATGAAGATGAGTGATGCTGATGATGAAGAAGATGAAGATGACGGAGTTCATTTCTGGAATGATTTGGTTTGTGATGTAGACGATGAAGATGAAGACGAACGCATCTTCTGCTACTGTTGTTGTTGTCAAAGATAGATCTGCTGCTATTGAAGATTTAATTAGGTTTTTGTTTTTCTTGATGTTTGCTGCGATTGGTGATGATGATGAAGATGAAGACGAATTCAAGATAGATCTGCTGTTGTTGAACATTTAATTAGGTTTTTTGGTTTTCTTGTTGTTGTTGCGATTGGAGATTATGATGAAGATGAACTCGTCAAATCCTAGAAATCTGTTGCTGCTGTTGAGGATGAAGTTTTTTATGGAGTTCATTTCTGGAATGAACTCTGTTTTTTTAGGTTTTTATGGATCTGTTGTTGTTGCTATTTGAAGACAACGAAGATGATGAAGATGATGCTACTGCAGTTCATTTCTACGAATGGACTCTGATTTTTATGGATTTTTTGTGTGTGTTCATGTAAAGAATGAACTCTGTTTTTTTAGGTTTTTATATGGAGTTCATTTCTGGAATGAACTCTGTTTTTTAGGTGATTAATTTTTTAGGTGATTATATGGAGTTCATTTCTGGGAACGAACTCTGGTTTTTAGGTTTTTTATATGGAGTTCATTTCTGGAATGAACTCTGGTTTTTTTATGTTTTATATGGAGTTCATTTCTAGAATGAATTCTATTTTCTTAGGTTTTTATATGGAGTTCATTTCTGGAATGAACTCTGGTTTTTTTATGTTTTATATGGAGTTCATTTCTGGAATGAACTCTGTTTTCTTAGGTTTTTATATGGAGTTCATTTCTGGAATGAACTCTGGTTTTTTTATGTTTTATATGGAGTTCATTTCTGGAATGAACTCTGGTTTTTAGTTGATTTCTGAAAAAATAAGTAGAAATTAACATGAGTTCATTTTGACGAATGAACTGCTACAAAAAATAAGTAGAAATTAACCCGGAAGGGTACTTTTGTCCATTTAATATTTTTAAATAATTATGGACCAAACAGTAAAGGTGTTTGACCAAAGGACTAAACTGACATGGGCCCACCTAAAAAAGGACCAAACGATTATTTTCCCAAAAAGAATGGGAGAGATTTAAGAAAATACTGGGGACTGACGGTCCACTGATCATGACGATCAGTTCGCAGTCCAAGACTCGTGACTGGAACCAAGTTCACCTACACTAACCATCCATCGTAAAAAGAATGCTACAACCAAGACATACAACCATGGTCATTACATCATCCCCTCTTGAGACCAACCTCAGTTAAGGTCCCGTGACCAAGGTTTCAGAAGTGGTGTTTCTACGACTGACAGAAACAAGATGGCTGCAAGCACCATGCTCATGTATAAATCAAGGGGTCCTGATCTCAAATGAATCAATGACATTGAAATCCTTCACCAACCGTTAAAGACACAAACGAATGGTCAAAGACACAACAAGAGTGTTTTAGAACAAGCTTGTCTGAGATGATTTTACACTATCCCGCACAAAGAAGAGAGCTGGAAGAAATTGGTGAAGAATCTAGGGATGGGTCATATACCATTCTCTTTATATGAATGTCCTATACAACATATCCAAAATTAACAGCAATTGGAGAAACGAGCAAAGGGATGTGTCCAAAACATTGGACTACATGCCAGCTGAAAATTTTCTGGAAATCTCCTGGAAGTTTATTGTTTCGCCTATTTAGGCCCCTAAACATGCTCAAAACTCGAAGAGCTTCTTCAGTAAAGATTGGAAATATTCTGAGGATGAAAAAACATGGGTAGACCGCAAAAATCCGACATCGGACGAAGATTCTACAGCGTTTTTACTGAAAGACCGACTTCAGAATTTTCTGATGACGAATTATGACGAAATTATTCGTTCATCCACATCTGAATCAGGATATACACCATCAACGTAAATCCTGACTTCATCTTCAGCCGATAGTCTCATTTGCTGAAGTCGACGGTGCTTCTACTGATAAGATATGAGCTTTTCATCTTCATCTCTTTTCTGTGATATTTCATCACGTCCCTGCTTTCTCTCGGCATATGATAATACCAAGAAAGCATATATCTTAGCACGGACGACTCCAAGATTATCAAGAGACATACAAAGTACCATCTTTCCAGCGTCTCTGAAAGGTTGATTCACCTCGGCATGAACATCTGCAGAAGTCTTCACCTTTGACTTGATATTTCTGGAGCATTCGCCGGAATAGCCAGAAGGGTGGTTGTAACCAGAAGTCACCACTATCTGAGGCGAAAGACATGGAGTCATGGATATACCAATAACAAACATGCGTGACAAAATGGTAACAATCCAACTCTTACCTATTTACAATTTCACTAGCTGTAGTGATTATAACGTCAGAATTTCGAAAACTTGCTCGTTCCTTCAAACCTGCAAAGACGAGCAAGATTCATTATTCAAAATCATGACTTGAATTTCATAAAACCATGAACAACCCACGTGAATTTTAAACATCCACTGGTTTTTCAAAAATTGGACAGACGTCCATTCTACAATTGTGAAAACTTACATACATACATTATTTCACCATGTATAATTGTCTACTTTCAACAGTTGTTCAAAATCAAAACATTGGTTTATCAAAAAAATATATGTTTAACGTGAAACTCACGTAAGTTTGAAAATAATAATATATATATATATATATTTGCTCCCTCGCGCGAGCATTTGTCTTTGAAGCGAGAGTATATTTTCAAAGATTTCTGAAAGCTAGAAGATAATTTTTTTTATGAAATCTCATAAACAAAATTTTATTACTAACAGACGCAAGTCTGTTCAAAGAAAAAAATTCTTTCGTACGAGCATCCACCTTTGAAACGAGAGTTTATTCCACTTTGTGAAATCTCACATATTTAAAAAATAAAATTTTGTTTTTCGTGAAAGCTCATAGACAAAATTTTATCATTAGACTCGGGTCTATTTTGTTTGTTTCTTAAACTAACTAACGAACGTCCGCGCTAAAACATATTTCCTTTCATGGTCCCGGACCCGTGAATCCTAATCCGACCAAGGTTTCATCACCAAATCAGCGATGCTGTACCACTTTACGCTCGTTAGACGATGCTCTATCATGCCACTGGGATCTTCGTTCAAGCCATGGTTCGCTCGTGCAATCGAAAATCTGATAACAACTAAACTTACGACTAAGTTCAATTACTTATTTCGTTCATAACTGGAAAATCACCATCCAGTGCTGACTTAGGAACATGACTGTCCCTCACTAGGCAGGGGACTTAATGTAGATGGTGGATTTTCGACAAAGGCTAAAATCGTAAAACCATAATTGTACATGCTCCTGATCCAGTAATTAGATGAGTATTGAGGCTCATGTCTCTCATTGAAGCATGAAAGCTCATGCCACAAGAATCTCTGACTGAGTATATTGTCTCTCAGAGCATACGTGAATATGCAGTCTCTCAACTGAGGCAACGACATATCTCATGAATACTGAGAAATTTCAGTAATTACTTTTATATATAATCGAACGATTGGACGGATCCTAGACAACTTGCCTGCTAGTATAGAGCAATAACGTCTTCAGAATGTAACAATGTTTTCCCGGACTATATAAAAGACATGTGTATAGAATAATTATGATTGGACGGCTCCTAGACATCTTTCCTGCTAGTATAGAGTGATAACGTCTTCATGATGAAACAACGTGTTTTCCCTGACTATACTATATATAATAAATATGACGCTTCAACTAGCTCATATCACCGAATCCTCTAATAATTAATGTTCTTAGACGACATGCCTGCTAGTATAGAGCATTAATTAATTATTTCTAAATCATTAGATTCATTAACTGAATCCTTAGAAAATATTCTACGTTTTTCATAATATTTCATTACTTCAATTCATGGTTCTTCCCAGCAGAATTCCATGGGTTAGTGATAAATATTCAACGTACGGGCATCTGAACCGCCATCAAGTAAGCCTCAAGAAAATGGTGCAAGTGTATTCAGCAATAATGCACTAACGAGCACCTGAATACGTGAACAAACATTCAAAAAATGCAAAGGCACGATGAAACCATGGAGGAAAATAATAATAATAAAATATTTAAAAGAGGCGCCTATGGGGACCAAGCCCACCGGCTGGCCGGTCATGCCGTCGTGGCTGGTCCCACGCCCCTTCCTTTATTTTATCGTATTTTATTATTTTCCCTTGATCCCATGAAAATTTTGAGCAAATTCCTTAATTTTATGAAACTCCTCAGTTTCATGATATTTCATTCACATCAAGGAAATTATGTAAAATTATATAAAATTAATAAAGGTGTCACGGGACCGTGGTCACTAGCCGGTCGGCCATGCCCTAGCCATGACCGTCCTACACCTTGCAATTCCTTATTTTATTAATTATTATTTCCATCATCACATGGAAATTCCTTAATTTTATGAAACTACTCAGTTTCATGATATCTCCTTCAAATCAAGGAAATTATGTAAAATTACATAAAATTAGGAAAGGTGTCACGGGACCGTGGTCACTAGCAGGACGGCCATGCCCTAGCCGCGACCAGTCCCACACCTTGTAATTCCTTATTTTATTAATTATTTCCATCATCTCATGGAAATTCCTTAATCCTATGAAACTCCTTCGTTTCATGGTATTTCCTTCACATTAAGGAAATTGTACAAAAATTACATAAAATTAGGAAAGGTGTCACGGGACCGTGGTCACTAGCCGTCCGGCCATGCCCTAGCCGTGACCGGTCCCACACCTTATAATTCCTTATTTTATTAATTATTTCAATCATCTCATGGAAATCCCTTAATTTCATGATATTTCCTTCAAATCATGAAAATAATATAAAATTAGGGGAGACTCACGGGACCAGGCCCTGGCCGGCCGACCATGCCCAAGCCGGTCCCACACGCCCTTATTTTATTATTATTAATATTATTTGTTTCCCTCATCTCATGAAAACTCCTTCACTTCAAGGAAACTCCTTGATTTCATGATATTTCCTTAAACTCATGAAAATAATAATAAATTAGGAAAAGTGCCATGGGACCGTGCTCATTGGCCGATCGGCCATGCCTTGGGCTTGGCCAGTCCCGTACTTCATGATTTCTTCATTTTATCATTATTATTTCTTTCATCTTATGAAGTTTCCTCAGTTTCAGCAAAATCCTTGATTTCTTCATATTTTCTCAAAATGTTGTTCAAACACACATCAGAAAATATCAAAATTCTCAGGACTGAGACACGGACACTTTGGCGATGTGAGCATGTTACCTTGACCGAAAAAGGTTGGCTCTTTGGCTTGCAAGGAGCCGGTCCCACACATTTTCACAATTTGACCTAATTTGCACAATTGCACGCATTATGTCCAAAATTCTTCCAAACGACTTGGAATTTCATAAAATGATCGTCAGTCGATCCGTGACCAACCAGGACCGGTTTCATGACCTCTTGGTTGGTCCTTCATCTCTTCATAATTTATTAGGTTTAATCACCTAAGGTTCAGACGAACATTGTTTGAATAAATGATTAAACCAGTATTTAATCATCTTTTCACCAACTGGTCTTCAAGAGACTTTGGTATTTTGTTCACTCGAGCATCTGGGCCCTACATGGTCGATCCATCATCCCATGTAGTCGGTCCCTCCTTCACTCCGTGGTTGATTTTCAATAAATCATCAATTGATCAGCAATTGATCAAAATTAGGGTTTCGAATCCGAAGCTCTGCAAAACATAATTCTGAGCAGATTCAAACACTGATAATTTTATGTTGATCCCGTGATCAACATTTTAATATTCGGTTCCAGTATTTTAAGTTAATATTTTTATTTGGTCCTGTTACCAATAATTCATCAAACGAGCAACATTTGCTCATACTAAAGAATATTGATTCAACTATCAATATTCAACAATCCATCGAATGAGCAATATTTTCTCACCTTAACTATCAACATTTACTTGAGAATTATACCTCTGTCTCAACAGACACGATCAATTCATGAGTCTCAGAACATTTGCAAATCACGTTCGACTCAGCAATACAAGGACTCATCGTCCCATGAAGTCAGCAACTGACTAACTAAATACATGTCTGCCTTGCATACTCCACAATCACGAGACATCAATCGTGTTACGTAGGGGGATATTAACTAGGGTTTTGGTCTGACGGTCTACGGCACTGTGTTCATACACACTATGAGAATGTGAGCAAGTCGTGCAATCAGTTGAAGGAGTTAGCAAAGTAGTGGGTAAAAAATCAACCAAGTCTCCGCACGATGAGCAACTGGTTTTAACACGATTTCCACTTCCCCACTCTTTGACTCCAGCAACTGTCACACTTCATGGGATCAAGGTGTTTACAATTCTAGCAATATAAATAAGTCTCTGAATCATGATTGAAAACAAGACAATCTTTCGTAAAACAGACAACACGAGATTAACAACTCAACGTCTGAGCAATTACTCTCAACAGAGCGAATTCAATCAATCAAAGCTTATCTTATTCCTTTATGCATAATACACAACACACCCACAATCTTCGATCACCATTGATCTCATACATTTCTCAGCTTCCCTCCTCTAGATCGACTCATCCTCTCTTGTGACCGAATTGACTATGGAACGTCCATTGTCTTGGTTTAGGTCGGAGTCCTACAGATTGATCTCTCGAATTCAAAGTGTTAGAGCATAGCTCGGTCGACCTCGCATGCGTTTCTATATCAAGCATGTTTGTCAATGTTAGTGATCAAAACTATAAGTCTTGATTTCTAGTCTATTATATCTAAGTCTCGGACTAGGATAAAAAAGTGTAGTTGAGCTCAAGGACTTCATGGCGATTCATCATATAACGACGAAGATCTAATCAAGGAACCGTTGAACTTCATCAACAAAAAGGTATGTGGAGACTTGAATTTATCTATCACTCAAAAGTCTATCTATTCTATCTCCTACTTCTTATGAGACAAAAAGTCGTATGCTATATAGACTGGATCATACACATTTGACATTTCGAGTTGAGTATTCAGTACTTATCTTTTTCTCGAAATCTTGTGTTGGTAAAGCGTTTCGTTTTGATCAAGTTTATCTTCACCTAGTGACGAAAGTCATGAAAAGTTTCAATTACTTTGAGAATTTCTCTGACGTGAAACGGTCTATGAAAATGTCTCAATGATTGGAATGAGAGTTTAGATTACATAACCATGTATTCCTTAATCCTAAGTTTTCGAACTTTGTTAATTGAGAGAAACCAGAGGAATTGGCTTTGCCAAGTCCGCGAACCCAGTTTGCGAACTCAGTCCGCGAACTGTCGGAAGTTCTTGTACCGAGAATTTCTGCTGGGATTTCAAATTCGTTCATGAAGTTCAAGTCCACGAACTCAGCCCGCGAACCTAGTCCACGAACTGGCGGAAGTCTCCTTGCCGAGATTTTCTGCTCAGTTTGGAAAACTCTGTCGGTTGTCTTAAGTCCACGAACTTGTTTGTGAGATTAAGTGGTTATGATCTAAAGATGTGCTCTGAACATGAAACTTAAATTACTAAGGAATGCTTTATGCAAACCGTGGCTATAAAGTTCATGAGCCGATTCATCGAATCGAATCATCTTTGTTTCAATTGTGTCTTGGTAGTTACTAAGATCTCATAGCAATTGAACAACTCTCTAACTAGTTCATTTGAATCAATTGAACTAGTTATGGTGAAGAAGAACTAGGTCAATATGAAATGCTCATATGGTTAATATTTTGGGTTACTATGTTGAACCAACATACACGTACACGTTTGGGCACGGTTTTCACAAACCCAGTAAACGTCTACCCAAGTGTGTGTGACAAGCTAAGTTTTCGATCTAACGGTTGAGAAATATTATCTGGAATCTAAATTAGGTTTACATCTAACGGTGAATATGGATTGCTTTGTAACTAAGGCAAAACCCTGATTTGAAGGCTATATAAAGGAGACATCTAGCATTGTGCAAAACTAATCCCCACACGTCTGTGTGATACTAGTGCGCTCGCTAGAGTCGATTCTCCTTTAACCTTTGGTTTTCTTCTCTAAAACCATGTTAACGACTTAAAGACTTCATTGGGATTGTGAAGCCAGACCGATACTGCTTTTATTGTAGTTATGTGATCTGATCTTGCATCTTCTATCGTATGAGTACAATCTATTATTGGCTTGAGATCGTGAGAGTTCTCCGATAGGCAAGATAAATAAGTCACAAACATCTTCGTCTCACTGTTTGTGATTCCTCGACAAACCGCTTGTGTAGTCAAGAAGGATTATTGAGAGGTGATTGATTAATCTAGGTTGTTCTTCGGGAATATAAGACCGGATTATCAATTGGTTCCTGTTCACCTTGATTTTATATCTTAAGACGGAACAAAACCTAGGGTTTTTCTGTGGGAGACATATTTATCCTTTGATAGACTTTTCTGTGTGAGACAGATTTGTTTATTATCAAGTCTGCGATTTTGGGTTGCAGCAACTGTTAGTTGTGGGTGAGATCAGATAAGGGAAACAAGTGCGCAGTATCCTGCTGGGATCAGAGGCGTAGCAGTACAACTGTACCTTGAATCGGTGGGAGACTGATTGGGGTTCAACTATAGTCCAGTCCGAAGTTAGCTTGGAGTAGGCTAGTGTCTGTAGCGGCTTAATACAGTGTGTATTCAATCTGGACTAGGTCCCGGGGTTTTTCTGCATTTGCGGTTTCCTCGTTAAGAAAACTTCTGTTGTCTGTGTTATTTCTTTTCCGCATTATATTTTATATAATTGAAATAATACAGGTTGTGCGTTAATATCATCAATTGTAAATCCAACCTTTGGTTGTTGATTGATATTGATTGATCCCTGGATATTGGTCTTTGGTACCGTCCAAGTTATTCCTTGTGTTTGATTAAAGACTCGCTATTGTTTTATCTTGATTAAATCAAAACAGGTGAGAGATATTGACTCCTTGAGATACTTTAATCTGGATTGAGTCTGACTGTCTAGTTGATTCTCTAGCAAAGTATTTCGGAGTTAGTCCATACATATTGCTAAGCGAAATATTGGGCGGTGTTGTTAGACCCCCGCTTTTTCACAAAGCACTCCCTTTTTGCAGTGCATCTGTGTGAGGTTTAACAGTTTGCTCGGTTCAAGGAGTTTCCTCCGCACGGTCGTCTCCTCAATTCCGTAAAAACCAGCAACTTGTTTTGCCCCACCTACAAATCCTGAAGAAGACATCTTTTAATATCTTTTGTCATCTTCCATATCTTTTACACCTTTCATATTACATCTCTTACATCAAAACATAGGGTTTACCCTTTTAGGGGGGACCCGTTCTTATTTTAATTATGAGTAGCTAAACCTTTGTTGATTAACGATGAATTCAATGTTCTAGCATGAATCTTTACCAGTTATATAAATATATTCGGAGTTTTATCATCTTATCGTTTGTTTCACTATAATTAGGATTTATGATTGATTTCTAGATTGTTCAAGTGTACAATTGGATTATTCTATTGATCATTCTATTGCTAGAAAAGGAATAGGATATCCGTGTAATTGTTGAATAATCCTTACACAAGTAGAGAACGTGAGACCTCGTGGAGCAAACGTGTGTGAATACAACACTAGTAAGTGGACCTTGCGCTAAGAGTCTATCTGCTAGGATCAACCTAAGTTCACATAACTTAAAGTTTCCGATTGGGTTACACCTTGAGTGCGCTACTACTTGGTGGTTCAGTTGGATAGAACTTGATATGTGAGCGCTTCGGTATCCGGTTACAAGAGGAACTTTGGGGATAACACTGCTCTAGCTGCTTTCCTACACTTGGTGATGAATGGTCTTAACGAAGATAGGTAAGTATACTAATCCAGTTATCGTTTGGTAACGACGAAGGATTCCTTGATCATCTTTATTTTATTTGTTATTCTCTTATTTACTTTAATCCAATCCCCCTTTGTCTTGATTTTACTAATATAAATAACATATCAATCATCTCCCTGGGGGAACGATCCTTACTACCGCTATATTACTAGTTAATTAGTGGAAAACATCTCGATTAATTTGTTGTGGTTACAACACGCATCAATAATAATTTGATTGCCTTTATAACATTTGTCAAAAAAAGACTATTTTACCCTTCACACATCTTTGGATGAAATCTTCTTCGTCCGGTGTCCGAATGACGCGTTCGAGTACTCCATTTCACATAACTCTTTGAGATCTGTTTAATGGTACTAGTTTCATCTCCAGATTATAATTGGTTTAATTTCTATTAATTAGAATTTATATTAACTAATCGAGTCATTAGCGGCTAAAACGTCTGTTGACCGGTCAAATAACGTTCACGAGAATGTGAATCCTTACATGATACCCCGCTTTCAAAACCAACAGTTCTTATACGGTATGCGTACCATTCCCGGTTCACGAGCAACAGACTTTTTATGGTACGGATACCGGGTATGCGTACCAAGAAAACGTTTCCGAACTATAACTACGCCGGCACGTGTACTGGGTACATGTACTGCAGCTCCGGACCTATAATAGTTCTCCCAGTATGTGAAACTGGTATGTATACTGTCTTGTATCCATATTTACCGTAGTTCTATATTTCTCTCTAAATAGTTCTTTCCTAAATAACATCAATGACACATACCATTGTTCCAGGCTTCAAATGATAATCTTGAAACACGATTTAGATTATGAACAATAAATTTTTCTTAATCGAAATTCATCAATTCTGAATAAATGTTCATAAGCTCAGTCATTATATTTCGAGAACGAATTACCAAGATAAACTTGACTCAAAATTCTTGTTATGCGTGAATAATATAATTAGTCATGCGACATAGTCTCATATATAGGAATGTGAATAACTACTTGAGAAATAGGTGTTCAGTCTTCACTTACCTTTTGATGTAGAAGTTCTCCAAAAGCTTCGGTTGATCTTCGACTTCAAATGGTAGAACGCAGTGATGTCCGATTATCAACTACACACTTTTATCCTAATCCGAGACATGACTAATTGTAGACTTGAAATCCAGATATCGTTTGATCAACTAAATTTCACAAAAATCTTGTGATAGAAACGCTTGCGAGATCGACCGAGCAATGCTCTTACACCTTTGCTCTTAGAAAGAAAAATAATGAATCATAAAGGACATGTACAAAAAACATAAAAAATTTCAAGAAAGAAAAATCAAGATAAACCTTTCGAAACAAACCACCATGTCAGTATTCAAAAAAAAACCTTAACCAATCATTGATTAACTAGTTATAAGAGTTTATTAAAATCCAAGGATAATTGATTTTGAAGGGATATACCTTAACTTTTGTGGTCCCTTCTCTTCCCAACTTCAATCCTAAGTGAAAATATACCCACCGGACGTGAAGACATATATCCTAGCCTCAAAGCTTAGGACATGACAATATCTATCATTGACTCAAAGATACCGAAATCCCCAAGTTTCTAGTCCAGGTATACCTTTAATTAGATTTTTTTTCCCGAAAAATAGGAAAACCTCAGAACATATGAGAAAACCGATTTAGGTAGTCGGGAACCTTATAGAAATTGTTCAAGATCATATAACAATTATACATGTTGTAGTATCCCTCTAATTCTTGCCTATCAAATCTAGCCTCTCAGATAAAAACAATTTCATAAAACCTTCTCTCTCGCAAAGAGGAGGACCAAACATATAGGACCAAACTGATTTTGATGATAAAACCATAATGTGTCAAAGCACAAAGCGATGATTGCATCAAATTATTAGAGCATTGCTCGGTCGAACTCGCATGCGTTGCTATCTCAAGCATGTTTGTCAATGTTAGTGATCAAAACTATAAATCTTGATTTCTAGTCTACTATAGGTAAGGTCTCATACTAGGATAGAAAGTGTAGTTGAGCTCAAGAACTCCATAGCAATCAACATACAAGATGAAGGACTACTCAAGGAACCGGTGTATCTTCATCGACTAAAAGGTGTATGGAGACTTGAACTTATCTATCACTCAAAAGTATATTTATCTCATATCTTGAGACAAAAGTCGTTTTGCTATATAGACTTAGATTATAAACATTTGTTATTTCGAGCCGAGTTTATATCGCCTATCTATTTCTCGAAATATGTGTTGGTAAGCTTTCCCTTTAACCAAGTTCATCTTTACCTAGTGACGAAAGTCATGACAAGTTTCAATCACTTTGAAAATTGCTTACTTTGATGAAAAATAGTTTGTGAATAACAACTATAGAATATCAACGTCCTCTAAGAATGTTTCAATGATTGAAATGAGAGTTTAGATTATATAACCATTGGAGGATATAAGCATTGTTGTTGAAACACATATATGTATAAGTTCTTATTCCTTGAACCGAAGTTTGCGAACTTTGTTGATCAAGAGAACCGGCATGGTGGCGTGAGCCAAGTCCGCGAACTGGCGGAAGTTCTCATCCCAAGAATTTCTGCTGGAGTTTGTGAACTCCGTCCGGGAACTTAAGTCCGCGAGCCCAGTCCGCGAACTTGAGTAGGTTATATCTAAAGACGATGTTTGTGAACTTATTATTATATAAACTAAGGAATGCAAATTGCAAACTATGGCTATATAGTTCATGAATCGATTCGAGTGAATCAAATCGTTTTTGCTTCGATTATGTCTTGTGTAGTTACATAAGATTTCCTTGCAATTGAACAACTCTCTAACTAGTTCATTTGAGTCACTTGAACTAGTTATGGTGAAGAATAATATGGTTGATATGAAAGTGATCATATGGCTAACCATTTGGTTGACTATTGTTGAACCAAAAAATGTACAAGTTTGGGTACGGTTACACAAGCCTAGAAACGTGCATTTCATTTGTGTGTAACAAGCTAGTTTTCGATCTAATGGTTGAAAGATATTAGCTTGAATCTAATCAGGTTTTCATCTAACGGTGAATATTAAATGCTTTGTTACCAAGCTAACATTGATTGAAAACCCTGATTTGAAAGACTATATAAGGGAGAACTCTAGCAACTGGGAAACCTAATCCCCACACCTTCTGTGTGATACTAGTTGTGCTAAGCTAGAGTGGATTCTCCTTTAACCTTTGGTTTATTCTTCTAAACCAGATTAATGACTTAAAGACTTCATTGGGATTGTGAAGCCAAACCGATACTACTTTCTCGTAGTTGTGTGATCTGATCTTGATGTTTCTATCATACGAGTACAATTATAATAATTGGCTTGATATTGATATCTCCGATAGTAAAGATATAAAAGTAATCACAAACACTTCGTTTCATCGTTTGTGATTCCACAATATCTTTTTTCGTTGCGTCGATTAGGATTATTGTGAGGTGATTGATAATACTAGGCTGTTCTTCGGGAATATAAGTCCGGTTTATCAATTGGTTCCTGTTCACCTTGATTTATCAAAAGACGGAACAAAACTCGTAGGTATATTCGTGAGAGACGGATTTATCTATTACCGTAGACTTTTCTATGTGATACAGATTTGTTTATTAAAGTCTTCGACTTTGGGTCGTAGCAACTCTTAGTTGTGGGTGAGATCAACTAAGGGAATCAAGTGCGTAGTATCCTGATGGGATCAGAGACGTAGGAGCATAACTGTACCTTGGATCAGTGTGAGATTGATTGGGGCTCAACTACAGTCCAGACCGAAGTTAATTTGGAGTAGTCTAGTGTCTGTAGCGGCTTAATACAGTTTGTGTTCAATCTGGACTAGGTCCCGGGGTTTTTCTGCATTTGCGATTTCCTCGTTAACAAAATTCTGGTGTCTGTGTTATTTCTTTTCCACACTATATTTTGTTATGTAATTGAAATATCACAGGTCGTGCGTTGTTCAATCAATTAGAATATCCGACCTTTTGGTTGTTGGTTTAAATTTATTGACACTTGGATGTTGGTCTTTGGTACCATCCAAGTTATCTCTCTAGTATTTGATAAAGACTTGCATATTTCTATTTGCTTGAGTATATATCAAATCGAGAGATTGAGATGTAAACTCTTTGATATACTTTTTTATCTAGATTGAGTCTGACTGTCTAGTTGATTCTCTAGAAAGTATATTGGAGTTTGTCCATACAGATTGTTAAGCGAAATATCGGGTGTGGTTGTTGTACCCCCACTTTTTCAATTGGTATCAGAGCAGGCAAACACGTTCAAGACGTCACAATTCTGTGTTTGTAGCGATCTGAATCTATGGACAGAGGTGCTATCTCAATTAACGTACCACCAGTCTTCGATGACTCTAATTACTTATGGTGGAAAATTACTATGCGAGCTTTTCTTCAAGCACGTGATTTTCAATCATGGGTATATGTTGTTAATGACTATAATGCTCCCGTCGTGGCAGTTGGAGATGTAAACGTTCCCAAGCCTATTGGTGAATACACCCCTGCCGAGATAAATGTTGCAAAGCAAAATTCCTACGGTTTGAATGCCATTACCCCAAATCTTCAGCACCATGTGTCAAATTGCACGAGGTCTAAAGATGTGTGGGATATCTTAGAAACCGTATTCGAAGGTAACTCCAGTGAAAAGGAAGCTAGGCTTCAAAACCTTGATTCCGATTGGGAAAACCTTCGTATGGAAGATGAAGAAACATTTGATGAGTTTAATCACAAAGTATCTGAAATTGTTAATGCATCTTTTGCATTGGGTAAGACTATTCCTGAAAAGGACATTGTGATGAAAATTCTCAGATCGCTGCCATCTAGATACGACTCCAAGAAGCATGCCATCGATGAGGGAAATAACCTTGATAATATCTCCAGAAATACGCTGGTTGGGAAGATTAAGATCTTTGATTACGAACATTCATCCAAAACTAAGGATGTTGCGTTCAAAGCATAAAAGGACACTAAATTACTTGATAAGAGTAAAAAAGTGTATATCTCTGAAGATGATCACTCTGAGACAGATTCATCAGATGAAGATCTTGACAAGTCAGTCTCGATGATCACAAGACAGTTTAAGGATCTTCTGTTGAAGAGAAGTAAACGGTTCTCCATAGATAAGCCTAAAACATCAGTTAAACCTCATAATCGTATTCCTCCTAAAAACAGGGAAACATATGAAATTGATGATGAGGATATGCCTCAATGCTTTAAGTATAAGGGATTTGGTCATTTTGCAAACGAGTGCCCAAATCGTAGAAAATACACCGGGAGCAAAGGTCTTGCTGCAACTCTTGATGAAATTGTCTGACAACTATGATTCCAATGAAGACGAGAAATCAAATGTTGCAATTCTTGGTGAAAATATTGATTTTGATAACTGTAGCAATACATACATCAATCTCAATATTCTTTCAGAAAAGAACCCAACTAATTCTGGAAGAAAAAATTGACCCATTTCTTAGAAACTTTGTTTGTAATGTTTCAGGTTCCACCATGTGTCTAGCTGCATGCACATCTCAGAAGCCTGACTTTTATCCTAGTTTGACGTGCTCGTATTGTTCTCTAAAGGGTCATGAACTTTCAAGGTGTTACAAGTACAAACACCAATTGAGGTACGTCAACAAACTTCAACGAAGAGCGAATCAATTAGCAAATAAGCTTAAACTTGCTCAGAAGACCGCTGAGGTATGTAGGATCTTATCTTCATCTAAGAAGTTAGTTTCCAAGGATAAACCAAGACCATTAGATAAGAGAGTATGGTCGAATCGTTTTGATAGACAGAGGTCTGTGGATTCCTCTCAAGAGGAAAATGGTGGATAAATTGTTGTTCACCGCAACACAACTTGATTGTTTTGTTTTGGAAATCTTGTCTCATGTGCCTGATCAAAAGAGACAATGATTTTGTACCTCTCAGGCTTTAGGAAAAGTTTTCTTTCTTCTTTTCTTAGTTTTTATTCTTCCTCGTCTATCAAAAAAGGAGGGTTATTGTTGACAATTCTACTCTTTATAGGGTTGTGAGTTGGACGTGTACGAACCTGTTTAAAGGTTTCGAGACCCTACATTTCTTTTTCCTTCCTCAAAACCTCTTTTTATCTCAAGACTACTTGTTGAGTTCAATTTGTGATTTCCTCTCACAAACCCATACGTATGGATACTCCAAGCATGATGTCTTCTGATGGAAAAGATGTTAATATGATTGTTAAGCCATCAATCATGAAGGAAAAAGAGAAATCTCCGTTATCTCCTACCTTAAAAATAAAAATAAGGAATGTGAGGAAGCCAAGAGCCGTTCCTTCAAACTCTCAGAAGTTTTCTCGTGTTCTTGAAGAGTTGAAGGAGATGCGAAAGGAGATTCAACAAATAAAGGCTTTTGCGTATAAGACTCATGAGATTCAGAAGGCCTTGGTTCGACAACATCAGCCGAGAAGGTTTATTGATATAAACTCGTACCTTAATGAACCTTATGTCCCAATGGTTGTTGACGACAAGGAGTTCGGGGACGATAAAGAATTCTTCAAATGTCTTATTGCCTAGTAAATCTTCTATTTTCTTGTTTTTATTAGAAGAATAACTAGAGTTTGGAATAACCATTATTGTGATTACACATAGCTATGTCCAACGTTTTCATCTTCATGTTTTTAGATTTATTGGTTTAAATTCTAAATTTATTTGGAAGATGATTTTTGCAGTATTAATCTTTATAGTTTTATATATTGCAATATTGTTATGGGATATGTGTTTTTACGTCCGTGAACTATGATTGTCCCATACCTTGTCAAAAGTAAGGTCTTTCATATGTCGATATGCATGTATTGATAAAATAATGAATATACTTTTGACAAATACAAAAGTTAAGCCTATTATGTCAACTATTGATGGAAGATAGGTTAAAATATTTTGTTTGCAAGGATTATGTCTATTGAATGTCGTTATGCGAATAGTGATGGAAAATAGAATGAATCCTTATGTATTCTGCAATATTGATCTTCTCTGATCCATATTTTATGTATTACTGTGAGGCTCCGTAAAGTGTCTTATGTTGAGCATTGAACGACCAAGTTGATTATTTTTATGATTAGCTATGTTGTTGTTCCGTGAGGTACTTTATGTCGAGCATATTCAACTAAATTAATCATCTTGTTTGGTTATTTAGTTGTTGCTCCGTAAGTTTTCTTATGTCGAGCATGACCAATTAAATTGATTACTTTTGTGATTAGTTTGGTTGTGTATTTCGATTAGATTAATTATGGGTTCTCTTGTGATTAATTTAATTGTATATTTTTGAGTCTCCATAAGTTCACTTATGTTTGAGTATTTTTTGATTAAATTAATCATGGGTTCTCTTGTGATTAGTTTAATTGAATATTTTGGATTCAAATTCATACTTGTATGTGATTTGTTATGTCCAAAGAAATCCTTCTTTTCTTTCGAAATTAAGGTCGCTCTTGTTGTTCTTTCGGGAATGACATTTTATGGGGGAGAGTTCTTAATTGAACTTGTGCTTAATTGCCAAATCTTTGTGGGGAGTGTGGATGTGGAATATTATAGGGGTTATTTTGTATCTTTATAAACTCCTTGATGAATGCATTTAGCTTCGGATTTATGATTGCATCTAAATAAGATGATATATTTTTGTTTTCTTTTGGTCAAGAATGTCTCTTTCGGAAATTTCATTAGGATCCCGTTTTTGTACCTTTGCCAATTTTATTGACAAAAAGGGGGAGAATTAATATGTAGTTCACATTACAAATACATATGGTTTTAGGAACATTATGTAAGGGGGAGTGGTTTCCATGTGAGATGGAGTATTGACTAAGGGGGAGTGATACATATCACCATAGTATTGTTGTTAAAGTTGTGATACAATTGAACTTTGATGCTGGGTAATGATACTATGACACTGTATAACAATGATTGAGAACTCTTGTTTTCTCGTTGTTATAGCTACAAATTTTTAACAACGATGATGCTGAACTTACAACCTTTGGGATCATTGGACTACTTGGAAGTGACGAAGATTTCGAGTAATGTTGAAGATTAGGCATGTGGAATAGGAGCTACAAAAGTCACTTTATTTATTTTTTGTATTCCATATGTATTGATAGTTTTGTCACTAAAATTGACAAAGGGGGAGATTGTTAGAGCATTGATCGGTCGAACTCGCATGCGTTGCTATCTCAAGCATGTTTGTCAATGTTAGTGATCAAAACTATAAGTCTTGGGTTCTAGTCTACTATAGCTAAGGTCTCGGACTAGGATAGAAAGTGTAGTAGAGCTCAAGAACTCCATGGCAATCATCATACAAGACGAAGGACTACTCAAGGAACCGGTGGATCTTCATCGACTAAAAGGTATGTGGAGACTTGAACTTATCTATCACTCAAAAGTCTATTTATCTCCTATCTTAAGACAAATGTCGTTTTGCTATATAGACTTAGATTATACACATTTGCTATTTAGAGCGGAGTTTATCTCGCCTATCTATTTCTCGAAATATGTGTTGGTAAGCTTTCGCTTTAACCAAGTTCATCTTTACCTAGTGACGAAAGTCATGACAAGTTTCAATCACTTTGAAAATTTCTTACTTTGACGAAAAATAGTTTGTGAATAACAACTATAGGATATCAACGTCCTCTAAGAATGTTTCAATGATTCAAATGAGAGTTTAGATTATATAACCATTGGAGGATATAAGAATTGTTGTGGAAACACATATATGTATAAGTCCTTATTCCTTGAACCGAAGTTTGCGAACTTTGTTGATCAAGAGAACTGGCATGGTGGCGTGAGCCAAGTCCGCGAACTGGCGGAAGTTCTCGTCCCGAGAATTTCTGTTGGAGTTTGTGAACTCCGTCCGGGAACTTAACTCCGCGAACCCAGTACGCGAACTTGAGTAAGTTATATCTAAAAACGATATTTGTGAACTTATTATTATATAAACGAAGGAATGCAAATTGCAAACCGTGGCTATATAGTTCATGAACCGATTCGATTGAATCAAATCGTTTTTGCTTCGATTGTGTCTTGTGTAGTTACATAAGATTTCCGTGCAATTGAACAACTCTCTAACTAGTTTATTTGAGTCACTTGAACTAGTTATGGTGAAGAAGAATATGGTTGATATGAAAGTGATCATTTGGCTAACCATTTGGTTGACTATTGTTGAACCAACAAATGTACAAGTTTGGGTACGGTTACACAAGCCTAGAAACGTGCATTTCATTTGTGTGTAACAAGATAGTTTTCGATCTAATGGTTGAAAGATATTATCTTGAATCTAATCAGGTTTTCATCTAACGGTGAACATTGAATGCTTTGTTACCAAGCTAACACTGATTGCAAACCCTGATTTGAAAGACTATATAAGGGAGAACTCTAGCAACTGGGAAACCTAATCCCCACACCTTCTGTGATACTGGTTGTGCTAAGCTAGAGTCGATTCTCCTTTAACCTTTGGTTTCTTCTTCTAAACCAGGTTAACGACTTAAAGACTTCATTGGGATTATGAAGCCAGACCGATACTACTTTCTCGTAGTTGTGTGATCTGATCTTGATGTTTCTATCGTACGAGTACAACTGTAATAATTGGCTTGAGATTGATATCTCTGATAGGAAAGATATAAAAGTAATCACAAACACTTCGTCTCATCGTTTGTGATTCCACAATATCTTTTTTCGTTGTGTCGATTAGGATTATTGTGAGGTGATTGATAATACTAGGATGTTCTTCGGGAATATAAGTTCGGTTTATCAATTGGTTCTTGTTCACCTTGATTTATCAAAAGACAGAACAAAACTCGTAGGTATATTCGTGGGAGACGGATTTATCTATTATCATATACTTTTCTGTGTGATACAGATTTGTTTATTAATGTCTTCGACTTTGGGTCGTAGCAACTCTTAGTTGTGGGTGAGATCAGCTAAGGGAATCAAGTACGTAGTATCCTGATGGGATCAGAGACGTAGGAGCATAATTGTACCTTGGATCAGTATGAGATTGATTGGGGTTCAACTACAGTCCAGACCGAAGTTAATTTGGAGTAGGCTAGTGTCTGTAGCAGCTTAATACAGTGTGCGTTCAATCTGGACTAGGTCCCGGGGTTTTTCTGCATTTGCGGTTTCCTCGTTAACAAAATTCTAGTGTCTGTGTTATTTCTTTTCCGCATTATATTTTGTTATGTAATTGAAATATCACAGGTTGTGCGTTGTTCAATCAATTAGAATATCCGACCTTTTGGTTGTTGATTTAAATTGATTGACACTTGGATATTGGTCTTTGGTACCATCTAAGTTATCTCTCTAGTATTTGATAAAGACTTGCAGATTTCTATTTGCTTGAGTATATATCAAATCGAGAGATTGAGATATAAACTCTTTGATATACTTTTTATCTAGATTGAGTCTGACTGTCTAGTTGATTCTCTAGAAAGTATATTGGAGTTTGTCCATACAGATTGCTAAGCAAAATATTGGGTGTGGTTGTTGTACCCCCACTTTTTCACAAATCCAACCCAATTCTCCTCAACACATGTAGATAACATGACCTGGAGTTTTTTAAATTTAGATTTCCTAGTGCAATCAAGGTAACAATGACCCAGCTAGTAGTAACAGTATCCAAAATGTAACTTTAATTAAAGCCTTATTTGAGCTTGTGTATGCGACCTTGACCTAGTCCCAAAGGGGTTAAAAATTTTTTCTTGTCAGATCCTCCTCGACTATTCATGTATTAACTAAAACCATTTAATCAAAACGAATGCCATTAGAATAATATAAGGGGATTTTAATAAAGTGCCACACTTCCAATATGCAGTTTCTGAAAATGCCACCGTTTTTTTGAGAGTTTATTAAATGCCATACTCTTGACTTTTATCATCCCGTTTTTTTGAGATAACGGTTAACGGCTGTTAGTCTTTGTTAGTACATACGTGGCATTAAATAACCCGTCCAAAATTACATAGAAGCCCCTGAATCAGTTAACAGGGATTGAGTTAATCAGTTCACTGGGATTGAGTTAACCGGCTATAGAGTAGTGAGTTAACTCGCGACTCGGTGCACGTGAGAAAAACGTGCAAGATTTGCTAACGGTCGGAATACACGTGGGATCAATCTAAGAGAAAAAATCGACGATCCATATTTTACCTGGATTTATAACGGTCTTATTCATCATCTTGAAGCTCTATATATACTAATGAAGATCCCAAACTCTTCATTAGTCAATTTCTTCAGAAGTTCAACACATAAAAATGAGCCAAAAGGTTATAAACTCTCCAGGTAGTAACAGTTGCAGTAGTAGTAGCAAGAGCAGCAGCAGCAGCAAATTTAGACAGCAAACTACCCCAGATCTATGTCCAACATGTGAACAAGGAAGTCATGAGTCTAAGGTTTGTCCCTGGATGTACTCTAGATGCAAACATATACCTTGTAATGGTATAAGACAACTACTAAGATCCAGCACAAGAGAAACAGATGGAGAAATGTTCTTGAAGTGTTCAAATCCTACCTGCACCTACTTTGAATGGTTTGATTCTGCCAGTCATCCACTCAAATCCAAGAATATCAAGCTACCCAAAGAGAATTGTTGTTGTGCTTGTGGAGAAGAGACCCACTGTTACAAAGAATGCCCACTGCATAAGCAAGAATGCTACAAAGAGCAATGCAAGTCAATAATGCAGTTGAGAAGATGCAAAAATGAACACAATAGAAACATTGCTTACCTGATCTGCACAGATTGTGAAGCATTTAGATGGGTATCAGACCACCTTTTCATTGCAGCAAAAAATAGGGTTATCCATTCAAGTTTCAATCTCAATGCCATATGTAAGGAACTTCAAAAGACTATTAACATGTAATTAGTTCTTAACTAATATCATTTCCATTCATAAAGTAAGATTATCCATCAAAATAAAACTGAATTCAGGTACATAAAAAAAACAGATCTAACACTATGATATCAGTGTCTAAAGCAAAAAAAAAAGATCTAACACAACAAGAAGCACACACACACTTCTACTTCTTCTTAGCCTTGCTTTGCTTTCCCTTTGTGACAGGAATATGTTGACTAACAGATCCAATACCAGTAAAGTTCTGACTGAAATTCAGAACATCTTGTGTAGATCCATGGGTGCTAGGTTCTGTTGGTGCTCTTCCAAAGTTTTTAGGTCCTGTTGACTCACCAACAAATGAAGATGTACCTCTGGATTTGTTCACCTTTGCTTTACCCCTTGCACTGCTACTTTCAGGATGATCTCTACTAGTGAAGGTGCAGTTTGCAGCATCATACTCGGTGCTTGGCATGAATCCAGTTGGGTTTTTACCAACATCACCACCAGCACAGGTTCTCTTATTATGACCAGCAGTAGATCCACACTTTCCACATTTCCTTTTCTTCACCACAGTTTCAGGTTCATCATAGCTCCTCTTCCTCTTCTTTGCTGGTCTTCCAGTTTTTCTTTGATAAGGAGGAGGCTTTAAGTTGATGTCCATGGATGCCTGCCAATTAAGATAAGAAGAAGAGAAAAGGAATGAGAAAGTTAAAGTAAAGAAATGAAACCCTAACCCTAAAAGAAATGAGAAATATGGAGCATTTGGGTCTTCAATGGGGTGACATTCATCTACAGTAGTGTTCTCTAGCACCACATTGTCCTCATCATCACCATCACTATTGTCCCCTGCATCAGTCTTATCCCCTGTATCAGTCTTATCCCCTGCATTAGCCTTATCCCCTGCATCAGTCTTATCCCCTGTATCAGTCTTATCCCCTGCATTAGCCTTATCCCCTGCATCAGTCTTATCCCCTGCATCAGTGTTATCCCCTGCAGCAGTGTTGTTTACTTCATCAACCCAGTAATCATGATTAAAGCTATCAACTGGTGTACTGCTAGAACCAACAACAGTGGCTTGACTTAGGCAAGAAAAACCCTGAGATTCCACTTCATTTAACAGATCCATGAACAACAACTTCCTAGATGCTCCTCCATTTGAGTTTTCATTCTTTGATTGAGCATGCAACCTTGGTGATCTCCTTGTAGGTGATATCTTTACTGACTTTTCCTTTGAAACTGGCTTCTTAGCAATCCTCTTAGGTGCCTTCTTAGGAGTCTCATCAATTGTTACTACTGGTTGTTCCATTGCATCCTTAATGAAGTCATTGTCATTCCTAAATTCTGAATTCATTACACTCATTTGTAAACATATGAACCCTTTATCATCAGGTACAGCATGCTCCCAAAACTTAAACAAGTCTTCATTTGTAACCAAATACTCAGGCAGACATGGGTCTATGGTCCAATATAAATTTGGAATTTCTGTTTCATCAAGATGCAACTTAACACGCAACATCTTCTCAAATTCCTTAAGGTCAATTCTATCTCTATCCATGTGAGGGAATAGCAAATTAAGTTTACTATTCACAACAAACACACTGATATCTCTATATGGATAATATGTATGGTCACTGTAAATGAACAAACAAAATAAAATTCATCAAATTCCACACTTCACACAGAAAAGCCCTAAAATAAAATTCATCAATTCATCAAACACACGAAATTAGGGTTTTAAAAATTCCACACTTCACACAGAAAACTCCTAAAATAAAACTAATCAAACACACGAAATTAGGGTTTGAAATCGTACCATATCCGCTGCTTGTGCTTCCCCTTATTCTTCTTCATCTTCAGCTCCCCAACCCTTTACTCAGACACTAAACCTAAGCAAAATCCCGCTGAAAACTGACCCAAACCCTAATTTCTTCCACTAGAGAACAGAGCGGACATAGAGCAAGAGAAAAAAAGTACAAGAAAGAGAAACAGAAACCTAAGAGAAAACCCCTAATTCAACTCAGAAAAACGAAATTAGGGTTTGCAATCATACCATATCTGCTGCTTGTCCTTCCCCTTCTTTTTCTGAATCTCGATCGCTCCCCAACCCTTTACTCAGACACTAAACCTAAGCAAAATCCCGCTGAAAACTGACCCAAACCCTAATTTCTTCCACTAGAGAACAGAGCGGACAGAGAGAACGAGCAAACCCTAGAAAAAAAATGAAACGATACAAAGTTGCAAACTGTTTTCAATCCCACGAAGGATAAAATAGTCATTTAGCCTGTGCTACGTGTAATAATCTCATGCTCGACATCTTGAGCCGTCCACATAAGACACGTGTAAGTAATCTGGACAAAGTCAAAAAAGTTTGACCAATCATGTGGGTCCAATACGTTAGTGCTAACGGTTGTGGCATTAAATAAACTCTGAAAAAAACGGTGGCAGTTTCTTGAATCGGGATTTGCAAGTGTGGCAGTTTGTTAAAATTCCCATAATATAAATGCAAAGTAAAAAAAGCCATGCCATTATAACCTCAATGAATTGGCGAGTATATCGTTAATAAGTCAACCATCTATTAACATTTTCTATAACTCTGGAAAATTTTGTAAAAATAGGAAATCTAGTCGTCATAGATTGACCTCGAAAAGGATTTCCAATTGCTTTGTTAAATTTTTTGAGTCACTAGTACCCTGAAGAACTCAATCGTATTTGCTAAGTATACTACATAATAGTACAAGATTTGGACTCTGACTTTGTTCACCCTGACTTTAATCGGGGTTGTCGGAATTTCTTTAACCGTCTATTATCTACTTTTCTAAAAGAAATTATTTATATAATAATTATCTTAAGAAAAATAAAAGTACATCGGAAATGACAACTCTCAAGAACTCCATTAATGCCATGAATATTTTCTCTGTTCTAATCTGCGCTGTCTTTTGTTTTCATCTCTCATTACTTTCTAGAGCTGGGTTAAATAACAGAAGTATGACAAACTTGATTATGCTGAACATATTTTTTACTTATCTTCCTAATCGATGATTATTCATTTGGAACACCATGATTACTGATTATAGCTTTTATTAAGAAAGCAAACCCATTGAAACTATATCTATGCACAAACAAAAGCTTGATTTTGGCATTTCACCTAGTAATTATGCATTCTCTTCTGTTTTAAACACTTAATTAAGTGATTGTTGGTGAAGATACATCGTATTAACAATCACACTAACCTTAGCAAAGTATGATCGTCATCCTTAATTTTGGGATACAATCTCGATTATCACTTTGTTCTCTGATTAGTTTCCGGTAATGTGAAATTAGGGATTACATTCTAAGTCGGTTATGTCTTAATGGTGGTTTAGAAGATCAGAGATACATGAGAGAGAATTTTCTGAAGTCCTTTTGTATTATCAGAATGAACTTGTTTACATCATCAACCTTTCCGGCTATTTATACATGATATGAACACAACAATTTCATGTAGATGACTAAGCACGTGACAATATGGACTTAATGATTCCCTCCTTGTGCTTATACCGACTGGGGACAACTCTTTGTTATGACTACCCAGCTTTTCATGCCTCCCTTCAGCTTACATCAGGTCTTCGACGTCTGACCTTGAGTTTTATCTCATGTCCCAGTTGTATTACTTTTCAGCTGTCATTTCTCGGGTAGATGCTATATTTCGTCATCTATATATTTTCTCCCAGTTTTATTAAAGTAAGTCTGCATATTTGTTTTATTAAACTGTAGTTCATTTTTGCACTAATAGCTCATGGCTTTATTTTCTCATCTACCGGCTACCATTTTTGGTAACTCATAGCTTTCTGTGCTGACCCGTGTCTCTTAAATTGGATGCGGCACCTGGATGTCTCTTTAGGTATCCCCCACTCCCAACCTTTCCCTTCAGGTTACTTCATATGGGGCGGCGTACCTGAGCGCCTGTTTAGGTGTGTATTCCCCTTTTAAGTTACTTCTAGGAATTCTGAGTTTCTCTAGGTCACACACCTATCCTTTTTTCCGTTCAAAAAGTAAGTATGTTTTCAAAGATACTTCAAATATGATGTTTTGCTAATCAATATTTTGCCTTGTCATGTCATACTAGGTATCCTGTACCGCCTTAAAGGCTTAGTTGCTTTTCGCATTTTTGTACCATACTTTTTCCTTTGAGTTGTATTTTGTTAAGTAATCGAGCCAATCAATCTCGTGATGCTCAATTATTCTCTTAAAAAATATTTTTTTAGTCCTTGCTAAATATTAGCACTATTGTATGTTTCTAATTATAAGCACAATTTTCAATTTTTAGGTGTATTGTTTCCCTTCTTGGAATGCCAAAAGTTTGGTAATTTTTACCCACTTTCAGTCGCACTTTGTTGACTTGTAATAGTGGCTTACCACTATACATGTCTTTAATGTCTATAGAACATGGGAGTAATTTACTATTTTACCGGTTATTACCCTTTCACTTTCCTTATCTTTTACTTAGCATAAAAGGAAAGCTCTGTAAATAATACTTTCATTATTTCAACCTTTGGTTTATCTTTTTTTTTTTGGATCTCCAAATTTTCTAACCTTTAGATTTTTTTACTTTTAATATTTTTATTAACTTTTTTCAAAGTTGTTATTTCACATTAATGGCTTCTTCTATCTCCAGTTGCTGAAATTTTCGAGGCTTACTGCTTTCTTTTCAGCATTCAAGTTCGTTCTTCTTCCCCTTATCTGGTCCGTGATGTTACAAACAATGAAGAAGATGAACTCCTCATCCCAAAATCTCATCTGGTTTGTGGTTTTAAAATTCATATATACCCCCCATCTTGTCCACAAGTACCTTCCTCTTGTAGACCTTGCTCCTATGAAGATGGAGTCAGAATTTCATTCCTTCATGAATAAGATCATCGAGGCCAAGAAGGATTTGGATGAGGGAGAGAATATGAAGATTTACTTTTGGTGCACAAAAGGTTTGAACCTAAACAATTTGTTTAGGATATAAAAATAATATATAAAAATTGTTATTCTTACGTCAACTCCATATCAACTAATTTAAGATGGCAACATTGCCAAATAGTACACAAATCTTCATATAAACTTTGCCAAATAGACATAATGATGTTTCTTATAAGATTCATTGATTGGAGTTTCTATGTGAATTATCCGATAATCATAAATCAAACTTTTTTTTTTTGCTCTAGGCAATTTGATTGTCGATACATGGTTTGAAGAACCTGGCCATCTTTGAGGAAAGCCAAAAACTGATTAGGATTCAAAATATTAATGAACCTTGCTGTCATTATATCTGCGTGCCAACAAGTTGGAAGTTGGATATTGTAAACTTGATCCTGATAGATTCGAACTAGTTTGAAAGTTTGGTGTTGAAAGTACCTTATTATATTTTTATTAATTAAATCAAAAGAAACCATGTTTGGTGTGCCTTCATTGTTTTCTTGGTATGTATCATGATAGGAAACTATGAATCTTCCTTAAACAACATCTAGATAAAGAGATTTGAGGTTTTGGAGGATTTCCATGTCTTCAGCTTGAACGGTCACATTTGTATACTTCATCTCTTTTGCCAACCGAAAGGCTGGATTAGCTCCTTTCCAGAATTCGTCATGTCTATGGTTTCCGGGATATCCACTATCCCCGATGTAGATTCCTGAAAAATCAAGTCATCAAAGCAGTATAGATATTCGAGGAATTCGAATGCTTAAAGTGCAGACACTAATGGTATCCCCAAAGCTCCCGTCTCATTGATTTTTTTACGGGGTTTTGAATTGTATTAGTTTTTTTCGTAGTACATATTATTCGGGATGTGACGATGGAGAGAATGCCCTCTGATATAAATTTGATTCATATGACAGTTTGGTGTTCATCAATCTTTATATTATTAAAGATGAATTCACATAGCTTTCCAGATAAACCAACATCAAGTAACATAGGTGGTCATTTCATGCAATATATTGGTAATGTTGTTGAACCAACTGCTTAGCCAATCCCAAAGTTATTGAAACTTTGCAGATAAGTATGGTTTGGGACCCGAAGTTATTCCATATTTTAATTAGTTGAAAAATGGATGTTTATAAAAAGATGTATCATAGCTTCCTCCCCAATCTTATAGTGATTGCATATTGTATTAATATAATAAAATACATTTATTAGGAGGATTACATGTTCACATTAATATTAATATAAGTGAAGTTGGAGATACCTCAAGTATCCAAATATTTTCCAGTTTGTACCGCGAGTATCATTGTGTACTTTTGTGTTATTTTAGCGTTGTATAATAAGGATTTGACAGTGAACTCTCCACTGTCATTTGGAGTCCAAATGGTTTGATCTTCTTCCTCTAGCCAATTTATGGATGGCCGTGTACTAGCTATTTTCTCATTTTATTGATTCCGCGGCTCATCCACCTTATTATAACATGACTGCTAATAGGGGTACCATTTTATCGGGAAGGGTACCAAAACTTATATAAAGAAAATCAGAAAGTCTTTTGTCTTATATGGGTTTTGGTACCCTCCCAGTAATCTGGCACATCCATTATCACTGTTGAATTATAATACAGGCATATGCCAGCGTTTGTGAATATGACATTTCGCAGCCAATCGATCTAGATAATGACACTTGTCGCAAGTTATTATTAAGGCGAGTTAAAAACAATCAACATGGTTCACTACCGCAGTGTGGCATAGATGACTAAGTGACATATTAGATATGGCGACGACAACATCATGTCTTAGAAGGAGATAAGAGGTGGAGCCAAAGACCCACTAAGAAGACATTATTGAGGTAGTGATCTTGAAAGGATTGTAAACCAAGGGTAAAGTGGGCAGAATCCGCTTAGTAAGGTCTACCCGTTAGTCATCGCCAAGTTATACTAAAGAAAAATTGTATCTTACTAGATCATAAAGTGTTATATTTCATGGTATCGTAACCAGTTCATCACTTCCTGAGTATGCTTCTTCGTCTGTTATTGGCTTAGCTTGAAATTCTTCGTTGTTAAGTGCTAGGTCTGGGCTAGCTGGTAGATGTAGAAAATATCTGGATTTAGAGTCAGTTGGTGAAGGAACTGTTGTTGGATATGGATCAAGTTGTGTTATATCGCCTAGGGTTAGATCAACAGATGAGGAAAGTGAGGATTCAACTAGGCAAGTTACTTAGCCTAGTTTAGAATGTACAATGTGAGAATTGCTTGGTATAATGAAAAACATAAATTCTGTTTGAACCGTGATACTAAACAATGAAAAAACTGCACACTCACAAATCAAACACAAATATGGGACCCCATGTTTTTCTCTAGGGTGGGGCCCAACCATTTTATGAATATGCGGGTTTGCCTTTGTCTTTAACTGCAATTCATACAGAACTACTGAATGTAGAAAGCACTATGTCATATTGGTCAGTAAATGTTGAGCTGATTATTTATTGCGCCTATAGTCTCTGGGTATCTATGTAACTCAATGGGCATAAAAGAAATATAACAGTGAATCATAAAAGACTGAGCAGATTAAAATATCCACCATTTCATCTTTTCTTCTAATAAATGATGACCTAGCGGGTGAGACAAATGCTGATGTTTTGTATTACAAGCTCGAGATGGAAAGGAAGAATTTTTACTTGTGAAGCTCATTACTCAATCTTAAAGGAATTTTTGATATTTCGTTTTGGATATTGAAAATTACACATGATATTCGAGCAAGATATTGATATAGTTGTTTTAAACTTTAGTTAAATGAACGTCTCAAATTAAGTTTTAATTTACTTGTTAAATAAATTAGTACTGACTACGTGTGATGGCTACATAAGTATATTAACTAATTATAGCTTTAGTTTACAAAAATTAAAATAAAGAATAGTTTTTACTATTGGGCTCCACTACAGTTGTCGTAATACGTGCCCTCCTGCATCAAACTCCCAAGTTCTTGGTATGATCCTGCAGGTGGAGACACTTGATATGATCCTGTAGGATGAGACCCTTCAACATCAAGTCCTTCACTCTGATTTACAAACCGTGAACATAAAGAATCAGCTAGAGAGTCATTGAAGTTTATTGATCTCCTATAATCTCGATTACCCTGGAGAGTTTGGTGACTGGCCTGACGATACAGAGATTGTTGCACTGGAAGAATTAGAGAACATTGCACTGGACAATATGAAAATTGTTGCCCAAGGGTTATTTGTGTTTGTATCACTACTTCTTGCGAATATGGAGTTGTTATACGCTGAGAAAAATTAGGACTTAAGTTCATGGTCTCCTCAAATATGCACAACTGTTGTATGCATATACGTCTAGTTTGAATTTATCTTAACTCCATTTAATTCAATTAGGACCCAAGTGGATGAGATGCAATGACATTTTTATTTTAATTAGCTTGTTTTGCATAAAGGAGCTTGCACAGTTGGTAAGTGGAGTTGAGTCCGAGATGAACATCACGTGATCGAATACTCCTAACACATATTTTTTTTAAAAATAAAAAAGATAGGTGGTTTTCTATTTCGTTGTCGACTAATATCTTGAGATCGAGTCATGATAATTAAATGGGTGTTGAATTTGTGTTGAAAATATGTAGATCGGAGTTGCTCTAATAAATGATGATCTAGCCGGGTGATTATCCCAAATTCCCAATAAGTAAACCAATCACCTCCTTTCTTATTAAAAAAATTAGATGAGACTAATAATGATTTTGTCTTAATTTTAACATGACAAGGACCACAAATTAATGCCTAGTAGCATTGCTTCATAAAGACTTAGCAACCCCTTTATTGATACTTGTGTTTGACTATTTACTTAGCCTTCTAGTTTTCAAACTAAGAGAGTAATTGCACGTTTCCCGATAGTGTACATGCATCCGGTATTTAATCATCACAATGATATAGAATTCCGGAGATCCGGCAGGGTATATATATAGAGAGGGATCTCTCACATTTTTATTGTCACACTATCTTACACGTTGGGTGTCATTTTTGTGAATTAAAACCAAACTGTAATGGATTTGAAATTAATATTTTGAGGATATGTTCCTCTTACCAAGTTCTACATGCCTACCAAAAATGGGCATATTACGAGACGTATAACATCATCATCTACTACTTTGAAAATGAATCGTTGAAAATCTTTGGATTTCTGGCCGCCGAAATTAAGACCGGTAGATTGTGAGGTTTTATATTTCGGAATGTGCTCATTTTTTGGTAGGCATGTAGAACTTGGTAAGAGGTACATATCCTCAAAATATTAGCTTCAAATCCGCTACGGTTTGGTTTAATTCACAAAAATGACACCCAACGTGTGAGATAGTGTGATATTAAAAATGTGACACTCAACGTGTGAGATAGTGCCATATCTAATTACTTCTCCTTCAAACTAGTCACGGTAAGCGCGACATCAAAACTAAAACTAAATTGACCTTTCCTCTTCTTTCTCTCTCCTCTCTAAGAAAAAACCCTAGCCTCCATTAATCTCTTGCTCAGATATGGTCCTTTTTGGACCAGATCTGAGCAAGATTTTTTTTTTTTTTTGAGTTTTAATCGAATAAAAGTATTTTCTTTTTCACAAAATTGGTTAAAAAGACCAAAATCAACAATTTCTGGGTAAAATGGACAATTAGATTTTGATACTGTTTAAATGGCCAAAAATGTAAAAATAGGCAGGATCTAACCAATTTCATCGTGCCTATTTTCAAATATTTTTTCTTATTTTTTATTTAAACAGGATGTATCCAGTTTCATCCTTGCTATTTTTTTTTGCATTTCACCCAAACTATTTTTTACCCGTCCATTTGAACCGTGATTTAAAAATATTTGGACAAATGACCCATTTTCCGTTTTTTTTTTGATGTCATTTAACATATTCTTCGCTATTTGGAGCGATGTTTCTTCGTCATTTTGGGCGAGTTTCTCTTCGCTTTGAGGGCGATTTATTCAAATCTTGATCGCTGGTTCGTGACTTGCTATTCTCGAATCAAGAACATCGACAATCCAAAGGATTTTGGGCATCTGAGTTCGTTTGGATTTACAAAATTTTGGGCAAATAACTTCTTTGTTATGGTAGTATCTCTTATTGAAGAAGAAGAAAATCAGATTAAATGGTCGGAATCGATTCCGAATTATACCATCATCATTCCCTACTACATCTATAAAAAATGGGTATCTTTATGGTATATGACTCTTTCTCTTTGCGATGTACTTGTACTTGATATCTTCATTTATATTAGGGTTCTTATTATCTTGTATTTTGATGTTTTTGTTATTCTTGTAAGCGATCATGTAATCACATTTTGATTTGAATAAATTAAAATTATTGATTTACCAAAAAAAAAAAGATCTTTAGCTACACGTGATTTTGTTGATTATAAAAATCATGTATATTTAAGAACCAACAGTCATCGATGCGTCGTCTCGACAATAGGACTGGAGGCTTTTGGTCTGCCTCCCAATAGAGCACAAAAATTTATACACGATCCGGCCTAAACGGTTTGTGAATGTCAGACCGGACACCTTTATCCGTACTAGGTACGTACAACACAAAATGGAAACTTTATGAAGCTTAAATAAACACAGGAAGACCGGACGCACTGGCGAGGCCAAGGCATGTTAGATTCTAATTTACCCCGATGAATGATCTAAAATATGTCCTTGTCCTAAACCCCAATGCAAATTATCACCCGTTGACTAATGTGTCTGCCTCCGGCTTTCGTGTTGCAGAACTAACACTCGCGAAACAGGTGAAAATTTGGCTACTCCTAACTAATAACGAACTTGATATCTATAATATAAAAAAAAAATCGGAAATTTTAACAGGAAAATAAGAAAAAGAATAAAAACAATCTCGGTACGAAATCAAGAAAAGCATATTTACAGCAAGCAATTCTTTTCCTCCTTCATCATCGCTGAAATGCTTCCATTTTTCTAATCTTTACGCAATTGTCCATGTGAGCCTTTTTCGATCCCAGTGTTTCTTCAATTCCAGTCTCTCTCTTAATCCAATTTGAAACTCACTCTTCTTCTTCTTCTTCTTCTTCTTCTTCTTCTCACTCTTCTTCTTCTTAATCCGCCCTCTTTCTCTCGTTCTTGATTCATCTCATCACAATGGGTCATTTCTCTGCTTCATGACTGGTATGCTTTTCTTCTCTGAATTTTGTCTTAATTTCCTCTGTTTTGACAGGAACATTTTTCCCCTGTTTTTGCTCTCTAGCTAGTGTTTCTTGCATTTGTTCTACTTTAGATACATTTATAAGTGTGCTAATATATTTATATCTCATATATGTAGTATGCTCACCGTGGAACAACTAATTACCCGTTGAGGAAGATGGGATGCACTTCTTCCGTTCCGACGAAGATATATTCTATTGGGAAGAAGAAGAAACTGAATATCCCTCAAGTAGTTGTTTTCATACCCAAGTTGAGAATTCCAGTAGAATTCGATATTAGAAAGTCGCTTAAAGGTTTAGTTCCACGAGATCTTCTTGATAGGTTGTTTTCGCTTCGGAGTCGGATCATCTTAATTGCCGAAGATACAGGTGGATCTGCTTTCCATGAACTACAGCGAGCTCTAGAGGATTACTTGCCTGTTTTGCTCGGCTTGACCAAGAAAGGTACAGACTTGAGTCTTTGCGATTCATTTGCTCGCTCGATCGTTCTTTTTTATGTCGCTAAGACGCTGACATATTTATTTGACTGTCCACAACAGAATTTGGTCTTGAAGGGATGGTAGAATTCAAGTGGAAAAATTTACTAGACGGGAGACAAGTAAGATTCACTCGAAATTGATTCATGTTTTGGAATATCATTCTTGAAATGTATGAATTTTTTTGAATAATGATTGACAGGAATGTTGTTTGACAAGCTCTTGGTTTGAAGTTCTATCTGTTGTACATATGATGGCTGTTCTGTTACTATCAGAGGCTAATGCTTTGCTTATAAATCCCACGAGTACCGGGGAAGGTAGCGAAACGAGTATCCCCGAAGGTCTGCCTTGGTCAACTCTATTAGAAGTGATTTATTATCTCTTTATACTTGTATGGCAATTCTATTTGTGACTGATTACTGATTGTCTGTGGATTACAACGTCAGAGAGTAAAAAGGATGCTATCGAGTTACTGATAAAAGCGTCAGGATACTTGGAATTCTGCGTTCGGTGTATACTTGCTCCACTCCCGCAAGAAATCAAGTATGTTTTTTTAGTTGCTTGTTTTCTCGCTCGCTCTGCTTAAGTATCTTGGCTGTTTTTAATGAATTGCAATTACATTTTTAGATCGAGATTACCGAAAGATATGCAGGAGGGTATTTTAGAGGCACTTTCCATTCAAGCATTGGGCCAGGTACTTGCACATTTCACTTTGAAGCTATCCTGCATTGGCTTTGTTATTGGTGTGGAAGTTCCGCAGAGATTTGGAAGCTTGAGTTTGCTATTTAATGGCTAGCAAACTGATTATCCTACCATTCCAGGGTACAGAATTGCAGCTTGGATTGGCTGTTGAAAGCATTAAAGCTACTTTGTCGGTGAAGAGAAGGCTGGCATGTGAACAGCTAGCTTATTATGCTCAGGTGCGTGTCTTAGCATCTGCGCACATCGACCACCCCTCATACATTTTTTTTCCAAGTGGTAGACGACGTTGCTCTTGCTTTTCACAAGTGAAGGCATACTGTGTTAACTGTGTAGTCTTGTTCTTGGCAGGCTCACTTCTGTCTGTCTGCAAGTAATTTGAGTGAACAATATGGAAAGAAACATCTCTCGTTCATCAGATGGAAGTACTTAGAAGCTAAGGTACTAAGCTTCTATTGATTTTTTCTTTCTTGCATCTTGTTAACCTTGCGTGCGAATTTTCATTCTATCCCTACGTAATTGTCAGGCAGCAGCATATTACTACCATGGCCTGATACTTGATAAGGGCAAGGACCCATCAAGTCACGTCATTGCTGCATGTTGCTTCCTAGCCGCTGACGAACTTTTAACCAATAGCAGAAAAGCCTGCCTTGGCTTTTGCATCGCAAAACCAGTGACCAGGTATGCTTTTGAATCTTCATTGTTGCCAGTCATAACCTCCCATTGGATGTGTTTTTATTTTCAGGCCCAGGGTTACAATTTTTCTCTTTTGGTTTTTCACCGTGCAGGGCTCCGCCAGTTTGGGGTATTATGAAGCATTTACATCACAAAATTCCTGACATTGCATCAAGAAAGTCTCAGATGTATGGTTACCTCTTAGAAGAAGAGAAGTAAGAGCCAATGCTAACATAGTTTCTCTTCTCCATTTTGGCCGAAGTTTCTAATTTCTAACAAAACGCCTTTCCTTTTGATTCAGGGCTCTCCAATCATTACCCGATTTACCGGATTTCCAGTTGTCTTTAAGACCCGATGACTTCAATATGCCTGAAATCGATCCAGCGTGGGAGTGCGAGAAGTGGGAACCTGAGGTTCACACTCTAAAAGAACACCTCAAAGATGGTGAACATGAGAGCCAAGCATAGAACTATACTAATATCTTCTTATACATATCGCTTTCTCTATTTTACGTCTTCTTCTAATTTCTGATATCTCAATATGCAATTCTGTTTTTGCTTCTTTAGACTCACTTTTGTATGTGTGTGTGTGTGTGTTCACTAAAGGTTGTATATCCTGATAAGTAAAAGATTAGAACTACCATTTCTGAAGATATATACATGGTATTCCAGCCGTGAAATGTCTTTCCGATTTTCGCTAAAATCTTTTATTTAGCATCTTACATAGTTAAGAATCGAAGACGTAATAGCATACAAATCTAACTTATTTGCAATCAATTACTCCATGTAATTTGCTCGATTTCCATGCAGACCAGATGGTTAAAAATAGGAAGAGCAGAGATGCAAAGTAGGCTAAAACTATAGACTCAATGCTTCTGTGACAGAATTTCTTGAACTGATCACATATTTTCATCCAGCCCGTATGTTCGTTCCCGTGAAGAGCAGTATATCCGAATGATGTTGCAGCTGCACATCCTGTTGCACAAAACACTGTCGCCACCTGGGAAAAAAAAGAAGACATAATTGTTACTGTGAGATGTTTGATGCAACATCATGGTGTCGGAGATAAGAGTTTCAAATCCATGCAGCATCCAAACTTACCAAATCAGTCATGAAGATGATGAAATACTTGTTTTGATCTGGATTTTTCGAACATGGTTTAACTAAAAACAGCGACACGGCCGAGAAGAAACATGCAACTCCATTCGCCACTACAAAGTACCTGTGCAATTATAGTTCAAACTAGTGGGTTCATTTGGTAAATTAAGTTTACTTGAACATCGATCGGAAAAAAAATTAAGCTTACTTGAAAGCAGGAGAGTAAGAATACTTGGCAACAAATTCAACACCAAGAAACACTGACACTTGCTTATATGTGACCATTAATACTATGGAGATCAATGAAGATATAATCCCTATAATCCTCATAGGAGTTTCAACATAAACGAACTTTCTACCGATTTTAAGAAATGGAATTTGCTCTTGCAAACTCCCCATTGAAGATCTCTAAACAGAGGAAACGAAAGAATAAGAGTAATGAAGAGGTGTTTAGGTGTATTTATAGAAGAACGACAGAAATGGTAAAAGGTAGTGTGCACTAGGCGGCCGTAGCATTTAACTTTCCTATATGGCACATACTTAGCTTGAGTGCTAGAGCTAGACATCTCACCTCACGCTTCATATATGTCCATGAAGTCATGATTCCCACGGGCATCGTTTGCCAACATCAGCCATTTCTTGTAGTTACTCACCAATTACTTGAAGAAGAAACATTATACCAATAAGGAAAAAGGATAACTTTGAATCCAAGGCTCCATTTATGAATCGGAAAATGGGTCATTTGTCCAAATATTTTTAAATCACGGTTCAAATAGACGAGTAAAAAATAGTTTGGGTGAAATGGCAAAAAAAAAAACACAAAATTGGTTAAAAAGACCAAAATCAACAATTCCTGGGTGAAATGGACAGTTATATTTTGATATTGTTTAAATGGACAAAAATGTAAAAATAGGCAGGATTTAACCAGTTTCATCGTGCCCATTTTCAAATATTTTTTCTTATTTTTAATTTACACAGGATGTATCCAGTTTCATCCTTGCTATTTATTAAATTTAAGCTAGGATGAAACCAGTTTCATCCTTACTATTTTTTTTGGCCATTTCACCCAAATTATTTTTTACTCGTCCATTTGAACCGTGATTTAAAAATATTTGGACAAATGACCCATTTTCCGAAAAAAAATAGTAAGGATGAAACTGGTTTCATCCTAGCTTAAATTTAAAAAATAGCAAGGATGAAACTGGATACATCCCGTGTAAATTAAAAATAAGAGAAAATATTTGAAAATGGGCACGATGAAACTGGTTACATCCTGCCTATTTTTACATTTTTGTCCATTTAAACAGTATCAAAATATAACTGTCCATTTCACCCAGGAATTGTTGATTTTGGTCTTTTTAACCAATTTTGTGTTTACGAATGCAGCTAAGAAGGTGTTTGGATGCCGCAAAAGAAATTATTTATTTCGCTGGTGAAGCAAAAGTCTTATTTCTGAGGCTGACTTCTACTTCTGTTCGTTAATAGCGCGTTTGGATACGCACCAAGAAGTTGTTTTTTGATTTCTAGAAGCAAAATAGTTAGAAATTAGTCTGGGTAAATAATTTTAGGATGACTTTTAGAAGCAGAAAAGTTAATTTTTAATGAATCAAAATATCTTTGTTCCTGATTTCTATTTCTCACTTCTACTTCTGATATCCAAACACGCCATAAATAGACTATAAAATAAAATATTTTCAATTTCATTTTTGCTTTTAGGTGTTGAAAAGAAACTTTTGAAATTTGATGAACGCTTCTTGCTGTTATCTCCTATGGTAGAAACGTTTAGAACTCAACTTGAACCCAAAAAAGGCAGACCTAACCATATATTCTTAAAAGGAAGAAATCACTTATTGAGATATTGTACATCATGCTAGCCGAGTGTACTAGTAAAATGCAATAATTGGCGTTTCTATCCATTTCCACATCTTTCTTTGAGAAAGGGATAGAAAACTATACAATTGCTTGGAAGCAATTATCAAAGCCAAAATCAAGATTCTTTTGTCTTGTCTCTTTTAGTGTTTGTAGTTTTTACATGTAGATAAACCCCCAGTGTTGGTGGGGGAATCAAGTTGGAGAAAGGCCACGCCACCTACTAATTTAACTTCATTCATTCAGATAGCAAAGAAATCTGAACACTTCCTAAACATCCTGGACCCGAACGGCAGTCTCCGAGATGTACTAATTTGCTAAGCCAATCTTGGGCCAATGGGCCTTGTAATGCCTGTTTTTAAGTCTATAGTTGGAAGTGAAAACTACTGACATACCCATTTTGCAGATTCTTCGCACTGTGAAATCCACGCTCAGAAATTCTCAGGCGCGCACCCATTCTCGGTGATAAAATTATGCACATGCCCATAATTTTGAGAAATTATGTTTTTGTTTTTCTTCTTTCCAAACTAACCTAAAATCACCCAATTTATCTCAGATCTCATCTTCTCTGTTCATCTCTTGATCTCGACAGCTTCATCACCATCTTAATCTTCGATTTTCCAGTAAATCGATGAAGAAGAATTCGAGCACCTGCTGATGATGAAATTGAATCGAGTTATGGGTTCTTAAAAGTTACATACTGCGGCTTTGAAGTTTTCAGATTTATTGTTAAAACCTTGCCATTTGTTTGCTTCCATAATCATGGCTATTGCTGCTGGTACTGCAACTTCATCATTAATTCTTCAATCCACACATAGAAAAACACTATTTCAATCAAAACCCATCAGTTCAATTAGCTTCCCATCTTCAAAATTCTTCAAGGAGAATACAAATATGAGATTACATGGAACGCCTTTGCTTTCAACAAGATTTGAGGTCAAGAAACAGTTGAAGGGTTCTCGAAATAGGGCTTGTGGTGGATCTGAAATGGAAGAATTTCTGTTGTTGTTAATATGAGAAGGGGATCTGATGCATAGAAGAACAACAAGTTGTTACCGTGATTTAATGGGTGTTGTGGTTGCAGGGAGGAGATAACTGTTGTTGTTGACCTGAGAAATTATGGTGTTTGGTGGTACAAGAAGCTACAAATGCAGTGACTATTGGTGTTGATTGAACTGTGACTGAAATGAATTCAAATGGCATTGGATTGTGGTGATTATCATGGGTCCTGGTAGATTTCAAAGGAAAAAGGGAGGAGATAGTGATGTTGTTGTTGTTGCTAGTGATGAAGTTGCATCTATGGAGATGCAAGCATGAATTGGAACTGATGTTGATATTGGTTGCAATGGGGTATCAATGAGGTGGGATTTGCACTGGTGCTTATAAAGATGCAAGTAACTGAAGTCACTGCAGCTGGATTTGCAGCTTAACTGAAGCTATAATTGATATGGTGCTGCGGTAATTGAAGCCGCATAGATGGAGGTTTGTTGTTGATTTTTGGAAGTGACAGAGAAGTGGTGGCAGTGGCTCTGGAGATTGTTACAAGGGTAGCTAGCTAGATTGCAGTCGTTAAGACTGATGTTGTGGCTACAGAAATTGCAGGTGGTACTGATGAGGATTGTTGAAGCTTATGGCACTGTTTAGATGAATGTTAGGACTTACAGGTGGAGTTATGGCCGAATTCTGATGCTACCGGTGAGAGTATGAAAGAAGTAGGAAAAAGCGTAGCTAAGTTGCAATGACAATTGCGCAAGAATGGTTAGTTTGGAGGTATTGCAGCTGAGGTGGTGATGCAGTGTGCATCTGGTGTTGGTTGGATGTATTGTGTGCAGTATTGCGAAAATGGAGGTGTGAATAGTGATACATAGCAGGTTATGCATCTACAAAATTTATTGCATAACTTGTTATGCATTCTCGAAATTGGTTGCATAACACGTTCTGCAACTTTTTTTTTTTTTGCATAACTTGTTATGCAGTCCAGAAAACGGTTGCATAACACGTTATGCAACTACTTTTTTCTTAGTATTGAAACCAACAAAAAATAAGGCTGCATAACTTGTCATGCACCTACAATAATATCTACATAACATGTTATGCAGTCGTGAAAAATGGATGCATAACCTGTTATGCGTCCGAAAATATGACTGCATAATGCATTATGCATCGAGAAAATTGTTGCACAATCTTTTATGCATCGAGAAAATAGATACATAACCTGATATTCATCCGTAAATATGGGATGCATACTGCATTATGCATCAATTTTTTTATGAACGCACTAAAATCAACCAAAACAATGGTTACATAACTTGTTATGGATGCATAACTTTGTTATCCAAATGCATAATTTTTTATGCAGTGGAGAAAATGGTTGCATAATTCGTTATGCGTCTGCAGAATGTGTTATGCATCTTTTTTGGGGCTGCATAATAGTTATGTATCAAGTTTTCGAAAATTTTGCCTAAAATGATGATCACCTCCGATTTTTTTGTGAAAAACAAAAAACTTGTTAGTACTCGTTGCGTAGCTCTCTTAAAAAAATTTCCAACGATATAAATTTGTAAAATTCTAAGGAGCGGAGCGGATTTTTAGATATGTTATATCCAAGTTGCGTTGCCAATTATACCCCTGATGCATAACCCGTCATGCAGATGCATAATCCGTCATGCAGACATTTTTAATAATTTCATATAATTATGGGTGTCACAGAAATAATGATGGGTGTCACGGTACCTAAAATTAATTGTGGGTCTGACAATGAGAATATTATTTTTTTTGGGCTTGTGCCTAATTTTCCCGGGTAGGAATTGTGTTCGGGAAATTTCCTGGTTAGTCCAAAAACCCGTTACCAGTTTTTCTATAATCTAGAGGGTAAAAGCTTTTAACCGGAGGTCCAAAAACTTCTTGAAAACTGAAAATTACTTCCCTGTCCAAGATACGGTTTTCCCCAAACCTCTTTATTCTCCTTCTTTCTTCTAGTTTCTTCTTTAGTCAAAAATTCACGAAAACCTAGTTCTTCAATCAAATCATGTGATGATTATCAAAACCTAGATTTTTTTTTTGAGAAGAATCAAAACCTACATCTACAATGAAGACATTATATGAAATCCTCGAAAACCTTATCTTTTAAAGTATCACAAGCAACACGACCTTAGTTTGCTAAGAAGAGTTAGCATAATACGAGATTCTTCTCCCAAAAATTAGTAAAAAAATTAGCATAACATATTTTGATGCCGTTTTAACAGGTATTTGCTGTAATTTTGATCTGCTTCAGTTTTTATTTCTAGGATTTCATATATTTTTGAGAATTTCTATTACAATTTTTTTTTTTAATTTATTTGAGGATTTTGCAATTACGACATACTTTTGTTCTATTTTGGATTTAATTTTAGGATTTTTCAGTTTCATTTTAATTTTTGCTGTTTTTGTGAATGTACTGTATAAACCCCTAGTTTATGCTTGAATACGATCGTACAGTACATATAAATATGTACTTGGGGAACGAGTGATTATTTGATGCAGTACATATCATTATGTACTGTATAACCTAGACTGGTTTATACTTGAATATGATCATATAGTATAGTATGTACGGACATGTACTTAGGGAAAAGTGACGTGTTAATGCATTACATATCGGTATGTACTGTAGCCTATGCCTGAATATGATCCTAAAGTTTATATCAATATATACTTGGGGAAAATTGATTGTTTTATGTAATACGTATCATTATGTATCCTTGAATACCAAAAAAATAATATGTAGTATGTATTAATACGATATATATATCAATATGTATTGTATTATTGAATACAAGTAGAATCCGTAGCGATATAATATGTGATGTTGAATACTTGAATTACATATGTATTAGGTACATATATATAAATATATTTTTATAATCCTACCATACATATCGATATGTACTTATGGAAATAGTGATTCGTTTGTGCATATGATTATGTACTATATAAATCCTAGTTCTAGTTTATGCTTGAATATTATCCTACAATACATCTCAATATATTTTTGGAGAAAAAGTGGATTTTGATGATTAAATACAACAATATATATCAGATTGTATGAACATCTATTGTTGGAAAGGCTACAAATGTATTAGGTACGTACCAAATGTACTGTTGGATAGGTTTCGTATGTATTTTGGACACCTTTATTTATATATCACCCATGCCGATAAAGGATGGTGTTCAATATAGTAAGTCATTTCATGATTTTTTTCTTTTAACATTATTTCAAACCGACTAAAAATGTACCATTTCCAATGACATTTCTTTTACCTTTTGAAGGTAACCATATGAGGAAAGGTGTCAATCCACCATCTGTGGTACATATTTACTTCACTAGTAAATAACTTACCACTGGAATCAGGATCAATGCAATGGCTGGTATGGTAGCGTTGGCGGTAGGCGCCAATTTCACATTTCCCTTACAATTGTTTTGACAATAACTTCCTTTATATTTCATATTAGATTGTACGTACTAATACTGCAGTACATATTTAAATGTACTAGCAGAAGATGGATGGTTTTAGACAGTGTCAAGTGTCAGTACATATTTGGCTATACTTGTAAAAACTGCAGTAGGTATTCCAAACACTATCATCTTGCATGTTTAAAGTTTATTTAATTATATTTTATTTTGGAAGTTGACTTGCAATATCTAATCATCATGGATTATATATGTACTGCATTATGCGAAATTTGTTTTTTGATATCTCAAGCTTGTTGTTAATGTTAGATTATCAAAAATATTTTTTGATTTCTAGTCTACTAAGTCAAGTCTCGGACTAGGTTAGAATTTGGTAGTTGAGTATCAGACACCACCCTCGAAGACTGAAGATCGGCGAAGACATTTGAAGAAAATCTGTATCAGGTATGTGAATACTTAACCATTCTATTTTACTCACTATCTTACCATTCTATCTGTTGAAACTATGTCATATGACTTCTAGTAGATTTACAGAGAAGAAATTTCGAGCCAAGCTTGTCTTGTTAAAAATCTCGAAATATGATTCTAGCATAGATGTTCAAAGGTCTTTAAAAATATTAGTATGAAACAACTTATTATTTGAGAATTAATTTATGGATCAACTGAAATAACCCATACAATTGATTTTAACATTTGTGAATGTTTCAAACATCATAAGAGAGAAATTCATGAACTTCTGATATTTCTGCTAAGGGTAGGTTGGCAAACCACTAACCATGGATATTTGATTTTCATAACTACAAGGAAGGTTGGCGAACTATTTCGCAAACCACAAGTTTAGTTGGGAACAGTTCACCAGCCGTTGGGAACAGTTCACCAGCCGTGGTGAACTGAATTTTTGGTATTGGTATAAAAGGCTTGAGGTTGGCGAACCCGGTTGGAGAACTGTGTCCATCTGAGTTTATAAGCCAAGTATGGTTGGAGAACCCAGTTCGGGAACAGTGTACATCTAAGTTCTCTAGCCGAGTATGGTTGGCAAACCCGGTTTCCTGTAGGCTAGTGTCTGTAGCTGTTTAATACAATTTGGTGTTCAAATATGGACAAGGTCTTGGGGATTTTCTGTAGGTGTGGTTTCATCGTTAACAAAATTTCTGGTATCTTGTGTTTTTCCTTTTCCGCGTTTTATTGTTTATCTTTATAATTGAATTTACGCAAATTGTACGTATTCAATCTTAGTAGAATTCGTATCTTGAAATATAGATAACAAGTGTAATTACTTGGTAGAATTCCGATTGGATTATTTAAACACGATTAGATTGATCTTGGATATTGATTTTTGAGATCATCCAAGTACTCTTCTTAATAATCAGGTTCACAGACTCATTTCTTATATATACTGATTGAGAAGAGGCAAAGATATAAACTCTATATACATATTTTCAAGGATCATTAAGTTGATCTACTCGCAATTGTATTAGGTATCGTCCATACTGGTTACCGAACGAAAAAGTTGGTGGTGTATTTGGTACCCCGTATTTTTACAAATATGCTATAGTAGAATACAACTAAGTATTTCTCCTTCTTTTTTGTCAGCAGAATTGGCAAATACGAAAAATAAGGGATCATAATGAACTATACAAAAGAGTTATCATGACTAGAGATAAACATACCAACTTTTTACCTAGGCGATTTCACCAAGTAAGATTAGCATCTTCATCAAGGAGAATAAAGGTACACTCATCTCCTACAATTCCACTGTCGCACTCCCTACAAAGATATATCAATTAAGCACAATTTCAAGTTGAGTTCTCCCCCATTTGATGTCATTCTCAAAACAACAATACGAGCGACCATTCTCTAACTACAAAAAAAGGATTTTCTTGGACATTAACAAATGTACTCACCAGTTAAGAATAACAACTTAAAAACAATATTAAAGGGTCTATGGATGAGTTCTTAATAAATATAATTTATGATTAATAATGAACATATTTTTGTGTTTTTAGTTATGTCTCGAGATGTGTTAATATTTATGATGTATTATCCGAGGGCTAAAAGGCGCACCCTTATGTTGGTTTCCACGGGGGTGTCCTCGTCACAACAGGACTCTTGATGAATTGTGATACTCAACTACCATACTCTTATATTGGTCCCAGACTAATTTTAGTAGACTATAAATCATGAGATAGTTCTTGTACAACTATATATCATCAAAAACAAGCTTGAAATCCAAAACTTGTGAGTTTGACTGAGCTATGATCTAACAAGAACAATGATTTCTTGAGAAGTATTATTCAATCTTAGTGCATTGCATAAAGGGAATAACGTTTTGTTTTGTTTTCTATTTAATCAAAAACATGAAAATCATCAAAGGAAGATTTTTAGATTTACCTTTGGGAGTCTTCTTTTTCAGGGGAATTTTTTATTTCTTGATTTCTGTTTGATGATGAAATGAATTAGTTTAGGTTATGAAGGGATTGAATTTGAATGTAAATGCTAATTTTTTATGTTCGGGTTCTTTTGAGTTTTAACCGTGTTCATGATTTTCACTGAATATTTGTTGAAGGAAAAATTGGTAATCACGGACTTGTTAGGTTTGAACGAGGAGGAAGAAGAAGAAAATTTTGGGTCATATGTTAACTGTCAGATCGATTCCTAACAACATGATTAAACCGTAATAAATCACATGTTATTTGATTGCTCACTACGGGAAAAACATCGATCAACTGTTAGAGCATAGGTCGGTCAACCTGGCATGTGTTAGAGCATAGCTCGGTCAACTTCGCATGCGTTGCTATCTCAAGCATGTTTGTCAAAGTTAGTGATCAAAATTGTAAGTCTTGATTTCTAGCCTACATAGCTAAGTCTCGGACTAGGATATAAAAGTGTAGTTGAGTTCAAGGACTTCATGGAGATTCATCATACAACGACGAAGATCTATACAAGGAACCGTGGAACTTCATCAACAAAAAGGTATGTGGAGACTTGAACTTATCTATCACTCAAAAGTCTATCTCTTATATCTCCTACTTCTTATGAGACAAAAGTCGTATGCTATATAGACTAGATCATACACATTTGATATTTCGAGCTGAGCATTCATTCCTTTTATAGACTTTTCTGTGTGACACAGATTTGTTTATTATCAAGTCTGTGATTTTGGGTTACAACAACTCTTGGTTGTGAGTGAGATCAGCTAAGGGAATCAAGTGTGCAGTATCCTGCTGGGATCAGAGGCGTAGGAGTACAATTGTACCTTGGATCGGTAGGAGACTGATTGGGGTTCAACTATAGTCCAGTCCGAAGTTAGTTTGCAGTAGGCTAGTGTCTGTAGCGGCTTAATTAATACAGTGTGTATTCAATCTGGACTAGGTCCTGGGGTTTTTATGCATTTGCGGTTTCCTCGTTAACAAAATTTCTGGTGTCTGTGTTATTTCTTTTCCACATTATATTTTATATAATTGAAATAATACAGGTTGTGCGTTCGTGATCATCAATTGGAAATCCAACCTTTGGTTGTTGATTGATATTGATTGATCCTTGGACATTGGTCTTTGGTACCGTCCAAGTATTCCTTGTATTGGATAAAGACTCGCTATTGTTTTTAGCTTGAGTAAAAATCAAATCAAGAGAGAGATATTAACTCCTTGAGATACTTTTATCTAGATTGAGTCTGACTTTCTAGTTGATTCTCTAGCAAAGTAATTCGGAGTTAGTCCATACATATTGCTAATCGAAATATTGGGTGATGTTGTTAGACCCCCGCTTTTTCAGCATGCGTTTCTATCTCAAACATGTTTGTCAATGTTAGTGATCAAAACTATAAGTCTTGATTTCTAGCCTACATAGCTAAGTCTCGGATTAGGATAGAAAAGTGTAGTTGAGCTCAAGGACTTCATGGCGATTCATCATACAACGACGAAGATCTATACAAGGAACCGTGGAACTTCATCAACAAAAAGGTATGTGGAGACTTGAACTTATCTATCACTCAAAAGTCTATCTCTTCTATCTCCTACTTTTTATGAGACAAAAGTTGTATGCTATATAGACTAGATCATACACACTTGACATTTCGAGATGAGCATTCATTGCTTATATTTTATCTCGAAACCGTGTGTTGGTAAAGCGTTTCGCTTTGATCAAGTTTATGTTCACCTAGTGACGAAAGTTATGAAAAGTTTCAATCACTTTGAGAATTGCTCTGACGTGAATCGGTCTGTGAATAACGGCTACATAGTGTCCTCTGAGAATGTCTCAATGATTGAAATGAGAGTTTAGATTACATAACCATGTATTCCTTGAACCGAAGTTTTCGAACTTTGTTGATCAAGAGAAATCGGGAGGATTGTGGAATTGGCTTTCCAAGTCCGCGAACTGCCGGAAGTTCTTGACCGATAATTTCTGCTGGGATTTTCCAAAACTCGTTTGTGTGCTAAGTCCGCGAACTCAGTCTGCGAACCCAGTCTGCGAACTGGCGGAAGTTCTCTTCCGGGGAATTTTTGCTGAGTTTGGAAAACTCAACCGATTAACTTAAGTCCGCGAACTTGTTTGTGAACTTAAGATGTTATGACCTAAAGATGTGCTCTGAACATGAAACATTAAATTACTAAGGAATGCTTTATGCAAACCGTGGCTATAATGTTCATGAGCCAATTCAATCGAATGGAATCATCTTTGTTTCAATTGTGTCTTGTGTAGTTACATAAGATCTCATAGCAATTGAACAACTCTTTAACTAGTTCATTTGAGTCAATTGCACTAGTTATGGTGAAGAAGAACAAGGTTAACATGAAATGCTCATATGGTTAACCTTTTGGGTTACTATGTTGAACCAACATACACGTACACGTTTGGGCATGGTTTTCACGAACCCAGTAAACGTCTACCCAAGTGTGTGTGACAAGCTAAGTTTTCAATCTAACGGTTGAGAAATATTAGCTTGAATCTAAATCAGGTTTTCATCTAACGGTGAATAAGGATTGCTTTATAACTAAGGCAAAACCCTGATTTGAAGGCTAAATAAAGGAGACATCTAGCATTGTGCAAAACTAATCCCCACACGTCAGTGTGCTACTAGTGCGCCCGCTAGAGTCGATCTCCATTAACCTTTGATTTTCTTCTCTAAAATCAGGTTAACGACTTAAAGACTTCATTGGGATTGTGAAGCCAGACCGATACTACTTTATCGTAGTTGTGTGATCTGATCTTGCATCTTCTATCGTACGAGTAAAGTCGGTTGATTGGCTTGAGATCGTGAGAGTTCTCCGATAGGCAAGATAAAGAAGTCAGAAACATCTTCGTCTCACTGTTTATGATTCCTCGACAATCCGCTTGTGTAGTCAGGAAGGGTTGTAGAGAGGTGATTGATTAATCTAAGTTGTTCTTCGGGAATATAAGACCGGATTATCAATTGGTTCATGTTACCTTGATTTTATATCTAAAGACGGAACAAAACCTAGGGTTTATCTGATGGAGACAAATTTATCCTCTTATAGACTTTTCTGTGTGAGACAGATCTGTTTATTATCAAGTCTGTGATTTTGGGTTACAACAACTCTTGGTTGTGGGTGAGATCAGCTAAGGGAATCAAGTGCGCAGTATCCTGCTGGGATCAGAGGCGTAGGGGTACAAATGTACCTTGGATCAGTGGGAGACTGATTTGGATTCAACTATAGTCCAGTCCGAAGTTAGTTTGTAGTAGGCTAGTGTCTGTAGCGGCTTAATACAGTGTGTATCCAATCTGGACTAGGTCCCGGGTTTTTTTTGCATTTGCGGTTTCCTCGTTAATAAAATTTTTGGTGTATGATGTTATTTCTTTTCCGCATTATATTTTATATAATTGAAATAATACAGGTTGTGCGTTAAGATCATCAACTTTTCTAATCCAACCTTTGGTTGTTGATTGTAGTTGATTGATCCTTGGACATTGGTCTTTGGTACCGTCCAAGTATTCCTTGGATTTGATAAAAACTCGCTATTGTTTTTAGCTTGAGTAAAAATCAAATCAAGAGAGAGATATTAACTGCTTGAGATACTTTTATCTAGATTGAGTATGACTGTCTAGTTGATTCTCTAGCAAAGTATTTCGGAGTTAGTCCATACAGATTGCTAATCGAAATATTTGGTGGTGTTGTTAGACCCCCGCTTTTCCAGGTTCAATTAGAGAAAATTGTTTGATCAAGACGCATTTATCTGATCTAGACAGACTTCGTGTTGAGAAGGAGAAACTTGAAGCATCGCTTGTCTTATCCCATTGACAGTGCGAATCCTTGGAAAAGGAAAACTCTGTCTTAAAAAAAATTCTTCTGAACAATCTAATTCTCACGAGTTACTGTACAGAATGAAATTTTCTCCAGAAGAAGATTGTGTCAAGAAAAGTTTTAATAACTTACAATATTCTCCGGTGGATATGAAGTTTAAACAAGTACCAGTTATTGCTTCTCCTCCACGAATTTGTACCTTCTGTGGAAAAGGAAATCATTATGCTATCCATTGTTTTGCTAGAAAGAAACGTGTTTCTGAACTTCACAAGTTGCTTCTTTCTACTGTCAATGGAGCAAATAGTCGGATGACTACTACAGTGAAGGTCTCGTTCTAAGGAAACCACGCATCTTATAAAAATGATCTCTCTCCTAGAAATCATTACAGGACATTTGTAAATCCACGTGTTACCAATGAAAGTATGTCCTGTACTTATAAGAACACATCTGATAAATCTAAGTCTAGTGTGTGGAGACGAATTTCAGAATATCCCCTAGAACCTATTTCTAGAGGTCCTAGACTTTGTCATCAGAAGGGTTTCTCTCCTGTGATTCCCATAAGAACTGCTAGACGCACCCTTTTTCCTGGAAGCTGCAGTGAAAGGACTAGAAATGTTGTAATAAGACATCCTGAAAGAAATTACATCTACTCTCTCAGAACCTATGGTGAGACTACGTCTCCCTTTGCTACTTAGCAGCAGAATGGTCCATTCTTGTGTCTAACTTGAGAGATACAAGGATGAGGATTTGAGAGATGCTCAAGTATTGTGATATATTTTTCTTGTCTTTGATGTTTTACCCTCTTCGCTTTGTCTCTATGATTTTGGAATGGAGGATTTTTGAAAGCTACATAGTGTGCAATATCAATTTTAGGGAAAATGGTTTTTGGTCGACCCACGAACGCCCGTATCTCCTCAAAGAACTCCAGGGTTTCTAGCCAGGTCATTCACGAACATATATAAATCTTATGTGTGTTTCATTTTTCTTTAGAAAGGAGTCCAATGGAATTTGTTCCCAAAGAAGAAGTTGACCCCTTGGTTGAGGATGATCTCAAAGGATGTGATTCTGATCAAGAGTTTATACGGAAGAAGATGCTTGAAAGAAAAGATTATAACACTTGGATTGGTGAATCTGTCAAGGATTTGATTAGTGTTCAGAATGAAGTTAAGAACGAACTGGCTAACCTTCAATTGCAGATAAACCAGCTGATTGATGGACAAGCGAAAATCCTTGGTACTCAGAATATCTTGATCAGAAATCAGAAGAAAGTTATCCTTGACTGTGCAAAGGCTCGTCATTATGCTCGCACTATTGATCGAAAAGTCAACGTTCTAACTTTTAAATATGGTGTCTCTACGGTCAACATGGCCAAGGATATCAGTGACTCCTACTTTGATGGACCATTTCATAGGTATGAAATCATCAAGGAAAACTGAGTCTTATATGCATAATATGTCTTCTTTTTGGATTAGTTGGAAGAATAACTAGTGCTTTGAATAGCGATGATTGTGACTACACATAACTATTTTTTTTTTCATCTTCTTATGTTATTTTTTAGGTTTATTGTTTTTAAATTCTAAAAATATTTGGAGGATGATGTTTATTGCAGTATTTTAATGGTTTGTGATATTGCAATATTTTTATGGGATATGTATTGTTTACGTCCGTGAACTTGAAGGTCCCATATTGCAGTCAAAAGTAAAGTCGTTCATGATGAAAGGACGAATGGACTTTTGACATATACAAAAGTTATGCCTATGCAGTCATGTATTTGATGGAAAATAGGATAAAATCTTTTGTTCAACAAGGATAAAGTCTATTATGTCGTTATGATGGAAAATATAATAGATCCTTGTATGTTATCCACGGTATTGATCTTCATTGATCCATTTATTATGTTTTACCATGAAGGCTCCATTGTGTGTCTTATGTTGAGCACCTTACAACTAAGTTGATTTACCTTGGATTTGTTGGTTGTTCCATAAGATGCTATATGTCGAGCATTATGAACTAATTTAATCAACTAGTTTGGTTATTTAGTTAGTACTCCATAAGTCTTCCTTCTTATGTTGAGTACATGTACGGTTAAGGTTGATATATTCTATGATGAACTTAGTCGGGGTTCCATAAGTTCTCTTATGTTGAGCCCAAAATAATTAAATTGATTACTTCGGTGATTAGTTTGGTTGTTTGTATTCCAATTAGATTAATTATAGGTTCTCTTGTAATTAATCTAGTTGAGTTTTCATATATTCCACAAGTTCTTTTGTTGAGTATATGAAAGGCTACACTATCATGTTCTTTGGTTAATGTAGTCATATATTCCGTAAGGTTTTCCTTATGTTGAGTATTTGAAAGGTTAAGTTAGTCATCTCCGTGTGATTGACTTAGTCGTAGCTCCGTGAGTTTACTTTTTTGAGCACTTTCAATTAAATTGATCACTTTTGTGGTTTGATTTAGTTGCGTATTTAAATTGAATTAATCATTGGTTTACTTGTGATTAATTTGGTTGAGCCTTGGATATATAACATCATTCCTATGGTTTTTGGTGTCCAATTAAAAAATCCTTATTTTCCTTCGAAATTAAGGTCGCTCTTGTTGTTCTTTCGGGAATGACATCAAATGGGGGAGAGTTCTTTTGAACTTGTGCTTAATGGTAATATCTTGCGGGTAGTGCGGCTGTGGAATTTTATAGGGGTTATCTTGTATCTTAAAACTCCTTGATGAATGATGTTAGCTTCAGCTATTAGATTGCATCTAAATTAAGATGGTATGTATTTTTCTTTTGGTCATGAAATGTCTCTTGTGGAAATTTCATTATGATCCCATTCTTGTACCTTTGCCAATTTTATTGACAAAAAGGGGGAGAAATATTGTAGTTCACACTACAAATACATATGGTTTTCGGATCATTGTGTAAGGGGGAGTGGTTTCCATGATCGAGATGGAGTATTGACTAAGGGGGAGTGATACATATCACCGTATGTTTATGGGTGAAAACTATTTCTGCTGGTTTTGGTAATTTTGGGGTGTGTGTGGATGAGAAATGAATCTAAACCCTAAACAAATGCATTGCACGGGAATGCTTTCTGATTCGAGAGATCAATCTGTACAATTCTGGCCTAAACCAAGAAATGGTCGTTCCAGACTTGCTTCGGTCACAAAGTGAAGGAGATGGGGTTGATCTTAGGGAGGGAAACGAAGAAGGTGTTGCAATTTGTGAAGGTGTTGGCTGTTTATGACTTGTATCAGAATACCGAACTGTCTTGCAAGATGTAAGCAATCAACTCTGTGTGTTTGAATACGAATTGTATCAACACTTGGTTTCTATCTTGTCTCTCTTGGAAATAGGGAGGAGAACCTATTTATACAAGTCATTGAGCCTAACCCACGTCTCTCGTGGGAAGTGGAGGAAGTAGAGTGATGGAGTAGTGGAGTCATGTTAGTGATTGTCACACGATCAGGTATGAGCCCACTCCTCCCATCATCACTAACCGTCCATGTCTTCCTAACACGTTCTTGTGATGGCGCGTTGCACGCTGCACGCTATAAACCGCCATACCAATACCCCAGTATGTATCCCCCAATTTGTGACATGCTTGATGTCTCGATTGTGTGGATCGTGGGACCCACAGAAGGTAGCATACGGTTCTAGGTTAAATAACTAAGTTATTTAGGAAGACGATATTCATGAAATATCGTGTGTATTCTATACATGTAACGCATCAAATATAATCAATGTGTATGAAGCATCGTTGTTTTAAGGCTTAATGGAGTAAGTCGCGGATTAAGCGTCTTAGAACAGATGCATGATTAGCTATCTTCGAATGATAGTTTGGAGGTTGCACAGGCAAGCCCTCTCTTGTCCGATCACATGATGTGGTAGGGTGACGGATGGTAATCACCATGACACCTTATTGGCCATTTAACTCCTAGCCTGGGCTGCCTAACCAAGCTGGTAGAGTTGGACGGATGAGATGATATATGACGCTCCTCTGCGACCGTTGATGAAGTTTTAGGGTTTTGAAGAGGTGCAAGCATCACTCTTCAGCTTGGTCGAAACCAAGCATGGGAGGTGTTCTTGGGAGGACTGACCGGGCTGGCGTGTAGACGGCTTATCGGTGTGTATGTCCATACTTCACTTCCCCATGAAGATGCGATCTAGGCCACTCAAGTTTACTGGTAAAGAGGAGTGTCTGAGATCGATTAGCGACAAGAATCCTGTGCCGCAAAGGATTTCCAAAGGGGCGCGACATGCCATCTTTAGGGCGCACGAACCGAGGCATCTGGTCCTTCCTTGCTCTGGTCGGTCGGACATAGAGGTAGACGGGCCCACGGTGATCATCTAGATACTCTCTGAACCTCCTTAGTCTATTCTTGCACCCTTCATCCAGGCTGGCGAAGATGGACGCTCGTGATCGATTTACGACACACGTAATATGCCGCAAAACCCTAGTTAGGTTTTTATGTTGGTCGCGCGCATGCTACTTTAGCCGGACGAATTTGCATGTTATGCTCTTCATTTGGATTGGCCGACCACTGGGACCAACATTGGGCCGGTGGTGAACATGGTGATACCTGGATGATGGTCATAGGCCTGATCTAAGCCATCCAAACATGCTGGTGAAGTTGGATGGTCGTGATCAATCTGAGACCCTTAGTGGAATTTCCTGCGACCCTTTAAGCCTCACGCCGGCCCAACTTCAGGAAACCGCACGTCATTCCGTGGCTAAGTCAGGGAAGGATCGATTAAGCAAGTAGGAAGGGGGCCCGTTGGTGTGCACCACGGTACTTGTCCGACCGGAATTGGAACAATCTACGACGTCCAACCGTGCCGGTGAAGTTGGACGGCCATGACTGTTTTTAAGTCTGGTTTGGCCGGCCCTTGTCGCGCGATCCTTTTTAGCTGCTCCACACCAGCCTGGACATCCAACTCTGGGCTGGTGTTCGGTGGCCATTTGAAGGGTGTGGTATGTATTCGACCAGCCAGGGCATAACCGGGCCCGCTGGTGGTCATTCTGGTGATAGCCTGCTCCTACTGAGGATCGGCTAGGCTATCGAATCATGCGGCCAACCTGCGTGGCCATGATTATTTATGAGACTGGCACGGGCAGTCCAGATTATACTTAATCGGGCTAGTATAACACGCCGAGAGGAATGCTCAATCGGGATAGTATAACACACCGAGAGACTTTACTCAATCGAGATAGTATACCACATCGAGAGATAGCTTGTACAGGCATTTCGTGCATGCCTCACTATTGACACTCGGAGATTCGTGTTACCTTGCTAGGAGCAACACTCAGTCCTCATGCCGCATCAACAGTGAGGGTTCCCGAGAACAACACAGGAAATACAAGGCTAATAAAGCATTATTTAATAATGTTATAAATCCACAGAAAATTGGGATTGTTGCTACACGCTCCGTTCCGGGTGTATTTAATTCACAGAGATTGTTGCCACATGCTTAATTCTGGGTGAATTAATAAAGTGAAGAAGTATTCATCACTCAAATGAATTTATCCTTTACAAAATGTCAGCCTATTAAAATTCGGCTTTTACAATTTTAGCCTTAAACAAAAATCCACCATCAACATTAAGTTCCTTGCCTAGCACACAATGGTTACACTATTGCGGGGTAGGCATGAGATGGTGACAATTGACATATCGAAATGACCAAGCTAAAGTAAATATATATTTACTACGAGAGAGAAGACTGTCATATGCCCCAAGCGTCCCGGAGCTGGTTGAGCCGTTCCTCCTCAACGGTCTTTTCCGATCTTAATTAGGGTTTGGAAAAGAGTACGACTTGGTTAGTCGAGCCGCTTTGACTTTTTTGGACTCCCTCCGCATGTCCCTGGACGGAACTCGGCCCGCTTCTTGGAATGGGTGTGCTTACTCTCATTATACGTCAACTTTTCCCAAACACGTCCGACAAGCATTATCTGATAAGTATTGTTGATCACTATCCCGGATCAGATTAGAGGTGGGAAGCAAAGACTCCTTTTTGTCCTGGGATCCTGTTGGATCGTGAAATATAAAGAAGACTCCGAGGACCTTCTTCATATCAAGTAATGCTTTCTTCGATATCTCAGGTGCTGCTCCGTGTCTATCTGATCCTCTGATTGACCACGATGATTTTTTTTTGACATGCAACTGTAACCTCTTTTTTGCAGTACATCATGGAAGCAGTTGGTGATGACCACTCTGTAACTTCTCCAGAAAAACGTTTCGAAGTCAACAAGCCTGAGGCTAATGCGCACGAGGAGGTGATGGCTAAAATCGACCTCCCACTTCGCGAAGTTGGTCGTGCTATACAGGGGATGTCTATTCTGCATATGCGTATTGTCAGGGGACGTATTTGTGCCCTTTCAGCTGCAATCGATATGGAGGAGCAATGGAGACATGATGAAGCGTCGCGAGTACCAGTGAGCGCGAGAGCTGAGAGGTTTGCAGCACGGATAAAGAGGCGGAGGGTTGAACACAAACGGCCTCTAGGTGATGTAAAGTGTGATTATCCAATCCACGACGGTGTGATAATCCTTGATTCCGACACGGATGAGCCCGAACGTCTGAAAGTGATTGGCACAATCTCCAATGTTGCAGTGAGTTCTGAGGAAGATACAGAGGTTGTCCCTGCTGAGGATGTTGAAGCGGAAAATGTTGCTGCAGAAATACCCGAAAAGAAGAGCGAAGCGTCTCCGAAGGAAGTGACCCACAGTGATGGTGTTGAAGCGGGTTATAATGGCGGTGAAGACACAATCAATCTTCTTGATGACTAGATCTCCCTGTTTTTTTTTTTTTTCGAATATATTTCCGTAACTTGCGAACATTTTCCTTGCACTCAGTGGCGGCTGAGTTTAAGGTCCTTTTTTGCTTGCTTGATTGAATAAGGGTTTCACACTGTTTCTTGATGTAAATCTTCCAACATGGCCATATCGGGTGCGATCATATGTTGTTCTTGCAATGAAAAAGAGAATGACATAATAAAATACCACAGACCTGTCTATGCTCCTGACCCGAGATCTCCCTGGTCTTGCTGGGATAAACGGCCCAAAACGCCTTCTTTCTTCTGCACATATCCTGTTTCCCGGACATCTTCCAGAGAATGAAAAAAATTTGTTTAGGTTTTCTTTCCAGACATGCTCTAGTGAGTAATGATGATTTAGGTTGACTCAGAATTCTGTTTCTTCTTTTAGGGTTAAAGAATTCCTAGATGGAAATAATATTTGATTAATTTGAAAATTGAAAATGGAAACCCTAATTATGAATGCAAGCAGTGCAATCATATTCTGGAGGAATTACAAATACGGCATGAAAAGGAAATTGCGGAAGAAATACGCTGGAAAAAAGAAAAGCACATCGTTTCAAATATGGAGGACGCTGGAAAAAATGGTAGCACAACGTCTTAAGTACTGTAAGGTTTGAGCCACCGTGAGTGAACTGTCACGCCTTCCAATTTGTCAGCGTTGATGAGCTTGCAGTAGCCGCCTAAGGAAACATCTTCTACCAGGTATGGTTCATCCTCCTTTTCGGTGGGTGAATCAGGCTGAGTGGTAACTCTCACCGTCATGCTCCCAACTTTGAACGCGGTTGTCTTCGTCACCAGATCTCCGATGCGAAATGGGTTTGGGTGTTTTACATATACCCGGTCCTTGGCCTTGTCGCCTTTGATCGAGACAGCTTCTAAACTCTTGATGAAACGTTTAAAGGGACCGGCCTCCCATTCACATCTCCTAGCGAGGGTTGGGTCTTCGGTTGGAGCGAGTCCCCAGGACTTACCAGAAGGAGGAGTGATTGGTTGCAGAAAAGGTTGTGTGATGAGACTTACTTGAGATCGGAACCTTTTAATGTATGCTGATGGGATCTCTCTGGGAAGTTGCGTCACACCGGTAAGCTGCAGATACGGAAACAAACAGTCTTCTTCAGGTTCAGACGGCTTGTTGGAGATTCTTTCGGGTATCGAAACCGGTAAAGGACGCGTCCCCATCACTGCTTTGTTGTTGTGTATCCACGGGCGTCCCAGGACCATCTCGTAATTCGAACATTCCTTGACTATGTGAAATTTGGCATGTCTTGGAGCATCACCGATTCTGACGTCAAGATCAGCATCCATAGGCGTCCATGAATTCTCCTTCTAATCTCATGATCACGGTCGGACTACGAGTAGCTTCTTGCTTTGAAATTTTTGCGGCCCTCAGAGTCTTGACAGTGATGATGTTGAATTCGGAGGCTGCATCGATCAATGTGCTATCGAACTTGACGTCTTTCAAATGAGTGACGGTCAAGAGTCCCCAGTTTCCCTTGCTGGAGGTGTCTTCCGGGAAAGACCGAGGTTCCGAGACAGCTTCCTTTTCTGGATACTAACGCATGCCTGATACGATATGATTGAGGGCTGCGAATATATCCTGACGTTGTGCCATGGAGAGATATAAGATTTCGCACAAATGCTCCATCATAGATTTTACAGTCTTGCAAACAGAGTTCCCAGAAATCATGAAGCTCCTGATGGGAAGAGGATCTCTATGAACACCTTCGTTCCCCAGCTGGAGTTCTCCTGCCTCTATTTTTCTCTGAAGATTTGTTTCAACTTGTTGAAGTACTTGTTCGGGTGATTGACAAACCTATGATAGCGGCAGTACTTGGGGTCCGTCATGTCCTTCTCAGTCGGCGGGCGCCTGACAGGGGGCAGCTTGATAGCGTCGTCTTGAATCCATGCCTCCAAGATTTCCATTACCTCATTCATCGGAAATGGGAAGCATGTATCTTCAACGTCTTGCGCAGGAGTTTTGCTCGTTCCTTTTCGAGACGAAGTTGTGTGCGTTGGAGCCGAACGCTTGGGTTGTTGTTTGGTTGCCGGAGCTTTCATTTTTCCGCCTTCGCCCACCACGCTCACAGAAGGACCAGTGTTATATTGCTTGTTGATAAGACACCTGCTTCCTTGATTCTCATGTGGATCCTCGCTTCGAACAACTCTGGTTCTTTCCAACAACGCTGGGGCGGTTGTGGCTGAACGCTTGGCAGCTTCATGGATCTCAGAGAATGTTTGGAAACCCAGGTTTTCTAACAAGGAACGGTATATGGGTACCATCCCGTTAATGCACAGCTCCACCAACTGACGTTCGGTAACACTCGGATCATGACAATCCAAAGCTTGAGTCCTGAAACTCTTAACGAAGTCGTTCAGATGTTCATTGTTCCGCTGAGAGACCCTCCCAAGATCTGAAAAGGTGATCTGCTCAGACACAAAGAAATATTTCCTGTAGAAAGCGTTGACCATCTCTCCCCAATTGGATATGCTGTTAGGTGCAATGTTGTTGTACCAGGTGTACTCCCTTCCCGTAAATGATTCGAGAACTCTTTCGGAGAACATGATTGTATTCGTGTTCCCCCAAGGATTCCAAAAATCGAGAGATGTGTTCACGAGCGTTACCAGTACCGTCGTAAGGGATGAATTGAGGGTAGGTGTATCCCCTGGGAAGAGGAATCCTCTGCACATCTTGGGGGTATGGAGGTTGATGCTGGTGCATGTACATCATATTTCCCTTGCCACGATTTTGGAGGAATCTCTCCAAGTCCTCACGTGTGATGAAGCTGGATGGATGGTCCCTTTCCCTAGAACACTCCTGGCCCCTGTCTCTTGTACGCTCAGTAGTAACACGAGCTTCTTCGTCCATGTAGGCATTTGTCGCCGGGGTACGCTCTTGGTCCCTTTCTATCAGACGTTCAGGAGCAACACGAGCTTCTTCGTCCATGTAGGCCTGCGCTGCTGAGGTACCCGCACCTCTTGTTGGCCCCGAGAGCTGTCTCGGATCTTGTAGCAACCGATCAGTTAGTGTCTTAAGAAAAGTGAGTACCTCTTTCTTAGTTGTATCCATGTCTGTCTGCGCTTTAGCGAGGATTTCTTGTCTCTCCATTAAATCTACCATGGTAATAGAGGGTTGTACCCCTTTGGCTCCTCCAGCCCCTTGTCATGAGGGAGGAGTGGTAGTTTCCCTGGTGACAGATGAAGGCGTCATACTCGAGGAAATGTCGGGATTTGCAGTTGCTTTGGATCTGGTGATAGTAGGCATCACACCTAATGGAATATCTCCTCCTGCTCCGCTGGTGCCGGTGGTAGAGGACGCAATTCCACGAGATACATTGATTGTACTGGCGGGCAGCACGGTAACACCACCGATTGGGATATCGACGCCAAGAGTGTTGTCGGTGCTAGCTCCGTCGGGATTGGTTGCTGATCCATACCTAAGATTCACCATTGTTGAAATCATAAAAATTGAATTGGTATTGAAGAAATTGACTTCACAACCGAGAGATTAGTCTCCCACGGTGTTCGCCAATTGTTTATCGGTGAAAACTATTTCTGATGGTTTGGGTAATTTTGGGGTGTGTGTGGATGAGAAAATGAATCTATACCCTAAACAAATGCACAGCACGGGAATGCTTTCTGATTCGAGAGATCAATCAGTACAATTCTGTCCTAAACCAAGAAATGACCGTTCCAGACTTGCTTCGGTCATAAAGTGAAGGAGATGGGGTTGATCTTAGGGAGGGAAGCGAAGAAGGTGTTGAGATTATGAAGGTGTTGGTTGTTTATAACTTGTATCAGAATACCGAACTGGCTTGCAAGATGTAAGCAATCAGGTCTGTGTGATTGAATACGAATTGTATCAACACTTGGTTTTTGTCTTGTCTCTCTTGGAAATAGGGAGGAGAACCTATTTATACAAGTCATTGGGACTAACCCACGTCTCTCGTGGGAAGTGGAGGAAGTGGAGTGATGGAGTAGTGGAGTCGTGTTAGTGATTGTCACACGATCAGGTATGAGCCAACTCCTCCCATCATCACTAACTGTCCATGTCTTCCTGACACGTTCTTGTGATGGCACGTTGCACGCTGTAAACCGCCAGAACAATACCCCAGTATGTATTCCCCAATTTGTGACATGCTTGATGTCTCGATTGTGTGGATCGTGGGACCCACAGAAGGTAGCATACGTTGTTAGGTTAAATAACTAAGTTATTTAGGAAGATGATATTCATGAAATACCGTGTGTATTCTATACATGTAACGCATCGAATATAATGTATGAAGTATCGTTGTTTTAAGGGTTAATGGAGTAAGTCGCGGATTAATACCGTGTGTATTTAGAACAGATGCATGCTTAGCTATCTTCGAATGATAGTTTGGAGGTTGCACAGGAAAGCACTCCCTTGGCCGATCACATGATGTGGTAGGGTGACGGATGGTAATCACCATGACACCTTATTGGACATTTAACTCCTAGCCTGGACTGCCTAACCAAGCTGGTAGATTTGGACGGATGAGATGATATATGACGCTCATCTCCGACCGTTGATGAAGTTTTAGGGTTTTGAAGAGGTGGAAACATCACTCTTCAGCTTTGTCGAAACCAAACATGGGAGGTGTTCTTGGCAGGACCGACCGGGTAGGCGTGTAGACGACTTGTCGGTGTGTATGTCCATACCTCACTGCCCCATGAAGATGCGATCTAGCCCACTCAAGTTTACCGGTAAAGAGGAGTGGCTGAGATCGATTTGCGACAGGAATCCTGTGCCGCAAAGGATTTCCAAAGGGGAGTGGCATGTCATCTTTAGGGCGCACGAACCGAGGCGTTTGGTCATGCCTTGCTATGGTCGGTCAGACATAGAGGTTTACTGGCCCACGGTGATCATGTAGATACTCTATGAACCTCCTTAGTCTACTCCTGCACCCTTCATCCAGGATGGCGAAGATGGACGCTCGTGATCGATTTACGACACATGTAATATGCCACAAACCCTAATTAGGGTTTTATGTTGTTCGCGTGCATGCTACTTTGGTCGGACGAATTTGCATGCTATGCTCTTCGTTTGGATTGGCCGACCACCTGGGACCCACATTGGGTCGGTGGTGAACATGGTGATACCTGGCTGATGGTCATAGGCCTGATCTAAGCCATCCAAACATGCTGGTGAAGTTGGATGGTCGTGATCAATCTGAGACCCTTAATGGAATTTCCTGCGACCCTTTAAGCCTCACGCCGGCCCAACTTCAGGCAACCGCACGTCATTCCGTGGCTAAGTCAGGGAGGATCGATTATGCAGGTAGGAAGGGGTCCCGTTGGTGTACACCACGGTACTTGTCCGACCGGAATTGGAACAATCTACGCCGTCCAACCGTGCCGGCGAAGTTGGACGGCCATGACTGTTTTTAAGTCTGGTTTGTCCGGCTCTTGTCGCGCGATCCTTTTTATCTGCTCCACACCAGCCTGGACATCCAACTCTGGGCTGGCGTTCGGTGGCCATTTGAAGGGTGTGGTATGTATTCGACCAGCCAGGGCATAACCGGGCCCGCTGGTGGTCATTGTAGTGATATCCTGCTCCTACTGAGGATCGTCTAGGCTATCGAATCATGCGGCCAACCTGCGTTGCCATGATTATTTCTGAGACTGGCACGGGCAGTCCAGATTATACTCAATCGGGCTAGTATAACACATCCAGAGGAATGCTCAATCGGGCTAGTATAACACACCAAGAGACTTTACTCAATCGGGATAGTATAACACACCGAGAGATAGCTTGTACGGACATTTCATGCATGCCTCACTATTGACACTCGGAGATTCGTGTTACCCTGTTAAGAGCAACACTCAATCCTCATGCCGCATCAACAGTGAGGGTTCCCGAGAACTACACAGGAAATACAAGGCTAATAAAGCATTATTTAATAATGCTATAAATCCACAGAAAATCGGGATTGTTGCTACATGCTCCGTTCCGGGTGTATTTAATTCACAGAGATTGTTGCCACATGCTCCATTCTGGGTGAATTAATAAAGTCAAGAAGTATTCATCAGTCAAATGGCTTTATCCTTTACAGAATGTCAGCCTATTAAAATTCGGCTTTTACAATTTTAGCCTTAAACAAAAATCCACCATCAACTTCGTAGTATTATTGTTAAAGTCGTGATACAATTGGACTTTGATGTTATATAATAATACTATGACACTGTATAATAATGATCGAGAATCTCGATTTCTCTCATTGTTATAGCCACGGATCTTCAACAACGATGGTGCTAAACTTACAACCTTTGGGATCATTGGAGTACTTGGAAGGACGAAGATTTCAAGGAACGTTGAAGATTAGACTATGGAATAGAATCCACTAAAGTTTATCTTTTTTGTATTCCATATGTATTAATAGTTTTATCATTAATATTGACAAAGGGGGAGATTGTTAGAGCATAGCTCGGTCAACCTCGCATGCGTTGCTATCTCAAGAATGTTTGTCAATGTTAGTGATCAAAACTATAAGTCTTGATTTCTAGCCTACATAGCTAAATCTCGGACTAGGATAGAAAAGTGTAGTTGAGCTCAAGGACTTCATGGCGATTCATCATACAACGACGAAGATCTATACAAGGAACCGTGGAACTTCATCAACAAAAAGGTATGCGGAGACTTGAACTTATCTATCACTCAAAAGTCTATCTCTTCTATCTCCTACTTCTTATGAGACAAAATTCGTATGCTATATATACTAGATCATACACACTTGACATTTCGAGCTGAGCATTCATTGCTTATCTTTTATCTCGAAATCGTGTGTTGGTAAAGCGTTTCGCTTTGATCAAGTTTATCTTCACCTAGTGACGAAAGTCATGAAAAGTTTCACTCACTTTGAGAATTGCTCTGACGTGAATCGGTCTGTGAATAACGGATAAATAGCGTCCTCTGAGAATGTCTCAATGATTGAAATCAGAGTTTAGATTACATAACCATGTATTCCTTGAACCGAAGTTTTCGAACTTTGTTGATCAATAGAAATCGGGAGGATTGTGGAATTGGCTTGCCAAGTCCGCGAACCTAGTTCGCAGAATGAAGTTCTTGACCGAGAATTTCTGCTGTATTTTCCAAAACTCGTTTGTGTGCTAAGTCCGCGAACTGGCGGAACTTCTCTTTCCAAATTTCTGCTGAGTTTGGAAACTTAACCGATTAACTTAAGTCCGCATACTTGTTTGTGAACTTAAGAGGTTATGATCTAAAGATGTGCTCTGAACATGAAACATTAAATTACTAAGGAATGCTTTATGCAAACCGTGGCTATAATGTTCATGAGCCGATTCAATCGAATCGAATCATCTTTGTTTCAATTGTGTCTTGTGTAGTTACATAAGATCCCATAGCAATTGAACAACTCTTTAACTAGTTCATTTGAGTCAATTGAATTAGTTATGGTGAAGAAGAACAAGGTTAATATGAAATGCTCATATGGTTAACCTTTTTGGGTTACTATGTCTAACCAACATACACGTACACGTTTGGGAATGGATTTCACGAACCCAGTAAACATTTACCCAAGTGTGTGTTACAAGCTAAGTTTTCGATCTAACGGTTGAGAAATATTAGCTTGAATCTAAATCTGGTTTTCATCTAACGGTGAATAAGGATTGCTTTGTAACTAAGGCAAAACCCTGATTTGAAGGCTATATAAATGAGACATCTAGCATTGTGCAAAACTAATCCCCACACGTCTGTGTGCTACTAGTGCACCCGCTAGAGTCGATCTCCATTAACCTTTGATTTTCTTCTCTAAAATCAGGTTAACGACTTAAAGACTTCATTTGGATTGTGAAGCCAGACCGATACTACTTTATCGTAGTTGTGTGATCTGATCTTGCATATTCTATCCTACGATTACAACCGATTGATTGGCTTGATATCGTGAGAGTTCTCCGATAGGCAAGATAAAGAAGTCACAAACATCTTCGTCTTACTGTTTGTGATTCCTCGACAATCCGCTTGTGTAGTCAGGAAGGATTATAGAGAGGTGATTGATTAATCTAGGCTGTTTTTCGGGAATATAAGACCGAATTATCAATTGGTTCCTGTTCACCTTGATTTCATATCAAAAGACTGAACAAAACCTAGGGTTTATCTGTGGGAGACAGATTTATCATTCTATAGCTTTTCTGTGTGAGACAGATCTGTTTATTATCAAGTCTGTGATTTTGGGTTACAACAACTCTTGGTTGTGGGTGAGATCAGCTAAGGGAATCAAGTGCACAGTATCCTGCTGGGATCAGAGGCGTAGGAGTACAACTGTACCTTGGATCGGTAGGAGACTGATTGGGGTTCAACTATAGTCCAGTCCGAAGTTAGTTTGCAGTAGGCTAGTGTCTGTAGCGGCTTAATATAGTGTGTATTCAATATGGACTAGGTCCCGGGGTTTTTCTGCATTTGCGGTTTCCTTGTTAACAAAATTTCCGGTGTCTGTGTTATTTATTTTCCGCATTATATTTCATATAATTGAAATAATACAGGTTGTGCGTTAAGATTATAAACTTCTCTTATCCAACCTTTGGTTGTTGATTGTAGTTGATTGATCCTTGGACATTGGTCTTTGGTACCGTCCAAGTATTCCTTGGATTTGATAAAGACTTGCTATTATTTTTAGCTTGAGTAAAAATTAAATCAAGAGAGAGATATTAACTCCTTGAGATACTTTTATCTAGATTGAGTCTGACTGTCTAGTTGATTCTCTAGCAAAGTATTTCGGAGTTAGTCCATACAGATTGCTAAGCGAAATATTGGGTGGTGTTGTTAGACCCCCGCTTTTTCATCAACTACACCAGAAATCAGTTGTCTTACAATGTACGACGACAGTTATTTATAGGTTGCACAAAGTGGGGGTGGGGGGTGGGGGTTGTAGAAGGTCCTCGATTCCTTGCAAATCTTCAATAATAGTTGTAAACACAGTTGTTATTTCATAATATACCACACTTGGCTCAGTTGTGAAAGTCAATCCAAATTACTGGGCAATGTCTCACACAACTCTTCAACTAGTTGCCATCATTAGTTTCACAACTAAGTTATATGTCTTAGAAATTTCTAACGCAACTCCACTAACATTTGTGTATACACTCTTCTCCGACACTTATTTTAGTTGTATGACATACTCAACTCTTGTTTCACAACTGAAGGTATGTGTATCAGAAACTCGTATCACAACCTTTGTTAGTGTAGTATAAGCTCTTTTCACAATAATAATCTTAGTTGTAATTATTTCTTTCACAACCAAAGCCCGTGTAGCAGAAATAGGTATCATAGCGTTTCTTAGTGTAGTATAACCTCTTTTCACAATTATTATCTTAGTTGTAATTATTCTTTCACAACCAAAGCCCGTGTAGCAGAAATAGGTATCACAACCATGTTTTGTGTAGTATAACTTTAATTTCACAACTCTTTTATTGTGTAGCAAAAGTATGTATCACAACCATTATTTATGTAGTATAACTTTATTTTCACAACTTCTAGTTTGGTTATAATCAATTGTTCCACAACCAACACTGTGTAGCAGAAAAATATATCACAATCCTTGTTTATGTAGTATAACTTTATTTTCATAACTCCTAGTTGGTTACAATCAATTATTTGACAACCAATACACTATGTAGCATAAAAATGTATCACAATCCTTGTTTGTGTAGTATAACTCCATATTTTTTATTTTTTTTTTATTTTTTTTATTTTTTTTGGATAAATAAGGAACCTTTTCATTAATGAGATTTCAAGGTTACAATGAGTTTAAGAACGAAAATAAGAGAATACAAAGTAACAAGAACATACCGTAAGAGTACAATACCGCGAAATCCGACAAGAGAAAGAGAAGGATTACCGGAGTAAGACAAGTATGAATAAGATCCGATTAAATCGGAAGAAGGATGGTTTTTCTCGGAATTAAATTCCAACAATTTAGTTTATTTTTCTTCTTTAGAAAGAAATGCTTCCAAAGTAGGAGTGATTTGCTCAAATCTCTTGTAACTAGTGATGAAGCTTTCGTCGTCAAAAAGACCACCGATGAAGATTTCGTCGCCGGATAAGTTGATGATGAAGATTACGATGAAGAGTTCATCGGAGACAACAAAGATGGAGATTTCTTCGTTGGAGAGCATCACTTTTGATCTTATAACCCAACTCAATAACCAAGAATCGCCATTAAAGCGAAGATAAACCTTAAAAGAGTAGATAAAACCACCAAAGCGGTGTAGATAAGTAAAAAACATAAATAAAAACTAAACGAGTCTAATAAAAAACCTAGAAATCAAATAATAGCAAAGATATCTGCTCAGATCTAGATCTGAGCAGATAAGGGTTGTTTTTCATGGTTTTGTTGGAGAAGAAGAAGGAGTGAGAGAAAGGAGAGAGGTTAGTGAGACTAAAGTTCAATTCCTAGTTTAGTTGTAATCAATTGTTTGACAACCTATGCTCTGTGTAGTAATAACCTTTTTTCCAGTATAGGTATATCCAATTACAACCTCTTTTAGCAATTGTGATTCATTTACATTTTATAAAATAAAAATAAAAAATGGTTTTCAATTCACTAAAAATGTACCACCATTCATTCAAATTAATATAAATCACTTAAACCAGTGCAAGATCATTCACAACCTTGAATGATTCATGAAACATTGTTTCCACAAAAAAAAAACACATTGTTTCACTGATAAGAGCAACAAAAAAAGAACCAATTTTTTTTTAGAAGCACTCCCCAAACAGATTAAGTCAGATGGCAGGGAATATCAGATCCTTGGCTCATGTGATATAAGTTCCTATAGCATCTGCGACACACTTCAACTGACTGTTTTGCCCGTAAAGAAGAGCATCATCAACACGAGAAGCAGTCACAGTTACCTTATATGCTCAAAAACCTATTGGCATTCCATGGCACATCATCTTTGGATCTGTTTCAGCAATAATCGCGTCAGCAACAACCTCGTTCTTATTTTACCAACTGAGTAACCTGCAAGCTTTATCCTTCCCTAGCACTTCCTCCACCCTTGGTATGCTGATTGGACTGTCATTTTCATGGTGGGGAACAGTCCTGCTAGTGCTATCAATAGCATGGTTGTTGCTAGCATTTCCAGACTACAGGAAAAATACAACAACAACATAAGAAATTTGCATAATGCAAAGAAATAAATTTGAACTGACGTTGTGCAAGTGTACAAACATATAAACACACTTACCTTTTGACTGGCGCTGTGCAAGTGTGAGCCACCACAGCAGAGACAGCTCTACGTCTTTTCCTATACCATCACCAGATCGTCAGTATGAGAGGCAAGTTTCGATTCATCAACTAAAAGAAAACTAAATGAATGAGTATGTTCTCACCTCTAACAGTGCAAGTCTCTCGTTCACCTCCTTCATATTATTCCGACATTCTTTTATGATCTTCTTATAATGGATCTTGACAACCATCTTTATCTTTGTCGCTCCATACCCAATTCCTCTCAGTCTCCCTGGTTTGTCGTCACCAAGATCTTTGCAAGAAGATCATCTGTCACAGATGATCCAACATCAGCACCATGCTCTTCTACTTCTCTTTCAATATTTTACTATATTAGTGTATATGTAACCCGACTAGTCAAATTTTTGCATAATTCGAACATATATAAGCCAAAGAAAGAAACAAAGAAAGAAGATAAATATGAGTTGACTTCTCACAAAAGTTTTAGCAACACCAGGATTAGGTTCCTTTCCTTCCTTCTGTTTGTGACCCACTTTCCAAAGTTCGACTCTATCAATTTCTTCTTCCGTGTTCAGTTCCTTTTTCTGTAAACAATATGTTAATCCATCTAGTTAACATATGAACATAAAAATACAGTGAACCTATAATTAACATAGGAATAAAAATACAGAACATACCATTTCTGTTAGAGCACTTCTCGGTCGAACTCACAATCATTGTTATCTCAATCTTTTTTGTCAAGTTTAGTTGCCAAAACTATAAGTCTTGATTTCTAATCTTCTTATAGCTAAGTATCAGATTAGGATAGAAAGTGTAATTGAGCTTTAGACTTCACGACGTTCATCAATTGAAGACAAAGAACTACTAAGGGGAGCTTGTGGAACTTCATCAACAAAAGGTATGTGGAGACTTGAACTCATCTATCACTCAAAAGTCTATCTACTCTATCTCCTATTTGAGACAAAAGTCGTATAGATATATAAACTTCAATTATACACATTTGATATTTCGAGTTGAGTTTAACTCGCTTACATATTTCTCGAAATATGTGTGGGTTAGCTTTCGCTTTAACCAAGTTCATCTTATATTCTTGACGAAAGTCAAAAGATGATCATGTGAAAATTGCCTTGTAACATCTTACATGATTTGTGTGAGACGGTCATTTGATGTAGAATCGTAATGTTTCGTATTGATCATTCGATCACTTGAAAATTGCTTTGAAGCTAATAGTTTGTATGAGACAACTATTTTCGTCTTCTAAGAATGTTTCAATGATTGAAATGGGAGCTTAGAACAAATAACCATGATTGGATATAACACATTATGCGTACTTGTATGCTAACTGTTGCAAGTTATTCCAAGTCCGGGAACCATTGTATGAATACTCGTATGCTTACTGGTTGGTTAATGAAAGTCCGGGCACTTAGTATGCATACAGGTATGCGTACTGGCATGAGTTTCAAGTTCTGGGATTTAACTGAGTTTGGAAGGTATGCGTACCCATTCACATACTGGCGAACCCAAACTTAGTCCGGCCACTTAGGTATGCGTACCCGTATGCATACTTGAGTAGGTTATGTTCTAAAACCGGTTTGTTCGTGAACTAATACATTTAAGTAATAAGGAATGCAATATTTTGCAAACCGTTGCTATAATGTTCATGAATTGATTCGAGTGAATCAAAATCGATTTATTTAATTTTGTCTTGTATACTTCTATGAGAATATAAACAATTGAAAAACTCTAGAACTAGTTTCATTTGAGTCATTTGAACTAGTTATGGTTAAGATGAACAAGGTTTATATGAAAACGTTCATATGGCTAACTTCGGTTAACTATTTTTGAGCCAACAAAGGTGTAAACTTTTAGGTACGGTTACTCATATCTAAATGAAGTCACTTTTCATTTTTGTGTAACAAGCTAAGTTCGATCTAACGGTTGAAAGATATTAGCTTGAGTCTAATCAGGTTTTCATCTAATGGCGAATATTGGATGCTTTGTTACCAAGGTAACATTGATTGCAAACCCTGATTTAAAGACTATATAAGGGAGACCTCCAGCAACTGGGAAATCTAACCCCATACCTCCTGTGTGATGCTAGTTGCGACTAGAGTCGATTCTCCTTTAACCTTAGGTTTTCTCCAAAACCTTGTAGGTTAGCGACTGAAAGACTTCATTGGGATTGTGAAGCCAGATCCAACTATTTCTCTGTAGTTGCATGTTCTGATCTTGTTTTTTTGCTCGAGATTTAATCTCCGATAGGCAAGATAAAAAATAGTCACAAACATCTTCGTCTCATCGTTTGTGATTCCACAATATCTTGTTTCGCTACCATACAGTTAAGATTATTGTGAGGTGATTGATATTACTAGGTTGTTATAGATGGTGGATTTCGATAAATGCTAAAATCGTAAAACCATAATTGTACATATTCCTGATCCAGCAATCAGATGAGTATTGAGGCTCATGTCTCTCATTGAAGCATAAAAACTTATGCTGCAAGAGTCTCTGACTGAGTTTATTGTGTATCAGAGCATACTTGAATATGCAGTCTCTCAACTGAGGCAACGACATATCTCATGAATACTGAGCAATTTCAGTAATCACTTTTTGTTTATGGGTGAAAATTGTTTCTGCGGTTTTTGGTAAATTTGGGTGTGTGGATGAGAAACGAATCTAAACCCTAAACAAATACACTGCACGGGAGTGCTTTCTGATTCGAGAGATCAATCTATACAATTCTGGCCTAAACCAAGAAATGGTCGTTCCAGACTTACTTCGGTCACAAAGTGAAGAAGATGGGGTTGATCTTAGGGAGGAAAGCGAAGAAGGTGTTGAGATTGTCGAGGTGTTGGCTGTTTATGACTTGTATCAGAATATCGAACTGGCTTGCAATAATGTATGCAATCAGCTCTGAGTGTTTGAATACGTTATATCAACACTTGATTTCTGTCTATTCTGGAAATAGGGAGGAGAATCTATTTATACAAGTCATTGAGCCTTACCCTCGTCTCTCGTGGGAAGTGGAGTGATGGAGTAGTGGAGTCGTATTAATGTCTCACGATTAGTCTTGGCCCACTTCTCCCATCATCACTAACCGTCCATGTCTTCCTCACACGTACGTGTGTTGGCGTGTTGCACGCTGCACGCTGCAAACCGCCAGACCAATACCCCAGTAAATATCCCCAAGTTTGTGACATACTTGATGTCTCGATTGTGTGGATCGTTGGACCCATAGAAGGTAGCATGTGATGCTAGGTTAAATAACTAAGTTATTTAAGAAGTCGATATTTATAAAAATATCTTGTGTATTTTATGCATGTAATGCATAGAATATAATCAATGTGTATGAAGCATCGTTGTTTTAAGGCTTAACAGAGTAAGTCGCGGATTAAGCGTCTTAAAACAGATGCATGCTTAGCTATCTTCGAATGATAGTTTGGAGGCTGCACAAGCAAGACCTCCCTTGGCCGATCTCATGATGTGGTAGAGTGGCGGATGGTAATCACCACGAAATCTTATTAGCCATTTACTCCTAGCTTGGGCTGCCTAACCAAGCTGGTAGAGTTGGACGGACGAGATGATATATGACGCTCACCTGCAACCGTTGATGAATTTCTAGGGTTTTGAAGAGGTGCGCAAGTATCACTCTTCAGTTGGGTCGAAACCAAGCATGGGAGGCGTTTTTAGCAGGACCCACCGGGCATGCGAGTAGACGGCTTGCCGATGTACATGTCCGTACCTCACTGTCTCATGAAGGTGCGATCTAGGCCGCTCAATTTGGCCAGTAAATAGGAGTGCCCGAGATCAAATTTCGACACAAATTCTATGCTGTAAAGGATTCTTAAAGGGGCGCGGCATTCCATCTTCAAGGCACACGAATCGAGGCATCCGGCCATGGCTTGTCTTGGTCGGTCGGACATAGATATAGACGGGCCCACAGTGATCATGTTAATACTCTCTGGACTTGCTTAGTCTATTCCTGCACCCTTCATCCAAGCTGGCGAAGATGGACGCTCATGATTGATTAACGACACATGTAACATGCCGCAAACCCTAATTAGGGTTTTGGATCAGTCGTGCGCATGCAACTTAATCCAAACAGTTTGGAAAGATATGATTCTCCCTTGGGGAGGCCGATCGTGTGGGGCCCACGTTGGGCCGGCGGTGAGCATGTGTGTACTTGCTCCACGGTCCTAGGTGTGATCTAAGCCATCCAACCATGTCTGCGAAGTTGGATGGTCGTGATCAATTTAAGACACTAGTGGACTTCCACGGTTTTTTAAAGCATCACGCTAGCCATGTTTTGAGAAATCGTGTATTGCTCCATGGCTCGGTCGTGAGAGATCCGATCATGTAGGTGAAAAGTGGGCCCACCAATGTGCATACCAGCACTTCACTGATCAATCGCGGGATGATCCAAGCCGTCCAACCATGCTTGCGAAGTTGGACGGTCGCGACTTCTTTGAGACTGTTTTTAACAGCTTTGCGCATACAAGCCACTCCATACTAGCTCGACCATCCTTCTTCAAGGTTGGCGTTTGGTGGATGCTTAGGGACATGGAATGCGTTCGACCGGCCAGGGCATAAACGGGCCCGCTGGTGGTCATTATAGTGATAGCCTGCTCCTATTTCGTGTATGCCTCACTATTGACACTTGGAGATTCGTGTTACTCTGCTGAGAGCAACACTCAGTCGTCATTCCGCACCAATAATGAGAGTTCTGCAGGAACAACACAGGAAATACAAGGATAATCATGCATTAACTAATAATTCTATTAATTCACAGAATATCGGGATTGTTGCTACATGCTCTGTCCTAGGTGAATTTTGTGTATTTAATTCACAGAATATTGGGATCGTTGCCACATGCTCCATTCTAGGTGAATCAATAAAGCGAAGAAGTATTCATCACTTATCAAATAACTTTATCTTCTGCAAGATGTCAGCGTATTAAATTTGTCTTTTTACAATTTTAGCCTTGAACTAAAATCCACCATCAACACTTTTATATAGAATCAAACGATTGGACGGCTCCTAGACAGCTCACCTTCTAGTATAGAGCATAACGTCTTCAGGATGTAACAATGTTTTCCCTGACTATATAAAAAACATGCATATAGAATCTTAACGATTGGACGGCTCCTAGACAGCTTGCCTGCTATTATAGAGCAATAATGTCTCCAGGATGTAACAATGTTTTCCTGACTATATAAAAAAAATATGACGCTTCAACAAGCTCATATCGCTCAATTCTTGAATAATTAATGCTCCTAGACGATCGTGCTAGTATAGAGCCATCAATTAATTATTTCTAAATCGTTAGATTCATTCACTGAATTCTTAGAAAATATTCTACGTTCTCCATAATATTTCATTACTTCAATTCATGGTTCTTCCCAGCAGAACCATGGGTTAGTGATAAATATTCAACGTACGGGCATCTGAGCCGTTATCGAGTAAGCCCCGACCAAAATGGTACAAGTGTATTCAGCAATAATGCACTAACGAGCACCTGAACATACGAACGAGCATTCAAAAATACGAAGGAACGATGAACCTACACAAAATAGTTAAAAAAATAATAATAATAAAATATTAAGCTAAGGCGCTAGGGGACTGGGCCCACCGTCCGGCCAGTCATGCCTTGGCCATTCCCACGCCTAATTATTTATTTTATCGTATTTTATTATTTTTCCTCCATCTCATGAAAATCCCTTCATTTGCATAAATATCCTTCATTTTAAGGAAACTCCTCGGTTTCATGGTGTTTCCTCCGTATCAAGGAAATAATAAAAATTAGGAAAGGTGTTGCGGGATCGAGCTCACTAGCCGGCCGGTCATGCCCTAGTTGTGGCCGGTCCCACACCTTGCGCGCATTCCTTACTATTTTATTATTATTATTTCCTTCATCCCATGAAATCCCTTAATTTCATGATATTTCCTTCAATTCATGAAAATAATATAAATTTAGGGAAGACTCACGGGACCGGGCCACTAGCCGGCCGACCATGCCCTAGCCATGGACGGTCTCACACACCCCTTATTTTTATTATTATTATTATTTTTTATTTATTTTTATTTTTTATTTTTATTTTATAAAAGAGCCACTCAGGGCATTTTGTTAGTAAGACGACAATGTGTATATTACAAGTCGGTAGAAGGCAACCGAGCAACAAGCTGGCCGCCAACACCTTTTTGAATAATAATACATAGCCTATGGAGCAAGAACTGCCTATTTTGTAATTAACATCGTGACAACTCAGGGCATTTTTATTATTATTATTATTATTATTATTATCATTATTTTTTTATTATTATTATGAATGAGCCACTCAGGGCATTTTATTAGCAAGACGACAGTGTGTATATTACAAGTCAGTAGAAGGCAACCTAGCAACAAGCTGGGGGCCAACACAAGTCAGTGAATTTTATTATTGTTTTGTTCATCTCATGGAAACTCCTTCACTTCAAGGAAACTCCTTAGTTTCAACAAACTCCTTGATTTCATGATATTTCCCTAAAATCATGAAAATAATACAAAATTAGGAAAAAGTGTCATGGGACCGGGCTTATTGGACGGCGGGCCATGCCTTGGCCATAACCGGTCCCACACTTCATGATTTATTATTTTATTATTATTATTTCCTTCATCTTATGAAGTTTCCTCAGTTTGAGCAAAAACCTTGATTTCTTCATATTTTCTCAAATGAATGCTCAAATGCACGCCAGAAAATATCAAAATTCTCAGGACTGAGGCACGAACACTTTGGTGACATGAGCATATTACCTTGACCGACCAAGGTTGGCTCTTTGGCTTTCAAGAGGCCGGTCCCACACTTTTTCATCATTTGACCTAATTTGTTCACATTAGGTTCAAACTCTTCCTTTGGAATTTCATAAAACGATCGTCAGTCGGTCCCATGACCAACGAGGGTCGGTTTCATTGACCCCTTGGTCGGTCCTTCATCTCTTTATAATTTATTAGGTTTTATCACCTAAGGTTCAGATGAACATTATTTTAATGAATAATTAAACTAGCATTTAATCATCTTTTCACCAACTGGTCTTCAAGAGACTTTGGTATTAGATCACTCGAGAATATGGGAGTTACATGGTCGATCCATCATCCTATGTAGCCATTCCCTCCTTCAGTCCGTGGTTGATTTTCAATAAATCATCAATTAATCAACAATTGATCAAAATTAGGGTTTCGAATCCAAAGCTCCGCAAAACATAATTCTGAGCAGATTCAAACACTAATAATTTTACGTTGATCCCGTGATCAACATTTTAATACTCGTTTCAGTTGCCAGTATTTTAAATTAATATTTTATTTGGTCCTGTTACCAATAATTCATCAAACGAGCAACATTCGCTAAAATGAGCAATATTTGCTCAGACTAAGGAACATTGGTTCAACTATCAGTATTCAACAATTCATCAAGTGAACAATATTTGTTCACCTCAATTATCAACATTTATTCGATAATTATAACTCTGTCACAACAGACACGCTCAATTCATGAGTCCCGGAACATTTATTCAACTCAGCAATATAAAGACTCATCGTCTCATCAAGTCAGCAACTTACTAACTAAAATCACGAGACATCAATCGTGTTACATGGGGGGATATTAACTAGGGTTTTGTTCTGGCGGTCTACGACACGTGTGTTCATCCACATGATGAGAATGTGAGCAAGTCGTGCAATCAGTTGGAGGAGTTAGCAAAGTAGTGGATGGAAAATCAACCAAGTCTCCGCATAACAAGATTTCCACTTCCCCACTCTTTGACTCCAACAACTGTCACACTTCATGGTATCAAGGTGTTTTCAATTCTAGCAATATAAATAAATTTCCGAATCATGATTGAAAAACAAGACATTCTTTCGTCGACAAGACACACTTTCGTCGAACAAACAATTTTTCGGGGTACAAAAACTCATCGTCTGAACAATTACTCTCAACAGAACAAAATTCAATCAATCATAACTTATCTTATTTCTTCACGCAGAATACACAACACACCTACAGTTTCGATCACCATTGATCTCACACATTTATCAGCTTCCCTCCTACAGATCGACTCATCCTCTCTTGTGACCGAATTGAATGTGGAACGACCATTGTCTTGGTTTAGGCCAGAGTCCTACAGATTGATCTCTCGAATTCAAAGCACTCCCTCTTGCAGTGCATCTGTGTGAGGTTAGACAATTCGCTCGGTTCAAGCAGTTTCCTCCGCACGGTCGTCTCCTCAATTCCTTAAAAACCAGCAACTCTTTTTTCCCCATCTACAGTTGTTCTTCGCGAATATAAGTCCGGTGTATCAATTGGTTTCATGTTCACCTTGATTTATCAAAAGACATAACAAAACTGTGGATGGGGAAAAACGATTTGCTGGTTTTTAAGGAATTGAGGAGACGATCGTACGGAGGAGACTCCTCGAACCGAGCGAAATGTTAAACCTCACGCAGATGCAACGCTGCAAAGGGGATGCTTTAGATTTGAGAGATCAATCTGTAGTACTCCGGCCTAAATCAAGACAATGACCGTTCCAGAGTAAATTCGGTCACAAGAGAGGATGGGTTGATCTGTAGGAGGGAAGCTGGGAAATGTGTGGAATCAATGGTAATCAAAGATTGTGGGTGTGAGAATTCTGAATATGATAAGCTCTGAATGATTGAAATTTCTCAATTGAGAGTAGTTGCTCAATTGATGAGTTGATGATCTCGTGTTGTCGATGAGACGTGAGATTGATGATACTGTTGATGCTCATGATTCAATAATGATTCAAAGACTTATTTATATTGCTGGAATTTTAGACACCATGATTCCATGAAGTGTGACAGTTGATGGAATCAAGGAATGGGGAAGTGGAGATCGTGTTTGAAACCAGTTGCTCAACGTGTGGAGACTTGGTCGATTTTCCACCCACTACATCGTGAATTCTTTCAACTGATTGCACGACTTGCTCACATTCCATCGTGTGTTTGAACACACATGTCGTAGACCGCCAGACCAAAACCCTAAGTGATATCCCCCAAAGTGACACGATTGACGTCTCGTGGTTTGTTAGTCAATTGATGACTTCGTGGTTTGATGGGATGATGAGTCCATGTAGCTGCTGAGTTGAACATGATATTCTGAAACTCATGAATTGAACATGTCATGAGACAGAGGTATAGTTCTTACGATGAAGTGAGCAAGTATTTCTCATTCGATGGATCGTTGAATATTGATTATTGAACCAATATTCCTTGGTTTGAGCAAATATTTATCATCTGAGAAAGTGTTGCTCATGTGATGAATTGTTGAATATTTGATCGTCTGAGCATGTGTTGCTCATCTGATGGCTTATTGGCAGCGTACCAAAAATATTAATTAGAACACTGGTGTAGAACCGAGCATAATTAATAAAATTAATGACCATGAGGCCGTCGTAAAACTATTAAGATTGGAATCTGGAATGATGATCCTTGGATTCAGAAACCCTGATTTGATCAATTGATGATCAGTTCATGGTTCGTTAGAAGTTTAACCATGGGATGAAGGAGGGAGAGACTACATGGGACCGTGGATCAACCATGTAGTGTCCATATGCTCATGTGAGAAAATACGAAAGACTCATGAAGAGTTGACGATTTGTTGGTGGAAGAATGATTAAATGCTGGCTTAATCATTTATTCAAAATACTCGTCTGAGCCTTAGGTGAGAAAACCTAATTAATTATGACGAGGCAAGGGACCGACCATGGAGTCATGAAACCGGCCATGGGTTGTCACGTGACCGCCTGACGATCACTTCATGAAAATCCAAAGTGTTTGGAAGAGTTTTGGACCTAATACGAGCAATTGTGCAAATTAAGTCAAAACTGTGAAAATTGATGGGACCGGCTTCCGTGAGCCAAAGATCCAATCTTGGTCGGTCAAGATAGCGTGCTCGTGTCCCCAAGGCGTCCGCATCTCAGTCCTGAGAATTTTGATATTTTTTGGCGTGCAATTGAGCATCCATTCGAGAAAATATGCCAAAATTAGGGTTTCGACGAAACTGAGGAAAACACCATGAGATGTTGAAAAATAATTATAAAATAAGGAATGAGGAGGCGTGGGACCGCCATGGTCAAGGCATGGTCGTACGGTCGTGACCACGGTCCCATGGTGCCTTTTCCTTAATTTTTTAATATTTTGATGATTTTATGAAAAATTCATGAATTTTGAGAAATTTGATGAATTTAAAAAGTTTCCATGGGCGTGTGGGACCATGGAGGCATGGCCGGCCGGCTATGGACCGGCCCCACGAGTATTTCATAATTTTTTTAATATTTTTTAGGTATTTTTGATGATTTGAGGGAATTTTTCCTAATTTGAGAGAAATACCATAAAATCAAGGAATTTGATGAATTCAAGGAAAAATAGGATAAATAATAATAAAATAATAAAGCAAAGTGCGTGTGGGACCGACTAGGGCATGGCCGGCCGTCTAGTGGTCCGGTCCCACAAGTTTTTCATAATTTTATTTTATTTATTATTATATGATGATTTGTGCAAAAATACCATGAAATCAAGGAGTTTTTTCATGAAATTAGAGAAATAATAATAATAATAATAATAAAATAATAAGGAACCGTGGGGTGTGGGGCCGGTTGGGACCAAGGCATGGTCGGTTGGCCAATGGTCATGTCCCACACTCCTTTCCTTAATTTTATATTATTTTTTATGGATTTATGGAAGTACCATGAAACCGAGGAGTTTCCTCGAGACGAAGGAGATTTGATAAAATGAGAGAATTTTCATCAAATCATGGAAAATAATAAAAATGCATTAAAAATATAAAACCGGCGTGGGATTGACCACGACATGGTCGGTCGGTCATGTGTCCGTGTTCCCATCACCCTGGTCAATATTTTTAATTATTTATTATTTTCTTCTCTATTTTGCATAGGTTCATCGTTTCGTTGTATTTTTGAAATACTCGTTCGTGCGGTGACTGTTAGTGTATTGTCGTTGAATACACCTTCACCATTTGAATCGGGGCTTACTTAGAGGTATCTCAGACGCCCGGTTGTTGATTATTTATTACTAATTGTGGAATTACGTGGAGAATAATTCACAAAACTGAACAATAAGATGTTTATTATTAATTCATAAGATCAGCTGAGGATTCGACTACGAATTCAGAATAATAAAGTGAGCATTACCATTCCATGGGATCGTAGATTCGACCATAGAATCAGAGTAATTAAGATTTATCTATTACCATTTATGAGACCAGTTATGGATTCGATTATGAAATCGGAGTAATGAGATAATATAATTATTGTTATTCTATGAGATCAAGCTGTGGATTCGATCATAGAATCAGAACAATTGTTTATTGCCATTCCGTGGGACCAGTCTTGGATTCGACCATGGAATATGAGAAATAATATATTATTCCGGGAATTCAGTAGTGAATGTCACGGCAGAATTAATCTTAATTAGGAATAATTAACTTTGTGGATCTATACTAGCAGAGCAAGCTGTCTCGGAGCATTAATTATCCCGATATAAGCTTGTCGGTAAGTCATATCCTTTATATAGTCAGGGTAAACTTGTTGTTTGTTCCTGAAGACGTTATCGCTCTATACTAGCAGAGCAAGCTGTCTAGGAGCCGTCCATCTCGTGATACTATATAGAAATAATCACTGAAAGTATTCAGTATTCATGAGATATGTCGTTGTCCAGTCGTGAGACTACATATCTACACGTATTCTGAGAGAAAGTACTCTCCGTTGAGAATTCGATGAGAGAGCCGTGTCTCGATACTCACGTCTGATTGCTGAATCAGAGCTTCGTATAATTATGAGTTTACGATTTTAGACTTTGTCAAAAATACACCATCTACATTAAGTCCCCTTCTTACTGAGGAAAGTTGTGTTCCTCAGTCAGCATTAAATGGTGATTTTCCGGCCATAAATAATAATACCAGTAATTGAACTTAGTCGTAAGTTGAGACGTTACCGGATTTAGAGAGCATGAGCAAACCACGACTTAATGAAGGCTTCAATGTCATGATTGGAGCGACGTTTGATGAGCATAAATTGGTGTTGAACCGCTGGTTTGGACGACGAGTCCGTGGTCGGTTAGGATTCGTGGGTCGGGCCTAATAAGGAAATCCTTAGAAAATTAGGTTTTGGAAATAAAATTGATATAAAAGGGATTAATCCTTTTTTTTAACTCCACGACCAGTGCTTCCATCACCCCTCCACCACCTTCACGTCAACAGGAGCAGGAGAAGTTCTCCGCCGATCAGCGCCGCCGATCAGCGCCGCCGCCGTTGTCGCCGGCCAAATTCCGGCCGACCAGGTGCGTTTTTTTTTTTTTTTTTGATGATGTCCATGAGTATCATGGGTTGTTAATTCTTTGATCATGATTAAGTTAAATACATGTGTGTATATTAGTGTGAGTTTTATGAAAAACCCTCGTTGTTTTTTTTGAAAATGTATGTTCGTTCAATCGTTAGTTTTGAAAACTAACTATAATCCCTGATTTAGGAGAGATTTTTTTTTAGTATATGGACCTAGGTCCAGTGATAAAACTTAGTGTATGAGCTTTCATGTGTACCACGGTTTTATCATAAAAGGAGTAAATTTTCACGAAATCGAAATAATCCTTCGTTTTAAAGACAAATTACGACGACTCGAAGGAAAATTCATATGATGAACTTGTGTCCAGTGATAAAATTTTGCTTATGAGCTTTCATGTAAATATAAAACTTTATCATATGTATGAGATGTGAGCTTTCACAATATTTTTGAAATAAACCTTCGTTTTAAAGACAAATAATGACGATACGAAGGAAAAATAGTTTTTTTTATATATATGCAGCCGTGACATATATTGTGCAAAATATGATGATATATTTTATTTGCATGAGTTTGTTTTCGTTAGATAAAATCCTTGAGAATTTATGTATGCAAGTTGCATTAATTGCTGTTTTTTCGAAAAATCAAAACGTGGGTTTTGAGGATTCTTCAAAGATAGACGATATATTTATGATAGAATATTGTATTGTTACCAAATTCATAGGTCAGTTGTGTGAATGTTCACATTATGAAAATTGTGTCCGTGATTTTATGAAAATCAGTTTGGAAATTAATAAAGTTTCGTTCGTTTTTGTAGTTTTTCGAGGAGACAAGCGATTTTGAGGTGTAACTATACCGTTACTATCACTATTGTTAGTGGGAGTACAAAAGGTAAGAGTTAAGAGTTACCATTTTTTGCCGTATTCCCTTGATTCATGTCTGGACAGCATCCTGAAGTAGAATGTAATGTGGAATTTGCAGTTGTTTTAGCAAAATGACCAATTCCTCAGCCGACAATACTTCAAGGGACGAATCACATTCTGATGATGACATCTCCAGGGATGATGCACGCATGGACGAGACCTCCATCGGTGAAGAAGAGGAGGATGCCACTGGCTTGAAGAAAATTCTAAATATAGACAACGCATTCTTTGAGGAGGATCCAAAAGGAGCTGAAGCATATCTCAATTCCCCAGTATATCGTCTTCTGATCAACCCTAGGACTGTGACTCAGAAGAAATTGGTGACCCCGAAGAATGTAATACAACTTTGTCTCGAACGAGGGCTTTTCCTTGCATCGACCATAGAGTTTAAGCTTTCTCGACGCCCTTTGGAAAAACTTTCTGGATGGGCAAGGCATATGTTGGGTTTCCCTCATGTCAGGGCTAGGCTCAACCAGGCGAAAGTGACGAGAGCTATTCAAGCTTCTAGAGACTTGTCTATTAATCATGATATGAAAAGCATCGTGGCTTTGCTGGCTCGTTGGTATGTTCCCACTTATACCTTCATATGTAGATGGGGAGAATTTACTGTTAACTTAGAAGATGTGGCTGTTTTGATGCATCTCCCGATTACAGGTAATTTCTCTGGAGGTCTTTCGGATGAGGAAAAAGTGGTTTTTGATACTCTTACAGCTGCGATGGAAGAAGTGAACAGGGCGTCTGGTAGTAAAGGTTGTTATGCCCATTGGTTGACACGTTGGTGGCCAAGAGATGAAGTTTCTGATAGTCCCATCACCGGTATGTTACCTATTGCCGCTTTCTTATGCTTATGGTTATCCAGAGACGTATTCAAAGACAATGGACATTTGTTGAAGCCTTTCGTAATCCCTTTTTCTATTAAGATGGCTCAAGGTGAGAAACTCCCAATAGGTAGCTTATTCCTGGGTTCCTTGTATTTTAACTTAGACTCCTTGGTGTTAGATTCCAGCGTGTAGAACGGCTTCATGAAGATTGAGTGTTATGTTAACACGATGTTTCTTCAAGCTTTGATGTGGGAGCACTTCAAGAATTATGCGCCTATCCCACGTAATATCCTGCAAGGAACAAATACTGATGCCCGTCACATCTTCGCCGAGAAAGATAATGCCTGAATCATGCGTTGGTCTACAAAGCAGCCTCGGTGTAAAGCACGCCTCATTGATCTGTTGGATGCAGAATCGGAGTTCGACTTTCGTCCGTGGGTGTCGGTTCCTGATTATGTTTCTCAACCAACGACTTTCAATACTGGAGAGAGCACGACTCTGAAATCTGGTGTGAACCCGAATGATGGTGAGAGATCCTTCATGTTGAGCTGTACTCCTGGTCACTTGTTATCCGTTATGCATGGAGAGTGGGCCATAGAAGAATACAACATTGATAGGGCGGGTCGACAAATGGGTATGGATCAATGTGTTCCAACTATCCGGAGAAGGAAACCATCAGTTGATCAGCTTGCGTCTCGTTTAGATCACACTCACGTGGAAGGGAGTAGTTACTGGTTTCCTGGTTCTGATAGATTTGCATATGTAACCCCAGGTTATATAGAATTCTGGCATCAACAATTCGAGAGATTGCATGAATTCGTGACAATTAGTCAGCCTCCAGTGAAGATTCCTCCATCTGCTGAGATGATCTCTGGTCGACCAAGACTGAAGTACCTTTCTGGTGATAAATGAAAATTATCTCTAGGATGTTCTCAAGTAAGATTCTCCACATATCTTTTATGAAACCATGGTAACTGTATTCTGATCATGTTATTGAATTATTTACAGGACGGTCGTAGCGTAAGACCGCGAATCCATGCAGATTTTTCAGATATTGGAGAAGTTGTTCACGGCGGAGAAGGAATGAACAAAAGTTATAAGTTGTTACCTAATACCGTGAAGTCCCCAGTTCGTTCTTTGGTGAGTTCCCAATAGCTCTCACCGTGACTTTCATTGCTATTAACATTAGAATCATGAAGCTAATGTTGATAATTTCGTTGCAGAATTTTACTCCATCAAGTCTTGAAGGTCTTCAATTTTCTGCTACTGAACAAGTAATCGCTGATTTGAGTGACGAAGAAATGTAAGTATTTCTTCACATGTTCAAATGTGGTGCTTCATAGATGAAAATATTGATTGTAAAGGACGTGTACAGGAGGATGTCGTCATGGAGATGAAGAATTCTGGGACTCAATCATCCTCTGGGAATGGGAATGGAGGTAATTCCCAAGATTCAGAGCCGGATGGAAGTGATGTTCCTCTTGTCGTTGATGTGGACAATTCCAACCCCTTAGACACTTTGGAGACTCCTCAAGTAAGTATACATCCTGTATATTCTTCATAGAAGTATAAAAGTGATGACTTGTGAATGAATTAATGATAACCCATGTGAATATATGAAAACTTAGTCGAACTTCGTCGTCAGAAAATTCAGAACCCAGCTTTTTAGTAAAAACGCTGTAGAATCTTTGTCCGGAGTCGGATTTTGATGATCAGCATGTGAAAATTCAAGCCCGGAAAATTTCCAAGCTTTTTCAAGGAAGATTTTTAAGTTTTGAGCACGTTCAGAGCCTAAAAAAGGCAAAATAGTAAACTTCCAGGAGACTTCCAGAACTTTTTCAGATTGCGCATCACTTGATATTTTGGCCACATATACTCGCTCGTTCATCGGATTGTCATAAAAAATTTACATGTCATAGAGGACATCCATACGAAGAGAATGTCATATGACCCATCATCAGATTCCTCGTATATTGTTCCCAGTTCGTCTCTTAGTACAGGGAAGAGTTTAGTTTCTTCAGACGGACTCATCGTAAAATGTGTTTTCATGACTTTCATGTTATTTGATCGTGCCTTGAATGTAGTATGATGAAATTTGATGATATTTCCTTGCGGTTATACTGTGTTTCATAATCTCCTTTGGCTTCGTGACTCTAACCTCATGTAATCTTCGTATTAGGTGTTAAATACCGAAGTTGAGGATACTGGAGCCAATGATGATAACTCGAACCCTTCTGAAGTTATTGATGAAGAGACAGCCATCCCTGCACTTCGGGGCCATGAGAAGGTCGCTTCTGATGTTATGGAAAACCAGATGGTTGTTGCCTTAGTGATAGAAGAAATCGAGATAGCAGCGGAGAATACCGAAGGAACTGTTGCTTTGGTCGTGGGAGCCGCTCCAGTGACTGAGAACCGTATAATAGTGTATGAATATCCAACTGCAGGGGTTGCTTTCGATCCTCCCTTTAACAGTTCACTCCCGTATCATGAACTGGTCGGTGGATTCAGCGTTCTCATTGGATATGCACGCTTGTACGAGACGATATGGAAGAAGTTTGGCCACATGATCGTTGACAGGAACCATGGGCGTGCTTATGCTTTAACCATGCAAGTAGGCGTTATCTTGCGTGTCGTGAGTGATATGCATACGAGACCCAGGAATACTGTGACTCCAGATATACTCTTTGATTGGGAGTTTAACTTGGAGAATTCACAAAGACTTGGTCTCAACGTGAAATGGCTTCGTAAGAAAATAAACGTTATCAAGGATTCATGTGAAAAGAACATACCCTTTCCCAGTGACGCTGTGAAGGAGAAGGAGGACAAGATTTCCAAGCTGACCGGGGAGTTGAACAAGGAGAGGGCGGCTTTGCAAATCTTGAAGGATGATGATGAGCGAAAGCCTTTTCTTGCTGATCTCTTGAACTTCTGAACTTCTGAGAGATGTGAGGTTTATACTTGGGTTTTGATATTTAGATGGTTTTGGTTTGACTGATGGTTAAGGATTTTCTGGTAGATTTGATAGAGATTTTCTTTTACGAAATATGAACTGAATTTTGATAAATTGCTGAATTCAAATACCGATTGCAAGTATTGCAAATGTTTTGGAGGAATTGAAATACAAATGAAAGAAAATCCTAAATGTTAAATCCCAATTCCATGAATGCTTTGAACTCCCAATACCTTAAATGTCCAATAATTTCAGATAAACGCCTTGAGCCAATTTTCGTGAATTGCTGGTAGGGTTCTGCCATCTGTGTTGATCAATTTGTAGTATCCTCCGGCCACGGACTTAGCGACCATGAATGGTCCTTCCCAATTGGGTTCTGAACTGCTTTGAGAACCATGTCTCCTTCATGAAACTTATTAGGCTTGGTCGATCGTGCCTTGAATATCTTCCGCTGAGTCGGAATTCCCTGTTTGATAGAATTCCACGATTGTGGCACATATGGACACTCGCGCGGAAGAGAGTATCCAGCATAGTGTTGATCATGCTTATCCAAGTCTTCAGCAATAAATCTCTCGATGGAGTGACCGATTTGAAGAAGTTTCGAACCCAACTATTGAGTGTAATATTGCTGAGGTGAAGTTACCTACTCGTAGCTTTTGATGACTGTTAAATTGTTCATGGGGAGAAGTCCCTGGACCATAGTAGCGTATTTGAACATTGGTAATATTGGAGCAAGAGGAGGAATAAGACTTGCTTGAGCTCGAAACCTGCTGACAAAGGTGTGTGGATTTTCTCCAAGTTCCTGCGTAAGCCCCATCAGAGTTTTTACTTCTTCCAGATGCTCAAACGGTGGTGTGTCTTCTGCTTCGTCTTCCAACTCGGAATCCTTGTCGATGACAGGATGTGTTGAAGGCGTCGTCATCCTTCTGGCATGAGTCGAAGTTCTTCCAAGGACCATGTCGTACCCAGGGTCTTCCCGGATTATGGAAAACTTGGCCTCAATGCAGATCAATCTTTTCGTAACTTTGAGAGTGATGAAGCCGTATGCGTCTCTGGAGATTCCTTCGTGGTCCCTAATTGCTATGGGAGCGTGGGTGGCTTCTTGTCGAGTAATACCGACAGCTCTGAGAGTTTTCAAAGGGATGATGTTGACAGCGGTACCAACATCGACGAACGCCCTTTTGAACTCATTTCCTTTAATGTGCACTGTGGTGAGCAGTCCCCAGTCATACATTTCTTTGTCGGTGGATGAAGATTCGGTGGTGGTTTCTTGGATCAGCAGGCATTTTCCGGACACGATGTGGTTCAGTGCAGAAAACATGTCTTTCCTTAAAACTTTCGAAAGATACAACAACTCGCAGACATGTTCGATCAGAGATTGAACTGCTTCCTTGACAGGAGGTTCAGAGATGGTAAAAGTTCGGACTGGGAGGGGGTTTTTGTGCACTCCCTCAGTCCCCAGGTTGAGATCTCCTGATTCGACCTTTTCCTTGAATATGCGCTTCAAAATTTTGCAATCACTTGTGGGATGGCTGACGTATCTATGGAAACGGCAATACCGAGGATTTTTCATGGCCTCTTCAGTTGGTTCCTTCTTGACATAAAGTAATTTGATTGCACCATCTTGAATCCAGGCATCGAGTAGTTCATTAACTTCTTCGATTGAACAGGGAAAATTAGGTGCTTCTGGATCTTCCGTATGCTGAGGAGGGATTTTCGAATTCTCCTTCTTGTGTGTCTTTAAAGGGGTGGAGGAAGTCTACTTATGATGTGGTTATGCTTTTCGCTTACTCCCTTCCGCGACAACATTTTTTGAAGGTTGCAGGTTGTACTGCTTGTTGATCAAACGCCTGCTTCCTCGAGTGTCTTTTGAATCCTCAGTCTTTGTAGACTTTGCTCTTTCCAAAAGAGCGGGTGCAGTGGTTGCCTACCTCTTCGCAGCTTCGTGAAGCTCTAAGAAAGTCTGGAATCAAAGGTTTTCTAGCAAGGCCCTGTAAACCGGGATCATGCCATTGATGCACAAGTCCACCAGTTGTTGCTCCGTGACGTTTGGGTCATGACAATCCAGGGCTTGGACTCTGAACCTTTTCACATAATCATTGGGATTTTCACTGACCCTCTGAAACATCATTCCAAGGTCGGAGAGGGTGACTTGTTCTGACACGAAGAAGTATTTTCTGTAGAATGCGTTAACCATTTCTCCCCAATTGTTGATAGTCCCTGGTGCGATGTTGTTATACCAAGTGTATGCTCTGCCTTTCAGAGATTTTGAGAATTCCTTGAGATGAACGACATGATTATGTTCATGTACTCCCAGGGATTCGAGAAAACGAGAGACATGTTTCCTAGCATTGCCAGTTCCATCATATAAGGTGAAGGTTGGAGAAACGTAACCTTTGGGGAATGGAATCCTCTGCGTAGCGGCAGGATAAGGAGGTTGATGACGACGGACATGCGATGTTTTGTCTTTTCCACGGTTCTCCAAAAGGTGCTCCAGATCCTCGCGAGTGATGAAATTCGATGTTCCCTTCGCTGATGAGTTGTCTGCAGCAGTTTTGTGAACTTCGTCATCTTCTATTGTATGGATTGGAATTACTTCAGGATCGTCGTCTGAGGATTTCTCCTTCTCCTTTCCGTTCTCTTGAGTCTTATCTTACATCTTGTCAGTAAGAGTTTTGAGATAATTATACAGCTCCTTATGTGTAGCAGCCATGTCAGTCTGATTCTTTGCAAGAGTCTCCTGCGCTTTGATAAGATCAACAATGGTAGGTGGTGGATCTCCTCTGACTTCTTCAAGGTGTCGTCCGGACAGTGGATGACCTTCGGCGTGAGGAGGAGTAATGTCACCACTCTCAGTGTTGGAGGTCAGAATTGTCTCCGGGATATTCTGATTGTTGTTGTTGCTAGTGCTAGCACAGTTTGTGTTAGGATTCGTAACTGAACCCGACCTGAGATCAACCATCTGTGAAATTGTGAGATTGCAACCGAGAGAATGATCTCCCACCGTGGTCGCCAATCTGTGGATGGGGAAAAACGATTTGTTGGTTTTTAAGGAATTGAGGAGACGGCCGTACGGAGGAGACTCCTCGAACCGAGCGAAATGTTAAACCTCACACAGATGCACCGCTACAAAGGGGGTTCTTTAGATTCGAGAGATCAATCTGTAGTACTCCGGCCTAAATCAAGACAATGACCGTTCCAGAGTAAATTGGGTCACAAGAGAGGATGGGTTGATCTGTAGGAGGGAAGCTGGGAAATGTGTGGAATCAATGGTAATCAAAGATTGTGGGTGTGTGAATTCTGAATATGATAAGCTCTGAATGATTAAAATTGCTTAATTGAGAGTAGTTGCTCAATTGATGAGTTGATGATCTCGTGTTGTCGATGAGACGTGAGATTGATGATGCTGATGATTCAATCATGATTCAAAGACTTATTTATATTGCTGGAATTTTAGACACCATGATTCCATAAAGTGTGACAGTTGATAGAATCAAGGAGTGGGGAAGTGGAGATCGTGTTTGAAACCAGTTTCTCAACGTGTGGAGACTTGGTCGATTTTCCACCCACTACCTCGTGAATTCCTTCAACTGATTACACGACTTGCTCACATTCCATCTTGTGTTTGAACACACGTGCCGTAGACCGCCAGATCAAAACCCTAAGTGATATCCCCCCAAGTGACACGATTGACGTCTCGTGGTTTTTTAGTCAATTGATGACTTCGTGGTTTGATGGGACGATGAGTCCATGTAGTTGCTGAGTTGAACATGATGTTCTGAAACTCATGAATTGAACATGTCATGAGACAGAGGTATAGTTCTTACGATGAAGTGAGCAAGTATTGCTCATTCGATGGATCGTTGAATATTGATTGTTGAACCAATATTCCTTGGTTTGAGCAAATATTTATCATATGAGAAAGTGTTTCTCATGTGATGAATTGTTGAATATTTGATCGTCTGAGCATGTGTTGCTCATCTGATGGCTTATTGGCAGCGTACTAAAAATATTAATTTGAACACTGGTGTAGAACCGAGCATAATTAATAAAATTAATGACCATGAGGCCGTCGTAAAATTATTAAGGTCGGAATCTGGAATGATGATCCTTGGATTCAGAAACCCTAATTTGATCAATTGATGATCAATTCATGGTTTGTTAGGAGTTTAACCATGGGACGAAGGAGGGAGCGACTACATGGGACCGTGGATCAACCATGTAGTGTCCATATGCTCACGTGAGAAAATACGAAGGACTCCTGAAGAGTTGACGATTTGTTGGTGGAAGAATGATTAAATGCTGGCTTAATCATTTATTCAAAATACTCGTCTGAGCCTTAGGTATGAAAACCTAATTAATTATGACGAGGCGAGGGACCGACCATGGAGTCATGAAATCGGCCCTGGGGTGTCACGTGACCTCCTGACGATCACTTCATGAAAATCCAAAGTGTTTGGAAGAGTTTTGGACCTAATACGAGCAATTGTGCAAATTAGGTCAAAACTGTGAAAATTGATGGGACCGGCTTCCGTGAGCCAAAGATCCAATCTTGGTCGGTCAAGATAGCGTGCTCATGTCCCCAAAGCGTCCGCGTCTCAGTCCTGAGAATTTTGGTATTTTCTGGCGTGCAATTGAGCACCCATTCGAGAAAATATGTCAAAATTAGGGTTTCGACGAAACTGAGGAAAACACCATGAGATGTTGAAAAATAATTATAAAATAAGGAATGAGGAGGCGTGGGACCGCCGTGGTCAAGGCATGGTCGTCCGGTCGTGACCACGGTCTCGTGGTGCCTTTTCCTTAATTTTATAATATTTTGATGATTTTATAAAAAATTCATGAATTTTGAGAAATTTGATGAATTTAGGGAGTTTCCATGATATGAAGGAGTTTTCATGAGTTCATGGAAGAAAAATATTAAAATAATAAAAACATGGACGTGTGGGACCATGGAGGCATGGCCGTCCGGCTATGGACCGGTCCCACGAGTTTTTCATAATTTTTTTAATATTTTTTAGGTATTTTTGATGAGTTGAGGGAATTTTTCCTAATTTGAGAGAAATACCATAAAAAATCAAGGAATTTGATGAATTCAAAGAAAAATAGGATAAATAATAATAAAATAATAAAGCAAAGGGCGTGTGGGACCGGCTAGGGCATGGTCGTCCGACTAGTGGCTCGGTCCCACAAGTTTTTCATGATTTTATTTTATTTATTATTATATGATGATTTGTGCAAAAATACCATGAAATCAAGGAGTTTTTCATGAAATTAGAGAAATAATAATAATAATAAAAAAATAATAAGGAATCGTGGGGTATGGGGCCGGTTGGGACCAAGGCATGGTCGGTTTGCCAATTGTCACGCCCCACACTCCTTTCCTTAATTTTATATTATTTTTTATGGATTTATGGAAGTACCATGAAACCGAGGAGTTTCCTCGAGACGAAGGAGATTTGATAAAATGAGAGAATTTTCATCAAATCATGGAAAATAATAAAAATGCATTAAAAATATAAAACTGGCGTGGGATTGACCACGACATGGTCGGTCGGTCGTGTATCCATGTTCCCAGCACCCTGGTCAATATTTTTAACTATTTATTATTTTCTTCTCTATTTTGCATAGGTTCATCGTTTCGTTGTATTTTTGAAATACTCGTTCGTGCGGGACTGTTAGTGTATCGTCGTTGAATACACCTTCACCATTTGAATCGGGTCTTGATTAGAGGTAGCTAAGACGCCCGGTTGTTGATTATTTATTACTAATTGTGGAATTAGGTGGAGAATAATTCACAAAACTGAGCAATAAGATGTTTATTATTAATTCATAAGATCAGCTGAGGATTCGACTACGAATTCAGAATAATAAAGTGAGCATGACCATTCCATGGGATCGTAGATTCGACCATAGAATCGGAGTAATTAATATTTATCTATTACCATTTATGAGACCAGTTGTGGATTCGATCATGAAATCGGAGTAATGAGATAATATAGTTATTGTTATTCTATGAGATCAAGCTGTGGATTCGATCATTGAATCAGAACAATTGTTTATTGACATTCCATGGGACCAGTCGTGGATTCGACCATGGAATAGGAGCAATTGTTATTGCCATTCCATGGGACCAGTCGTGGATTCGACCATGGAATAGGAGCAATATTAGATTATTCTGGGAATTCAGTAGTGAATGTCACAGCAGAATTAATCTTAATTAGGAATAATTAACTTTGTGGCTCTATACTAGCAGAGAAAGCTGTCTAGGAGCATTAATTATCCCGATATGAGCTTGTCGGTAAGTCATATCCTTTATATAGTCAGGGTAAACTTGTTGTTTGTTCCTGAAGACGTTATCGCTCTATACTAGCAGAGCAAACTGTCTAGGAGCCGTCCATCTCGTGATACTATATAGAAATAATCACTGAAAGTATTCAGTATTCATGAGATATGCCGTTGTCCAGTCGTGAGACTACATATCTACACATATTCTGAGAGAAAGTACTCTCTGTTGAGAATTCTATGAGAGACCCGTGTCTCGATACTCACGTCGGATTGTTTAATTAGAGCTTCGTATAATTATGAGTTTACAATTTTAGCCTTTTTCGAAAATCCACCATCTACAAAAACTCAGAGGTATATCTGTGGGAGAAAAATTTATCTATTCAATAGACTTTTCTGTGTGAGACAGATTGGTTTATCAAGTCTTCGACTTTGGGTCGTAGCAACTCTTAGTTGTGGGTGAGATCAGCTAAGGGAATCAAGTGCGCAGAATCCGGCGTGGTTCTAGAGGCGTAAGGAACGCGACTTTACCTTGATCAGTGTGAGATTGGTTAGGGCTCAACTACATTCCAGTCCGAAGTTAACTTGGAGTAAGCTAGTGTCTGTAGCGTCTTAATACAATGTGGTGTTCAAATCTGGACTAGGTTCCGGATTTTTTCTGCAGTTGCGGTTTCCTCGTTAACAAAACTTTTGGTGTCTGTGTTATTTCTTTTCTGCATTATATTTTCTATATAATTGAAATATCACAGGTTGTGTGTAAGTTCTATCAATTGTGAATCCAACCTTTGGTTGTTGATTAAATTGATTGACACTTGGATATTGGTTTTTCATACCGTCCAAGTTATTTCTTATATTCAATCGGGATCGCAAATTCCTATTTGTTTGATTGCAGATTCAATTAAGAAATTGAGATATAACTCTTGGATATACTTTTCTTAAGATTGAGTCTGACTGTCTAGTTGATTCTCTTGAAAGTATATTGGATTTAGTCCATACAGATTGCTAAGGGAAATATTGGGTGTGGTTGTTAGACCCCGCTTTTTCAATTTCTGTCTCGAGTCTCGCATAACCTTTTTTTACTGATAGTATGTGGAGTGGTGTGTTTCAGTCTAATTTGTTGTATCTGCAATCTTTTTGGCTGATAAATTATGGAACGTCGTTAACTAACAAGACATCACCAAGAACAGTGAATGTGCAAAGGTTGAACGCCAAAAAAATTAATTGATCTTAATATAAACACTTACTCTGAATTCTTCCGAGCAAACATGTATTACGAACTCTTCTCACTCATTGACAGTGTCATTCTCTGGTTTCAGTGTTGCTAGCCTCTTCTCTCTTTCTTTTTCCTCTAGCTCATCTAAGGCGAGTATCTTACCAGATTTCCTAGACCTAGCCTCTTTAAGATAACTTCCCATCTTTCCAAGATAGTAGTCTTTGTAAAACTCATCGATAATAAACCTTTGTTGCAAATACAAGCAAAAGAGTTAAAAGAGTTATAAAGAGAATGTATAAATCTTCTCAATACATTATAAAAGTAAAAGAGTTTAAAAGTTGAAGAGTTAAGAAATTACAGTGACGATCGCCCATAAGTTATCTTTGGCCTCTTTAGGGACAAGTCTTCAATCCTTGTGTTTTAATGGGATGTTTCGCCTAATTAAAACACCCAAAACACTTGCAAGCTGCACCGAAGGATCACCAATGGGTCGATCCTTATTGTTAAAGCTAACAGCTTCCTTGCCATTCTTACCAGTTGTTATCCCTAATGCACTCATCCTTGTTGGGACACGTGTAACGTACTTTCTTTTGGTTTTTGCCTGCAAAACCCAAGTGTTTTTGCAGTTATTAAGCAAAAGAGTAAGGATGGAAAAACTAACATAAAGATACAACTGAAAATCTTGGACAAAGAGTCATACCTCAGCTTCTGTTTCATTTTCATTTCCCGTGTCATGCTCCTCGCCATCGTTTTCATTTTCCTTGTCTTCATTTTCCACCTCTTCATTTTCCTTCTCTTCTTGTTCATTATCTTCTTCTTCTTTGTCGTCTTGAAGATCTGATAAAGTATCATTCACATTCATGAGTTGCACATTCAGCCATGGTCCTGTGTACAATTTCCGCTTTGCAGTTTTATACTTGTTAACAACTTCACTAGAGGGTGCAGCTTGAGATGCTCCTGATGTGGAATGTAGTGGTTGAAATTCTTCTAGTTAAACTGAACATTCCCTTTTCCTAAGTGATGATCGTGTTTGAGTTGTCTTTTCAGCGGCTGGTTCAACTGCACTTTTAGTTTTCCGAGGTGATGATCGTGTTGGAGTAGTCTTTTCATCATTATGTGGTTCCTATGAACTGTTCTTAAACCTAGGGGATGATTGTCTTGGACTCCTTTCGCTATCATGATGCTCCGAACTCTTCTTCTTCTTCTTCTTCTTCTTAGGAGTTTGTTTGTCATGAGACTTTTTACTCTTATCTTTTAAAATGATCAGCAAAATAAACTAAATTAGGTTCATGAAAAGGAGATAGTAAATAAAATGATTGATACAAGTAAAAAGAAACTGAATCATAAGAGATTTTGTATTACCTTGAAAGGAGACAAACATACACTTTTGGCTTTTTTGTTTACTACCTTCTTGGGAGATGTGACCGAATAGTTGCTCTTAGCTTCATTGGGAACCTGTAATATAAAGTAAAGTAAGTTAATCAAAAGGAGAGAAAGAACATCATTTACACTAAATACATAAACTGAACCATAAGATATATAAGTCTTTACCTTTTTGTTTACCATTGCAGACAAACTGGTTTTCACCTCCTTTCACACGTGCGCAGCTACTACAAAAACAGAACCAAAAAATCAAAACTATAAACATTCCACCGTACCTCATCAAATAAGAAATCACCACAACACGAACATTGTACAAGAAAAAACAACACATGTGAGTCACTGAAGCTATGCGACAACTTTACTTACACTAGCAATCTTCAAAACAAAACAAAACAAAATCAAGCAACCACCAAGCAAAATATGACCACATATTGCATTCAAACATCAAGAAAATATTGTACTGATACCAAATTAGAAGGATTTCTAAATGATCTAGTGCACTCACTATCTTATGATTAAGTCGACCGCTTAAAAACAAAGCAATTGTCTCACTCATATGATAGAGAGTGTTCTAGATCTCATCAATCCTTAACCACCAAAAAAAATCTAGCTCTCATGAATCCTTAACCACCAAGCAACTTACAACAGGAGGTTGGAATACCGAAGCCCTGCAACATTCTCAGTTGAGAATGAGCCAGGGGTTCGGGACTACAACCTCCTATTCTTACAGAATTACTTGATAGCTGACATGTTAAAAACAACCTATCATGTTAAAAACAAGAAGATAAAAATACTTTAGCAAAATATGAGTTAACATGTTTATCCATGTTTATTCAAAAATTAAACTTTAAATCAATCCACATACCATTATGACAACAAATAAGATTCAAACAAGAACCAAAAAACTAACAACTTAAGAGACAAACATATCTCAGTATATTTGGTGTAATATTATTTAAACTACATCAACTGTACTTACATGGATACTAAATTTCCCATACATGATTTAAAACTATCATGTTAAAAACAAGTCATTCTTAAAATTGAAAGGAATAAACTCAAAACAAATGAATAAACTCAAAATAAAACAACATATAATTAATAACCGCAAAGAAAATGACACCTGCTGGTTGGAATACTGAAGCCCTGTACAATTATCAGTTGAGACTGAGCCAGGGGTTTAGTATTCCCATCAGCAGGTCTTACAGATTCACTTGATGGTACAAAAGACAAGCATCATGTTAACAAGGTTAAGAAGAAAACACAAATTTAGTAATTTATTCAAAAATCAAACTACTGCATGTTAAGAATATTAACTTTAATTCAAAACTCACATATTTCATGTCAAGAATCAGGTCAGAAAACACAACAATCAGTAAACAATATTGAAGAACAAGCATGAATCGGTTCTTACTCGTCCGAGTCACAGAATTTTAAGATGTTTTCAGGAATAAATCATACTATCTCTGATGATTATACAACTTATTACAAAGGGTGTTAGAACATAGCTCGGTCGACCTCGCATGCGTTGTTATATCAAGCATGTTTGTCAATGTTAGTGATCAAAACTATGAGTCTTGATTTCTAGTCTACATAGATAAGTCTCGGACTAGGATAGAAAAGTGTAGTTGAGCTCAAGGACTTCATGGCGATTCATCATACAACGACGAATATCCACTCAAGGAACCGTGGAACTTCATCAACAAAAAGGTATGTGGAGACTTGAACTTATCTATCACTCAAAAGTCTATCTCTTTTATCTCCTACTTCTTATGAGACAAAAGTAGTATGCTATATAGACTGGATCATACACATTTGATATTTCGAGCCGAGTATATATCCCCTATCTATATCTCGAAATCATGTGTTGGTAAAGCGTTTCGCTTTGATCGGGTTTATCTTCACCTAATGACGAAAGTCATATTGTTTCAATCACTTTCAAAATCGCTTTGACGAAAAATAGTGTAACAACTATATAACGTCCTCTAAGAATGTTTCAATGGTTGGAATGAGAGTTTAGGTCTATATAACCAATTATGGATATAAGCATTGTGTGGAAACACATATGTGCATATGTGCATATGTCCTATTCCTTAATCCGAAGTTTGCGAACTTTGTTGATTGAGAGAAACCGGAGGAATTGGCTTTGCCAAGTCCGCGAACTCAGTTTGCGAACTCAGTCCACGAACTGACGGAAGTTCTCTTGCCGAGAATTTCTGCTGGGATTTTCCAAAAACTCGTTTGCGTATTTAGTCCGCGAACCTAGTCCGCGAACTGGCGGAAGTCTCCTTGCCGATATTTACTGCTGAGTTTGGAAAACTCTATCGGTTGTCTTAAGTCGACGAACTTGCTTTCGTACTTGAGTGAGTTATGATCTAAAGATGTGCTCTGAACATGAAACTTAAATTACTAAGGAATGCAATATGCAAATCGTGGCTATAAAGTTCATGAGCCGATTCAATCGAATCGAATCATCTTTGTTTCAATTGTGTCTTGTGTAGTTACATAAGATCTCATAGCAATTAAACAACTCTCTAACTAGTTCATTTGAGTCAATTGAACTAGTTATGGTGAAGAAGAACAAGGTTAATATGAAATGCTCATATGGTTGACCTTTTTGGGTTACTATGTTGAACCAACATACACGTACACATTTGGGCACGGTTTTCACAAACCCAGTAAACGTATATCTCAAGTGTGTGTGACAAGCTAAGTTTTCGATCTGACGGTTGAGAAATATATCAACTTGAATCTAAATCAGGTTTTCATCTAACGGTGAATATTGATTGCTTTGTGACTAAGGCAAAACCCTGATTTGAAGACTATATATAGGAGAATCTAACATTGGACAAAACTAATCCCCACACGTTTGTGTGATACTAGTGCGCTTGCTAGAGTCGATTCTTCTCTAACCTTTGGTTTTCTTCTCTAAAACTAGGTTAACGACTGAAAGACTTCATTGGGATTGTGAAGTCAGACCGATACTACTTTTATCGTAGTTGTGTGATCTGATCTTGCATCTTCTATCATACAAGTAAAATCTTATTGATTGTCTTGAGATCGTGAGAGTTCTCCGATAGGCAAGATAAAAGAAGTCACAAACATCTTCGTCTCACTGTTTGTGATTCCTCAACATCTGCTTGTGTAGTCAAGAAAGATCATTGAGAGGTGACTGATTAATCTAGGATGTTCTTCGGGAATATAAGACCGGATTATCAATTGGTTCCTATTCACCTTGATTTCATATCTTAAGACGGAATAAAAATCTAGGGTTTTTTTGTGGGAGGCAGATTTATCCTTTGATAGACTTTTCTGTGTGAGACAGATTTGTTTATTATCAAGTCTGCGATTTTGGGTTGCAACAACTCTTGGTTGTGGGTGAGATCAGCTAAGGGAATCAAGTGCGCAGTATCCTGCTGGGATCAGAGGCATAGGAGTACAACTGTACCTTGAATTAGTGGGAAACTGATTGGGGTTCAACTATAGTCCAGTCCGAAGTTAGCTTGGAGTAGGCTAGTGTCTGTAGCGGCTTAATACAATGTGTATTCAATCTGGACTAGGTCCCTGGGTTTTCTGCATTTGCGGTTTCCTCGTTAAAAAAACTTCTGGTGTCTGTGTTATTTCTTTTCCGCATTATAATTTTTATATAATTGAAATAATACAGGTTGTGCGTTAAAGATCATCAATTGGAAATCCAACCTTTGGTTGTTGATTGATATTGATAGATCCTTGGACATTGGTCTTTGGTACCGTCCAAGTTATCTCTCTTTGATAAAGACTCGCAGATTTCCATTTGCTTGAGTAAAGATCAAATCGAGAGATTGAGATATAAACTCTTTCATATATCTTTTTATTGATTGAGTCTAACTGTCTAGTCTATTCTCATAAAAAGTATATTGGAGTTTCTCCATACAGATTGCTAAGCGAAATATTGGGTGGTGTTGTTAGACCCCCGCTTTTTCAATTGGTATCAGAGCAGGCAAATACACTAAAGACCTCAAAAGTCTGTGTTTGTAGCGATCTGGCTATATGGACCATAAAGTCTCAATTGACGCTTCACCAGGTCTAAAAAACAACCGCAAGAAAAGGTCTGACAAACTGATGTCTCTTCAAAAAGGGTTGGATGAACAAATCCGGATCAACCATGGTCTTGTTGCATAAATTGCAGTTCTTAAGGATTTGATATCTGGAAATACTGCCTTTGAGAATTTGAAAAATCTCAGTTGTTCCTCTCTCAAGAAATGTCATAAGACAGACAGTAATCAACGACAAGTTGTTGAGAAAACTGATATGACAAGGAACCAGTCAGACAATCTTCAAAGCATAGGCTCATGTTGTGATCCATCCGATCATATACAGCAAGCATGTATGTCTTTTCAAAATAGTCTTAACGTTGCAAGTAATCTTTGTAAGAAAGCTAAACAACTGTATGATTCTCTAAAAATTCATACAACACTACCAGGAAACTCTAAATCGAGAAGTACTAGTAGTATGAGTGCCTTTTCTTTAAAATCTACATCTCCCTTTCGATGGTTTCTTGATAGTGGATGTAATCGACATATGACAGGAGACCTCACATGGTTTGTTTCGTCAGTTGACTATGAAGGAGGCCCTGTAACGTTCGGAGATGGAAGTTGTTGCTACATTAGCAAAAAAGGAACGATCAAGCTACCCGGCGTTCCAGAAATCCATGATGTGGTATACATTAAAGGTATGACTGCTAATCTTCTTTCTATTAGTCAAATTTGCGACAAGGACCATCGATTTATCTTCAATGCAAATGGATGTGACATTGTTGACAAATCCGGGGAAGTGATTTTCCAAGGAACTCGTGGTAAAAACAATTGTTATCTTCTTGATACTCAGTTTAGCAACCGCTGCAATTTGACTAAGGTGGAATCTACACATCTTTGGCATGAGTGTTTTGGTCACATCAATTATCGCCTTCAAACTAAGATCATTAACAAAGAACTTGTTAGAGGCATTCCCAAAATCAATGCAAAGGTTGATGGTGTATGTGGTGCCTGTCAAAAGGGTAAGCAAACAAAAGTTCACCACAAATCATCTCGAGATATTCTCACTAAAGCTCCACTTGATTTAATTCATATGGATCTCTTCGGACCAATTCAACAACTCACGGTTGCCGGTAATAAGTATGCTTTAGTTATGGTAGATGATTACACCAGATTTACTTGGGTTGCATTCCTATCCCATAAGAATGAAACCCTTGGTGAATTCAAGATTATTGTTAAAAGGATCCAGAACGAACAAGGTCGCAAACTAAAGAAAATTAGAAGTGATCGTGGCACTGAATTCAAAGAACCAAGGTATTTGAGTTCTGTGACGAACTGGGGATCATTCAACAATACTCACCGCCGATTACTCCTCAAGCTATAGGAACATCCAGGAAATGCCCAGGGTAATGCTCCAAAACAAAAACTTACCTTTAAGATTTTGGGGAGAAGCTGTCTTTACAGCATGTTACTTGATCAACCGTGTGTATTTGCGGTCTAAAACCCTTAACACGCCTTATGAGTTATGGTATGGAAGGAAACCCAACCTACACTATCTCAGGGTGTTTGGAAGTAAAAGTTATATTCTGAAAGATCGAGAACAGAGAGGGAAATTCGACACCAAAAGTGACGAAGGTATCTTTCTTGGCTATGCGTCTGATAGTCGTGGTTTTCGAGTTTTTAATCTCAGAACACAAGTCATGATGGAATCTGTTAATGTTATCATCGACGACATTAGTAATTTTCGTCAAGATAGTTCTCCTGCTGAGTTGCCTCCAACAGAGACAATTGAGAAAGCCAAAGAAATTACAGAATCAGTTGAAGTTATCCCAACAGTTACTTATCCTAATCTTTCGGGCAATTGAGTCTGAAACTCCAGTAGGTACTTTCCAGCTCAGTTTCTGTAGGATTTTTGTTATCTTTTTAGTATCTTTTTTGTGCTTCAAAATCCTTCTTTTCTTTCGAAATTAAGGTCGCTCTTGTTGTTCTCTCGAGAATGACATCAAATGGGGGAGAGTTCTTTTGAACTTGTGCTTAATGGTAATATCTTGCGGGGTGTGCGGCTGTGGAATTTTATAGAGGTTATCTTGTATCTTAAAACTCCTTGATGAATGCATTTAGCTTCGGCTTTATGATTGCATCTAAATTAAGTTGGTATGTATTTTTATCTTTTATTCTATGAAACGTCTCTTCTCGGAAATTTCATTAGGATCCCGTTCTTGTACCTTTGCCAATTTTATTGACAAAAAGGGGGAGAATTAATGTGTAGTTCGACTACATATACATATAGTTTTAGGATCATTGTGTAAGGGGGAGTGGTTTCCATGTGAGATGGAGTATTGACTAAGGGGAAGTGATACATATCACTGTAGTATTATTATTAAAGTCGTGATGCAATTGGACTTTGATGTTACATAATAATACTATGTCACTGTATAATAATGATCGAGAATCTCAATTTATCTCATTGTTATTGTTAGAGCATAGCTCGGTCAACCTCACATGTGTTGCTATCTCAAGCATGTTTTTCAATGTTAGTGATCAAAACTATAAGTCTTGATTTCTAGCCTACATAGCTAAGTCTCAGACTAGGATAGAAAAGTGTAGTTGAGCTCAAGGAATTCATGGAAATTCATCATACAACGACGAAGATCTATACAAGGAAGCGTGGAACTTCATCAACAAAAAGGTATGTGGAGACTTGAACTTATCTATCACTCAAAAGTCTATCTCTTCTATCTCCTACTTCTTATGAGACAAAAGTCGTATGCTATATAGACTAGATCATACACATTTGACATTTCGAGCTGAGCATTCATTGCTTATCTTTTATCTCAAAATCGTGTGTTGGTAAAGCGTTTCGCTTTGATCAAGTTTATCTTCACCTAGTGACGAAAGTCATGAAAAGTTTCAATCACTTTGAGAATTGCTCTGATGTGAATCATTCTGTGAATAACGGCTACATAGCGTCCTCTGAGAATGTCTCAATGATTGAAATGAGAGTTTAGATTACATAACCATGTATTCCTTGAACCGAAGTTTTCAAACTTTTTTGATCAAGAGAAATCAGGAGGATTGTGGAATTGGCTTTCCAAGTCCGCGAACCTAGTTTGCAGACTCATTCCACGAACTATCGGAAGTTCTCGACCGAGAATTTATGCTGGGATTTTCCAAAACTCGTTTATGTGGCCAGTCCGCGAACTGGCGGAAGTTCTCATCCCGAGAATTTCTGCTGAGTTTGGAAAACTCAACCGATTAAATTAAGTCCGCGAACTTGTTTGTGAACTTAAGAGGTTATGATCTAAAGATGTGCTCTGAACATGAAACATTAAATTACTAAGGAATGCTTTATGCAAACCGTGGCTATAATGTTCATGATCCGATTCAATCGAATCGAATCATCTTTGTTTCCATTGTGTCTTCTGTAGTTACATAAGATCTCATCGCAATTGAACAACTCTTTAACTAGTTCATTTGAGTCAATTGAACTAGTTATGATGTATAAGAACAAGGTTATTATGAAATTCTCATATGGTTAACCTTTTGGGTTACTTGTTGAACCAACATACACGTACACGTTTGGGCATGGTTTTCACGAACCCAGTAAATGTCTACCCAAGTGTGTGTGACAAGCTAAGTTTTCGATCTAATGGTTGAGAAATATTAGATTGAATCTAAATCAGGTTTTCATCTAACGGTGAATATGGATTGCTTTGTAACTAAGGCAAAATCCTGATTTGAAGGCTATATAAAGGAGACATCTAGCATTGTGCAAAACTAATCCCCACACGTCTGTGTGCTACTAGTGCGCCCACCAGAGTCGATCTCCATTAACCTTTGATTTTCTTCTCTAAAATCAGGTTAACGACTTAACAACTTCATTGGGATTGTGAATCCAGACCGATACTACTTTATCGTAGTTGTATGATTTGATCTTGCATCTTCTATCGTACGAGTACAATCGATTGATTGGCTTGAGATCATGAGAGTTCTCCGATAGGCAAGATAAAGAAGTCACAAACATCTCCGTCTCACTGTTTGTGATTCCTCGACAATCCTCTTGTGTAGTCATGAAGGATTGTAGAGAGGTGATTGATTAATCTAGGATGTTCTTCGGGAATATAACACGGATTATCAATTGGTTCATGTTCCTTGATTTTATATTTAAAGACGAAACAAAACCTAGGGTTTATCTGTGGGAGATATATTTATCCTCTTATAGACTTTTCTGTGTGAGATAGATATGTTTATTATCAAGTCTGTGATTTTGGGTTACAGCAACTCTTGGTTGTGGGTGAGATCAGCTAAGGGAATCAAGTGCGCAATATCCTGCTGGGATCAGAGGCGTAGGAGTACAAATGTACCTTGGATCGGTGGGAGACTGATTGGGGTTCAACTATAGTCCAGTCTGAAGTTAGTTTGCAGTAGGCTAGTGTCTGTAGCGGCTTAATACAGTGTGTATTCAATCTGGACTAGGTCCCGGGGTTTTTCTGCATTTTCGGTTTCGTCGTTAACAAAATTTCTGGTGTCTGTGCTATTTCTTTTCCGCGTTATATTTTATATAATTGAAATAATACGGGTTGTGCGTTCGTGATCATCAATTGGAAATCCAACCTTTGGTTGTTGATTGATATTGATAGATCCTTGGACATTGGTCTTTGGTACCATCCAAGTTATCTCTCTTTGATAAAGACTCGCAGATTTCTATTTCTTGAGTAAAGATCAAATCGAGAGATTGAGATAATAACTCCTTGAGATACTTTCTATCTAGAATGAGTCTGACTGTCTAGTTGATTCTCTAGCAAAGTGTTTCGGAGTTAGTCCATACAGATTGCTAATCGAAATATTGGGTGGTGTTGTTAGACCCCCGCTTTTTCAATTGGTATCAGAGCAGGCAAACACGTTCAAGACCTTACAAGTCTGTGTTTGTAGCGATCTGACTCTATGGACAGTAGTGCTATCTCAATAAATGCACCACCAGTTCCAGGGATTTCAGAATTATCTTCCATGACTGATTTAATAAAATCTGTAGAAGAAATTCTATCTAAACCTCCTCCAGGTTTAAAATCCCTTGAAGTGTTTTCAGGGCTTGAAAATAAGCTTGAGAGCTTATCTCTTGATGTTGAGTTATACCTCCAGAAAGAGCAAGAATCTCTTGACAAGCTAAATCAAGTTATGATGAATAATATTCATGTTGAGGTTGATATTGATTTATTAATCAGTGAAAGCAATGCTCCTCCTCTGAGTAATCCAATTAGTTGTGATAAACTAAACGAATTACAAGAGGAGTTTAAATCTCAGTCATCTGAGTGTATCACCTCAAAGCATGAATTGATTCGTTACTCAATTACGGATACTTCCTATCAAGATAGTAGTATTGTCTTCTGTTATGAAGAATCTAGGACGTCTCTTTTCATCAAAAGAGTTTCCCTTCGCAGTACTAAAAACTATCTGCAGAAACTGTTTTTTATAAGTTGGAAAACAAGAAATCAGAAACACAAATCTTTTTGGGTTCTCTTGAAGTTCTTTGATAGACTTATAAAAGCAGTTCCTTGGGTGTTTCTCAACACTTCAAGATTTAAGAGTTGTTGGAAAGAAACTTTTTCTTGGTGCCATGGTGAGCAAGACATTGTTCACCTCAACACAACTTGTTTGTGTTGAAAGTGCATCCTCACCTAGAAATGCCCTACTATGTATACGGTGAGGGAAGCACAAGAATCTGAGGCTCACATATTATGTTTGGTAAGGATGTAAATTTCAATTGGATTATTCTAAAGGTATGTCTATAAACTTGATCAATTTGTGTGTTTTTACTTGCTTATAGTACTTATAATGATCCATGTACCTTACTTATCGTTCATTTTTACCTAACTTGATATGTGTTTAAGGTTTTTATATGTGTAGGTTTGAAAATAATAGTTCGGGATGTTTTGACTTCATGGTAGACATACCAATTATGCATAACATATTTTAAAATCAAAATCCAGGGGTTTAAGTTCGCAAACCCAGTTTGCAAACTGCTCAAAGTCATGAAAATTCGTTTGCAAACCCGTATGCATACTTGTCTGTAGACGTCGATATTCGGTAAGCTTGTTTTGGCCGTAATTTCTTCGTCCGAACTCGTAATGACCTCATTCTTTTTGCATTCTCTTATTCTTTGAATTCTCTTCAAAAATGGAGATGAGAAACCTTGATTTTGGATGAGTCAAGATTGGTATTTGTCCTGACTCTTGTTTTTGAGTAATTTGCTCCGTTTCGTTGCACTTGTTCCACTTCTCTTGAACTTGGGAACTTGGATTCTTGGAGTACTACTATTCTAAGCTAATTTTTAGCTTTTACAAGAATGTTTTTGGTGAATCACAAATAAGGAAGTTCAAGAATGGAAAGTAGTACGCAGTGCTATGGAATTCTTGAATGTTCACAATCATCCTATGTGAACTATGGTGCATGGTCGTTATTGACTTTGTATGTTCTTCTTTGTTAAGAAAATCTTTTTATACGCCTTTGGTAGCTATTCTTGGTATAAATACGGGCGAAAAAGATTGATTCTACCCTCTAAGGACAAATCATCTTGTATGTGCATTACTAAATTGTCTTGATGCCTAGGAAACTTCTTATGAGAATTTATTCTTATTTTTGAGAAGGATTACTAGAGTTTGGAATAGCAATTATTGTGATTACACATATCTATGTCCAACGTTTTCATCTTCATTTTTTTAGATTTATTGGTTAATATTCTAAAACTGTTTGAAGGATGATGTTTTGCAATATTTTCTATTTGTTATATCGCAACTTGTTATGGGATATGTATTGTTTACGTCCGTGAAACTTGAAGGTCCCATATTGCAGACAAAATTAATGTCGTTCATGAATCGGTATTCGTATTGATGAAAGGACGAATGGACTTTTGACATATACAAAAGTTAAGCCTATGTAATCATTAATTTGATGGAAAATAGGATAAAATCTTTTATTCAACAAGGATAAAGTCTATTATGTCGTTATGATGGAAAATAAAATAGATCCTTGTATGTTGGTATTGATCTTCATTGACCCATTTAATTATGTTTTACCGTGAAGGCTCCATTGTGTGTCTTATGTTGAGCACCTTACAACTAAGTCGATTTACCTTGGCTTTGTTGGTTGTTACATAAGATGCTATATGTCGAGCATTAAGAACTAAATTAATCAACTAGTTTGGTTATTTAGTTTGTACTCCATAAGTTTTCTTTCTTATGTCGAGTACATGTACGGTTAAGGTTCTCATATTCTATGATGAACTTAGTCGGGGCTCCATAAGTTCTTTTATGTTGAGCCCAAAATAATTAAATTGATTACTTCGGTGATTAGTTTGTTTATTTGTATTCCAATTAGATTAATTATAGGTTCTCTTGTAATTAATCTAGTTTAGTTTTCATATATTCCACAAGTTCTTGTGTTGAGTATATGAAAGGCTACACTATCATGTTATTTGGTTAATGTACTCATATATTCGGTAAGGTTTTCCTTATGTTGAGTATTTTAACGGTTAAGTTAGTCATCTCCGTGTGATTGACTTAGTCGTAGCTCCGTGAGTTTACTTATGTTGAGCACTTTCAATTAAATTGATCACTTTTGTGGTTTGATTTAGTTGCGTATTCCAATTGAATTAATCATGGGTTTACTTGTAGTTAATTTGGTTGAGCTTTGGATATAGAAAATCATTCCTATGGTTTTTGGTGTCCAATAAAAAATCCTTCTTTTCTTTCGAAATTAAGGTCGCTCTTGTTGTTCTCTCGGGATCGACATCAAATGGGGGAGAGTTCTTTTGAACTTGTGCTTAATGGTAATATCTTGCGGGGAGTGCGGATGTGGAATTTTATAGGGGTTATCTTGTATCTTAAAACTCCTTGATGAATGATGTTAGCTTCGGCTATTAGATTGCATCTAAATTAAGTTGATATGTATTTTTTCTTTTGGTCATGAAATGTCTCTTGTGGAAATTTCATTATGATCCCATTCTTGTACCTTTGCATATTTTATTGACAAAAATGGGGAGAAATATTGTAGTTCACACTACAAATACATATGGTTTTCGGATCATTGTGTAAGGGGGAGTGGTTTCCATGATCGAAATGGAGTATTGACTAAGGGGGAGTGATACATATCACCGTAGTATCATTTTTAAAGTCGTGATACAATTGGACTTTGATGTTATATAATAATACTATGACACTGTATAATAATGATCGAGAATCTCGATTTCTCTCGTTGTTATAGCTACGGATCTTCAACAATGATGGTGCTAAACTTACAACCTTTGGGATCATTGAAGTACTTGGAATGACGAAGATTTCAAGGAACGTTGAAGATTAGACTATGTAATAGGAGCCACTAAAGTTTATCTTTTTTGTATTCCATATGTATTAATAGTTTTGTCACTAAAATTGACAAGGGGGAGATTGTTAGAGCATAGCTCGGTCAACCCCGCATGCGTTGCTATCTCAAGCATGTTTGTCAATGTTTGTGATCAAAACTATAAGTCTTGATTTCTAGCCTACATAGCTATGTCTTGGACTAGGATAGAAAACTGTAGTTGAGCTCAAGGACTTCATGGAAATTCATCATACAATGACGAAGATTTATACAAGGAACCGTGGAACTTCATCAACAAAAACATATGTGGAGACTTGAACTTATCTATCACTCAAAAGTCTATATCTTCTATCCCCTACTTCTTATGAGACAAAAGTCGTATGCTATATAGAATAGATCGTACACATTTGACATTTCGAGCTGAGCATTCATTGCTTATCTTTTATCTCGAAATCGTGTGTTGGTAAAGCGTTTCGCTTTGATCAAGTTTATCTTCACCTAGTGGCGGAAGTCATGAAAAGTTTCAATCACTTTGAGAATTGCTATGACGTGAATCGGTCTGTGAATAACGGCTACACAGCATCCTCTGAGAATGTCTCAATAATTGAAATGATAGTTTAGATTACATAACCATGTATTCCTTGAACCGAAGTTTACGAACTTTGTTGATCAAGAGAAATCGGGAGGATTGTGGAATTGGCTTGCCAAGTCCGCGAACCTAGTTAGGAGACTCAGTCCGCGAACTGTAGGAAGTTCTCGACCGAGAATTTTTGCTGGGATTTTCCAAAACTCGTTTGTGTGCTCAGTCCGCGAACTGGCGAAAGTTCTCATCCCGAGAATTTCTGCTGAGTTTGGAAAACTCAACCGATTAACTTAAGTCTATGAACTTGTTTGTGAACTTAAGAGGTTATGATCTAAAGATGTGCTCTGAACATGAAACATTAAATTACTAAGGAATGCTTTATGCAAACCGTGGCTATAATGTTCATGAGCCGATTCAATCGAATCGAATCATCTTTGTTTCAATTGTGTCTTGTGTAGTTACACAAGATCTCATAGCAATTGAACTCTTTAACTAGTTCATTTGAGTCAATTGAACTAGTTATGATGAAGAAGAACAAGGTTAATATGAAATGATCATATGGTTAACCTTTTGGGTTACTTATTGAACCAACATACACGTACACGTTTGGGCATGGTTTTCACGAACCCAGTAAACGTCTACCCAAGTGTGTGTGACAAGCTAAGTTTTCGATCTAACGGTTGAGAAATATTAGCTTGAATCTAAATCAGGTTTTCATCTAACGGTGAATATGGATTTCTTTCTAACTAAGGAAAAACCCTGATTTGAAGGTTATATAAAGGAGAGATCTAGCATTTTGCAAAACTAATCCCCACACGTCTGTGTGCTACTAGTGCGCCCACTAGAGTCGATCTCCATTAACCTTTGATTTTCTTCTCTAAAATCAGGTTAACGACTTAAAAACTTCATTGGGATTGTGAAGCCAGACCGATACTACTTTATCGTAGTTGTGTGATCTGATCTTGCATCTTCTATCGTAAGAGTACAATCGATTGATTGGCTTGAGATCGTGAGAGTTTTCCGATATGCAAGATAAAGAAGCCACAAACATCTTCGTCTCACTGTTTGTGATTCCTCGACAATCCGCTTGTGTAGTCAGGAAGGATTGTAGAGAGGTGATTGATTAATCTAGGATGTTCTTCGGGAATATAAGACCGGATTATCAATAGGTTCCTGTTACCTTGATTTTATATCTAAATACGGAACAGTGGGAGACAGATTTATCCTCTTACAGACTTTTCTGTGTGAGACAGATCTGTTTATTATCAAGTCTGTGATTTTGGGTTACAACAACTCTTGGTTGTGGGTGAGATCAGCTAAGGGAATCAAGTGCGCAGTATCCTGCTGGGATCAGAGGCGTAGGAGTACAACTGTAGTCCAGTACGAAGTTAGTTTGTAGTAGGATAGTATTTGTAGCGGCTTACTACAGTGTGTATTCAATCTGGACTAGGTCACGGGGTTTTTCTGCATTTGTGGTTTCCTCATTAACAAAATTTCTGGTGTCTGTGTTATTTTTTTTCCGCATTATATTTTACATAATTGAAATAATACAGTTTGTGCTTTCGTGATCATCAATTGGAAATCCAACCTTTGGTTTGTTGATTGATATTGATTGATCCTTGGACATTGGTCTTTGGTATCGTCCAAGTTATCTCTCTTTGATAAAGACTCGCAGATTTCTATTTGCTTGAGTAAAGATCAAATCGAGAGATTGAGATAATAACTCCTTGAGATACTTTCTATCTAGATTGAGTCTTATTGTCTAGTTAATTCCCTAGCAAAGTGTTTCGGAGTTAGTTTATACAGATTGCTAATCGAAATATCGGGTGGTGTTGTTAGACCCCCACTTTTTCAGTTATAGCTACGGATCTTCAACAACGGTGATGCTAAACTTACAACCTTTGAGATCATTGGAGTACTTGGAAGGACGAAGATTTCAGGGAACGTTGAAGATTAGACTATAGAATAGGAGCCACTAATGTTTATCTTTTTTGTATTCCATATGTATTAATAGTTTTGTCACAAAAATCTACAAAGGCGAAGATTGTTAGAGCATAGCTCGGTCGACCTCGCATGCGTTGTTATATCAATCATGTTTGTCAATGTTAGTGATCAAAACTATGAGTCTTGATTTCTAGTCTACATAGCTAAGTCTCGGACTAGGATAGAAAAGTGTAGTTGATCTCAAGGACTTCATGGTGATTCATCATACAACGACGAAGATCTACTTAAGGAACCGTGGAACTTCATCAACAAAAATGTATGTGAAGACTTGAACTTATCTATCACTCAAAAATCTATCTCTTCTATCTCCTACTTCTTATGAGACAAAAGTCGTATGCTATATAGACTGGATCATACACATTTGATATTTCGAGCCGAGTATATCTCGCCTATCTATATCTCGAAATCATGTGTTGGTAAAGAGTTTCGCTTTGATCGGGTTTATCTTCACCTAATGACGAAAGTCATATTGTTTCAATCACTTTGAAAATCGCTTTGACGAGAAATAATGTAACAACTATATAACGTCCTCTAAGAATGTTTCAATGGTTGGAATGAGAGTTTAGGTCTATATAACGATTGATGGATATAAGCATTGTGTGGAAACAAATATGTGCATAAGTCATATTACTTAATCTGAAGTTTGCGAACTTTGTTGATTGAGAGAAACCGGAGGAATTGGCTTTGCCAAGTCCGCGAACTCAGTTTGCGAACTCAGTCCGCGAACTGACGGAAGTTTTCTTGCCGAGAATTTCTGTTGGGATTTTCCAAAAACTCGTTTGCGTGTTTAGTCCGCGAACTCAGTCCGCCAACCTAGTCCGCGAACTGGCGGAAGTCTCCTTGCCGAGATTTTCTGCTGAGTTTGGAAAACCCTGCCGGTTGTCTTAAGTCCGCGAACTTGCTGGCGTACTTGAGTGGGTTATGATCTAAAGATGTGCTTTGAACATGAAACTTAAATTACTAAGGAATGAAGTATGCAAACCGTGGCTATAAAGTTCATGAGCCGATTCAATCGAATCGAATCATCTTTGTCTCAATTGTATCTTGTGTAGTTACATAAGATCTCAAAGCAATTGAACAACTATCTAACTAGTTCATTTGAGTCAATTGAACTAGTTATGGTTAAGAAGAACAAGGTTAATATGAAATGCTCATATGGTTGACCTTTTTGGGTTACTATGTTGAACCAACATACACGTACACGTTTGGGCACGGTTTTCACAAACCCAGTAAACGTATATCTCAAGTGTGTGTGACAAGCCAAGTTTTCGATCTAACGGTTTAGAAATATTAGCTTAAATCTAAATCAGGTTTTCATCTAACAGTGAATATTGATTGCTTTGTAACTAAGGCAAAACCCTGATTTGAAGACTATATATAGGAGACATCTAGCATTGGGCAAAACTAATTCCCACACGTTTGTGTGATACTAGTGCGCTCGCTAGAGTCGATTCTCCTCTAACCTTTGGTTTTCTTCTCTAAAACCAGGTTAACGACTTAAAGACTTCATTGGGATTGTGAAGCCAGCCCGATACTAATTTTATCATAGTTGTGTGATCTGATCTTGCATCTTCTATCGTAAGAGTACAATCTTATTGATTGGCTTGATATCGTGAGAGTTATCCGATAGGCAAGATAAAAGAAGTCACAAACATCTTCGTCTCACTGTTTGTGATTCCTCAACATCTGCTTGTGTAGTCAAGAAAGATCGTTGAGAGGTGATTGATTAATCTAGGCTGTTCTTCGGGAATATAAGACCAGATTATCAATTGGTTCATGTTCACCTTGATTTCATATCTTAAGACGGAACAAAAATCTAGGGTTTTTCTGTGGGAGACAGATTTATCCTTTGATAGACTTTTCAGTGTGAGACAGATTTGTTTATTATCAAGCCTGCGATTTTGGGTTGCAGCAACTCTTGGTTGTGGATGAGATCAGCTAAGGGAATCAAGTGCGCAGTATCCTGCTGGGATCAGAGGCGTGGGAGTACAACTGTACCTTGAATTAGTGGGAGACTGATTGGGGTTCAACTATAGTCCAGTCCGAAGTTAGCTTGGAGTAGGCTAGTGTCTGTAGCGGCTTAATACAGTGTGTATTCAATCTGGACTAGGTCCCGGGTTTTTTTTTGCATTTGCGGTTTCCTCGTTAACAAAACTTCTGGTGTGTGTGTTATTTCTTTTCCGCATTTTTTTTATATAATTGAAATAATACAGGTTGTGCGTTAAAGATCATCAATTGGAAATCCAACCTTTGGTTGTTGATTGATATTGATAGATCCTTGGACATTGGTCTTTGGTACCATCCAAGTTATCTCTTTTTGATAAAGACTCGCAGATTTCCATTTGCTTGAGTAAAGATCAAATCGAGAGATTGAGATATAAACTCTTTGATATATCTTTTTATTGATTGAGTCTAACTGTCTAGTTGATTCTCATAAAAAGTATATTGGAGTTTGTCCATACAGATTGCTAAGCGAAATATTGGGTGGTGTTGTTAGACCCCCGCTTTTTCAAAGGGTATTTGCTATAACCAAACAAAACGGAAGAAATCATATGAATCGGTTCAGAATATAAACCCTAACTCGGTTTAGAAAATAAAACCCTAATCAGAAAATCACGAAGATAATGAAAAACAAATTCAAATCAGAAATCAAACCAATAGAAAAATTGAAAATACATCTTTACAGGTGAGATTTATACCTGAGTTTGAGTTGAGATGTAAATCGGCACAGTCGAAGATAGGGTTTGATATCGGAGATTGAGGTGAAGTTGGGTTTCTTGAGATATTAATCTGAGTTTGAGATTAAGTTAGGGTTTGATATCGGAGTTGGGAGGTGAAGTTGGGTTTGAGGTGAAGTTGCAGATAAAATCTTCTCAGAGACAGAGAGAAAGAGAAAGAAATGAGAGAAATGAGAGGAAATTTTTGGTCTATAGTCAAAATTATTCTCATTAGGGGCTTGATTGGGTGGGAGGCCAAATTTTGGTCAAATCAAGAAGGATGTGCCCAAATTTTGGTCAAATCTAGAAGGATGTGCCTAAATTCAGGCGGGTTGTTTGGTTGGGAAAGCCATAATCCGCATGATTTTGATATATAGTCGTTTAGATTAAAATTAGGACAGTTGGTCTAAATAAAGCATACGGATTGAGAATAAAACACAAAATTTGGTAAACCGGGATGCCAACCGTTAAATTGGCTTGTGATCCAAATTTCCTTAAATTTGGATCGTTGGATTAGAAAGTGGCTCCGAGATCAAAACCTGACCGTGATTGGAGCACTGTAAGTATGAAACTTCGTAAGAACGATGAATATCCAACCATATACAAGTTAGATTCCTTCGTAATATTCTCCGAAACCTTAAACAAACCCCTTTTTGTCAACTTCGAGGCATGAAACTGGCTTTGAGATCGAAACCTTCCCGTGAGTGGAGCACTATAAGTATGAAATTTCGTAATAGTGATGAATATCCAACCATATACAAGTAAGATTCTTTCGTAATATTTTCCAAAACCTTAAACAGACCCCTTTTCGTCAACTTCGAGGCATGAACCTGGCTCCAAGATCGAAACCTGGCCGTGAGTGGAGCACTATAAGTATGAAACTTTGTAATAGCGATGAATATCCAACCATATACAGGTAATATTCCTTCTTAAAATTCTCTGAAACCTTAAACATACCCTTTTTCATCAACTTCGAGGCATGAACCTGGCTTTGAGATCGAAGCCTGGCCGTGAGTGGAGCACTATAAGTATGAAACTTAGTAAGAGAGATGAATATCCAACCATATACAGGTAAGATTCCTTCGTAATATTCTCTGAAACCTTAAACAGACCGCTTTTCGTCAACTTCGAGGCATGAACCTGGCTCCGAGACCGAAACCTGGCCGTGAGTGGAGCACTATAAGTATGAAACTTTGTAATAGCGATGAATATCCAACCATATACAGGTAATATTCCTTCTTAAAATTCTATGAAACCTTAAACAGACCCTTTTTCGTCAACTTCGAGGCATGAACCTGGCTCTGAGATCGAAACCTGACCGTGAGTGGAGCACTATATGTATGAAACTTAGTAAGAGCGATGAATATCCAACCATATACAGGTAAGATTCCTTCGTAATACTCTCTGAAACCTTAAACAGACCCATTTTCGTCAACTTCGAGGAATGAACCTAGCTCCGAGATCGAAACTTGGCCGTGAGTGGAGCACTATAAGTATGAAACTTCATAACAGCGATGAATATACCATATACAGGTAAGATTCCTTCGTAATATTCTCCAAAGCCTTAAACAAACCCTTTTCGTCAACTTCAGAATATTCTTTGATACCTGGCCGTAAGATTCCATCGAAATATTCTCTGGAACCTTATACAAATCCTATGTTGGATATTTCAAACCAATCTAAAGGCTTAAATTTCTAGAATTTAGCAGAAGTGAGAAAAATTTAGCAGAAGTGTTTTTACCTCTACGACGACTCTTTATTAAAAGTTGCAGAAGGGGTTGTAGAAAGTCTATTTAATCTCCCATCATAACCTTCCATTTCAATCTCTAATTGTCCATTTAATTAATATTTTTTTCCTTTAACATTATTTCTCCACCACTTCTTTTCTTTTCTTTATCTTCTTTTCTTTTCCTTCGAACTACAGAAGCACATCTTCCATTTTTTCCCTCCTCCTTCATCTCCTGAAACACCATAAATCAACATCATCAACAGATCGAGGAAACAAATCGAGTTTCTTAAGTTCATCATCAACATATCGATTTCTCCTCCATCAACAGATCGAGTTTCTTAAGATCCGTTGACATCATCAACAAATGGAGCTTCTCCATCAACAGATCGAGCTTTTTAAGCTCTGTTAATACCTTCTCGACTTGTTACACGGGTCTGTAACTGATTTGTATAATTTTTTATTTTATTTTTTACAGATTCATATATCTTAATCAGTTGCATTAAATTTAGGGTTTTAAAAAAATTTCAATCATTTCATTCAATTCGTTTGATGATTGGGTTGCATCGAATTTTAATGATTGGCTTGGATTAAATTTTTTGGGTTGCATTGAATTTTGATGATTGGCTTGGATTAATTTTTTTGGGTTGCATTAAATTTCAATCATTTTAGTCAGTTGCATTGATTTCAATCATTGAATTTACTTCAGTTGCATTAAATTTTTTGGTTGTTCGAATTTAATTCAGGTGTAGATGCATTAATTCAATTCTGCAAATTATTGAAATTTATATTGAATTGTTTGATCTTTGCAGATTGAGCTTCATAAGGTGAAGAGCGGCGTAGGTGAAGCACAAATTTTTCTGAAAAGAAATTTAACTGATGGTATGTATGCACTAGTTGGGACTTTGTTTGATTTGTTATGTGCAATGATAGGGGTTTGATTTGTTAATAGGGTCATTATTACTTTGACTTAAATTTTTTTCATGTTGCGGGTTCTAGTGACTTAGGTAGATTAATTCATCATATTTCCAAATGATGAATAAAGATTGGGTTCGTCGGCCAAGGTAAAGCCAAGTCATAACTGTCTCTACAGGGTCATGGCTTGTAGATGCGTTTTTTCATTTGATGTGTATATATGTCTCATAATGAGATTAGTCTAAGTCTAACCATTGAAGTTTTAATGTAGGGGGAAGTTTCATACCAGGATGCAGTGAACAAGTTCGCAGAGTTTACTTGTGAGAAACTTGGAAATCTTTCTAAGTTTAGTTGTCCTTGTGTGGATTGTAAGAATCTTGCTGCGCCACTTCCTCCGGGTACAGTACATTATCACTTTATACAACGACGTATGGATACTACATACACCGAATGGGTTCTTCACGGGGAGAAGGTTAGTACTTTGAATGATGTTCGTGAAGAGAGAGAAACACGTCAACGTACTTTCTATCAGATGTGGACAGATGCTAATGTTGAAGGTGATGCCGAACCAGAACAAGGGGTTGTCGAACCTAGGAAGGACGATGGGATACCGAACCAGGACGAAGGGTTGCTGAACGAGGTTAAAGAGGCTGACTTTCCATTATACCCTGATTGTAAACACTCACAAAGCTATCTATGACTATTGAATTGTATAGGCACAAGACAATAAATTGTTTATTTCGAAGGGATTTTGATGAACTTCTGAAGACAATTGGTTTTGTGCTGCCCCCAGGTCATTGTCTTCCTAAATCAACTTATGAAGTGAAGAAGTTGCTGAAAGCTTTCCAACTGACTTATGAGAAAATACATGCATGTGAGAATGATTGTTGTTTGTTTAAAAATGAGTTGAAAGATGCAGATGAATGTCCTAAATTTCTAGGTGGAAGGAAGACACATCTAACATGGATGACGATGCTGACCTGATAGACAAGCCCAAAAGGAAGATACCGATGAAGGTGCTTAGATACTTCCCCCTTGTGCCGAGATTAGAGAGATTGTATAAATCAGCAGAACTAGCTTAGCAGTTGATATGGCACGCGACACATAAGAGTAAATATGGGAAGATACATCATCCAACGGATTCTTTGGCTTGAAAGCACATAGACACAAATTTCCCCGAGTTCGCTTCAGAATCGCGTAATTTGCATCTTGGGCTTGCTGCTGATGGATTTAATCCGTTTGGCGATCTTTCCCCATCCCACAGTTTTTGGCCGGTGTTGCTTCTGGTATATAATCTTCCCCCGCAGCTGTGTATGCAAGGCGGAAATATTATTTTAAGCTTGCTGATTCCAGGAATGAAAAAACCAGGTAGAGACATCGATATATACTTGCAACCACTAATTGATGATACGATTAAGTTGTGGGATAAAGGTATGGAGGTTTATGATTCGTTTAGCAAGACAATGTTCAACTTGAAGGCATTATTGATGTGGACGATAAACGATTTTCCTGCTTAATTATGGTAACCTATTTGGATGTACGTATAAAGGGAAGACAGTCTTCCCTCTTTATAAATGTGGAAGGGTGGTTGGAATCCCAGTCTTAGACAGAGGAGGTTCAGGTTCGATTTACCTTAGCCTCATTTTTTTTTAAAGTCAATTTTTCGTTTTACAACTCTTGTAAAGGTTGTGAATAGTGATCAGAAAAAAAAAACACATTGTACCAATATTGTGAATCCGGAAGGATGGTTGATGACTTGTACTAACACATAATAGGCTTGGGTTCGAATCTCTCCAAGAATATTTTTCAAAATCATATTTTTTATCTTTAACAACCCTTATGAAGGTTGTTATACAGTTATTCACTACCTTTAAGAAATGATACCAGTCCCGCTAATATTAGTACCAGCCTTTAGCAAACGTGGTTATCTGCAAAATGATTTAACGTTGTTAGGTAATTAGTGTTTATTATTTTATTAATTTTAATTACTATTTTTCTTAAGTCAACTGTTTGATTTAACAGTCTCTAAGGGATTACATGCACTCTTGATATCTTAAATGGTGGGTATCAGGGTATCTAACTAACATTTTGGAAACATAATGTTAAGTCAACCGCTTGACTTAACAGTCTCTGGCGAATCATATGGTGGGTGTCTGACCAATATATTGGACATTTACCAAGTACTGACCATTAGGCTAAGTCCTACGAGCTAGATTGAGCTGCTAGATTAGCGAAAAAGTGTTGCAGTTCAAAAAAAAAGTGTTGTCTATTTGTTAACACTAGTTCTCTTTCCTAGCATTTTCTCACATGTGAAGTAGCAATGAGATAGTAGCGTTGAATCACAAAAATTACCTTTTCGCTGAATGGTTCAGCGCAGATTGATTTATTTTTTTATCTGACGGCTGAAATTGGTTGTGTTGAGCCAAACATCACTGGCGCTGAACCAAACAACACTGAGCGGTAGTCCTAGCTGACGTGGACTGCTAATCTAGCTGTTAGGTTAGCACTCCCATAGGACTTATGAGGTAGTCCTAGCTGACGTGGACTGCTAATCTAGCTGTTAGATTAGCGTACCATAAGACTTAAAATTGCTCCTTATAAAATGTTTCTGTCAATGTTACATTACATACATTGGTAACATTTCACCGATTTCGTTTTTACTCACATCAATGTTTGTGATTACATGTTTTGATGTCTTCTATCTTACTTTTCCTACTGCCCTACCGGGAGTGTGAATGGTGATATCTGGCAAGCAACCATAATCGGACAAATGAATCATGATCATATTATTAGGAATAATAGTCAAGGTCAACAGTCAAGGTCAATATTAGTCTTGGTCAGTATTAGTCATGGTCTTTTGTACTGTATTAAATTGAGTATTAGTACTATCTGAAACAGTTATGTCTATATCTTGAACAATTATTGAAATAATAGCAACAACCTTTTCTTCAACTTTCTTGCTCTGATATTTCACATGGTACCATATAGGTTCTGATCCAAAACCTAAAAATTTTCACACATCTTTTACAATCAAACATAATAACTTTTTCAATACCTTTTCCTGATTGATTCTCAAACAAATTTTTCAACAAATTTTCTCATCATCTTTGTTCAAGATTAAACCTAATATTGAAATTACTTCGATCTATTTATAAATTTGTGTTATGCCAGTCAGTACCAGGCGTAGCAAGAATACTTCAAAGAACAACAACGTTAATAATCACACTGTAGATGGGGAAAAACGGTTCGCTGGTTTTTTTGGGGAATGAAGATATGACCGTGTTGTCGAGACTCCTCAACCGAGCAAACTGTTCAACCTCACACAGATGCACTACAAAGGGAGTGCTTAGATTCGAGAGATCAATCTGTAGGACTCCGGCCTAAACCAAGTCAATGGACGTTCCAGAGTCAATTCGGTCGCAAAGAGGGTGATGGGTTGATCTGTAGGAGGGAAGCTGAGAATTGTGTGGGATCATTGATGATCAAGGATTGTGGATGTATTGAATATTTCTGCAAGTTTTCTGTGAACTGATGAGTTCGACTAAGTCTGGGAGATTGACGAATTCTTGAGAGTAATTGCTCGAGAAATTCTGTGTAGACGAAAGTTGTTTGTTTTTCAATCATGGATTCAGAGACTTATTTATATTGTCAGAATAGTAAAACCTTGATCCCTGTAAGTGTGACGGTTCCTTGAGTGAAAGAGTGGGAAGTGAGAAATCGTGGTGAAACCAGTTCCAGGTCGTGCAGAGACTTAATTAACCGTCCACCCACTACTTTGCTAACTTCTTCAACCGTTTGCACGACTTACTCACATTTCTCGTCGTGGATGAATCCACGTGCCGTATGCCGTCATACCTAAACCCTAATTGATATCCCCCATGTGACGTGATTGATGTCTCACGAATCGTGGAGTCTGCATGACATACGTTTATTTTATTAGTCACTTGTTAACTGCTTAGACAATGAGTCTAATTTTTGTTGAATCGAGCATGAGTGGTCGAATGCTCGATGATTCATGGATTGAACATGTTAGACGTTCTTAGATATTGCTCGTATGAGTAAACATCAATATTGTAAATTCGAGCAACTGAGCATATCGATAGGATCAATATTTGAGCAACTGAGCAAGTATTGCTCAGTTCGACGAATTACTGAATATTGATAGTTGGATCAATATTCGAGCAATTGAGCAAGTATTGCTCAATTCGACGAATTACTGATAAACTACTGAATATTGATAGTTGGATCAATATTCGAGTAACTGAGCAAGTATTTCTCAATTCGACGAATTACTGATAAATTATTAAACATTGATAGTTGGATCAATATTCGAGTAACTGAGCAAGTATTGCTCAATTCGACGAATTATTTATTGGTGACGTGACCCAACAAAATATTAATCAAAATATTGGTAGACTATCGAATATCATATAATTAATCTAGATGTTGATTGCTGGATCAACATAAATTTGTTAGTGTTTGAACTTGCTCATAATGATGATTATGTGGAGCGTTTGTTCAAAACCCTAATTTTGATCAATTGTTCGTCAATTGATGAATTGTTGAAAATAGGTTATGAGTGAGGAAGGGACCGACCACATGGAATGAGGGAGTCCATGTGGCGCCCAAGTGCTCGAGTGAGCGTGCACCAGGTCCTTAGTTGACCAGTTGGTGAAAGAATGATGATTAAATGTCGGTTTCATCATTTATTGAGATAGTGCTCGATTGAGCATTAGGTGATAAAACCTAATTATGGAAAAGTGAGGGACCAACCAAGAGGGCATAAAACCGGCCCTTGGTGGTCATGGGACCAGCAGATGGTCGTTTGAGAAAATTCCAAGTTGGTTGGAAAGAGTTTGAACCAATATGAGCAATTGAGAAAATTAGGTCAAAATTATAAGAACGTGTGGTACCGGCTCCTTGCAAGCCTTATGGCCGGCCTTGGTGGGTCAAGGAAGCATGCCCGTATTACCATAATGTTCGTGTCTCATTTCTGAGAGTTTCGGCATTTTCTGATGTGCGTTTGAGCAATATTTTGAATTTTCAGAAGAGTTCGATCTTTGACTGAAATTCTTGATTTTGCTCGAATGAGCGAATAGAACTTTGCTCATTTGATCAAAATTTGGAAAATATTAAAATAATAGTATTTTATTATTTGACATGAGTAGCCTAGTCGGTCATGTGACCATTTGACTTTTTGGCCTTTTCATGGTTTGAGCAATATTTGAGAAAATATGAAGAAACCATGATTTTTGTTGAAACGAAGGAGTTTCATGAAATTAGGAAAATAATAACAATAAAATAAGGGTTTGGAAAGTGTGGGACCGGCCGGCTAGGATCCCTGTCCCGTGACGCTTTCCCTAATTTTATATTATTTTTCATGATTCGGAGGAAATTCCATGAAACCAAGGAGTTTTGTTGAAACCATGAAATTTCCATGAGATAAGGAAAATATAATAATAATAATAACATATGGGTTTGGAAAGTGTGGGACCGGCCACGGCCAAGGCATGGCCGGCCGGCTAGGAGCCCGGTCCCGTGACGCTTTCCCTAATTTTATATTATTTTTCATGATTCGGAGGAAATTCCATGAAACCAAGGAGTTTTGTTGAAACCATGAAATTTCCATGATAAGGAAAATAATAATAATAAAATAAGGATTTGGAAAGTGTGGGACCGGCCACGACCAAGGCATGGCCGGCCGGCTAGGAGCCCGGTCCCGTGACGCTTTCCCTAATTTTATATTATTTTTCATGATTCGGAGGAAATTTCATGTAACCAAGGAGTTTTGTTGAAACCATGAAATTTCCATGAGATAAGGAAAATAATAATAATAAAATAAGGGTTTGGAAAGTGTGGGACCGGCCACGGCCAAGGCATGGCCGACGGCTAGGAGCCCGGTCCCGTGACGCTTTCCCTAATTTTATATTATTTTTCATGATTCGGAGGAAATTCCATGAAACCAAAGAGTTTTGTTGAAACCATGAAATTTCCATGAGATAAGGAAAATAATAATAATAAAATAAGGGTTTGGAAAGTGTGGGACCGGCCACGACCAAGGCATGGCCGGCGGCTAGGAGCCGGTCCTGCGACACTTTCCCTAATTTTGTACTCAGCTCCCTCTGTTTCAAAAAGATAGTCCGCTTTGACTTTGTCAAAATTCTAAGGAGACTGTAATAGTTTACATGCATACCCTTAGTTACTTGCCTAATTTATTTCAATAAAAACGTTAGTAATAAAAACTACCAAAAATTGTTATGGGATCGTAAATAGCAAATAAGAATAGAAAGCTAAAAGGAATGAAGGATATACTTGTTTCCTTAATTATATAAATTTCATTAATATTTTAGACTGGACCTATTAAAAAGGAATTTATGAATATAAAACCTTAAGGGTATATTAGAGAGTTTATTGGAAAAAATATAACTATAAACAGAAGTTGGATACAATTTTGAAACATACCAAAATGGAATAGAGGACGGTCTTTTTGAAACAGAGGGAGTATTATTTTTCATGATTCGGTGAAAATATGGAGAAACCATGAGTTTTTCTCAAACAAGGAAAATTGCTATAATAAAGGAGTTTTCATGAGTTCATGAAAATAATAAAATAATTAAAATAAAAGAAAAAAGGCGTGGGGACCGGCCAGTGGGCCCGGTCCCACATGCGCCACTTTATTATTTTAATAATATTTTCTCTCTTCCATTCCGTGTAGGATTCCTCATTTGTCCATATTTTTGAATGCTCGTTCGTGCATTTGGGTGCTCGTTCGTGCATTATGGTTGAGTACACTTGCACAATTTTATGGGGCTTACTCGGTGATAGTCCAGATGCCCGATTGTTGAGTATTTATTACTAATTTATGAAATTCAGTGGAGAATGATTCATGAAACTGAGTAATATAAGTGAGTAGTTTTTATTATCAATCCATAGGATCATCCGTGGATTCGACCATGAATTCGAAATAATAAAACGAGTATTACCATTCCATGGGATCGTGGATTCGACCATATAATCAGAGTAATGAAAGTAGATATTACCATCTCATGAGATCAGCCGTGGATTCGATCATGAAATTGGAGTAATGAGATTATCTATTACCATTCCATGAGATCAGCCGTGGATTCGATCATGAAATCAGAGTAATGAGATAAAATATATTATCTTTTAGGAATACAGTGGTGAATGTCACGGTAGAATTAATATATCACAGAAGGGATATTAGCCAGTTAAAGCGTCATACCCATTCTGAAAGGTGCATAGTCAGGAAACAACGAGTGTTGCCGAAGTCCTGAAGGCGTTATTGCTCTTAATCTTATGGAGAACCTCCTGGATCTATACACGGTCTCTCTACATAGTCAGGGAATAGTGAGTGTCACCGACGTCCTGAAGGCGTTGTTGATCTCAATATTACAGAGAACCTCCCAATCGTTCTTCTATGTAGAGGTGGGTCTCTCTATGTAGTCAGGGAACAACGAGTCACCGACGTCCTGAAGTCGTTGTTGCTCTCAATCTTATGGAGAACCGCCCAATTACGTTATTATACATAGAGGTCATGATGAAATGCGAGGTATCGAATGCTCAGCTAGTGGAGGCTTTTCGAGAAACATATTCATCATGGCTCGTAAAATATGAATCATCACATGCCTGAAAGCCACGTCAGAAACATGCAGTATCATGATTTTACGATTTTGACCTTTGTCGAAAATCCACCATCAACACACACAGATATGGCTTCCGCTACAGAAAAATCCTATTCTGGTAACTATGTGAACTTTACTTTACCTTTCACCAATATCTCGAATTTTGTTTCACTCGAATTGGATTCTTCGAATTTTCTGTTATGGCGTGATCAATTTGAGTCTGTTTTGATCACTACTGATCTTTATGGTCATGTTAATGGGGATTTACAAGAACCCGAGGGGAGAAGATTTTGATTAATGGGGTTCTTAGTTTAAATCCAAAATGGGTTCAATGGAGAAGAATGGATCGATTTGTTATAAGTTGTTTAAAAGCTACTTTTACAGCATCTATTTCTGGTGATGTCTTAGGATTAAATACTGATAGAGATATCTGAGAGTTTCTTGAGAGTACATTCAAACACAATATCTTTCTCGCAAAAATATGTTAGACAACAATTTTATGGAATTAGAAAAGGAAATCTGACTATTTCTGTGTATTTACAAAAGATTAAGGGAATTGCAGACTCTCTTGCTGCTATTGGTGAATGGATTAGGCAGGGATTATGATAATTTTGTGATCTCTGCTCAGAATAGGAAAATCCATATTCTTTTGGTGAGCTCAAGGAAAGATTAATTACACATGAGCAGTGGCTTCTTTATCAAGCACATGATAGACTGTTATTTTTGATGCTCAACATCAAACTGCTTTCTATGGTAGAGGTGGTGCTAGTTCTAGCTATAATTCTCATCTTGGAAATAAGAAGAAGAATGGGTCTGGTGCTCCATATGTTAATAATAAATCGAATGGGAATATGAATGTTGGTGTTGGAACTAGTGATACTAGAACTGGTGTAAGTAATGGTTCCTATCAAAATAATGGTGATGCTAGAAGAGGTCAATGGGATTTTTCTCAAGTTGAATGTCAAATATGCAGGAAAAGGGGTCACTATGCAAGCATATGCCATTTTCGATATTATCCTCCCCCTACTTCTGGTTTTGTCGGTGTTACTGAATCTCATACTCAAGGAAATACTAGCATTAACAGCAATACTTCTCAGGAGTTTACTAGTTTACATATGAATACTCTACCAGTTAATGATGATCCTTCTTCATCTACTTCGTGGCTTTCAGATTCAGGTGCTTCTACACACATGACTGGAGATCTATCACTACTTCAAAATACTTCTTATTATAAAGGCAAGGGTGGAGTTGTTATTGGCAATGGTAATTCTTTACCTATAGCTCTTTATGGAAATTCTACTTTGAATGTTTACAACAATTAAACATTACATGTACTTGTTGATACTAGTACAACAAGTACACAACATATTACATGTACCAGACATGAAACACAATTTGTTATCTGTAAGTCAGTTTACAACAAGTAATAATAGTTACTTTAAACTAGATCCAAAGGGATATGAAATTAGATATTTGACAACTTATATGCTTTTGGCTAAAGGGAATATAGTAAATAATCTTTATCCTATTACATATTCTCATCTTCATCATGCTTTATCTGCTTTACATGCTTCTTCTGAGTTATGGCATGGTAGATTAGGTCATCCCTCTTCTAAAATAATTCATCAACTTCATTCCTCCAAAGACATTGATTTAAATTCTTATGATTCTTCTAAAATATGTCATCCATGTCAGCTGGCTAAGAGTAAAAGATTGCTTTTTTCCACTTCTTTATCTCATGCATCTACTCCTTTATCTTTGATTCATTGTGATGAATGGGGACCCTCCCCTGTGTCTTCTTTGCAAGGGTATAGATATTAATTCTTTTTATATATGACTTTAGTAGGTTTCATCGGATTTATCCAATGGAGCTGAAATATGATGTTTTAAAATGCTTCGTTCATTTCAAAACTTTAGCTGAAAATTTATTGTCTACAAAAATTCAAAACTTTCAAACTTATGGAGCAAGTGAACTTATTAAAGGTCCATTTGGCACATATCTTACTGCTCATGGTATTAATATTAGAGTATCTTCTCCTAAAACCCCAGAGCAAAATGGCCTTGCTTAAAGAAAGCACAAGCACATTACAGAAATGGGTATTACTATTCTTTTTAATGCATCTTGTCCTAAACATTTTTGGTTTGATGCTTTCTTGACTGCAACTTATCTAATTAATAGAACTCCTACTTCTATACTTCAACATAAATCTCCTTTTGAGGTTCTTTACAAAACTGTACCTGATTATGCTTTTCTAAGAGTATTTGGTACTGTATGCTATCCATTTTTTGGGTTAATCCATACAAGATAAACTTTCTCCAAAATATGTCAGATGTGTTTTTCTTGGGTATAGTTCTTTACATAAGGACTATAAGTGTTGTGATCCAATTCTTAGAAAATTACATATTTCTAGGAATGTTATCTTTTCAGAAAATGAATTTACTATGCTAACAATTCTTTGTCATCTTCTTCTCTCACTACTTCTTCTCTTGTCATCACTGGATTATCTACTGATGCAAATTCTAATCCTTCATCTCAATTGTCTACTGATGCAAACTCTTCTGGTACTTCCACTACTATTACTACAAGATCTATGAGAGGTATTTCAAAATCAAAAACTTATGTTGACCATATTATGCATCTTTCTGTCAAGCATCCAATTCCTTGTGCTTTTTCTTCTTTATTGGATATTCCCCCTAAGCCAAAAACATTAAGAACAACTGTTAAAAATCCTAAATGGCAAGTTTCAATGAAAGAAGAACATCAAGCTTTGAAAGACAATGACACTTGGGATCTTGTTAAGCCTGAGCCACATATGAATATTCTAGGATGCAAATGGGTGTATAGGATTAAATTGAAAACATATGGTACTATTGATAGATTTAAGTCAAGATTGGTGGCTTTGGGGTATAATCAACAAGATGGAGTTGATTATACTGAAACTTTTAGTCTTGTAATGAAGTTTACAACAGTATGAGTTGTCTTGGTCTTAGCTGTTACACATAATTGGAGTGTTAAACAATTGGATGTGTCAAATGCAACTTTACATGGTTATTTGTATATATGTCTCAACTACAGGGTTTCATTGATCCAATTCATCCTGATTATGTATGTAAATTGAAGAAGAGTTTATATGGCTTGAAACAGGAACCAAGAGCCTGGTTTGATAGATTTAGCAACTTCTTAGTTAAATTTGGTTTTGTCAGGTCTATTTGTGACTATTCCATGTTTATATGTATACTTCCAGTTCTTCTGTGATGGTTCTTCTACTTTATGTAGATGATATTATCTTAACTGGTAATGATGATGCTCTTATGAATAAGTTAGTTACATCTTTGAGTTCTGAATTTGCTTTGAAGCAATTAGGTGATCTGAATTATTTTTTGGGGATTGAAGTCACAAGAACAGTGGATTCTATGGTTTTAACTCAGAAAAAGTATGTTTTAGAATTACTTACTAAGGCAGATATGTTGGAGTGTAAACCTGTTAATACTCCAGCTGTAAAGGAATCTAGAGCTTCTATACATGATGAATTTTTTCTTACAAATGATGCAGAATATAGGACTATAATAGGCAGTTTACAATACTTAACTATGACAAGACCTGATATTGCTTTTGGAGTGAATTATGTTTCACAGTTTATGCATGCTCCAACAGATGTGCATTTTTTGTTAGTAAAAAGAATTTTCAGATACTTGAAAGGTACCATTGGCTTAGGAATTACTTTGAGAAAAGGTGATATTTCTTCCATCAAAGCTTTTATTGATTCTGATTGGGCTAGTTGCCCTGATACAAGAAGATCTACTTCAGGTTATGCAGTTTTTATGGGGAGTTCTTTAATTTATTGGTCCAGTAAGAAACAACCTACAGTGTCCAGATCCTCAGCTGAGGCAGAGTACAAATGCTTATCAGTTACTGCATCTGAGTTGGAGTGGTTGTCTAATCTTTATAAGGAATTACATGTTTCAGTGACTTATCCTTTTACAATATACTGTGATAATACTTCACCTATTTGCTTAGCTTCTAACCCCGTGTTTCATGCCAGGGCAAAACATATAGAGGTGCAATATCATGTTGTCAGAGATTTGGTGTTAGGTGGATTTATTACAGTTCAACATATTTCTTCTCAACATCAACTGGCAGATCTCTTTACCAAAGGACTTTGTTTTCCAGCTTTTTCTTCTTTACTTTAACAACTTTTGGGAATAACAACTACTGTTGAAGATGTTGAAAAGTGTCAGTCTACTCCTGGTGCTGATGAAGACTCTGTTTCTAGTTCTCATTTTACTGGTTTGGCTGTTCTTAATGATGTTTCTTAAATTTGTTTTTAAAGTTCATCTCTGTGTCTGCGGGTATGAACTTGAGGGGGCTATTAGGAATAACAGTCAAGGTCAACAGTCAAGGTCAATATTAATTTGTCAGTATGAACTTGAGGGGGGCTATTAGGAATAATAGTCAAGATCAACAGTCAAGGTCAATATTAGTATGCCAGTATGAACTTGAGGGGTGTTAGGAATAATAGTCAAGATCAACAGTCAAGGTCAATATTAGTCTTGATCGATATTAGTCATGGTCTTTTGTACTGTATTAAATTGAGTATCAATACTGTCTGAAACAGTTATGTCTGTATCTTGAACAATTATTGAAATAATAGCAAAAACCTTTTCTTCACCTTTCTTGCTATGATATTTCACACAGATCTCGCCGGTAAAACCTGCTGCATCTAAATTCTTCCCAGGAACTATGTATTTTTTTTGTTTTTTTGATAAGAAGAGAATTTACAAATGTCTACCAAATATATGGAGAAACAGAAAGAAGAGAAATTTAGGAGACATAAAAAAGAGAATTTACAAATGTATTTATGCAGCCACGTAGGGGGGGAAACATCAATCATTGTCTCACTAACTTATCACCACACGTATTATTCCGGTTAAATGATGAGACTCTTGTGAAGCTTTCACCCTCGAAAACGAAGTATATTTAGCGAATTTTAAATTTATCGATTGATTCGTGGGTCGACAACAATTTAGAGAAAAGAAAAACAAATTCGGAAACTAAAAAGACAATATAATTATATATATATGAAAAAAGAAATCATAGAAGAAAAAAGATTATACACGTCTGAAAAAACGTCTTCCAAACGCAACACCCACGTTGTGTTAGACTTTCCTTCTTTGTTTAGTTTCTGTCACCCCAAAAAAGAATAAAATCTATCTTTTCTAGAGAGCGGGAGAAGAAGGTGATGGCAGGCATAGTAGCAAATACTATGATGCTCAAATCCATCTCCGCACCATGGAAGTTGAACATAATAAGGTACTTCAATAATTCATCCGAAACTTGTACCACGACACTGTCAGCTCTGTACACTGAACGAAATTCGAATTACAGCACGGAAAGACGCTGTAGAACAACAATGGCGATGTCGAACAAGCAAATGGAACTGAAGGCACTGTCACTGACATCCTCGTTACAATCTGAAGCGTCCGTTCCGAACAAAGAAGTTTATCATGACCAGAGTAATCAACCGCTAACGAAGAATTTTAGAGACTACGCAGGAGGAACGAAAGATTTTATTCGAACGGGCGGTATCGGCGAACCACCACGTTGGTTCTCACCTTTGGAATGCAAAAATCAGTGGAAGAACTCTCCGTTGCTACTTTACCTGCCTGGTACGTGCATTATTGATTTTATCTTACAAGCTTTTATTATGTCCATACAGTTTCGTTTCTCTTCCAGATAATTCGGAGCCATTTATTTCTTTTGGATAAAGTCAAAAACAAATAAAATAAACGGCGCATAGAGAAACCTGGTTTGATTGGGGTATATCCATTTTATTCCTATCCAAACTAGTGTGTTAAGGGTGTTTAAAAGTTGTTAAAAGTCCAAATTGCCCATAATAAAAAGCCATGTCGACAAAAACATATTAAAAAAAATCAAAATCTTTCTTCTACACTCCAACTATACATGTGAAATCAAAAAAAAAAAATAAAAAAAAATGAAGAATCAAAACGAACCAAACGTCGGCAGGGTATTATTTGTCGACCTTGCCGACTAAAATACAGTCGGCACTGTATAAGGTTGAATATCATGCCGACTTTTCATCTCTGAAATTAGCAGTTACAGGGTCGGCAAGATATCCATCTCTATACCTTGCCGATTATATTTTAGTCGGCAGGTTATGAAATTAGTACCTTGCCGACTAATCATGCATTTGTAATATCTTCTCTGTATGTCAAAAATCCTATAGTCGGCAGGGTATTTTTTTTATCGACCTTGCCGGCATAAGTTGTCGGCATGTTCTTCATCCACAGACCTTGCCGGCCGGATATAGTCGGCATGTTCTTCATCTGTAGACCTTGCCGAATTTTCATACTTTCAGAACTGAAAATGTTGATTCCTTCTATAATTTTGAGTATAAAATCACCCAGTAGCTCTACAAAACCAAATTTATAAGTGTTTGGGTAGTACGATTTCATTTTCGTTACAAGTAGAATTCTTAAAAAAAAAATCTCAAAAATCTACCCACATCCATGAGTTCAATCTAAAATAAAACCTAATTTCAAAATTTTAATCAACTAATTAACTAATTAAATTAATTATCCTAATCATATTTATTAGTGTTAATTAATCAAGGATAGATTAGTCACTTTTGTAAACATGTGGATAAGAGACTTTGTGCTTTACTTTAAAATAACCTTATTTTATCTCATTTGGTATACCCCAATTAATTTGGGTATACACCAATCAAGCCAGATAGAGAAAATGGAGTTCGAGTTGGAATAATAAGGTTCAGTCATATTCGTTAACTTTTCTTTTCTTTTTTTTGTCAGGAATTGATGGTGTGGGTCTCGGACTTATTTCGAATCACCAGGAATTGGGAAAGTAAGTAAATTTGTACCACTGGCTAATATTATGGATTTCGCAAGCCTCCGTGTAGTTTAATACTATCTGTGGAAGCCTAACTGCCGTCCTTCTGTAGTGAAGAGTGGCTAACTGATCCTGCGTTGCATGTTCACGTTGATATTGACACCCAACGACTTGATATTATGATTATTTCTGCTGATAATAAAAAATGAATCTAAAAATGAATTCTATATTGTAATTGTAGAGTGTTCGACATATGGTGTCTCCATATTCCGATTGAAGATCGTACCTCATTTAAAGGTAATCGATCTTTCTCATTATCTCAGTAAATTATCAGCATCATTTGCAAATCTTGTGAATTTAGCGTTTGAGTATATTCTTTTTCTTTTCTTTTTTATTTACTGTAGAGTTGGTCCAACTTGTGGAGAAAACAGTTAAAGATGAGCATGGGCGTTCACCGAGTAGACCCATATATCTTGTTGGAGAATCTATAGGAGCATGTCTTGCACTAGCTGTTGCCGCTCGTAATCCTACTATTGATCTTTTGCTAATACTCGCGAATCCAGGTGCCTATTTGGAATAAAATTCATTTGTCGTGATGCCTGTTTATGTTTTGCTAGAATGCAAACACACTAAATGGATCCCTGCTAGTTTTGGGAGGCAGGGCGGGGCGGGGCTCACTAACTAAACTGTGAGAGTCGGTTTTGGCTCTGTTCAAAACTCGAGGTCTGCGCATAACTGTTGTTTATTTAACTTGTTTAGTTTCATCTTTTGGCAGCTACATCATTTGAAAAGTCACAGCTTCCAAATCTTATCTCACTACTACAGGCCATTCCGGAACAACTTAATATTGGCCTTGTCAATATTCTAACTTCTTCCACAGGTTAATTTGTCATTTTTTTCTTCTTTTTTTTTGCCTATAGCATCTGTGTAATCTGTTGACACAGCTAGACATTAATAACCAGTTCTCCCATCTGCATTGTGAAACAGCAGGTGATTTCTTAAGAATGGCAATGTCTAGTGTACAAAAACAGCTTCCTGTTCCTCTAAGTATCCGTGAAGCAACCGAGAACTTATCTGAACTCTTGTCTGCTATTCCAGTAAGTTTAAACTAAACTTAGCAAAGAACGCTGTATCGCTCAAATTTTGCAACATTATATAAAGCACTATAGTGGCTTCTCGGGCGGAAGCATGATTGAGAGTCTAGGTGGGCTAAAACAATAGGTAGACTACGTTCTAAAATCTAATTGCTAAAAAGAACATATAAATTCTTTTTCCAAAAAGTATCTTTCAAGAAAAGAGTTTTTGGGTAGGTTTTAGGAATTTGGGGGTGGTTGGAGCACCCCTTGGCCCTCAGCCATTCCTTAATTAGAAGTAAGAGTCTAACTAGGAGTGGGCTTGACTAAATTTCTACCGAGATTTAAGTCAAAATAGCATGATTTATAAATGGGGATACCAGTTTTTGGAGACTGATACCATTTGGACGATCCAACGGTCCGGATCTGTTAAGATTTCTTTGTCCTATATGCAATGGATCAACCGAGAGGAAATCTGATATCCCCCTTATCAATCGTGCAGAATAGTATTTAGTTTAAAAGTATTTCTATTTTTACTTTTATTTTAGAAAAAATGATAATTTTACTTTTACTTTGCCTTTGTTTTTCATTTCTAAAAATATGAAAATACTGTATCACTTCACATAGAAGGAGCTGGAGAAGTGATATTTAGACTAACTTATGTGGGATTTTGAGGAGGCTTGAGCCTAGGTAAGCCAGGCTTAGGGGTGCACGTATCCTATCCATACCCGTCAACCCTACCCTACCCGTCAGTTTTTTAATCGTATCCTATCCTATCCACTATTTGGCGGGTAGGGTGGCGGATAAAGATTTTCTTAACCGCCAGTAAACGGGTAGGGTGGCGGGTATAGGCCATATCCTACCCACCCTACCTAGAGGTGCACATACCCTATCCATATCCGCCAACCCTACCCTACCCTACCCGCCAGTTTTTTAACCGTATCCTACCCTATCCATTATTTGGCGGGTAGGATTGCATGTAAAGATTTTCTTAACCGCCGGTAAACGGGTAGGGTGACGGGTATAGACCATATCCTACCCACCCTACCGGTTGTGCAGCCCTAGTCAGGCTCTAGTTGCACCCCTGATTTCGTCATTGACTCGTTAGCCTTCTCTATCTCTGTTTTAATCTCCGTTAAAGGTATTCAAATTCTCAATTTTTTTCCTTCCAATAATACAAAGCGATTTATATTTTTAAACTAAAAATATTTGAAAAAGCAATAAAAAACCTTTCAATAAATTCTTAGGGTGACAAAGACAAATCACTCAAGCTTTCATATTTTACCGGTGCTTGATTATCTAATTACTAATTTAAACACACAAAAAAAAAGGTTAAAACACACTTCCAAAGAAAAGAAAAAAAAAGTCACTACATGTGTTCTCACGGTGTATAGTATAGCAATCACATCATTCAATGGCAGGTCTTGGCTGATGTTTGGACAAAAGAATCAGTACTGTGGAAGTTAAAAATGACGGAGGCGGCTTCATTATATGCCAACTCCCGCATTCATGCTGTCAAAGCTCAGACTCTAATCCTTGCCAGGTTGTTTATATATTAAATCAAATTTACATAGATAGCAATTTCTAGTCCAAAATCCTGGTATTGTTAAATGTTGTCAATCTTTTAGTGGAAGGGACCAGTTGCTACCAAGTCTGGAGGAAGCTCAAAGACTCTCCAACCTACTGCCTACTTGCCAAATGCGGAACTTCAACGACAGTGGTCACAACCTATTTATGGTAGGAACAACCACCTCCTCTTTGGGGTATTGCCATTAGTTTGTTAGGAAGTATATCTCGAAGCATTTCGTTGCAACTCTTTTCGACGATGTTTGATAGTATTATGTTATGCATTATGCAGGAAGATGGTTTTAATTTGGTCACTGTAATCAAGGGTGCTGGATTTTATCGTCGTTCAAGCAAAATTGACTATGTATCTGATTATATCCCTCAAAACCATTCCGAGCTAAAGAAAGCAATTGATGGTTACGGGCAAGTGAAGCACTAGAATATTCTATCTCTTGCACCTTAGTTATATCTTTGTGTGTATATCTTAAAGTTTCATTCTCATTTCAGTGCTGTGATCTGTAGGTGGGTTAATATAGCTGCTGACCCTGTTATGCTCTCAACTTTAGAGGATGGGAAAATTGTGCGAGGCCTCGCAGGGATTCCTTCTGAGGGACCAGTTTTGTTTGTTGGTTATCACATGCTAATGGGATTTGATTTAGCTCCACTTATGTCCACTTTCCTGGAACAGAAAAATATTTTGATCAGAGGAATAGCGCATCCAATGTTTTTCCAGAATGAACTCGAAAAACGTCAACTAGATCCGTCAATATTTGACCCAATAAAAATCTTGGGTGCAGTTCCCGTATCACCAACCAACTTCTACAAACTTCTTGCGGAGAAATCTCATGTTCTACTGTACCCAGGAGGTGTGCGCGAGGCGTTTCATGGGAAGGTCTGCTGCTAGATTCGCTTTACTCTTTTGTTATATTGAAGGTATCTGAATAATCTCATTTCTTGTACTTTTATAGGGAGAGGAAAACAAGTTGTTCTGGCCATCTCAGTCAGAGTTCGTCAGAGTGGCTTCTAGATTTGGGGCTACAATCATTCCGTTTGGTGCTGTCGGCGCAGATGATCTCGTGGACGTAAGTGCTTAACACTTTCTCTTCCATATGTTTTGCATTTATTATGTGAATTGTTCTAAGCTTTGCCTCGCCAATCTAAAATGGTTCACTATATTCAGATTGTTCTTGACTATGACGATCTAATGAAGATTCCTTACGTGAAGGATGTAATAAACGAACTAAATAATGGAGTTGTGCAGTTAAGGTATGTACATTTGCGTAGCTTATGAATATTATTGTCTTTCGCACTCGTCTACAACATTTTCGATACGGGTTAATATTTTTAAGAAATTACATTTGCATTTTTGCATCTTGGCAGGACGGATACTGATGGAGAGATTGCAAAACAGAGGTTCTACCTGCCAGGAGTAGTCCCGAAACTCCCAGGTCGTTTTTACTACCTGTTCGGGAAGCCAATCGAAACACAAGGTGCGGTGTATGCCGCTGCTTGAAATTTCCATCCAAGATATGTTTTTGTTGAAGGGTGCAGCACAACTGACACTAGCTTTTTTTTTAGGGAGGAAGAATGAATTAAGAGACAAGGAGAAAGCTCAAGAACTATACATGCACACAAAATCTGAAGTTGAGAATTCAATAAAATATTTGAAGGAGAAAAGAGAGACAGACCCATACAGGAGTCTCTTGTCTAGGATATTGTATCAAGCAACCCATGATCCCAACTCCGAAATTCCCACATTCGAACCTTGATTATTCATTTGTAAGTACTCGTAGATAAATGAAACAGACAGTTATCTTACCAACATAGAAAAGAAAAGATGAAAATGAAGCAGAATTGTATATAAACCTGAAAGAAAGAAAGAAGTATACTCTGCCGTTTCAGGAAAAGTGATACTTTCACTTTTTCATTTTTATAACACATGGTTCACTTTGGTCCACGTTGAGCACAAGAATCATGATCAGATTTCGTGGGTAAAACTGCTGCGTCTAAATTCTTTCCAGGAACTATGCATCTATGCAGCCACGTAGGGGAGGAAACATCAATCACTGTCTCACTAACTTATCACCACACGTATTGTTCCGGTTAAATGTTGAGACTCTTCTGCATGAAGCTTCATCCTCGAAAACGAAGTATATTCAGCGAATTTTGAATTATCGCCGAGGCTCTATCACATCTTAGAGAAAAGAAAAACAAATTCGAAAACTAATGACAGGCAATAATATACTCGCTTAACAGTAGTAATAGATTAATAGAGTAGATTATTAAAAAGAAACAAAAAAAATCTTCTGTACATTCATGAAGAAACGTTTTCCAAACGCGACACCCGCTTTGTGTTCACAAAATTGGTTAAAAAGACCAAAATCAACAATTTTTGGGTGAAATGGACAGTTAGATTTTGATACTGTTTAAATGAACAAAAATGTAAAAATAGGCAGGATGTAATCAGTTTCATCGTGCCCATTTTCAAATATTTTTTCTTATTTTTAATTTACACAGGATGTATCCAGTTTCATCCTTACTATTTTTTAAATTTAAGCTAGGATGAAATCCTTGCAAAAAAATTTTTTGGTCATTTCACCCAAACTATTTTTTACTCGTCCATTTGAATCGTGATTTAAAAATATTTGGACAAATGACCCATTTTCCCTTTAGGAATTTGGGGTAGCTGGAGCAGCCCGAGGCGCTAGCCACGTTCTAATTCCGTTCAGTAGGGGAAGATGTGGGCTTGACCATATTTCTAACTGGCTTAAGCATATTCAACCCGAAATATCATAGATACTTTTCGTTTCAGGAAAAGCTTACTTTCACTTTCAAAATTAGTTACTCATTCAAACTTTCATATTTTGCTGTTGCTTGATTATCTAGTTACTAATTTAAACAAACAGAAAATAGAAAAACTAAAACATACTTCCAAAGAAAAGAAAAGAAAAACTTACTACAGGTGTTCTAACGGTGTATGCAGGTCTTGGCTGATGTTTGGACAAAAGAATCACTACTGTGGAAGTTAAAAATGATGGAGGCGGCTTCATTATATGCCAACTCCCGCATTCATGCTGTCAAAGCTCAGACTCTAATTCTTGCCAGGTTTTTATTCGTTACCATTTCAATCCAATTTACATAGATAAGTGATTGCTAATCCAAAATCCTGGTATTGTTAAATGTTGTCAACCTTTTAGTGGAAGGGACCAGTTGCTACCGAGTCTGGAGGAAGCTCAAAGACTCTCCAACCTACTGCCTACTTGCCAAATGCGGAACTTCAACGACAGTGGTCACAACCTATTTATGGTAGGAACAACCACCTCCACTTTGGGGTATTGCCGTTAGTTTTTGGGAAGTATATCTCGATGCATTTGCATTTCATTGTAACTCTTTTCGACGATGTTTGATAGTATTATGTTAATGCAGGAAGATGGTTTTAATTTGGTCACTGTAATCAAGGGTGCTGGATTTTATCGTCGATCAAGCAAAATTGACTATGTATCTGATTATATCCCTCAAAACCTTTCTGGGATAAAGAAAACAACTGATGGTTACGGGCAAGTGAAGCACTGCAAAGTTCTATCTCTTGCACCTTAGTTTTATTTTGACGCATTGTTGGCAAAAAGTTATTTCCTTGTGTGTATGTCATCAAGTTTCATTCTCATTTCAGTGTTTTGATCTGTAGGTGGGTTAGTATGGCTGCTGACCCTGTCATGCTCTCAACTTTAGAGGATGGGAAAATTGTGCGAGGCCTCGCAGGGATTCCTTCTGAAGGACCAGTTCTGTTTGTTGGTTATCACATGCTAATGGGATTTGATTTAGCTCCACTTATATCCACTTTCCTGGAACAGAAAAATATTTTGGTCAGGGGAATAGCGCATCCAATGTTTTTCCAGAATGAACTCGAAAAACGTCAACTAGATCCGTCGTTGTTTGACACACTGAAAATCTTGGGTGCAGTTCCTGTATCACCAACCTACTTTTATAAACTTCTTGCGGAAAAATCTCATGTTCTGTTGTACCCAGGAGGTGTGCGCGAGGCGTTTCATAGGAAGGTCTGCTGCTACATTCTCTTTTACCTCAATTGTTATATTGACGTGTATCTGAATGTCAGTTCTTATACTTTTTTAGGGAGAGGAGAACAAGTTGTTCTGGCCATCTCAGCCAGAGTTCGTCAGAGTGGCTTCTAGATTTGGGACTAAAATCGTTCCGTTTGGTGTTGTCGGCGCAGATGATCTCATGGACGTGAGTGCTTAACACTTTCTGTTCCATATGTTTTGCATTTATTATGTGAATTGTTACAAGCTTTGCCTCTCGCCAATCTAAAACTGTTCACTATGTTCAGATTGTTCTTGACTATGACGATCTAATGAAGATCCCTTATATTAAGGATGTAATAAGTGAACTAAATGATGCAATTAAGGTATACGCATCTCTTTTTCATTTGCATTTCTTAAGGTCTACCGCATAAGAAATTACATTTGCATTTTGCATCTTGGCAGGACGGATACTGACGGAGAGGTTGCAAAACAAAAGATCCACCTGCCAGGAGTAGTCCCAAAACTCCCAGGTCGTTTTTACTACCTGTTCGGGAAGCCAATCGAAACACAAGGTGCGCGGTGTATACGGCAGCTTGAAGTTTCCATTCAATATATGATTTTGTTGAAGGGTGCAGCGCAACTGACACTAGCTATATTTTTTTTGTAGGGAGGATGAATGAATTAGGAGACAAAGAACTATACATGTACACGAAGTCTGAAGTTGAGAATTCAATAAACTATTTGAAGGAGAAAAGAAAGACAGACCCATACAGGAGTCTCTTGTCTAGGCTTTTGTATCAAGCAACCCATGATCCCAACTCCGAAATTCCCACATTGGAACTTTGATTACTCCGGTGCCAATGTGAACATAAGTATAGCTAGTTATTCATTTGTAAGTACTCGTACATAAATGAAACAGACAGTTGCAGCTTACCAACACAGAAAAGAAATGATGAAAATGTAGGAGAATTGTATATAAATCTGAAAGAAACATACGCAAACCCGATATATTCTTAACGCGTGATTCATGTTTCATAAGTGAAGTGTGAGATCAAGGTTCACGCGACCATCGACAGCTTCAGAAGGCGAAGTAAGAGGACAGGAGCTGCTAGAAAGAGTGAGAGTAGTTGTAGGAGCAAAACTAGAGTACTGGTATGCGTACTCCACATGATGATGTTCCGGCCAGCTATAAGGTGCAGCAAATGGCACATCTAATATTGAAGAACAACAAGCATTGGTGTTGCTTTTGTTCTTTTTGATCATGTTCTTGTTCTTGATCTCAGGACATGCAAAGGACTCGTCAAGTGATTTTTGTAACTTTTGATCAGAGGCGTAACTTCGGAGAGTGGCAGCTCGCTCGTGCTTGTGAGCATTCTGATGACCGCCTAGAGCTTGAGATGTACAGAACTTCCGAGAGCAGTAAAGACAACAAAAGAGTCTCGACGGATCGATATGCCTTGTTGATGGTGGTGGTGGTGAGACCTTATACTTTACAGGAGTAGTATTCTTAGACTTTTTTAGGAAATCATAGAAACAAGAGTCGGCCATTGCAAAAGAGGGTGAAAGTTAGTGGTGGTGAGAGTTAATGGTTATCAAAGAGGGGGTTTTAATGCTTCCAAAGCTTTTACATTATAAGCAGCTAGCACCTAAATCCATGACCTCTGAAAATGACTTGATATTACCCTTGAAAATGACCAGGTGGCAACAGATACACAGACAAAGTATTTTACTTGAATTTCTTTTTGTTTAAAATTTAAGATTTATAGTTACAAAATAACATTTCGAGAATATTTTTAAGTAAAATTTTGAATGAAAAAATTAGAAGAAAAAAAAACATTAAAATTGGTTTTAAAAATCACTTTTAAACTGCAATCTTTTTCTTGTATTTAGAAATAGCTTTGAAATAAATAAGAAGACACAATTGGGGGACTAAAAAAAATATTATTGGGTAATTTAAGAATTTCTTGTCTAAATAACTTTTGTAATGGTCAAATTACTTTAAGTATCCTCCAAGGGTGATAACAGTCGGCGGTGGGAAGTGTGCTATCCGATAATGAGGATTATGGCCAAGGTGTTCTGACTAATCATTTTTTTCTCGGTTGCAAATTTTTTATTTGGAATTTAAATTTTTGTGAAGTTTTTTTTTTTCAATCTTCATTTTCTCACTTTTAAGAAAAACGTTAAAGGAAACAAATGATCAAACATAAATGTTTGACAAACAACATCCTAAACACATAAAAAAAAGTATTCTAACAAACATCGCAAAACCTAATTTATGATGATTGATGAAAAATATTCTCATTTCGCTGCTTTTAGACGACCTATTTATATAATTGAGTCCTGTAGGAATTTTTTATCATCAACATAACAAATGTTGTTTAATAGAATGCGAAAAACTAAAAAGTAGAGATACTAATAACTAAGATCAATTGTTTGACGTTTAACTGGGCTATAAACACTGATCAGGATGTCGTGATTCTCTTATTATGTTTTTTTTTTCTTCTGTTTCTTTGTCACTTTTCCAGTGACTTATAGTATATCTTTTTAGTTAAATTTGCATTTAAAAAACTGAAAAATAGAAGGATAGTAAAAATAAATAAAATCTAGAATAATATATGAATTTCACCTCGCATTAGTTGTGTAATAACTCTGACTCACTAAAACAAATTAGCATCTTACAAATAGCGCTAGTCTTAGATATTGCTTTTAACACTGGAAGTCATGCACGCGCATAAGATGAAACTAAAAGATTCTCTGTCACATAAGATGTTTAAAGATCTGCGTCACACTTCATGGCCTTACAAAAATGAATGGGCTGATTGACACAAAAGGACCTCCGTTGTTGGCCAATCATAAAACAAACTTGCCAAAAACATAACTGAACATTTTCTGTTCTCAAATGGGTAAGCCTGCAAATATAATCACAAAAACAGAAAGACTCGTAGAGAATATAAAGATCTCATAATCTACTTTAGATAAGACTTTTCCCTCCCTCGACACATGACATTGATAAATGAAGTGAAAACTAGAGGAGGAGGGATTTTAGGTGTTGCTAAGATAGGAAGTGAAAGGCTGGCTGGCTGATTATATGGGAACGAATGACATCAAAACAGGCCTTCTTTTCATGTAAATATATGTAAGCTCATTGTCAGGCTTCTGGACATCTCTCCTTTTTGCTTGCTTCTAGGAGTCTAAAAAGAAGAAAGAGCCATGCCAACTAGTAAGGTGCTCATAATTGGTGGCTCGATCATGCATTCCGAGCTTGTTTTTCTTTGTTGAAACACAAAATTGGTTAAAAAGATCAAAATCAACAATTTCTGGGTGAAAATGATATTTAGATTTTGATACTTTTTAAATGGACAAAATTGTAGAAATAGTCAGGATGTAAACAGTTTCATCCTACCCATTTTCAAAAAAAAAAATTATTTTTAATTTACATCAGGATGCATCCAGTTTCATCCTTGCTATTTTTTAAGTTTAAGCCAGGATGAATCCAGTTTCATCCTTGTTATTTTTTTGGTGTCCGTTTCACCCATACTAATTTTTAATCGTCCATTTGGACCATGTTTTCAAAGTATTTGGACAAATGACTCATTTTCACGGGTTGAAACTAGTTTTTCACAAAATGTCTGGCCTCTTGCAAACTAGGATTTGTTAGCATTTCAGTTAATGGGCCACTTCGGCCCAAGCAGATTTACATGTGTTCTTCATGTTTGGTTTGGCGCGCTCTCTTTACCAATCAAACTGCCAAAGTATCATCAAACATATTTCAATGTGCGAGTTTAAGTGGTTCAAGCACGAAGAAAGTTCAATTTCTTTTTGATTTTATATTTGAAAGTGGGAAGAAATTTCGTGGTGGAGATAAGAATGGAAAGGGGTCAAACTCGAAAGTAGAACTTCAGTTTAGTAAAGACCATAGTGGTTTATGTGTAGTCCACCATACTCAACACACACTTTTCATTTGTTCATGCTCCTTCTCTCTGTCAACCCTTCCAAAACTACAGTACTTTTCTATCTCCATCTATCTATGAAAAAGGATTTCCCTTTTTAAAAGTTGGTGAATTGATTCGAAACATTTTACGTCGTATAGTAAATAGTGAATGCAATCACAAGTCTGCATATTGTGCCTGTGGTTATTTTCATTTTAAAACTTTATGAAAACAACTAGCATTGTTGGATTATATGGCACACATATTATCCACCGAGGTGATCGAGGTGGTCAGTTAGCTTATGGTGCATCTAACGGACGTGTGTGGAGAAGATAATTACAAGACCAAGTCATGCATAAGATTACGCATTTTGACTAGTAACTCCTTTATTCTAGCTGGATAAGTTAGTTTACCTAGTCAATGTATTTTGCTACTCTAGGTTTAATTTTGATTCAATAATCCTATAAATCGGACTCATCGTGTAACTGTAATATTATCCCAGAATGATCAATCTCTGGAGATCAATAATCTAATTCACCCTACGGGGTTCCGTCAGTGGACGTAGGCGTTAGTGCCGAACCACTTTAATTATCTTGTCTTCTTTAATTATGCTTGATTGATTTTGCTTAATCGATGATCCGTCTCGATACCCATAATTTATTATGGTATCAGAGCAGGGAGATCCATTCAAATGCTTCCGCTTTCTATGTTCTTTTTTGTTATCTTTTTCATCTATTTGTGCATACTAGTCTTCAATATTAGTTTGTATTTTTAATGGATGATTTATTTATTTTTTCCATCAGAGTTATAGTCGGATAACTCTTCCCCGATATTCCCCGATAGTTGACGTATATCATGAATCTCCGGTTTATCAAAAGTTATCTTTTTAACCAAAAATTATGTTTTGCTTCTATGGTCAACTAATTTTATCTTCGTTACGGGTGACTAGATCATTTGCTTTCCTGTTCTCGTCCCATATCTTAGTGGTTTAATCATCAAATCACAATTTTGGGTTTTTTTGTATTACTTATCCTTTGTTTTATGAGCTTTAATTAACTTGCAAAGGATTTTCTGCATTTCGAAATTGGGTTTACCCAGGCAGATCAATTTTATCATTGTCTCTAATTTGTTCCGCATCTTTATCAGTTTTCATCAAGGATGCTCTTGCACAGGTCTTTTTGTTCTCAAACAATGAACAGTGAAGACGTGTGTAACATTCCATGGATGATCAAAAATCTCCATGTGCTTGTCTCTCTCTATTCATGTCTTGTTTATCGGTTATACAAGTTTAACTCATTGAGGTTTTGCTTCATAAAGACTTGAGATTTCTCCAATTTCAGGGGGCAATAAAATCTTCCTCGCAAACCTTGGTGCAAACCTAGTATTCATTCAGAGTACTTATTAGTTGTTTCATGCGTTTCATTCGCAACAACAAATTTTTGTATCATCAGTACTCATTATATGAGTCGTCAAATATATTTGATTTGATTTGTTATTTCTTTTCATTAAACGCATTTTTTTAGTTTTACATCTCATCATAATTGATGTTTTTATATTCTTGATAGTTATCTCATCAATAAAGCAGTCTTTTCTGTATTCAAGCAAAGATGTTGAGTTTGAAATCAATTATCATCAACTTCATGAGTTCTTTATCATAGTTGTTGACTATGGATATGGATCTTCGTGATTATTCCCATAATCAAATGGGGAGTGCCCTTCAAAAGAAGGCGATAACATTGCTTGGTCAATACTCTTTACCACTGATTCAGTAGGTAGTGTTCCACAATTTTGGTTTTATTTTCAAGATCAGATGATGGATTTATCTCAATATCCTAATCATAATCTGAAACATATCTTTCACCAATATTGGTTTTGATCGATCAAATCGATTCGTCATTTTTATGCTTTTCCAGCATAAGTTCCAAGGAGACAATAATGTTCTGTTTCTTCTTGAGTATGATCAGTTCCACCATCTACTGGAGCTTCTCATAGTTTCTTGAACTGCATTTCTGAGTTCTACTATACCCTTGTCATGTAGATGTACAGTACCCATCACCTTGTACGTACATCATCTTTGAATTCCAACTCCACTTTTCAATCACTTATAAAGAGAAATGGTTTGTCATTCTACACAGAGATCATACCTGTCGAAACATCAACAAACTGTTTTAGCTATTGATAACTTTTTGAAATTATAGTTTTCATTTGTGAAAAATTTCTTAAACAACCATCTGTTGATTCTGTTCCAAGCTGTTGGTTGCCTACAATATCTTGTCTTGGTTAAAAAAAAATCAACAAACCAAGATGTCTTGTCTACAATGGACAATACCAAAATGGTGCTGCTAAAATGAAGACTGTGAAAAGAAAAGAAGACAAAGGAGCCTAAATCAAGTTGCTGGCGGAAAAGAAAAATGTCAGCTCATAAAGTTCAACTGCCACTTCCAAGTACGTGAATGAAGCATCCATGTCATGGTCGAAGTACGTCATACAAAGTTTAGTTTACAAGGTTTCTTTTCAAGATATTGTCCAAGTTGCACACTTCATTTCTCTCCGTGTCCAACTTGAGGGGGGGTGTTGGATTATATGGCACACATATTATCCACCGAGGTGATCGAGGTGGTCAGTTAGCTTATGGTACATTCAACGGACGTGTGGAGAAGATAATTACAAGACCAAGTCATGCATAGGATTACGCATTCTGGCTAGTAACTCCTTTATTCTGGCTGGATAAGTTAGTTTACCTAGTCAATGTATTTTTCTACTCTAGGTTTAATTTTTATTCAATAATCCTATAAATAGGACTCATCGTGTAACTGTAATATTATCCCAGAATGATCAATCTCTGGAGATCAATATCTAATTCACCCTACGGGGTTCCGTCAGTGGACGTAGGCGTTAGTGCCGAACCACTTTAATTCTCTTGTCTTCTTTAATTATGCTTGATTGATTTTGCTTAATCGATGATCCGTCTCGATACCCATAATTTATTAAGCATCACGAGGTTCACCTCTACTTTCTCGGAAATGATAGGTCGACCAAACGGATATCCCGATCTCAGTCCCGCATGTAATAAGCAACCCAAGTGTTAGAGGGTTTGGATCTTTTCCGTTGATTTTCCTGTCGGGACAATTTGCGGGTGAAAATGTCGATAACTCTAATAGCGCCCCTTCTTCTTATTTTTTTCCGAAAGAGGCTGACTTCCTACGATGATAATACCGATTTTGGAGATTGGAAACATTACATAGATTCGTCAAGATCATAATACATTCATCATAGTTATAGTATCTCCGATAATTTGTAACTAGCAATTATATTATTACAAACACAAAGTGGTGATTGGATTAGATCCAACCCGGCATTTCCAAGAACATGTACATTTAAGTAACATGAAAAAGTTTTCAAAATAATAATATCTATATATCTCAAGGTAGCAATGTCTGAAGTAGCATGAGTCATTGGAATCTTTCTTTAAGGATAATAGGCCTTTATTGGGGAATCATAGATCTAGATATCCTCCAAGAATCTAGAAATATCATTATTATTCACTTTATACTTGTTGTATATGTTTTTATATAAACATATTACACTTCATAATAGCTCTCCATATAGACTTTCCATAAGACCATAGGAGGTCGCCTTTCAACGAAACTTCCCCTGCACCATTCTTTTCAGTAATAACCTTCCTCCACAAAGCATATCGTTCCACAACATATCTCCAAGACCATTTACACAACAGAGATTGATTCATTTTCCTTAAATTTTTTATGCCTAGATCACCAAACTTTTTTCTTTTACAAAGATCTCTCCACTTTACAAGAGGAATCCTCTTCCTATCCATGTTATTAATACAATGCTTTGAATTTCCTTCCTCGATTTTAGATAGATATGATAAAATCCAAAGGTATTTATGATGGAATAAATAAAACCCTAAAGAAGCTTATTATCCAAAAGCTTGGTGTAGGATTTGTACACCAAAAGCTTGTGAGGGTATAGGAATTCGAAACCCACATAAAATGAATATTTCTCTACTTAGTAAATTGACTTGGAGATTACTGAACAACCAAGATGATTTACGGGATAGGCTTCTTAAAGGTAATTACTTCCCAAAAACTCATCCTTGTCATAAAAATAGTCAATATAATACTTTTTGGATTTGGACAAGTATTATAAAAGGGTTAGAAGTTATAAAGCGCAATAGTGTGTAGGAAATTAGAAATGAGAGGAATATTCATATATCAAAGGATAGTTGGTAACTAATATAGGTATTTTGAATAATTGGTAACATGATGCGTTAACATATGTTTTTGATCTTATCGATGTGGATGGTAATTGGAATTTTCCATTGATTGCATGATTATGTGTTTCCTTTATCTATTGCCACTAGAATTAAGTTTATTTATATAAACTTAAAAACGCATGACAGATTAAGATGGTTAGGCTGTAAAAAGGAGAATTTTCCACTAAATCGACTTATAAAATTTTGTCTAATGAACATCATAATAATGCTAAGAGATTCTGGAAAAAAATCTGGCATATAAAAATTATACCCAGAATAAACCTTTTTACTTGGAAGATGGTTGTTGATGTCGTATACCACTGTAAGCAAAAATGAGAGGAGTTCTAAAGCATGTCAAGACTTTCTATGTTATATGTAATGCAACACATATGGAAACTTTTGTACATATTTTTATCTTGTGTAATTTTATTAGAACAGTTTGGTTTGGATTGGGAATTCAAAAGCCTCCATACAATGATGACTTCCTAGCTTGTGTAAAATTATAGTTTTCATCTGCTATATGGAATTGGAAAGAAGTTTTCAGTATTATTTGTTGGAAGATATAGAATCATAGAAGTGATGTTACTTTCCATAAGTCTAAACCTAACCCTATGGAAATTCAATGTTTCTTAGAGGAATGGGGGTCTAATTCTGATTTACAGGTTCCTCAACATTCTAGAAGAAAAACTGAAAATTCTCAATACTGGCAAAAACATTAGCTATAAAGAAAGCGGTTCAATGGGCAGTGGATTTGAAGGTGATGCATACAAAATTAGAACAGAGTGTAAGGATATGGTAGCTTTTTTGAACAACAAGTCATCTATCTATGAATGGATAAAGAAAACAATTTTTAATGATGTACACTTTTTTTTGATAATAATAATACAGTAGAAACTCTTTTAATTAATATTCGATTATCTAATAAATTCTCTTAAATAATGATTTTAGCCGGTCCCGAGTCGGGGACAACGGGCCAAATTAATAATTCGTTAAATTATAAGATAATATTTTTTTGATTACCTATGCAGATCCCATATGAAATATAAATTAATAATGCATTATATATATATTTAATACATTAATGATTTACGAAGATTTTTTTTTAAATGAATTAATTGTCTTCGTTTTTTTGCTAAAATAAATATAGCATTGAATTTCATCTCTAATTTTTCTCATCATTGCAAGAATTTTTGGTGTTGTTGGATTATCCTTCTTGTGCTTGAATAATGCTCTACGAATTTCATCGGTCATTGTTGATTTTTTAACACCTTTAAGATGAGAAGCCATATTTGTGTGTATGATATGTTTGTGTTAGTAGTATGATTTCATATTGTATTTATATAAAATATTTTTTATTTGTTAGTAATATGATTTCATATTGTATTTCTATATGATTTATTTTTTTGATAAAAATTTATTTATAAAATATGATTTGATATTGTGTTTATAAAAAATATGATTTGTTATTGATATTGTGTTTATATAAGAAATTAAAAATATGATTGGATATTATGTTTATAAAAATATGATTTGATATTGATATTGTATTTATATAGGAAATATAAAAGATATGATATGATATCTTGTTTGTATAGAAACTAATTATTTTATATGAAATTCGTCTATAAATTAATAAGCATTAATTTATCGATTAATTAATATCTCGCTTAATTAATAAATTTTGATGGTCTCGACAGCATTAATTTATAGAGTTTTTACTGTAGTGTGATACTTATGTACACGGGGACCATAACGGGAAGGTAGATAAACTAGCTAATAGAGTCGTGTTTAAAAAAAATTATGTCTCAAATGACTAACAAAATTGTATTTTAAAGTGTAAAATCCCAGATGATATTGTAAAGGGTCTTGGCATCATGTTCTACATTGCTTAATGTCTAATATATTATCTTGTCTATCGAAAAAATAGTAATCTTATTTTTGCATTGGACCATTTATATTGTCTTTTTTTTTTCTTTTTCGCTAAGCTAGGGTCATTATTCATCACTGCAAGTGATGTTTGTCAAAGTTGCTTCTTGCTCTTGTCATAGTGATTACACAATCTATTGTCTTTATCAAAAGGCATAATGATTTATAATTTCATAAATATAACTTAAATAAATAGATTAGAACGAAAAGTATGATCCCAAAGGCCCATCCCAAAAAGAACTACATAATTTTGAATCGTGAATTCCTAACCATTACTTCTTTTCAGATTCCAAGAACCATATACTAGGCCTCTAACCGGCTTAAGTACACATAAAAATGGTTAACAGGAATGTCCCTTCTATAGAATAATAGATCGTGAATTTATAATATTTTTTTGTAACTTTGGAAAATTGTTTAAGATAAATGCAACTAAGTTGTTAAGTTAGATCACACTCGGCCATATATACCAAGAAGTAAAGCCACCTTAAGCCCCTTGAATTCTGATTTTTTTTTACTTTGAGTTTATAAAATTTTCCATTGCAAAGAATAATAATTTCTCTATAACTTTTATGTCAGTACGATTATTAGCCCCAACAAAATTACAAATGCAAAGTACAACTATATATAAAATTAAACACTCCATTCAAAATAACATTTGTTCAACATCTCAATCATGAATTGCTTACATTACTGTAAAAAGGAGCTCAGAAGATGAAGTCATGAAACTTAAGAAATGTAGTGTTTCTTGTAGTAGTTTTTATTTACAAGTTTGAATAGCATATTTTAGTACGTGTTACGTTTCAAAAATAAAGAAATTTAGCCTTATTTTGGTATTACTCTTACTCGTGATATTCCAGAATCCATTTGCAATTTATAATGAAGCCTATTATAGGGGCTCCAAGTTTTTGGTTTTGAGAGCTCCTATAGATTCAAGTGCCCCAAATGTGGATAAAGGGGTATTTCACCCATAACAAAAATACAAAAATAATCTTTAATTATATTTATTACTTACCCATAAATAATTAACCTAAATCCAAAAACTAAACCTAAACCTAAACCTAATCAATATTATCTCTTATTCTCATCTTTTTTCCATCGTCTCTTCGTCTTCTTCCTTTTTTTTCTTTTTTTTGTTGTTGGTTGTTCTTCAATCAAGATTAGTCATCAATTTCCGCAAGTAATTACTTCAATTAGGTAAGAATCGAAAACCCACACTTTTTTGTTGCTTTTGATCGCATAAATAGGTTGGATTTGATAAATTAGGGATTTTGAAATAATTTCAGAATTACATTTGGCTGGGAAATATTGGTTTTCCCAACCGTAACTCAATTATACGGTTGGAAAAATATGAACTCCCAACTGTATTTGAACCTGGGTTTCTTTTACTGTTGGGAATTCCAACCGTATACGATAGTTACGGTTGGGAAAATATAAACTCTCAACTGTATTTTAACCTAGGCTTTTTTTTATGGTTTTTTGGGAAAACTGGAGACTCCCAACCGTATGCTAAATTAAAAAAGGTTTCCATTTTGATTTTCAGACCCTAACTAAATATTAGTCTAACTTAATCACTAATGATACTGAATTTTGTTAATCTAAAATTATTAGCACTAACTAATTGAGAATATACCATTAACAAAATTAATAGGTTAAGGGGTTTTGTTGATTACTATTTCACAATTCTATCTATTTTGTCATCTTGTGAATCCTAAAACCCAAAAATTTGGAGCCCAATTTTTTTCATAATATCCATTGGGGAAAAGAAAAAAAAAGTTCTAATGCGGGGTGTTCGGGGTTCACAAAAAGTCAAGCTATGGCCACCTAAATGCAAAAGGGTCCCGATAGAATCAAGCACTCACGGTCCTCCTAAATCATCATTCTGACTGTTAGCTAGCTAGATGGCACTTATGGCATTTCATGCATGAATGCACATTGCCATAATTGATTGTAAATTTATAATTACTGTTCACAGATGAGAGCCAATTCATTAGACTCTAGTTAATTTTAATGAATAAATATAAATTGAATATGTCATCAATGGTTGCCCTTTGAAATTTGAATAATTTGAAGTGAATTTTACAACCATACACTGTGCACTGCATACTGCATCTCAATGGTGGTCCTGTCCGTTTCTTGTACATGTAAATCCACGACCACACGTTTCCCTGAATGAAACCTACAGTGCTGCATATACCTATCTAACTGCCTATACATAACAGCAGTACTATATACGAAGGATGATATCGTTGGTGGTCGTCATCATGACAATTTACTCATGGCTATTATTACTTTTATCTATTTTAATCACTGTACTTTTATTGACTTGGTGCCATTTCTAGTCATGCATTTCACATTTTGAAGTCTTGTACCCCTGTTTTGGAGTTGGAAGGCGACAGCCTCTACCAAATCAGCCAACTAAACATCGCCGTCATTGTACTACATTGGTAAGTTTCTTGGTGATGATATCACTGATCTGAGTTTGAAACGCGCCAACACCTATTTTTTTACCTATAAATAAAAAGAAAATCAATTAGTACTATACACAATTTAAGACATGATATCGAGTACTGTTTTTTTTTCTTGAAGGTCCAGTGTTCCGAAACTTACGAATACAGTCCATCCCAACAAGTTAAAATTTAGCTCAGCACAGTACGTAATTTAGCCCGACAACTTTGTGGGTTGTGTTGGGCTAGACTAATCGGTACAATGACACAACACGACGCGCTACACAAAGAAACACATGGCGTGATAAAGCATAACACATTAAGAAAACACGTCGTAACATACATAAAACATGACACAGTCCATCACATTTTATGTATATCTCACAAAAGAGTCTTTATTCTGGCCAATTTTTGACGTTTTATTATCTTTACGTTGACATATTTATAACAACATATAGAACACCTAAATAGTTATAATAAAGCATAACACATTAAGAAAACACGTCATAACATGCATAAAACATGACACAGTCCATCACATTTTATGTATATCTCACAAAAGAGTCTTTATTCTGGCCAATTTTTGACGTTTTATTATCTTTATGTTGACATATTTATAACAACATATATAACACCTAAATATTTGGTAAATTTTTTGTTTATTTTGGAAACATGAAATAAATGTGCCCGGCGCAGCACATCAAGTTTATGTTTCTGGCACATCACAGCATTCCGTCTAGCACGACATTACACGACACCCCTTCGTCTCTAGCACAAGACAATAGGGCACGCAACACATTAAGCACATAACTTCGTGAGGTGCGTTATGCTGGGCCCGCGTGCTCTATACCTCTACTTACAAATATCAGGAAACTTAGTCGATAATACTCTCAATCCAAAATTGTAAGCTTGTAATGTTTGTGTTAGTATGGGAAAATACTCAAATCTCCCTCCTTGTAATTTCAATATACGCTTTAGTCACAATACATTTATTTCTTTCCGCAATCTAATATATTATTCTCTGCTTATAAAAAGAAACAAATTATCCTCAACTTTGCTTTCTAGTTAAGTAGCCTCCTCTCACGTGTGAATTTTTGTTGTTTTAATAAACCAGGTCGCAAACATTAGAAGTCGGAATGTGCCTCCACTATATGTTTGTTTCACAAACCTACAATATATTTGTTTCATAAACCTATAATTGGAAGCGGAAAGGCACTAAGAACAACACTTTCACAGTTAAATCATCTTATAGATTGAAATACTCCTAACATAGCAGTTTAGCAAGTAATTCTATTTTCTCATGGTCTAAATTATGGAAAGTGCAGTTACCCCCTGAGGTTACATATTTTTTGTGGAAATGTTTTCAATCATGTTTGCCTACTAGAGATAGAATAACAATATTTGTTCTGAATGTTGAAATTGTTTATCATATTTATGATTCTCATGATAAAAATATGCATCAATTGTTTATTGATTGTGTTCTTGCCAGTGGAATATGGTTTCCCATATATAGGTACGCGTACCCTGTTGATTTGAGATCGAAAATATGGGGCAGACGCGCATACCTAGTCACGTACCCCTAGGATCTGTGTTTGTGAATAGGGTATACATAACCGGTACGCGTAGCCCATGAGCCTGAGTTCGTAGATTTTCCATAAGTATGTATACCAGTATGCATACCTACCTAGTTATGATTTAAGCACAAGCTGACAAACTATTTTACAAATATGTTCGGCTTTGCTAAAACTCTTCTAAACACTTCTAAGACAACTTTTTTCACAAAATCTCTTGAGCTTGTGAATCATAGTTTGAGTCTTGAGTGTTATTGAACACCACTTAGCCTTGTAAATTCAATAGGCATATTTTCCAACATGAACCAACACTTGCATGGTTCAAGAATCCCAGAGCACAGTGCATATTCTTCTATGCAATTTCAAGGCGGACTTCTGACATGTTTACATGGATTCTTGTTAAGAAACTCATCTAAATTGAGAAAGTTTTTGCTTAGAACTAAAGTTATCTTAGCTTGAATTCAAAGCTACCTAGATCGTTAAAAATCTATAAATAGAGAAACTCATACAACATGATTTCTCAGTCTCTAGGACTCTAGCGTTCTAGTTTCTTGCAATATTCGTCCTCTATAACCTAGACATCCTCTGTGAAACATAATTAGCTTAAGACTTTGAAGACTTCACTTACAGATTCTTGAATCCCGGTTAGACTATCTTTTACATCATAGTTCGTGTATCCGTATCTTGTTCTTATTGATCTTTTATGTTTTGGTAATCTCATATCAGGAACGAGATACATGAAATCATAAAGTTCTCTTCGTCTCAGACTTTTCCTCAAGATAGATATTTAAACTCTTATTTGACTTTTTTGGATTGTTCTTGAGAGGTGTTTAGTAATCCAGGCTTCTCACTTAACTGAGTGTAAGTTTTTCGGATTCGTGAGGTTTGATGGACTTTGTTTATTACAAACAGATTTCCGAACCTAGATTGAAAAATTAAAAGGGAAATCAAATCTGTTCATCTGTTAAAGGCATATTGGTGTCAAAAAGTCTTCACTGAGATTGAATTGCTTGGATATTTAACTAGGTCTCAACTACATTCCAGTACGAAGTCTGATAATAGGATAGTGTTTATAGCGGTTTAACACATTATGGTGTTCAAAGTTGGACAAGGTCCCTGGATTTTTCTGCCATTGCAGTTTTCCTCGTTAACAAAATTCGGGTATGTCTTATGTTTTTCCTTTTTCGTATTACATTGTTTATCTTTGTAATAAGAACATCACAAGTAGTACATAACCAATCTAGATAGTTTAGGTCCTTATTAATTGAGATAAAAAAAAAGATTCGTTCTTATTAAATTTGCATCTTGAAAGATTGATCACAAGTTTTATACTTGTAAGAATTTAGATCCTCTTAATTCGGATACGACTAGATTGATCTTAGATATCGATTTTTGAGATCGTCCAAGAACTCTTCTACACAATTAGGTTCGCGTACTTTCAGTCTAAACATATTCAGTGTGGAAGAGAAAGAGAAAAACTATGTATACAATCTTAATCAATGGTCTTTGCTTTGACCTATTTATGATTGTATTAGGTTTTGTCCATACGTGTTGATGAACGAAAAATTTGGTGGTGTATTTGATTCCCTCTTCTTTTCAGCTTGTTTTTGGGAAATTCAACCAAAATGATTGGGGAAACCAATATATTTTTGTGTTAAAACTGGAACTGCCTTATGAAGTGCAGCTGGAACGAGTTTGCGACCCTCTCCTTAATTGTGTCTTCTTATTTTCACGCTCGAACTTGCCAGAGTCTCTCCCGGTGGAATGGGTTGCAATGAAGGCTACATTTAGCAACCAACGAAGTAAATTAAAGTTTGTAGCAGATCTATCTTGATATAGTTTCAACTCAGTAAATGTATATATATATAGTTGTATGGGATCCATTCTACCTTCAAGAAAGCAATGGAGTTAAAGTTATCTCATATTATCTTAAAAAGTGATGCCAAAAACCATATTCATTGTTGGAACTTGTAACGACGAAACAATCATTCGATAAATCAAGTAGTACTAAAAATAAATAACTGAAATTAAAGAAACGATTTGACACGAGCACAGAGCCACCTGTTCTACAAATTATCATTCACACAATAGTCTGTGAGTATACCTCAAGAATGAGGGATAGTGTATCCCAACAACAGAGATGTATCCAGGATAGAACTGCTTGATATAGTTTGTATAAACGCAATACAAACTAACAACTCTTCGAGCTCAACTGTAAAGATGGAAGGAAATAAACAAGCAAGGGGAAAATAACGAGGGATACCAGTATAGCATCCTCTGGGATGATGTTTTGGAACTAAGAAATCGATTTGCTTTTATAGGAGGCAAAGAAAATAATTGGAGCTAAACTAAGACACCAAGCCCAAGAAAAATCATACGGAAGCGTGTGCTTTGTACAAAAGTATGTTCACCCAAGTGTCAAACTTAGGATTGTGAGAATCCTAGTAATAAAGAGAGTGGGACTAAAGATGAACAAGTAATTGAGGGATACACGAATTAATTGTGAGATATTTTAAAGTAGCTTCTGGAACTAAAGAAACCTGAAAAAACTTGTCGTTTTGAACTGTCATCAATGAATAACCATGCCGACAACTACAGAACATATCCCCAATTAGTTCGTGTATCCTCCAATTGCTTGTTCCTAAGAGCAAGGGGTAACTCCTTCATTTGAAGAAGTGAACTACCAATTTACTTTAATTAAATGCTACTATGGGTCACTACCACCCCACTTCCACCTCGTTCATATACTCGTTCAGTTGAACGAACGGTTGGTAGTAACACACTAGACGGGAGACTGTCTCCTGTGTGTAAAAATCATCATAAACAGGAGGTTGTCCCCCGTGTGGGCATAAAAATAGGAGTACACGAGAGACAGTCCCCCGTCTACATGGAAATTTTGCTTCGGACAGGGGATAGTCCCCATCTATATGGAAATTTTACTTTGTACTGGGATAGTCCCCCGTCTATAAAAAAATAGATTTGGATATGGGGACAGTCCCCCTCTGTTCTCATTTTTACCAAAATAAAAAAAATTGCACATAATATCTTCCCTCCTTCGTATGAAAGAGTTAGTCTCCATTTGGAGAGTATCCATAAGCCTTCTAAAGCCTTGCTCTAGAAAACTCCACCCTATAGAATGGGACAACGTAACAAAACCTTTATCTGAAGAAGGATTAGGAATAAGAAAGAGAAGTGATCATAACAAGGCACTTCTCATGAAGAGAATCTGGAATCTATATGATCAACCTAACTCTATCTGCGGAAGTCTCTTCAGTGCAAAGTATCTTGATCAACAACCAATTTACAAGGCATTCAAACTATACCCTCCTCCGCCAGTCCTCAATGGAGACAACTGGCTTCAATTGTCCCTACCATGCAACATCTAATTTTTCATCGTATTGGAAATGGATTATAAACCCCAATAGGGACAGTTGGATTCCTTACTCAACAAATCTAGACCGGACACATTGCTACCCAATCCAAATGGTGGCAGATTTCATCGATCCAATATCCCACTCCTGAAATCATGAAAAATTAAGCACCCTACCTAATCCTATAATCCAAAAAAATCATAAACATCCACCTTCCCCAAAATATCCCCCAAGATAAAAAATTATGGCCACACTGAGAATCTGGAAACTACACTACCTCTTCAGCATACAAATGTCTAACCCAAGGTCAACCAACTCAAATCACTCTACCACCTACCAAATTTCTATGGACTTTGCCATGTCCACCAAAAATTCGGCTTTTCTTGTGGAAAGCCATCAATGAAGGACTACCAACCTTCTATCTCCTACATCACATCCATTTAACCAACTCAGACATTTTGCCGAGATGTAACACGGATCCAGAATCCGCAAGTCACCTTCTAATTCATTGTCCGACGGCAACCAATTCATGGAACATCTTATTCAACCAATCTACAAGTTCATTAACCTCCAAATATCCCCCTCCCCCCCCCCCAACTTTCACCTTAACACCTCAAACAACCATATCCCAAATCCTTCAACAACCAACATCAACATCTGCAATCTCCTCGTTTTTTTTTTATATTTTGGACTTATGGCTGGCTAGGAATGATTTAATATACCAACAGAAGCAAACAAATTCAGAAAAAATCCTAACCTGGGCACAAAAACTGCAACAAGAATACTACAGGGATATACACTCTTCTCCACCAATCATTCCAGGAGATACACCGATATTTAACCACCCATAAGAGATAAAAGGATATCAACAATGTCGGTGGGATGGTCCATTCCGAACATCAACTGGATCAAGATTAACACGGATGGAGCAGGCAGAGGTCACCCAGGATTTGCGGGAGCGGGATTCATCTGCAGAAACTCCGACGCACGAACTTTAATAGCTCTAGCTCAACCACTGGGAATTACGACTGCATTAACTGTGGAAACTTGGGCTCTGCTATTGAACACAAGAACAGCAACAGAGAGGCAATGGCCAAGAGTTCTCTTTGAAACGGGCTCAGAAAACCTTCTGTGTTTCATAACTTCCTCTACCCTCTACCTTAGCGCATAGCAGGAATGATTAAAGAAATAAAAAGTAGACTCCGACAGATCCCGCAAGTTGTTGTTCAACACAACTACAGGGAAGGAAATCAAGCAGCCGACGGAATGGCCAACCATGCAGCAGATGGAAGCCAAACATGAAATTCTTCAACCAAAAATATGGGATCAGTCAATCTCATCTTTTATTAGTCACATTTTATTTCAGAACTCTGTGAGTACCACATACCCGCGACAAATTCTAATCTAATTCCTTTTAATAATATGCATGTTTCAAAAAAAAAAAAAAATGATAGTGTCCTCGGTGACACATACGTCCTACGATCAATTGCCAAAAGAAAAAAAAAACTCAATTTTAAAACTAAATTTCTCCACCATTGACAAAAAAAGAAGAAGGTGCTCACTCCCTTAGTCCCTTGCCGCTTGGGCCAAATAATATCAGTACATGTTTTGGTCCTCGACTTCTCAACTCCTTTATGGTTGGCTAGCCTCTCGTGGGTGAGCTATTTTAATAAAATTTTCGTTTTGCTTTAGACAAAGAAAAGAAATGAAAAGAAAAACACATATGCCCACAGTCCCAGACCTTGATATCCTTCAACATACTTATAAACGACAGTTGTATTGTCATGTATTGGATGTACCACTATCTTTTATACAACTAGCATTTATTACACGGCTCTCTTTATAAGTTAACTGAAACAAGCTGAGTTACCTCATCCCCACTGTTTCTCTCCCCCTCTCTCTCATTTTGCATTTTACAGAGTTTTTTGTAAAGGGACTGATCTCTACAATGAAGTTCATGGTTATTCTCACAAGGATGCTGTTGGTGGTGGTGGCAGTGTTTTCAATTACAACAACAAATGCAAATGTGGAAGGAGATGCATTATATGCACTAAGAAGAGCAGTAAAAGATCCGGGCAATGTTCTACAAAGTTGGGATCCAACCTTAGTCAATCCTTGTACTTGGTTTCATGTTACTTGTAACAAAGATGGCAGAGTTACTAGATTGTAAGTAGATATATATATATATATACATATATGGAATGTGTCTAGTGAACAACTTGATAGTTTCTATATCTAACTCTTCTTGTTTGTGTTGATGATGATGATGCAGAGATTTGGGAAATGCAAAGTTGTCTGGTAATTTGGTTCCTGAGTTAGCGAAGCTTGAACACTTACAATATCTGTAAGAGATTGACAGTATCATCATAGATTACATTTTCTCTTCTGCTTATTCCTTTTTTTTCATTAATTTGACAATTATTATATTGGTATTTCCTGCAGTGAGTTGTATAAGAACAACTTGGTGGGGAGTATACCAAAGGAGCTAGGAAATGGATTGAAAAACCTAGTGAGCTTGGATCTTTACCACAATAATCTTACTGGTTCCATTCCTACATCTCTCTCCAAACTCTCTCATCTCAGATTCTTGTAAGTTTTTTATCTCTCTCTATCTCTGTGTTAGAAGGAGTAAATTCATTCATTTGAGAAAAAGATAGGAATAGGAATGACGTGTGTTGGTGGGCAATGTCCATATGTAGCCATCTTTCTTAGCTATTGCAGTATGGGTTTTTGCATCTAAAAATTAAGACATTTAGAAGCTATGTACGAGCTAGTGGGGTGGAAATTGATGCATGACTGTTGATGATCAGGAACAATAACTACTATTGGTGTAGTAGTTGTTGTTGTTAAGTCTTTTCTTTGCTTCCAGTACTTGAACTTGCTACAATGTGAATGATATATGCATACATGCTCACGCAATGTCTTCCTGTCTCTGCAGTGTAATAAATTTTTTTTTTTTTTTTGTAGAAGACTGAATGGAAACGGACTGACAGGAAGAATACCTAGAGATCTTACCAAGCTTGGCAACCTCAAGAGCTTAGATGTCTCAGACAATGACTTATGTGGTACTATTCCGACTACAGGGTCCTTCACCAAATTCACCGAGAAGAGGTGAGATTCATGTCCCATTCCCATTGTCTCATTTATTAAATTTAGTGTAGTACTGATCATGATATGAGTAATTTGTATTATCTATTCGTGGCATACTGGCATTGATGGTTTTGTCTGAATTTACAGTTATGAGAACAATCCAAGACTAGAAGGGCCAGAGTTGATGGGTTTTGTGAGATATGATGTTGGCAACTGCAACTGAGATTTATCATGGACTGCATCATCCAACTCCATGACATCATTGACCTCATCTTGCCTCACTACCAAAATTGGCTCCAGTGTAGTTATTGTATTTGGCCTTTCAAAAATGTAATTTCCATAAGTTGTTTAATGTATTTTCTCATTAAAGAGATATATTGTTGCCATCAAGGTGTTAATTCCATACCAGGTCCATATCTTTAGGTGTATGTATTGCACAACCACAAAACACACTAGCTTGTTCAGAAAATGTATCATCTTCCAAAGCAATGGCTGCAATTCTCATGTAAACCTAGTCAAAACCAAATGACTCTAAATATGCAAAGAGAACCACCAATTAGTAACCAGGCACCATCCCCCTGCATTTCAATTATTTTGTTGGATCTGTCAGACAGTAAGTCTTAACTGAGGAGGTCCACCGCCAGGCATGGTCCATTTTGTTCTATGTTACTTACCTATATGACAAGAAAATCCTAGACATTTTGTGTACTGTTCTTCTTTCTTCAAAGAAACTCAAGGGTAATAACAACAACTTATTATCGTCTAGTCAATACCACATTCTGTTTCCCCCTAACACAATAAATGCCTTCTACCAAGCAATAACATGTAGATATGGATAGGACATTGTAGTTCACATGCAATAGATTGGGCCACATGGACCCTCCTTATCCTTATCACTTGTGTTTCTACTCGAGTAGTCTCTTCAAAGTTCAAAGACCAACAGAGGAAGAAAAGATTTCCAAAATTTGAACTGAAAGTGAAAAAACACTTTTACAATTGAACATTATTGTTTAATTTTTTTATTGAAAAGACGAAAATCTTTACAGGTTGATTGATGTCTCACCCATTATGAACAAAAAGGAAGGAAATGATGTGGGTGTTGATGACCGGAATATGTACAAATATGCCAGCATGATCGAGAATGTGAATATAGGAGAGTCCCTTACTAGGAGAGACGACTACGTACATTGTTCTCGTTGTCGAATGTCGAGATATCAGTCTTGGAAGTCAAAGTATTTTGGATTCTCCGGGAAATGGTAGTCTGTGTTCAACTGCCATGACAAAGTAAACAAAGCCTTGGTAAAACAAACATCAAAATCAAGTTAGACGTCAAAGAAGAATGGATACACAAACAAGAAAAATGGAAACTAAAATCAAACCGAACGAACAAATAACCTCACGGAAGCAACTATGAAAAGAAACCTTGATTTTTAAAAATAACATCAATATGCATTATCGGAGAAGAATGTTAATACTAATATAAGATTTTAGAATAACAGACATACCTTTCCTTCGTCAGAGTCTGAATGGCGCTGAGGAAAAACGACCCTCAAGTCATCATATAAGTAGAATCGCCGTTCACCTCCAACGTCCAAGCTATTAGTTTGTGGGTTGGATAAAGGATCAGATTTGCACCTTTGCAGCGACTTTGAACATCTCTTAGAGAGGCATAGAAAACGAAGATGAAGGGCATACCGCAGAACACCAGCAGTGTTCTCATTGATAGGACTATGAAAAAACCTCTTGTCAGTTTCTTCACTCGTTTCCATTGGAGTCTTCTCCTGCTGACTGCCATGTAATTCATTTGTCTGAGAAAGATCATCCCCTGGAGAAAGCAACAAGCAGTTCATCTCTCCACTATGTTGGGTCCGACCTGGCTGGGGATATTGTTGATTATCACCACTATATACACATCCCATAAAATGGGATCTATCACTTTTTATAACTTTAGAACTTTGATTCACAGAACCCAAGTTATTTACAGTGTCAACTACTTCATTAGGGTTGGGAACTTCTCTAACAGGCTTCATTGGATGGCACTGCTTTGATACTGGAGCAGATTTCGTGCTTCCTCCTTTGGAAGCAGCTAGAGTAACCTTTTGACGCAAGAATGTCTTCATGCGAATGAAAATGCAGAAAAAAACAAAAACACAATAAATTAAATAAGAGTTTCATGATATATTATAGTAATACTCAGAAGATAATCAAAAGGTTGAATTTGGAAACATCATGCATGCATCCACAAGGCATTCTATAATGATGTCCCGGGCTGGCATTGTGAACAATTTTGTTTATAGCTCACTAAACAACACCACACCAGTGAGACCAAACATTTAGTTATCAATTATGAAAGCTTGGTTCTATGAAAGGTAAATCTGGCATTCATAATACAAGGGAGACAAATACGAGTTAAAACACACCTTTTGATTCAAAATTCAAATCACTAATGTTCTGTAAGCATAACGTACAATCTAGATATATTATGTTAACATACCTTGGTTCCAGCTGGCATGTCAGTCAAATCATAATTGCAGAAGAATGTGTGAAGAGGTGTCTTTTCTGGATTGCTGAGAACCTGCAGATAAGATCACAATTTGTAGTCATCAGAACTATATTACTCCAATACTCAGCAAATTGAATATAATGACCAGGCAGAACCTAGTACCAGCTGTATTCGCCCTTTCACAGGAATGCGCAGGTGAGTCTTGGCTTTTCTAGAATCATTGTTGCTGAGGCTTCTCTTGAGCTTTGATGGTTTATATTTATTTGACGGTAAATTTCCAGCAAGATCGATAGATGAATAATATAGCAAGTAACTATCTCCATGCACACTAGTTACTGTGAAGGGAAGTCTTTGTGGTGGTGGCGAAAAACTCCCTCCAGTGATATTAAGAACAGCAAGAAAGCCATCAATTGTCTGCAGGATAAGAAGTCAAAAAGACGAAACAAAGTGTTACATGAGAGTCCATGTAGATAAAACAAAGGCCAAATCTATATATTTTAACTGGTAGAGACACAATGGACCACTTATCGAGATGTAACGAACCCATACCTGACTGGCTTTGCCAGAAGAGAGCCGGCCGGATAACAGAGATTCTTCAAATGAACCAACCAAGGATCTTCTAACACTTCTAATCATTTTGATGCATTGTGGAGTAGGTGCTGACTCTGGCGTCCAATATCGCCCAACCTTATTAGTTTTTTCAGGGGTACGTGGATAAATATCTTTATGACTTTCAGTCCTCATGTTGGGTTCCTCTTCTTCCTGGCTAAATAAAACGTGTGAGACAGCTCCATCAAGTGACTTACCTATGTTCTTTGAGGTTAGGTATTCACCATTTCTAGAATTTCTGCAAATTCCTCCAGTTTTCATTCTTTCCGAGAATTTGGGACCTAGAGGGGATAACGAGAGAGGAGGCGAGATCACCTCCTTCTGGGTTATGGCAATAGCCCCAGCTTGGGTTCTTACTAGATTATCTCTACAAGGATCCAGCAGTGGAAAACAATGTTCATCAGGTACAAGCAAAGGGCCATCAGTGAGTATACTGGAGCTTGCGCAGGTGGCATTATCTAGCATGGTATTCCTTGTTGGGCAGCTGAATGTTGGCCATAACGGGGACTTGGAATTACCGATATTAGCTTTCTTATGATCTTGTGACACAGATAGCCGGAACTTATTACTTAAACCGCAAGAACTGAACTGGTTATCACCCCCAACTATGTCTAGCGGATCACCATTGAAACTATTTGCCGAAAGCATGCTATTAAGAGGGGATAACAAGCGTTTTCTCGCTAGTGATCCGAGCAGCTCAGTCTTGTTATAATTAATCCCAGCAGTTGTCGGTGAAGATGAGTGTACATTAGCTTGTAATCTTTCCTCTATCCCATGAGCAAACAAAGCCGATTCATCTGATCCAAAACCTACAATTCTTGAAACAGGATGATGAATATTACGTGCAGCGGTAGGAGTTAACCAACATTTCTTATCCTTATAATCCGTCCACAACCTATGAACATCTGATGCATCATTCCCCAAACCATCACGCTTGGAAAGTGCATTAGGGGCTTTCTGAACCTCCAAGGTGGTCTTGCTTTGGAAATCTCCAATAGAAGAACACGGAAATTCTCCTGGCATCCTATTACCCACATTTGCTCCATGCATTCTATCCAAGTCGCACCCCCTTGCACCACTGAACTGAGGCAGGTTATGCATAAATGTGCTCACAGATGCTGTGACTTCGTCACAGACTTTGGTGGCAGCAACTTGAGGCAATCCCATAAATTTCCTACTGTTTCAGATTATCTATTCCTAGCAATATATCAATTGCAGTTTCTATATCAGTCTAAAGAGTGAATGAAACCTTTACCTAAATTTGTCCAAGCAAAACTAAATTCCTAGCTACTACCCAAATGAATCACTACACCAAAATTTCAAATATCCACCAAATATAACTATATATCCTTATAATCGCGTCAATTAGGATCCGAACCAAATGATATGAACAAATCTTCTGAACCCCATACCACTATCCGTCCGCCCATTGTAGATTCATGATTACTTGACAAATTCCCCGATGAGCCTGAAAAAACATACACACAAGAGAAAACCATCATTCACTCATCAAGCTCATTGGGAACCAATCACAAACACTTAACATACATTATAGGGTCAATCACCCCATTAACCTTAGCTACTCATGATTTTCAATAGATTAAAAACAATGAATGAATCTGCAACAGAAACCCAAGTAAAACCCAAACTCACCGATGAAGATTGAGATCGATGAATCCAATACTGCATAAATCATGATAATAATCAAAGAAAAACTCTATGTTTTCCTAGAATAATAATAACATAACAAGTAATCTGAGATGAAAATATGATAAAATTTCTTCTTCTTGATTGTTGATGAAAATGGGATTCTGATATTTATCTTCTTCTTCTTGTGTATAAGCAGTTGTTATTGTCGTCCTCCTTCCCATATCTCTCTCTCTTTCTTTCTCTTTTTGTGTTGTTTTTATTTCTAAGAAAATAACTTAAAGAAATTAAAAAAAGAAAACAAATTCTTCAAAAATAATTTGCGTCAGCACTACTCTTTCTCTCTCCCTCTAATCTAATTCCTCTTTTTTGCAACCAGAGATTTCTGGCACATTTTATTTTACCAGTTTTTTGATTTGAGAGATAATCCCATCCAAAACTACGTCCACATGCACCCTTTTTCTTTTCTACCCACTGAATTTTTCTTTAATCTTTGTTCAACACTAGGTGAATTTTGTTTATGGTGTTCTTTTTAATCCGAAAAGGAGGCAGCAGACATCTTACACCGTCCCTGTTTGCATATATAAGGCAGGTAACATGGTGTATTCTAACCATTGCTTAAGATTAGGGTTTCCTTGGAACCGATATTATCCGAAATTTCGGATATCGAATACGAATACTTTACCAAATATTAACATATACGAAACTCCTAATATCATATAATAATTATCCAATCACCAAGTGGTCTGGTGAAATCCATTGTCGAGGTAGGGGTTCTAACCCCTAGATACGAAAATGCTAATATCATGAATATTTTGTTCATCTTAAGATTAGGGTTTCCTCCACATGCTCCCTCCCACTGCGGAGGTAGGAGTTTGAATCATGTAATTGTTGAAATCCACTCCAATCAAAGGAGTTTGGATGTAGTCTAGGGACCACTAGCCTCGGACATCAAAAAAAAAAAGTGTTCACAAAATTATTACTTAAGAATACCTAATTTTTGACACGTGCTAGATGATTTTGAATGGAAAAAAAAAGGAATGACAAATTTGCCAGAGCTGATGTGGTGTTACAATTGTAGATTCACGAGAAGAATAAATGATTAAACACAAACAATCAAGTTTAGATGTTTTTTTTTTGCTGAGTTTAGTAGTTCAGTTAATTAGAGGATATTACTAATATCTGTTAATTTTAACAAAACGGATGGCGAAGCAAATCTCCAGTGTTCAGCGGATAATTAGCAGATATCCGTTAAAAACTACCGAACGTATATGGGATGCATATTATCTGCTTCGTTAAGTACCTTTGACAGACCTTGTTAAGGCGGTTAAAAAGAATACTAAGATTTCTTTCATGCGGATCAAAAGGAAAGGCAGTCACATTGCATATCCTAGCTAAGTTAAAATCAAGAACATTGCTATGTCTAGGAATTTAAGTACATGTTCCTTAAAACAAAAGACATGTTATCGATTTAGTCTAAATCACAAGAGAAAATCATTCCCCACTTCTTGTCCAAAGCGTTCCTTAACTTTTTTGAGGAACCTCTGGATTGTCAGCTTCAGAATCATACTCTACCTGCTTAAGTTTCTTGGCCCATTTCAAAATCTTATCCACGTATTTTTTTAGCTAGTTGTCATTGCGCAGTGGAAGTTGAGCAATGTCACCTAACTCCAACATAGATACATGCGTTATTTGTAAGGATTAGACCCACACAGTGATTGGTACCAACAAGGTCATAAATTAAGCACATGTTGATTTGTTTCCCATCTGGGGTGTATAAGTACTCTTGATTAGTAGCCAACTTAATCTCATAATCAACACAAGTCCTCGTAAAGTAAATATCGTTTAGGTCGTGAGTTTCAGTATATGTTCAGAAACTCTCTTAGAAACCTAATAAACATCAAAGATAACCTTTTCTAAAAACTAGATCACAACTAGCTTTCCATATGTGCCAGCAAATAGTAGACATAAGTTCGGGCCAGTCGTTTCCTTCCCATGTGGTTATTAATTCAAATGTCCATATATTCTTGGAGCCCATGCATTTTTTTCTGAGTTTTGATTCAATAAAATAAAATTTACATGAAACTACGGCCATACAACCTACACGTGCAATCTTGTTTGTTCTAGCCTATTTTCCCGACATGAGTTCCAATATTACATAATCTAGGTGGATATACTGAAAGATTAATGCACAATTAAACTACAAAAATGTCAAATATCATTTAATTTTGCATCAGTGTAACAAAATATATAATCACTAACAGTCTTTTTACATGGCCAGGAGCATCACTTGAATGCCTTGATGTATTATCTTTAGATCTAGTGCTTTCTGTGGGCATTGGAAAATGGATAAAGCATTTCCCTTCACTGTAAATACAAAATACAGTAAGCAGTTGATGCAGATATTACACATAATATATATAGTAATTAAGTAGTGTCACCTTTAAGAGAATCTAAATTCCACCATGCATCAATGGATACCAAAGTCTATTCGAATAGAAGGAAAAATTCAACTGCTTGGGACAATAGGAGGAGGTCATGTCTGGTATAATAGGTATATCTAGGTTTAAGAGTCATAATTAAAGTTTTTCTTATGATATATATAGTTGTATGCATATTATGTGTGTACAAAATAATTTATTTCTTATTGTACCAAATAATGGTTGCAATTAGGAAGAGTTAATCATTTGCAACAAAAAATGACCAATAACAAGTGAATAGAAGGGACAATCAACAAAAGAGAAATAAGTAAAACTACCTATTTTTTAATGTTTATAACAGGGGAAACCCAAGTATTACTTACCAAGTGGGAACTTACTAAAAGTGGTAAAGTCGCTGGGTGATGATACCAGCGACGAAACTCGTCGGCATTGGGGTGGAAATTTTTTTCTCTTTCTGTTCCCAACTACCTGGGCTTGTAGGTAGTAAACCTCTTTGAGGTTTAAACTTTAATATAACCTTTGGGCTTTAAACCCAATTTTTAAAAGTGGTAACTTACTAAAGAATGCATAATAGCTTCCTTTTTTTTGTCCACAAAGATGATAGAAATTGGATCAATGTTGATTCTTTGGGAAAAATACTTCTCATAGAGATACCATCCCTGACACATGATATAAAAAATTATCGCATTCTAACAAAGTTGACTTTTCAGAGTATCCTGGACCTAGGGTCCTTAAGACACATGCAAGAAGACTAAAAAATAGTACTTCCATTGTTATCCTTATCCCAGGCCTTATGTTCGGAGTACCCATGGCTTAAAGGGCGAGAAATAATCTTCTAACAAGAGGACTGATCTAAGTATTGGAATAAATCAATTGGATTCCAAGAAATATTACCAAAATTAATGAAGTTATCAAGGGAAGTATTGATCTTAACCTTTATAATTGATAAGATCCCATTATCATATTCCCTCGTCCATATTTATTTGAAGGTTTAGGTTGTTTACAAGCCTCATTTTACTCGAAAGTTTTCGTATTTTTCCGTAAAATTTTCTTATTCGTCTCTACCTTGAAATCGTAACACTAAAAGCAATGAACAAAAAACTAGGAGATTTAAATATCTTAGGATATATTATTAAGGGGTACATTTGGAAACAATGTAACCTATTTCCTTTGTCTTACACAACGTGGAACACCTAAACCTTCAACTAAATAGGGGAGGAAAGAGTAAGAAGGATAAACAAACTTTACATCCCTTACAATCCAAGAGGTAAATTGTAACACCCACAGTTTTTGCATGACGCATGCTCAAAAATTCGTCTTTGAATGAGATGAAACTTCAAATCAAAGCTTGTTTTGCATGTGCATGGCATGTTGGCTAATAACATAAGTTGCACCACAATAATACATCACGCCAGTGTGAGGCTGGACAAGAGAGATATTTCATCACTCTGGTGCAATATTTAAGTTCGGCATCGGGTCAGAATTGGTTACGTACCACCATGATGCAATTTCTGAAGTTTGATATCGTGGAAGCAGGTGAACTTGGTACATGTCCATTTTATCCCTTTTTTCTAGTTGAAAAAATGTCAATAAGACATACAAGTATATAGGGGAAGGGGTGTTGGTTGAAGGTACATTAATCGAAGATGCATTTTTAAGCACAAAGCTTGGACGTTATCGCATACATGATGCGAAAACATCACTATGCAGTGTTACTAAACCAAGATTGCATCAGATTGATGCAAAATGAAAGAAAGGTGAACGTTGAAATAATTTGCATGACCAGAGCTAGAAAACGCATACTTACGAACTAAGTGACCCAATGATGCACACTCTTGTGCATCATTTTTGAAGGACCCTTTGGTCTAAGAACTATGATTTGCTTTGTTTTGACATTGTAACATAAGTTAGATTTAGTGGTTAGTCTCGATGACAATGAATTATGGTCAGTGTTTGATCCCTTCAAGGTATGTAGAAGGATATGTAGGTAGCCGCAATGGGTTGCAGCATTAGCGGTCCAGCACTTTGTCGCTTATGTCATCTAATTACTAGGTGATTGTGATATTATGGTAATTCGTATCATCTGGATAAGAAAAGCAAGGCAAGAGATGATTATTGTCATACTTGATGAGGTAAGTTGCAGTACATTCCTTGGATGCTCATACTTCCTATCAAGTAATTCGAGGTAGGCATGCACCAATTGTGAATTGGGCATTACCAAGGAAAAGAATCCAAATCGGTATGCAAGTTAGGGGAGCTTTCATAAGCCACTTGCATCACAAAGAATTATGAAGAACGGCATGAGCCTGACTGATGTACCCATGACACGAGCAAGATCAATGCATGCTTTCAGCTTAATTCCAAAGCGAGGTAAGAAAGCTGGGAATAGGCTTGAAGTGACATATGTTTGAGCCCAAGGCGTGCTTATGTCTAGACAGGACTCGGAAGTTAGGGATGCATGTATAATACATCAGCATTAGCGTTTATGGCCTTGTACTCTTCGCGGAACAAGGGTGAGTTAGAAAGGTGTGGAAGTTACATTTAAGGCATCACGCTTGCGAATATGCTTTCAGTGGAAAATGAACATGCATTTTCAAAGTGAGACTTGAAATTTTAAGCCCGATCACTACGTTACAAGTAACACAGCGGGAAGTTTCGGCCTTTCAGGTATTATACCGGAGGTATAATTTTCCAGTCCGCTACATAAAAGGTTTAATGTTTCTTTTGTTTCAATTATACACTTCGAGCCAAAAAAGCAATTTGGGGATATATAGCATTTAGGAAATCAGAACTCTAAATACTAATTGTGATACGAGCGCTAAAACTTTATCTCGCATACATTGGTCATGAATATTAATAATATCGCTAAGACTTTATACAGTTCAAAAATCAGTAAGTAAAATTCCATATTTTTCAAAGTTAATTTCCTGAGTCTCAAGTTAATGACCGGTATAATTCCAAAAAATTTCTAGTTCAATGTAGTTAATATTGCGTATCAAACTCATATCTGCAAGGTGGGATACACCTAGACACGGGATTATCGGTTTTTATCGGGGATACACAGTGAACCTTGTAATTTTATAATTTAGAAGTATTTATTATTCCTACTCGAAAGTTTCAATATAAGGTATTAAAATGACGAAGGTACCGAGTACACTACAATCTTTTCGATATCAACCTAACCTGACACACCTCGTATAATTTTACAAAAATAATAACTTCCAAAAGATTGATTCAACAAGGTGTAACTTGGTAAATAGTCAGATTTCAAGACGAACTGACTATGAGGTCGTTACCAAATGGATTAACTTATAAGTTCAATTAATTAATTATACCTTAACAATAAGTATAAAGTAATGGCAAGACACACAATATTTTGTTAACGAGGAAAACTGTCTGAAAGAAAAACCCAAAGACCTAGTCCAGTTTTGCATAATCTCATAATTAAGTCGCCATACAAATTGACTATCCATTTCATATAGTTGGGACCAAGTAAACACTCCTCCGTGACTTATTTCCTTCAGTATCCCTACGTCTACAACCAATTTGGTCTACTCACTTAAATTCCAAGACAAAGTTTGTTATCTTCAGTTGCTTCACCACTGTGAAGACTTCCGATCTCAACTTCTTTGGATCACAACCCTAAATAACAAAGGACTAAACATATTTGCATAACCAACTCATTTATTAATCTTCCAAATCAATCTTTAGATCAGAGATAAAATAGAGTAAAGGATATTCAATTTAGTTAATATAAACTAATTTAGTCAAAGATCAAATCAAAACTAAGATTATAAAAATAATCAATCTCGGTGAACAAGATCTACCCAAGCAACTTAACAACAAGAAAAAACTAGATAATTTGTTTGATCTTCACACAAACCTTATGTCTATCAAGATAAACTGCTTGTTTGGATCCCAGAGAATCAAGTGCGCAAGAAGAATCACAAAGATCAGAAACCAAAAAGAAAAGTATTCAAGTCTTCGAGCTTCAAATTGAGCGTTGCAAATAACTTGATTCATTATTGATCAACACATACAAAACAAAGTTTGTTTATGTTGATTGATCAACAACTCTATCCTCAAAAAAACTTGAGTGGCCTTATATCAGAAAAGAATGATAAGAGAATAAACAAGTTTGATTCAATAATAATTATACTATAAGAATGATAAGAGAATAAACAAGTTTGATTCAATAATAATTATACTGTTGCTTCTTAATAAAATCAATTAATCGAAAAACTAAGATGACAACACGATTTAATTTCCCACTAACGGTATTACTTAAAGCTTCTAGTGTTGAACTGTACTCTACGCTAATTTGAGTGATATTGGTACATGGGATGATGGTTTAAGCTGCATTTGAGGATGAAAGGTTAGGTATACATTTGCATGACTTGGGTGTCCTAAAACTTACTTAGATTGTTCTTGAGACATTGGATTTGGAATGATTCCAGAGATCATTTGGATGATTTATGATACTCGTTTGAGTTGAACAATGATATAGAAGAATCATTTCCAATTAACTGTTACGTATATATTTATCTACTGCGGAAGTGTGGTTTATGTTCTTTTGTGTCGATATGTGTTGAGTTTATTGTAACTAAGTCGATGCTGAGTATTCTCCTTTTTATATACAGAGATGTCTGAGGTTTAGTTTGGGAGAATGACGAGGATTTAATGGATTTAATCTATTTATGGTAAGGATAGTCGTTGTTCTGTTTTACCTACTCATCAGTAAGAATAATAATGATATAAATGATTTATTGAAATGTGTGATCGTAATCGTTGGAGATAATGTTATCTTATAATGATATAATAAAATGTTTTAAGGAGGTCATCTTTTCCCCTTGTATAGTAGATAGATTCTTTGGATAGTAATTGTGTTAGTCACTTTATTTATCCTTTTGTTTTTTACATCCTACATGTCAGAAACAAGAATTTTGAAAATGTCAATCTCATCAATAACCTGGTGGGAAGGGATTAGACAACACTGTGTTTAACTAAATTTATTGCACCAAGTACGTAGTCAATGAGAGAAAGAGACATCTCGAGGGGGTGAAGTCCAGGCATATTCTGAATACTACTAGCACATGTCACCTTATAACCCACAAAGGTGTTTGTGGCTCCTGGTTTTGACATACTTTCTTAGAAGAATCCTCCGCATTAATTTTTAATTTATTGTCGCTTTACCAGCCAACCAATTCATTCTCACGTTTGTTAATTAACAAAGGATGCATATTATGAACTCTAATGTTATAGCAAATAAACTCAATCAATTTAATGTAAATCATGTAATTGCCTCAATTCAAAAGGATTAGATTTTCATTTTCTTCCATTTTACTCAAGATGTTCAATTTTACTAGAATCCATTAAAATTTGATCATTACATATATTACAAGAATATCTTGTGAATGATAAAATTGTTAACCGCTCTTGTGTACTGATATAATGAGTGAACTGAGCAAAAATGTAAGTAGCCTAAGTAACTTTTTAAATTCAATCTTCGAGTAGTGTAAATATGGTACTACTCCAGCACTAGATCTATAGAGCATTACCGAAAGAAAATCTATAGTGAAAGTTCACTGTAAGATATGCTCTTTTGGAATAGATTCACTTATTCTATAAAAAAAATTAGATTATTTTGTAGATATACCTTAGGTGCATATGATCATCGTTCCCAACCAGATTTCCCTATTTTAGATTCTAGATTCTTTATGTTGGAAGGAATTATTTTTCTGTCCACCGATTTCTATAAGTCACGTACACTTTAGGGTTTGTGTGATTTGGAAATTGGGTTTGCAAAATAGGAAAGTTCAAGATGTCGACATAATGAGTAATCTGAACATGTGTTGAAATCTTATTTCTTAATTGTCCAAAGATATTCCTTGATACTCAAGGTGGGATCCCAAACAGAAAATAGTATAAAATCTTTTTGAGATTTTTGAAGTTAATACGTTTTGTTTTACTAGCAATCAAAACATATATCTAGAAATATATATTAGTTGATTGCTGACTAATATTGAGTTTTCCATTGAGATTTCAGTTATATAGTTGGATATTGGTTGGAATTCATAAAACCGAATTTTAGGTGTTTTATTGCATATCTTTTGAATATCTTCGGTTATGGAAATTCGTTGGTGTCCAAACTACCTTGGTATATAAATAGTGAAATTTGTTCTTCTTACAGACTTATCCTGAGCCATGCAGATTTCATATTTGATGTTTCATGTGTAGCCGACTAATAGTATTCTTGTAATACTATCTTGAAGAGGAGAGTAACCTAATTAAGCGAAATCTCTTACATTCGCTAGTTTAAAGACTTCTTTGGGATCAAGAAGCGTCTACTAGTATCGTTGGTGGGAAACTAGAATCGTATTGTTATTTTAGTTTCCGACTTTGATTTGATTGACTAACGATAGTTATCTCTTGATTTGCACCTAGTTTGATTATTCTTGAGAGCCTTCTCTTCTGATATAAGGTCACTCAAACTAGATCAAGAGTTTAACATCGACTTGTGATCATCCATTATTAATAGACTCCGTTCTGTGCATGATCGATCATAAGTCAGGAATCAAGTTTGTTATTTTGAAGGTACAAAAGACTATTGAATATTGAATACAAGAAGATTTTTCTTATTGGTTTTGTATCTTCGCGATTTGCTTCGTGCACAAACTTGATCGGCTGGGATCCGACTAGATCTGGTTTATATTTGATAGACTGATTATTGGCTAGTCGTGTTAAGATCAAACACGTTATCATTTGGTGGTACTCTTTAGTACCCGAATCTGGTAGTTATGTTTGACTTGATCTGGTTAACTTGTTTAATTCATATCTTGGAAGATCTAAAACCCGACAAAGGAGTTTAATCATTTTAAACAGAAAAGCCTTTATCATACTCAAAAAGATATATCCATGCTTTACTTCTTGAGATAGAAGAGTGGTTACCTAACAAATTAGTCTCATACTGTTTGGAATAAGATCCAAAGGGTTGAGTGCTTAAAGTCTTCGGAGAGACCGAAGAAACACATGATATAGACTATATCTTAGGATTCACATGCGTTGGCCAGATTGGTTGTAGGCTTTGTATAGTGGCTTAATTATAGAAGTATTCAAAACTGGACTAAGTCACGGGGTTTTCTGCATTTTTCCTCGTTAATAAAATCTTGTTGTGTCTTTACTTTTACTTTCCGCAATTATGATTATTGGTTTAGTTATGATTAAAAGTAAATACATTGTACGTTAATCCGAAGAACTTGATATTGATCTTATAGTATATCGGTCTTGTACCATAACTATTATTAAGAGATTACCTTGTTGTTATATTGTCTCGACGTTGTCCATAGACGATTACATAGGTATCAGACTGTAGATGGGGAAAAACGATTTGCTGGTTTTTTAGGGAATTGAAGAGACGAACGTGTAGTCGAAACTCCTCAACTGAGCAAACTTCTTAACCTCACACATATGCACTGCATGGGAGTGCTTTAAGTTCGAGATTTCAATCTGTAGGACTCCAACCTAAACCAAGTCAATGGCCGTTCCAGAGTCAATTCGGTCATAAAGAGGGAGATGGGTTGATCTGTAGGAGGGAAGCTGAGAATTGTGTGGAATCAATGATGATCAAGGATTGTGGATGTTTTGTAGGTTTCTGCAAATAATGAATAAGTTCGAATGATTGAGAGAGTGTTGTTCACACAATGATTCTTGGTTAGACGATGGATTGTCTGTTTAGTATCTCGTGGATTTCTGTGTCCTGCTCAATCATGGATTCAGAGACTTATTTATGTTGTCAGAATAGTGAACACATTGATCCCAGTAAGTGTGACGGTTTTTGGAGTGAAAGAGTGGGAAAGTGAGAGATCGTGGTAAAATCAGTTCCATGTCGTGTGGAGACTTAATTGATCATGCACCCACCACTTTGCTAACTCCTTCAACCGTTTGCACGACTTACTCACATTTCTCATCGTGGATGAACACACCTGCCGTAGGCCACCAGAACAAAACCCTAATTGATATCCCCCATGTGACGTGATTGATGTCTCACGAACGTGGAGTCTGCAAGGCAGACGTGTATTAGGTCAGTTGTTGACTTTTGGACAGTGATCCTAAGTTTTGTTGAATTGAGCATGAGTGACGAATGCTCAGTGATTCATGAATTGAACAATGTACAGTTCTTATGTTGATATTGCTCGTCTGAGCAAATATTGTAAATTCGAGCAACTGAGCAAGTATATTGCTCGATTCGACGAATTACTGAATATTGATAGTTGGATCAATATTTGAGCAACTAAGCAAGTATTACTCGACGAATTACTAAATATTGATAGTTGGATCAATATTCGAGCAACTGAGCAAGTATTGCCCAATTCGACGAATTACTGATAAATTACTAAATATTGATAGTTGGATCAATATTCGAGCAACTGAGCAAGTATTGCTTAATTCGACGAATTATTTATTGGTGACGTGATCCAATAGATATTAATTAAAAAATTAGTTGACTACCAAATATTATATAATTAATCCAGATATTGATTGCTGGATCAACATAAATTTATTAGTGTTTGAACTTGCTCAGAATGATGATTTGTGGAGTGTTTGTTCGAAACCCTAATTTTGATCAATTTTTCATCAATTGATGAATTGCTGAAAATAGGTCATCAGTGAGAGATGGACCGACCACATGGGATGATGGACGACCATGTGGTTCCCAAGTGCTCGACTTAGTTGACCGATTGGTGAAAGAATGATCAAATGCTGGTGTTGACCATTATTAGAATAATGCACGTGTGAGTGTTAGGTGATAAATCCTAATTATGGAGAGGTGAGGGACCGACCAAGGGAGCATAGGACCTGCCTTTGGTGGTGTGGGACCAGCTGATGGTCGATTGAGCAAATTCCAAGTTGGTTGGAAAGAGTTTGGACCCAATATGAGCGATTGAGCTAATTAGGTCAAAATTATGAAAACGTGTGGGACCCTCTCCTTGCAAGCCTAAGGGTCGACCATGGTCGATCAATGTTGCATGCCCGTGTCACCATACTTCCCTTGTCTCAGTCCTGAGAGTTTTGGTATTTTCTGGTGCGCGTTTGAGCAATATTTTGGATTTTCAGAAGAGTTTGATCTTGACTGAAACTCTCAATTTTGCTCGAATGAGCAAGTTGAGCTTTGCTCGTGCGACCGATATTTTGAGAATACTAAAATAATAATATTTTAATTTTTGATGTGAGAAGCCTAGTCGGTCATGTGACCATTTGACTTTTTGGCTTTTTCATGGTTTGGGAAATATTTGAGAAAATATGAAGAAACCATGATTTTTGCTCATACAAAGGAGTTTCATGAGATGAGGGAAATAATAATTATGAAAACAAGGGATTGTAAGGTGTGGGACCGGACACGATTAGGGCATGGTCGGCCGGCTAGTAGCCCGGTCCCGCAACACCTTTCCCTGTTTTATTATTTTCATGAAACCGTGAAAATATGGAGAAACCGTGAGTTTTGCTAAAACAAGGAAAGTTTCTCGAACGAAGGAGTTTTCATGAGTTCATGAAAATAAGAAAAATAAAGGGAAGAGGCATGGGGGACCGGCCACGAAGGCATGGTCGGCCGGCCGGTAGGCCCGGTCCCTAGGCGCCTTTTTTCTATTTTTTATTATTATTTTCTCTCCTGTTTTGTGTAGGATTTCTCATTTGTCCATATTTTCGAATGCTCGTTCGTGCATTTGGGTGCTCGTTCGTACATCATTGTTGAGTACGCTTGCACCATTTTATTGGGGCTTACTCGGTGATAGTCCAGATGCCCGATTGTTGAGTAATTATTACTAATTCATGAAATTCAGCGGAGAATGATTCATGAAACAGAGCAATAATTATGAATTGTGCATCTATTACTAATCCATGGAGTCAGCTGGGGATTCATGGAACGGAGTAATGAGATATAATAGATTATTTTCTAGGAATTCAGTGGCGAATGTCACGGTAGAATTAAACTATTGTAGAATCGAGATATGAGATAGTTGAAGCATCATACTCGTTCTGAAAGGTGTATAGTTAGGGAACAACGTGCAACGTTGTTAACGTCATGAAGGCGTTTAGCTTCCTCAACAAAAAATTATGTAGGAGAGCCTCCTGAATCTATACACAGTCTCTCTACATAGTCAGGGAACAACGAGTGTCGTCGACGCCCTGAAGGTGTTAAGCCCTCTCAACAAACAATTATGTAGGAGGACCGCCCAATCGTTCTTCTATGTAGAGATGGGTATCTCTATGTAGTCAGGGAACAATGAGTGTCGTCGACGTCTTGAACGCGTTAAGCCCTCCACTAGCCTTTCGAGAATCATATTCATCATGGCTCTGAGAGGAACTCGATCAGAGATCGTGAAACGGTTCACGGATCGTAAAATATGAATCGTCACATGCGTTCCTGAAGCCGGGTCAGAAACATGCAGTATCATGATTTTACGATTTTGACCTTTGTCGAAAATCCACCATCAACACAGACTTATAGGTTGATATCATTAAAATATTGTGGTGTACTTGGTACCCTCGTCATTTCTCTATACTTCGTAATTCCACATATTCAAGTTGTAGAAACAATTAGTATATCATTTCTTGATACCTTAATCATAGTGAAATGACCAAGTCACCAATACTTAAGTCATTGTAAAAACTTTACTTCGTATGCTATGTTTTTTAATAAATATTGACTTGAAAAAACAAATGATATAAATGGAACAAGCCAAATCTGTGATTAGTAACCTCAAACTGAAGGATGATGTCTTCCTCGTTGCCAATACATCTTCAGGCTCTTCATGAGTAACAAGAGCAAGTTTTTACATTTTTATGCTCCGAGTATTATCCAACGAAGTTTAATTTGGTAATAAAGTCAAGCGATTCCGAGTTTTGTAACTAAACTTGATAGTCTAACCTGACATACCAACGCTGGTGGGTTCAACTAAGCGATGCTCTAAAAAGTATTTTCAGTTTTATAATATCAATCAAGCGAGAGCACATGTTATATATTCGTACAAATTAGTTCACTTTCGTAATTAATTAGCCTAAACATGGGCTTATATGGGAAAACAATAGAAACAAAACAAAACTTTATTAATAACCTAATAGTTTTTATCAGCCAATATACCGACCAACATATTGGGCCGATACGATTGATATAATCAAACTTTTTTTTGTGATAGATATTACATTATCGCCTCGATCAAGGACCGATAAACATTATATCAGCCGATCAAGACAATATTAAGTGCATTGCTTGAGACTAGATAATATCTTATTTTGACAATTCTTTATCTTAGCAAAACAAAACTCAATAACAATAGTAAACATAAAACTTTCATCATTCGAAAGAAAGTAAGATGTACGAAGGTTTTACTTAGAGAAGCTTTCACACCGTAGATGTCCAGGTACCTTTTCCATGCGGGCATCAAAATTCTCGTTTGTAATATAATTCTCCGTTTGTTTTGAAAGAGTTGAATTTCTCACAGGTTTGCTTATGATACCCCTTTCATAAAACCCATGATATTGTTGTCGGGATGAATGACCAAATCGAAGCACCCGAGTGATAAGCCTTTAGTTTTCTAACAACACAAAAGCTGAAACATGGATTGAAATAACACCAATCAGCTAGATTTTTTTAAAATGCGATAAGACATGATCATTGGATACTCTCGCAGCGTCTACAAAGAATGCAACAGGTAGAGGTGGGCATTTGCCACTCGATCCGCATACCTGATCCGCCACATCCAACTTTTTACGAGTGGATACCTAATTTGTGCACTGATGGATTGGATGCGGGTGTGAAGGTTAAAAATCTGATGGACATCCACACGAGTTAATAGTTTTTCTTTTTGGGTATGTGTTTATTTTGTTCACTCATGTTGACATCAGTTGCTTAGTCAAAGTACTAGTATATACATTTTTCAACATTGTTATGTTAGATATTAAAAATGTTATTACTGTTACTATTAAATTAAATGAAACTCATGAGTTTCTTTACTAATATGTGATGGGGTAAAAAAAAACATTAATAAAGGTTGTGCGCAATATATTAGATTATGGTATGATAATGAAAACTTCAATCATATTTCTTAATTCTGTCTTACTTATCTTAAATATCAATTATAAAAGAATTCTTTGAATCATTTGCATCCCACATGTCTGATGCCGGATCGGATACAAATGTCAAAACTAAAATCCATCGTATATCAGATTGGATGGGGATGTGGTGAAAACCGAATTAACCCGTATCATATTCGCCCCTAGTAGTACTGCCACGCCGCGGACTAGTGCATTCCCTCGTTGAAAATCCGGTCGGTAGTGACATAGTGTTAGGGCTTTCATGGACAGTACACATGGAAAAACTAATCTTTCTCTTCCTATCCACCTTCTTAATAAGTTGGAATTTAAAATGTGGCGACTTTGCTGCTGCCTTCTCTTTTAACTTGTCCTTTGTCTATCGCAACTATGGTTAAAGAGACAAATAGTGAGTTAAAAGGTAGAGAGAGCGTTGGGAATGATGGACGACTATTTCCCACATTCTAAGCACCCGCAGGTCGGCACCCTTTTTTGAATTGACAACTCTTCTACTTGTTTGTAAGCCAAAGCTTAATACGTCCTATACTAGGCTCACCATTTTCTTTTCTTTTTTATCAAATCCGTAAAAAATTTGGTGACAGCGAGTTTCAAATTCAAATCATTAATATCATCACAAATAACATTACCACCATATTGCAACGACATCGGCCACTGTTTCTTTATGTGGGTGAGTAGTTTTTTCCAATCAAAGTTTACCCTTCTGGTAGAGAGACACGTTAGGGAAATATTGCAAGCAAACGTTATTAAAGTTTACGGGCATCCAACTCAAAACCAATTGGCAATGAGTGGAGAGGTCCTAAGGGATTATAAACTGCAGAATCTTAGATTGTCCAAACAATATGAGACTAATAGTCTCAACACGCCCCCTCACGTGTAGCTTTATAGGGTCTAACACGTGGACAGTAAATTGGATGACGCGGAGTAAATAAAGGTGTGGTCAAATGACTCGACACAAATAACCTGCTCTGATACCATATTAAAGTCTGCGGACATCCAACTCAAAACCAATTGACAATGAATAGAGAGGTCCTAGGAGATTATAAACTGCAGAATCTTAGATTGCCCAAACAATGTGGCACTAATAGTTTCAACAGACATTAGTGAAAATTTGATCCAAGTGATCTCTGATTGAACATTGATCCCCACCCAATAAAAATATATGCAATTTGCCTCTAGTGGTCCATATTCCATGGTACAATTGTAAATAGCTGTGAAGAAGGGTGTTAATGTCAGCTTTCTGACCACATACTGTGGTCATGTAAGTAATTATGTGTTGTTTAGTGGATTTGATCTGATTTGATTTGGTTCTTAATTGATTAACTAATTAGTTAAACTTGGCTTGTACGCCATCCCCACTATTTCTAAAGGCTTGCCCTTGTGCTAGTTCCCAAGAAATGTAGAAATTTTTGCATAAAAAATTTCTTCAAGATGCTAATGAGTCCGAAGGATCAAATTGTGCTTGCAAAAAGGAAAAAAAAAGCTATTGTTAACTTGTATATCCGTATATACACGTTAAGGTTTACTAAAATAATAATTTTTTGTATTTGAAACAAGATTTGTTTGTTTTATTTCATTGAAAACAGTAATTTTTTGTATTGGGAACAAGATTTGTTGTTTTTAGCGTAAGAAAAACCAATTTCTAATAGAATAAGACAAAAAAAACACAATTTTTAAAAAGATAAAATAATTTTTAATTAAGCCTTAACATGTACTATATGGGTATACAAGTTAACAAAAGCCAAAGGAAAATATTTGGCACATACGTATTCGTTCCAAGTGGCATGACTCTTGACAATTTTGAAGACAGAGACTTTCTAACCATAGGAAATTGTTATAGTTGAAAAATAATAATTCAAGTTCCATATTGCATGCCACCTCGCCAACTGGAATAAATGGCACAAGAGAAAGTCTAATGGTGTTCTCTTCCTCCATTTTAGTGCTAATTAAACGTAATTAATTGTGATTTTAAGATTGTTGGTTCTCATTATGAAGACAAAGTTCCTCTGTGTCGTTATTTATCCGTAAAATGGTAATTTTGGATATCCATTGTTAGTCTAGATTCTCTAGAATCTTCAGATTTAAAGTTGGTTCTTTTTGACAGTTCTCAGCTCCATCATCCATTTAAAGGAAAAAGTGGTCAGGAATCTATATGTTCCCTTTACACTAGGCTACCATGTGAACTGCCATTCTTCGGCAAGTAGAAGACGGATATTTTCTTCGAGAATGCTCGTTGCCCCACGAATTTGCTCTCAATTTTATTTTCGTAAGTGTTGGGAAGGGAATCCTATTATTGGGCTGCATCCATTTGGGTTTGGAGGCTGCATAGGGGTCATTAACAGTAATCCCAATAATTCCTTATCCAACTATTTTCTATAATGATTAAAGTATTTCTAATTTGATTAGCGTTAATTATATTTTCTCCGTTACTTTTTAATAGGTCAGTTTCCTTTTTTGAGAAAATTAAGGAAATTAAGAGAACTAATTATTGAAAGTGGTCCTCTATACACTTGTCAATAAAAGAAGTGAAGTGAAATAGTCCCATGACATTTGTCAGCCAAAGAAATAAGTGAAATGGTCCACATAACACTTGTCATCAAAAGAAGTTAAAAGAAAAGTGGTCCCAAAAAATTAAAGTAACATTTGACTTTCCCAATTAGGAAACTAGCCTATTTTTCTGAAATATTTATTTATAAAAACTGGCCTATTAAAAAGTAACGGAGGGAATAGTGATTAACTAAATTAATAATGATTAGTGTATATGTTAAGATTAATCATTCGACTAATTTTTGAAAAATCAACAAAAAAAAATCATTAATATACTCTTTTTTTTTTTGATTCAATAAGATGATTTTGGAAAAAAAATTTAAACTTTTTTAAAACACTTGGGAGAACCTTGTACTTAATTCCCAATAACAATTTTATTGATTCAATACCAATAAAAATCAAGAAAAATATGATTTTTTTTTGCAGTTACGGTTGATAAATATTGTCAACCCAGACGTGAATGATAATTTACGTCTCGGAATTGAAGATCTCCCGGCCGTAAATTACTTTCACGGCTGGGAAATGAAGAACTCTCGGCCGATCTTTTTTCTTTCTTTTTTTAAGTACCAGAAATAGTTACGGTTAGGTTTTCCAAGTCGAAAGTTTAAGTTACGGCTGGGCAACCTAGCCGTATAGGTAGGTTCAAGGTTCACGGCTGGGAAACCTGTATTTTCCCAACTGTAATACAAGATTTATAGGTAGGTTCAAGGTTCACGGCTGGGAAACCTGTATTTTCCCAACTGTAATACAAGATTTACGGTTGGGAAAATATGATATCCCAGCCGTTATACAGTTTCACAAACTGTTTTTTTCCTCGATCAAATTAATCGAATTGAATTTTTAGGTCAATCAAAAGCAAAAATAAATGGAGGGTTTTTTTAATTTTGGTTTTTTTTTATCACCTCTACGAGATGGAGAAGATGAACAAGAAGAGAGGAAGAAAAATAATCGATTTTGGTTTTTGTATGATCATCATCTTCATCACAATGCGATAGAGAATCGTGATGTGATGGTAAAGAAGAAGAAAAGAGAAAAAAGAATTATAGAGTTAAGTATTTTAGTGATCATAATTTCATCGTGATGAAATGAAGGAGAAGAAAAAATTAATTTTTCTTTTTTAATAATAGTTAGAATATAATATGTTTATAGGGTAAGGGTAAATTTGACATTCCAACCACATTAAGTCCCCCTATCCACTTTTTGGATACAAACATCCATTGCAGCCCCAAATCCTATTGGGTTACAGACTTGCAACCCCAATAATAGAATTCTTGTACCAGATTGCTTTTTCTTAGAAAAATAGAAATGTTAACAGCATTTGCGGGTACGTCTTATTTTTGACCGCCTTTTAAAATAGAAACTCATTCTTGCAAATATATCTTTTTCTTGCATGCTATCTTTTTTTTTCTTTTGTGTTAAAAACTTGGATATCGGTACACAGTGAATGGATTACAAAACCTAAGATCCCTTCGAACAAACTGATTGCATTGACCTCTGAGAGGGATGACTTAATAGGAAATATGGACAATATTCATAACAAAATTCGAATCTTCCTTTTCTAGTGGTGGTTGAGTCAGGAATTTTCTAAACCTCTTCAATGCAGAATTCACAGACAAATTCACCACTTTATTCTCTATTTTTAATAAAAGGAATAATATGAATCTCTCTCGATAAGGGTCGAAATCTACATGAGTTAATCATAACCGATTTTTTTTCTTAAATCTCCCACATACTCCTCCTTCTTACAAGGTGACATTGTGAACAACAACTTGAGCATACAAGAGGTTTCTCTTAAAAAAATATACTCGAGCTTATACGTAAAATATAGTACCGAAACTATAAATATAAATAGCTTTCTGAGTTGTTCAAATAAGGAAACTTATGAAATTTCGAAAGTATTCCCAAAACAGGTAATCAACACCAGAAAAAGAAATATTTTTCTTTTAGAATAACCGTAACCTATCTTTTAGTCAAATATGACTCTTTTTTTTTGTAGTCATGCTAAAAAAATAACAAATGGACATAAAAAAGACGAGTTCTAGAAGCAATTAGTAATTTCTGACTGATTTCCTTTTCCTTGTCTTATGATGACGCGAGTCATCACAAGACATACGAGTCCATGTACTACCTGATATCTCTAGGCCATTTTTGAGTCTGTTGCCTAGATGCTTGTAACCACTGTTATCAAAGATCAACATATTATTGCTTGTCTTAGATTTTATGTTAGATATCTGTTTTGTGGTTTTTACTTCTGACTTGGGAATCCATTTGTAGATGGGTTTAAGATGGAAAAACTATTGCATATCCAATGATACTACCTTTTTCCAAGTTGGAGCATCAGATCTTGTTTTTCCATTGTCAACTTCATTCCTCTTTTTATTGGATTTTCTAGAGAATGAGCAAGAGCATGATCAATGGTTATAATAATTCTTTTGCTCAGACATAGGACAACAGTGATTGAAACCTTTTTTGGGACAATCTTACTTAATTCATTTGACACAAAAGATAGAGCATTTTGCATCTTACGAATTTTGGACCCTCTTTGCAAATGATCTTTATTTTCACAAAAATAACAATGCTTAGAAACATACGAAGTATGAATTCTAATGTTACCTTTTTTTGGATGCACTTTTTTTAAGCTTTATATTTACCAATCTTAATTTAGAGGTTCTCCCTTTTTCTTACGTGCAGAGGTACTTTCTTCATCATATATACTTAAATATTCTGACTAATCATGACATGTAGTTTTAACAGGCTCAGCCTTGTTGGTAGAAATGTCTTCTTGAATGAAACAATATGTAGCTTTAACAAACTTTATCTCTGTTGGAGCATAGCTTGGTTGAACTCACCAAGCGTTGGTATGTCAAGTTTGGTTGTCATATTTTAGTATCAAAACTCATTTAGAGTCGCTTGATTAAATACTAGAGTCAGCTTCGTGTAGGTTAGACTAGAAAGTCTAGGAATGTTGAGACATACAAGTATTACTCCAAAGACCTGAAGAATGTGAAGAAGTAACGAACTACTCGACGACATCATCCTCCCACTTGAGGTTAGCAATACTGACTTGAACTTGTTTCATTCTGTAGATGGTGGATTTTCAACAAGGGCTAAAATCGTAAACTCGTGATTATATGAGCCTCTGATCCAACAATCAGACGTGAGTATCGAGGCACGAATCTCTCATGAATTCTCAACGGAGAGTACTTTCTCTCAGAGTACATTTAGATATGTAGTCTCACGGCCGGACAACGATATATCTCATGAATACTGAACACCTTCAGTGATTATTTCTATATAGTATCACGAGATGGACGGCTCCTAGAAAGCTTGCTCTGCTAGTATAGAGCGATAACGTCTTCAGGAACAAACAACGAGTTTACCCTGACTATATAAAGGATATGACTTACCGACAAGCTCATATCCGGATAATTAATGCTCCTAGACAGCTTGCTCTGCTAGTATAGAGCCACAAAGTTAATTATTCCTAATTAAAATTAATTTTGCCGTGACATTCACTATTGAATTCCCAGAATAATCTATTATTGCTCCTATTCCATGGTCGAATCCACGACTGGTCCCATGGAATGGCAATAATAATTTCTCCTATTCCATGGTCGAATCCACGACTGGTCCGATGGAATGGAAATAAACAATTGTTCTGATTCTATGATCGAATCCACGACTTGGTCTCATAAATGGTAATAGATAAAACTTAATTACTCCGATTCTATGGTCGAATCTACGATCCCATGGAATGGTAATACTCACTTTATTATTCTGAATTCGTAGTCGAATCCCCAGCTATCCCATGAATTAATAATAAACATCTTATTACTCAGTTTTGTGAATTATTCTCCACTGAATTCCACAATTAGTAATAAATAATCAACAACCGGGCGTCTGAGCTACCTCTAAGTAAGCCCCGATTTATATGGTGAAAGTGTATTCAACGACAATGCACTAACAGTCACGGCACGAACGAGTATTTCAAAATACGGCGGAACGATTAACCTATTGCAAAATAGGTAGAAAATAATAAATAATCAAAATATTGACCAAGGCGCCAAGGGATTGGACTCATTGACTGGCCAACCGTTCCATGACCCATCCCACGCCAGTTTTATATTTTATCATATTTTTATTATTATTTTTCTTCATCTGATGAAAATCCTTTCATTTGAACAAATCTCCTTCGTCTCGAGGAAACTCCTCGACTTCATGGTGTTTTCATAAACCCACGAAAATAATATAAAATTAAGGAAAAATAGTGTGGGGCGTGACCATTGGCCAACCAGCGATGCCTTCAACACATCCTGTCATCGACAAGGATTCCGAGTCAGAAGACGAAGCAGAGGACGCACCACCGTTTGAGCATATGGAAGAAGTAAAAACTCTGATGGAACTTACGCAGGAACTTGGAGATAATCCGCACACCTTTGTCAGAAGGTTTCGAGCTCAGGCAAGTCTTATTCCTCCTCATGCTCCAATATTACCAATATTCAGATATGCTACTATGGTCCAGAGACTTCTCCCCATGAACAATTTAGCAGTCATCAAAAGCTACGAGTGGGTAACTTCACCGCAGCAATATTACACCCAATGGTTGGGTTCAGAACTTCTTCAAATTGGTCACTCCATCGAGAGGTTTATTGTTGAAGACCTGGCTAAGCATGATCAACACTATGCTGGATACTCTCTTCCGCGCGAGTGTCCATATGTGCCACAATCGTGGAATTCCGTCAAACAGGGAATTCCGAATCAGCGGAAGATATTCAAGGCACGATCGACCAAGCCTAACAAGTTTCATGAAGGAGACCTGGTTCTCAAAGCAGTTCAGCGCGGTCTTCATTCTACAAGGAACTCCAATTGGGAAGGACCATTCATGGTCGCTAAGTCCGTGGCCGGAGGATACTACAAATTGATCAACACAAATGACAGAACCCTGCCAGTAATTCACGAAAAATGGCTCAAGGTGTTTATCTGAAATTATTGGACATTTGAGGTATTGGGTGTTCGAAGCATTCATGGCGTTTGGATTTAACATTTAGGATTTTCTTTCATTTGTATTTCAATTCCTCCAAAACGTTTGCAATACTTGCAATTAGTATTTGAATTCACCAATTTATCAAAATTCAGTTCATATTTCGTAAAAGAAAATCTCTATCAAATCTACAAGAAAATCCTTAAACATCAGTCAATCCAAAACCATCTAAATATCAAAACCCAAGTATAAACCTCACATCTCTCAGAAGTTCAAGAGATAATCAAAGGAAATCAGCAAGAGAAGGCTTTCGCTCATCAGCATCCTTCAAGATTCGCAAATCCGCCCTCTCCTTGTTCAACTCCTCGGTCAGCTTGGAAATCTTGTCCTCCTTCTCCTTCACAGCATCATTGGGAAAGGGTATGTTCTTCTCACATGAATCCTTGATAACGTTTATTTGCTTGCGAAGCCATTTCACGTTGAGGCCAAGTCTCTCTGAATTCTCCAAGTTAAACTCCCAATCAAAGAGTATATCTGGAGTCACAGTATTCCTAGGTCTGGCACGAATATCACTCACGACACGCAAGATAACGCCTACTTGCATGGTTAAATCATAAGCACGCCCAGGATTCCTGTCAACGATCATGTGGCCAAATTTCTTCCATATTGTCTCGTACAAGCGTGCATGTCCAATGGGAACGTTGAATCCACCGATCAGTTCATGATATGGGAGTGAAGTGTCAAATGGAGGATCGAAAGCAACTCCTGCAGTTGGATATTCATACACTATTATACGGTTCTCAGTCACTGGAGCGGCTTCCACAACCAAAGCAATAATTCCTTCGGTATTCTCCGCTGCTGTCTCGGTTTCTTCTATCACTGAGGCAACAACCATCTGGGTTTCCATAACATCAGTAGCGACCTTCTCATGGCCTTGAAGTGCAGGTATGGTTGTCTCTTCATCAATAACTCCATAATGGTTAGAGTTATCATCGTTGGCTCCAGTATCCTCAACTTCGGTATTTAGCACCTAATATGAAGATTACATGAGGTTAGAGTCATGAATCCAAAGGATATTATCAAACACAGTATACCATCAAGGCAACATCATCAAGGTTCATCATAATACATTCAAGGCGCGATCAAATAACATAAAAGTCATGAAAACACGTTTTACGATGAGTCCGTATGAATAAACTGAACTCTGCTCTGTACTAAGAGACAAACTGGGAAAAATCTACAAGGAATTTTAGGATGGTACATATACCATTATCTTATTATGGATGTCCTCTACGACATGTCAAAATTTCATGACAATCCGATGAACGATCAAGTAGATGTGACCAAAATATCAAGTGATGCGTAATCTGAAAAAGTCCTGGAAGTCTCCTGGAAGTTTACTATTTCGCCTTTTTCAGGCTCTGAACATGCTCAAAACTTAAAAATCTTCTTTTCCAAAGCTTGGAAATTTTCCGGGCTTGACTTTGCACATGCAGATCATCAAAATCCGATTCCGGACGAAGATTCTACGGCATTTTTACTAAAAAGTTGGGTTCCGATTCCGACGACGAAATTTGACTAAGTTTTCATATACGCACATGGATTCACATTCATTCATTCAAAAATCAGCACTTTTATGCTTACTTGAGGGGTATCCAAAGCATTCAAGGAGTTGGGATTGGCCGTGTCAACGATGGGAGGATCATTACTTCCATTCAACTCCAAATCCTTAGCACTGCCTGTGTCTCAATTCTCAAGAGATGGTCGAGTGGCAGCACTTTCCATCTCCATAACGACATCCTCCTGGACATATTCTCAAAAAATTAGCATTTCATCAATAAAGTATCATAATCGAACATGTGAAGAGATACTTACAACTTTTCTTTCATCGCTCAAGTCAGGAATTGCTTGCTCAAAGGTGGAGAACCAAAGACCATCAATACTTGATGGAGAAAAATCCTGCAACGAAATAACAATATAGGTTTCAAGATCCTAATAATATGGGCGAGAAAGAGGAGGAAAATATTGGAAACTTACCAAAGCACCAACTAGGGACTTTACGGTATTAGGTAACAACTTATAACCTTTATGCCTGCCTTCTCCGCCATGAATAATCGCCTCGGTCTCTGAGAAATCTACACCGATTCGAGGTCGTGTATTACGACCGTCCTGTGGTGAAATCCAGTAATATAATCAGAATACAATTCTTATAATTTCGTGAAGATTATATGAAGAAACATACCTGAGAGCATCCTGGAGACGACTTTCGTTTATCACCAGAAAGATACTTCAATCTTGGTCGACTGGAAATCATCTCAGCCGAAGGAAGATCCTTGAATGGAGGTCTGGGAAATCTTACAAAGCCACGCAAACGCCCGAGTTGTTGATCCCATAATTCTACATAACCTGGGGTTACATAGGCGAATCTATCAGAACCAGGAAACCAGTAGCTACTCCCTTCCATGTGAGTATGATCCAAATGAGTCATGAGTTGCTCAACTGATGGCTTTCTTCTCCGTATGGTTGGAACACACTGATCCATACCCATTTATCGAGCTGCTCTATCAATATTATACTCCTCCACTGAAAGCTCTCCAAACGTGGCTGATAGCAAATGACCAGGGTGCAACTCAACATGAAAGATCTTTCACCATCACTCAGATGCGCACCAGACGTCAAACTCGTACTTTCTCCAGTATTGAAAGTCATCGGCTGAGAAACATAATCAGGGACTGACACCCACGGGCGAAAATTGAACTCAGATTCTTCATCTAACACGTCAATAAAGCGTATTTTAGAACGAGGATTCTTTGTGGACCAACGCATGATCCTAGCATTATCTTTCTCAGGGAAAGTATGGCGCGCATCAGTATTCGGTCCTTGCAGAACATTACGTGGAGTAGGTGCATAATTCTTAAAGTGCTCCCACATCAAAGCTTGAAGAAACATCGTGTTGGCATAACACTCAATCTTCATAGAGCCGTTCGACACACTGGAGTCTATAATCAAGGAGTCCGGGTTGTAATACAAGGAGCCTAAGAATAAACTACCTATCGGAAGTTGCTCACCTTGAGCCATCTTAATAGCAAAGGGAATCACAAAAGGCTTCAACAAGTTTCCACTGTCTTCAAAAACGTCTCTGGACAACCATAAACATAAGAAAGCAGCAATGGGTAACATACCGTCGATGGGTTTATCAGAAACCTCGTCTTTGGGCCACCAGTGTGTCAACCAGGAAGCATAGCATCTACCAGCCTTATTCGCTTTCTCCATTGCAGCTGTCAAGACATGAGAAACGGAGGTTTCCTCATCAGAAAGATCCCCAGGAAGATTGCCCGTGATTGGGAGATGCATCAGAGCCGCCACGTCTTCCAAGGTAATGGTAAACTCTCCCCATCTACATATGAAAGTGTGAGTGGGAATGCACCAGCGAGCAAACAGAGCCACAATACCACTTGCATCATGATAAATGAACAACTCTCCAGAAGCTTGAATAGCTCTCGTCACCTGCGCCTGGTCGAGCATAGTCCTCACATGAGGAAAACCCAACATATGCCTCTCCAAGCCGACAAATTTCTCCAAAGGTCGTCGAGAAAGCTTAAACTGTATGATTGATGAGGTGAAGATCCCTCGTTCAAGACAAAATCGAATCACTGTCTTACGAGTCACCAATTTCTTCTGAGTAACAGTTCTGGGATTTATCAAAAGACGATACACTTGGGATTTCAAATGTTGCTCAGCTTCCGGAATATCTTTTTCAAAGAATGCGTCATCTATGTTCGGGACATTCTTAATCCCAGGGATTTCGTCTTCGTCTCCCCCAACGGAAGTTTCATCCATGCATGTCTCATCTCTGGAGATACCATCATCAACACACATCTCTTCCCTCGAGGCGTCGTCAGCTTGGGAATTGGTCATCTTTGCTGAGTAGCTGAAAATTCTACTTCAGTATGCCGTCCAGATATAAATCAAGGAAATACAAGCAAAAATGGTAACTTTTAACTCTTACCTTTTATAATTACACTAACAATAGTGATAGTAATGCTAGAGTTAACACCTCAAAATAGTTCGTCTCTTCGAAAACTGCAAAAACGAACGAAACTTTATTTAATTTTCGAAACTGATTTTTCATGAAATCACAGATACAATTTTCATAATGTGAGCATTCACATAAATGACTCATGAAGTTTATAGAAATAAAATATTTCATCATAAATATATCGTCTATCTTCGAAGGTTCCTCAAAACACACGCTTTGATTTTTCGAAAAAAGCAGCAATTAATGCAACTTGCATACATGAACTCTCAAGGATTTTATTTAATGAAAACAAACTCATGAAAATAAAATATATCATCATATTTTGCACAATATATGTCACGGCTGCATATATGTAAAAAAAAAAAAAAACTATTTTTTCCTTCGTGTCGTCGTTATTTGTCTTTAAAACGAAGGTTTATTTCAAAATACTGTGAAAGCTCACATCTCATACATATGATAAAGTTTTGTATTTACATGAAAAATAATAAGCAAAATTTTATCACTGGACACAAGTTCATCATATGAATTTCCCTTCGAGTCGTCGTAATTTGCCTTTAAAACGAAGGATTATTTCGATTTCGTGAAAATTTACTCCTTTTATGATAAAACCGTGGTACACATGAAAGCTCATACACTAAGTTTTATCACTGGACCTAGGTTCATATACTAAAAAAAAAAAATCTTTCCTAAATCGGGGATTATAGTTAGTTTTCAAAACTAACGATCTAACGAACATACATTTTCAAAAACGAGGGTTTTTTCATAAAACTCACACTAATATACACACATGTATATTAATTCATCATGATCAAAGCATGAACAACCCATGATACTCATGGACATCAGCAAAAAAGAACGGGCTTACCTGGTTGGTGACCGGAATTAGCCGAACAGACAATCGGCGACGGTCGGACGGCGGCGAAGCTCCAACAATTTTTTTTCCTCCACTCGCTGCTGACGTGAAGGTGATGGAGAGGTGATGAAGATGTTGGTCGTGTGCGTGAAGGAGAAATAAAAAAAAGGACTAATTCCTTTTATACCAAATTTTATTTCCAAAACCTAATTTCACAAGGATTTCCTTATTGGCCCGGCCCGCAAATCCTAAACGACCAAGGTTCCATCGTACAAACCAGCGGTTCACACCAATTTATGCTCATCAAATGATGCTAAAATCATGGCACTGAAGCCTTCATCAAGTCATGGTTTGCTCATATTCTCGAAATTCGGTAATGTCCTAACTTACGACTAAGTTCAATTACTTGTATAATTTATGGCCGGAAAATCACCATTTAATGCTGACTGAGGAACATGGCTTTCCTCAGTAAGCAGGGGACTTAATGCAGATGGTGGATTTTCAACAAGGGCTAAAATCGTAAACTCATGATTATACGAGCCTCTGATCCAGCAATCAGACGTGAGTATCGAGGCACGGGTCTCTCATGAATTCTCAATGGAGAGAACTTCCTCTCAGAGTACATGTAGATATGTAGTATCACGGCCGGACAACGACATATCTCATGAATACTGAACACTTTCAGTGATTATTTCTATATAGTATCACGAGATGGATGGCTCCTAGACAGTTTGCTCTGCTAGTATAGAGCGATAACGTCTTCAGGAACAAACAACGAGTTTACCCTGACTATATAAAGGATATGACTTACCGACAAGCTCATATCGGGATAATTAATGCTCCTAGACAGCTTGCTCTGCTAGTATAGAGCCACGAAGTTAATTATTCCTAATTAAGATTAATTCTGCCGTGACATTCACTACTGAATTCCCAGAATAATCTATTATTGCTCCTATTCCATAGTCGAATCCACGACTGGTCCTATGGAATGGCAATAATAATTGCTCTTATTCCATGGTCGAATCCACGACTGGTCCCATGGAATGGCAATAAACAATTTTTCTGATTCTATGATCGAATCCATGGCTTGATCTCATAGAATAGCAATAACTATATTATCTCATTACTCCGATTTCATGATCGAATCCACAACTGGTCTCATAAATGGTAATAGATAAAACTTAATTACTCCGATTCTATGGCCGAATCTACGATCCCATGGAATGGTAATGCTCACTTTATTATTCTGAATTCGTAGTCGAATCCTCAATTATCCTATGAATTAATAATAAACATCTTATTACTCAGTTTTGTGAACTATTCTCCACTGAATTCCACAATTAGTAATAAATAATCAACAAACGGGCGTCTGAGCTACCTCTAAGTAAGCCCTGATTTATATGGTGAAAGTGTATTCAACGACAATGCACTAACAGTCACCGCACGAACGAGTATTTCAAAATACGACGGAACGATTAACCTATTGCAAAATAGGAAGAAAATAATAAATAATCAAAATATTGACCAAGGTGCCAAGGGATTGGACTCATTGACTGGCCGACCGTGCCATGACCCGTCCCACGCCAGTTTTATATTTTATCATATTTTTATTATTATTTTCCTTCATCTGATGAAAATCCTTTCATTTGAACAAATCTCCTTCGTCTCGAGGAAACTCCTCGACTTCATGGTGTTTTATAAATCCATGAAAATAATATAAAGTTAAGAAAAAATAGTGTGGGGCATGACCATTGGCCAACCGGCCATGCCTTAGTCCCATCCGGCCCCACACCTTATGGTACCTCATTATTTTATTATTATTATTATTATTATTTCTCTGATTTCATGAAAAAACTCCTTGATTTCATGGTATTTTGCAAAAATTAGGAAATAAATAATATAAAATTATGAAAAACTTGTGGGACCGGGCCCTAGCCGGCCGGCCATGCGCTAGCCGGTCCCACACGCCCCTTTATTTTATTATTATTTATTTTATTTTCCTTGAATTTATCAAATTCCTTTATTTCATGGTATTTATCTCAAATTAGGAAAATTTCCCTCAAATCATGAAAAATAAATTAAAAAAATATATAAAATTATGAAAACTTGTGGGACCGGGCCCTAGCCGGCCGACCATGCCTCCCACGGCCCCACACGCCCTTGTTTTTATTATTTTAATATTTTTTCTTCCTTGAACTCATGAAACTCCTTCACTTCAGGGAAACTCCCTAAATTCATCAAAACTCTTTAAATCCATGATATTTTTCATAAAATCATCAAAATATTATAAAATTAAGGAAAAGGCACCACGTGACCGTGGTCACGACTGGTCGACCATACCTTGGTTTCACGGTCCCACACCTCCTCATTCCTTTATTTTATAATTATTCTCCATCATCTCATGGTGTTTTCCTCAGTTTCAGCGAAACCCTAATTTTGGCATATTTTCTCGAATGACGCTCAACTGCACGTCAGAAAATATCAAAATTCTCAGAACTGAGACACAGATGTCTTGGGGACACAAGCATGTTATCTTGATTGACCAAGATTGGCTCTTTTGCTTACAGAAGCCTCTCCCATCAATTTTCACAGTTTTGACCTAATTTGCACAATTGCACGTATTAGGTCCAAAACTCTTCCAAACACTTTGGATTTTCATGAAGTGATCGTCATTCGATCCGGTGACCACCCAGGTCCGGTTTCATGACCCCTTGGTCGGTCCCTCGCCTATTCATAATTAATTAGGTTTTTCACTTAAGGCTCAGACGAGCATTTTTGAATAAATGATTATACCAGCATTTGATCATTCTTTCGCCAACAAATCGTCAACTCTTCAAGAGTTCTTTGTATTTGCTCACGTGAGCATATGAACACTACATGGTTGATCTACGGTCCCATGTAGTCGCTCCCTCCTTCGTCCCACGGTTAAAATTCTGACGAACCATGAATTGATCATCAATTGATCAAATTAGGGTTTCTGAATCCAAGGACCATCATTCCAGATTCCAACCTTAATAATTTTACGACGACCTCATGGTCATTAATTTTATTAATTATGCTCGGTTCAACGACCAGTATTCTAATTAATATTTTTGGTACGCTGCCAATAATCCATCAGATGAGCAACACATGCTCATACGATCAAATATTCAACAATTCATCACATGAGCAACACTTGCTCAGATGATAAATATTTTCTCAAACCAAGGGATATTGGTTCAACAATCAATATTCAACGATCCATCGAATGAGCAATACTTGCTCACTTCATCATAAGAACTATACCTCTGTCTCATGACATGTTCAACTCATGAGTTTCATAACATCATGTTCAACTCAGCAACTACATGGATTCATCGTCCCATCAAACCACGAAGTCATCAATTGACTAACATACCACGAGACGTCAATCGTGTCACTTTGGGGGGATATCACTTAGGTTTTGGTCTGGCGGTCTACGGCACGTGTGTTCAAACACACGATGGAATGTGAGAAAGTCGTGCAATCAGTTGAAGGAATTCACGAGGTAGTGGGTGGAAAATCGATCAAGTCTCCACACGTTGAGCAACTGGTTTCAAACACGATCTCCACTTCCCCACTCCTTGATTCCATCAACTGTCACATTTCATGGGGTCATGGTGTCTAAAATTCCAGCAATATAAATAAGTCTCTGAATCATGATTGAATCATCAGCATCAACAGTATCATCAATCTCACGTCTCATCAACAACACGAGATCATCAACTCATCAATTGAGCAACAACTCTCAATTGAGCAATTTCAATCATTCAGAGCTTATCATATTAATAATTCATACACCCACAATCTTTGATTACCATTGATTCCACACATTTCCCAGCTTCCCACCTACAGATCAACCCATCCTCTCTTGTGACCGAATTTACTCTGGAACGGTCATTGTCTTGATTTAGGACGGAGTACCACAGATTGATCTATCGAATCTAAAGCACCCCCTTTGCAGCGGTGCATCTGTGTGAGCTTTAACATTTCGCTCGGTTCGAGAAGTCTCCTCCGTACGGTCTTCTCCTCAATTCCTTAAAAACCAGCAAATCGTTTTTCCCCATCTACACATTCCTAACTATCTTGCAAGTCGTGCTATATTGAAAACATAACTGTGAAGCTGTATATATTGTATATTATACTCTAGTGATGTGACATGATCATAGTATTAAGGAATTAGACTACAAAGTATAACTCTTATCTTTTGATCTTCGTAGATATAATATCGACATAATCTTGTATATAATTTTATGATTATGTGAAAATCAAAAGGGAAATCAATAGGATTATTGGTCTTGATATTCATTGCATATCTTTGGATGACCAATATGTGTGAGTTGGTAGAACCGATCTCAACTCAGGTTATGCATCTTGGTAAAACCGATCACAATGCCTAGACTTATGATTTGGTATGATCGGTCCTGGTAATTGGTGTAACCGATCCTAAGTAATCACCATCAGATGGTATGATCGATCCTTGTAATTGGTGTGATTGATCATAGTAATTGGTGTCACCGATCATAAGTGTTATGTGACCGATCCTTGTAATTGGTGTAACCGATCCTAGTGATTGGTGTGACCGATCACAAGCAGATACCATATTTAGGTATAACCGATCCTATTGATTGGTATAACCCGATCCGAACCCATGTATGTGACTTGGAAGGACTGATCGCAACTAACCATTGTGATTTGGTATAACTAATCACACAGTAGTCTTGGAATACTAGCAAACCAATTCTAAACTTGTTTGGAAGTATGGTATAACCGATTCCAAGAAGAAAATCCATGTAACTATGAAAAAGGATTTGCAGTGAAAAGATGTCAACATACTATGAATATGTACAGTAACTCTTATCATTTATTGTTGTTGATGGTGGATTTTCGACAAAGGTCAAAATCGTAAAATCATGATACTGCATGTTTCTGACCCGGCTTCAGGAATGCATAGAATGATTCATATTTTACGATTCGTGAACCGTTTCACGAGCTCTGATCGAGTTCCTCTCAGATCCATGATGAATACGATTCTCGAAAGGCCTCCCACTAGCTGAGTGTTCAATTGCTATGAGATCTTATGTAACTACACAAGACACAATTGAAACAAAGATGATTCGATTCGATTGAATCGGCTCATGAACATTATAGCCACGGTTTGCATAACCATTCCTTAGTAATTTAATGTTTCATGTTCGGAGCACATCTTTAGATCATAACCTCTTAAGTTCACAAACAAGTTCGCGGACTTAAGTTAATCGGTTGAGTTTTCCAAACTCAGCAGAAATTCTCGGAAAGAGAACTTCCGCCTGTTCGCGGACTGGGTCGCGTTCGCGGACTTAGCACACAAACAAGTTTTGGACCAGCAGAAATTCTCGGTCGAGAACTTCCGACAGTTCGCGGACTGAGTCTCCGGACTGGGTTCGCGGACTTGGCAAGCCAATTCCACAATCCTCCCGATTTCTCTTGATCAACAAAGTTCGAAAACTTCGGTTCAAGTAATACATGGTTATGTAATCTAAACTCTCATTTCAATCATTGAGACATTCTCAGAGGACGTTATGTAGCCGTTATTCACAGACCGATTCACGTCAGAGCAATTCTATAAGTGATTGAAACTTTTCATGACTTTCATCATTAGGTGAAGATAAACTTGATCAAAGCGAAACGCTTTACCAACACAAGATTTCGAGATAAAAGATAAGCAATGAATGCTCAGCTCGAAATGTCAAATATGTATAATCTAGTCTATATAGCATACGACTTTTGTCTCATAAGAAGTAGGAGATATAATAGATAGACTTTTGAGTGATAGATAAGTTCAAGTCTCCACATACCTTTTTGTTGATGAAGTTCCACGGTTCCTTGTATAGATCTTCGTCGTTGTATGATGAATCGCCATGAAGTCTTGAGCTCAAGTACACTTTTCTATCCTAGTCTGAGACTTAGCTATGTAGGCTAGAAATCAAGACTCATATTTTTGATCATTAACATTGACAAACATGCTTGAGATAGCAACGCATGCGAGGTCGACCTAGCTATGCTCTAACACAAATCCAAAAGAAAATCCTCAATCAACGTGTATTCAAAAACCAATCAAAAATCAAAACCAAAAGCTAAAGCCTCACATCTCTCGGAAGTTCAAGTTTCAAGAGATTATGGAAAGGGAAACTAAAGGAAACCGGCAAAGTAAGATTTATGCTTCTCTGCATTCTCCAAGACTCGCAAGGCCGCCTTTTCCAACTCCATCTTCTCAGTCAACTCAGCAATCTTGACCATTTTTTCCACCACAGCATGATTGGGAAAAGATGTTTCCTACTTGCATTGTCAAGAAGTAGATGCGCTTTGGATCCTTGTTGACGAAAATATGACCGTACATCTTCCGCAACTTCTCATACATGTCAGTATACCCAATGGGAACGCTAAATCCACCGACTGATGTGTGATATGGGAGTAACTCACCAAATAAAAGATCACAAACAATCCCTGTAGTAGGGTATTCGTACACTATTATGTGATTCTCAATCACTGGAGAAACTTCAACAGTCATAGCAGCAATTTCCTCAACAGCTGGAACAACTTCTTCCACTCTTGGCCCGGTCTCTTCCATCTCTGAAACAACCACAATTGGGGTTCCGGTCGCTTCAACGGTTTCAACAACGAGAGTTTCATGGACTTGAGGTGCATAGGTTGTGGTCTCATCATCAATAGTCTCAAGGTTGCTCGAATCATCATTGTGGGTCTCATTATGCTCAATCCCACCATTTTCCACCTAATATAGCAAGGATACAAGTTAGAGCTTTCAAACATGGAATTGAAGAAGCAATCATAAAATTCAACATGTAAGTGAACCAACACTATTTAAGTTCTTTACTATGCATCTAAGACATGAACAAATAATGTGGAAGTCATTAAACACATTTTGCAACAAGTTCGTTTGAGAAGATTTTACACTGCCCTGTATAAGACGATGAACTGGGAGAAATTGGTGAGTAATATAAGGTTGATTAATATACCATTATCTTCGTATGTATGTTCTCTACAACATATCAAAATTTCATAATAATCGAATGAACGAGCAGAGAGATGTGGCCAAAACATTAGACTACATGCAATCTGAAAAAGTTCTGGAAGTCTCCTGGAAGTTTACTGTTTCGCCTATTTCAAACAATAAACATGCTCAAAACTCAAAAAGCTTCTCTGCTAAATCTTGGAAATTTCCCGGGCATGAGGATACATGGGTAGATCGCGAAAATCCAACATCGGATGAAGATTTTATGGAATTTTTGCTAAAAGATTGAGTTCAGAATTTTCTGGTGACGTATTTCGGAAAAATTTTCATTCATTAATATAGGTCCTCATTCATTCATTCACAAATCAGTATTTTCATACTTCTATGAAGAAAATATACGATGGGTACTTACTGGAATGGTCCCTAAAGTGCTCAAAGGATTGGAATTACCAACATCACTGTTGGAAACATCATTGCTTTCACTCGGTTTCAAAATCCAGGGTTTTCTTCTTCACCATCCTCCGAAGATGAATGGGAATCATCAGTGCTCCCTCGATTCATGGAACTCTCCTCTTGGAAACATCAACAACAATTAGTGATATTTCATTCAAGGGGTTCTATGAACAATTATACGAAGAGGTACTTACATCGACTTCTTCTTCGACGCTCAATTTAGAAACCGTTTGTTCACCAACAGAAAATTGAAGACTGTCAAGGATTGATGATGCAAAATTCTGAAAAGAAATAAGAAACCTTGGTCTCGTGATCCTAATTGCATGGGCGGGGAAAAGTCATGACACAAGGAGTGCTAACAACTCACCGAAGAAACGTTTGGGGACTGCACGTCATTTGCTAACATCTTGTAGTCCTTGCTTCTGGGTTCTTCGCCCCGATGACTTTCTTCCATTTCCTAGAAGTATACATTGATCCGAGATCTCACTACACGATCATCCTGTGATAAAGTTAATGAAATAACCAGGAGTACAAGTCAGTATGAAGGATCTCTCACCATCATTCAGAGGTCCCAGAAGTACCATTTCTTGAAGTTGCATCCGTAGAGATGTCATCTCTGGAAACATCATCTTTTGAAGTGTCATCATGGGAGTCAGTCATTCTTGCAAAGTGGTTGTGACAGATGCATAACATTCAACGCATCATTCATACAAAGCGCAGGATTCAACAAAACAACGAATCATGGAATAAATATGTTCACATCAGCGTCTACGAAAATGGTAACTTTCAACTCTTACCTTTTTACGATTCCACTAACAATAGTGATTGTGATACAAGAGTTAATATTTCAAAATTTGCTCGTTTCATCGAACCTGCAAACACGAGCAAAACTTTTATTATTCAAAAATCATAAATTGATTTTCATGAAATCGTGAACAACCACGCGAATTTTACTGATTGAACATTCATTGGTTTTTCAAAAATTGGACAGACATCCATTCTACAATTGTAAAAACTCACATACAGACATTATTTCTCCATGTATAATTGTCTACTTTCAACAGTTGTTCAAAATCAAAACATTGATTTTACAAAAAATATATATTTTAACGTGAAATTCACGTAAATTTGAAAATATATGTATATATTTTTGCTCCCTCTCGCGAGTATCTGTCTATGAAACGAGAGTCTTTCAATTTTGTGAAAATACGCATATTCACGTATTAAAATTTTGTTTTCATGAAAGCTCATAGACAAAAAATTTATTACTAACAGACGCACGTCTATTCAAAAAAAAAAGTCTCTCGTAACGAGCATCCACCTTTGGAGCGAGAGTTTATTCCATTTTGTGAAATCTCACAAATTTTTTTAAAAAAAATATCTTATGCTAGGGATAATTGTTTGTTTCTTAAACTAACGAACGAACGTCTGTTCCTAAAACAAGGATTTCTTTTTGGGGTCGAACCCATAAACGTTAAACCAGCCAAAACTGGACATCTGATTGTTCAAAACAGCAGTGCTTCATCTCTTCGTGCTCACGAGATGACACTCTATCTTACTGTCAGGGTCCTTACCTAAGCATTTTCTCATACATGACACCATTGGAGTAAATCGAGGATTCTGAAAATACCTTTGTACGACTGAGTTCAACTGCTTGTCTCGTTAACTGGAAAATCACCATATAATGCTTACTGCGGAACATGACTGTCCCTCACTAAGCAGGGGACTTAATGTTGATGGTGGATTTTCAACAAAGGTCAAAATCATAAAATCATGATACTGCATGTTTCTAACCCGGCTTCAGGAACGCATGGGATGATTCATATTTTACGATTCGTGATCCGTTTCACGAGCTATGATCGAGTTCCTCTCAGAGCCATGATGAATATGATTCTCGAAAAGCCTTCCACTAGATGAGCGTTCGATGCTGCGCATTTCATCATGAGCCTCTATATAGAATAACATGATTGTGCGGTCCTCCTACATAATTGTTTGTTGAGAGGGCTTAACGCCTTCGGGACGTCGGCGACACTCGATGTTCCCTGACTACATAGAGAGACCCACCTCTACATAGAAGAACGATTGGGCGGTTCTCCGTAAGATTGAGAGCAACAACGCCTTCAGGACGTCGGTGACACTCACTGTTCCCTGACTATGTAGAGAGACCGTTTATAGATCCAGGCGGTTCTCCGTAAGATTGAGAGCAATAACGCCTTCAGAACTTCGGCAACACTCGCTGTTTCCTGACTATGCACCTTTCAGAATGGGTATGACGCTTTAACTGGCTAATATCCCTTCTGTGATAGATTAATTCTACCGTGACATTCACCACTGAATTCCTAAAAGATAATCTATTTTATCTCATTACTCCGATTTCATGATAGAATCCACGGCTGATCTCATGGAATGGTAATAGATAATCTCATTACTCCAATTTCATGATCGAATCCACGGCTGATCTCATGGGATGGTAATAACTACTTTCATTACTACGATTCTATGGTCGAATCCACGATCCCATAGAATGGTAATACTCGTTTTATTATTCCGAATTCATGGTCGAATCCACGGCTGATCCTATGGATTGATAATAAAAAACTACTCACTTTTATTACTCAGTTTCATGAATCATTCTCCACTGAGTTTCATGAATTAGTAATAAATACTCAACAATCGGGCATATGGACTATCACTGAGTAATCCCCATGAAATTGTGCAAGTGTACTCAACCATGATGCACGAACGAGCACCCAAATGCATGAACGAGCATTCAAAAATATGGAGAAACCAGGAATCCTACAAGGAATGGGAGAGAGAAAATATTATTAAAATAATAAAGTGGCGTCTGTGGGCCGAGCCCGCCGGCCGGTCATGCTGATGTGGCCGGTCCCCCACGCCCTTTTTCCTTTATTTTAATTATTCTATTATTTTCATGAACTCATGAAAACTCCTTTATTCTAGTAATTTTCCTTGTTTGAGCAAAACTCATGGTTTCTCCATATTTTCACGGAATCATGAAAAATAATATAAAATTAGGAAAAGTGTCGCGGGACCGGGCTCCTTGTCGGCCGGCCATGCCTTGGCGGTGTCCGGTCCCACACTTTCCAAAACCTCATTTTATTATTTTTATTTTCCTTATCTCATGGAAATTTCATGGTTTCAACAAAACTCCTTGGTTTCATGGAATTTCCTCCGAATCATGAAAAATAATATAAAATTAGGGAAAGCGTCATGGGACCGGGCTCCTAGTCGGCCGGCCATTCCTTGGCCGTGGCCGGTCCCACACTTTCCAAACCCTTATTTTATTATTATTATTATTTTCCTTATCTCATGAAAATTTCATGGTTTCAACAAAACTCCTTGGTTTCATGGAATTTCCTCCGAATCATGAAAAATAATATAAAAATAACTCCTTGGTTTCATGATTTCATGAAACTCCTCCGTTTCAACAAAAATCATGGTTTCTTCATATTTTCTCAAATATTGCTCAAACCATGAAAAGGCCAAAAAGTAAAATGGTCACATGACCGACTAGGCTACTCACACCAAATATTAAAATATCATTATTTTAATATTTTCCAAATTTTGATGAAATGAGCAAGGTTCTACTTTGCTCATTCGAACAAAAACAAGAATTTCTGTCAAAGATCAAACTCTTCTGAAATTCAAAATATTGCTCAAATACACATCAGAAAATACTGAAACTCTCAGGACTGAGACACTGACATTATGGTGACATGGGCATGCTTCCTTGACCGACCAAGGCCGGCCCTAGGGCTTGCATAAAGCCGGTCCTATACATATCCTCAATTTTTGACCTAATTTGCTCAATTGCTCATATTGGGCCTAAAACTCTTTCCAACCAACCTGGAGTTTGTTCAAACGACCATCCGCTGGTCCCACGACCACCAAGTTTCGGTCTCATGCCCTCTTGGTCGGTCCCTCACTTTTCCATAATTAGGTATTATCACCTAATGCTCAATTGAGCACTATTTCAATAAATGATGAAACCGGCATTTAATCATCATTCTTTCACCAACTGGCTAACTAAGGACCCGGTGCACGCTCACTTGAGCACATGGGTGCCACATGGACTCCACCATCCCATGTGGCCGATACCTCTCTTACTCATGACTTTCGAGTAACTGATAAAGTATTGCTCAGTTCGACGAATTTTTTATTGGTGACGAGACCCTAACTATCAATATTTAGTAACTCGCCGAATTAGGCAACTCGAATATTCGCATATTGATCGTAGCTCAATATTTAACAACTATAGAATTTGCAATATTTTTCTCACACGAGCAATATCAACATTCATGAATCGCTGAGTATTTGTCAATTATGCTCGATTCAAAACAAAACCTAGACTAATCGTCTAATCAGTCAACAACCGACTAACTAAATACACGTCTGCCTTGCAGACTCCACGATTCGTGAGACATCAATCACGTCACATGGGGGCATATCAATTAGGGTTTTGGTCTGGCGGCCTACGGCACGTGGATCCATCCACGATGAGAAATGTGAGTAAGTCGTGCAAACGGTAAAAGGAGTTAGCAAAGTAGTGGGTGGACGTATAACCAAGTCTTCTCATGACCTGGAACAGGTTTCACCACGATCTCCCACTTTCCCACTCTTTCACTCAAGAAACCGTCACACTTACAGGGATCAAGGTATTTGCTATGCTGAAAATATAAATACGTCTCTGAATCCATGATTGAGGACAATATTCGAACACTCGAACATTCGTCTACACAGAATTTCTCGAGCAATTACTCTCAAGAATTCTCCAATCTCCCAGAACTTATTCGAATTCATCAGTTCACAGAAATTGTAGAAACCTTCAACACATCCACAATCCTTGATCATCATTGATCCCACACAATTCTCAGCTTCTCTCCTACAGAACAACCCATCTTCCTCTTTGCGACCGAATTGACTCTGGAACGGCCATTGACTTGGTTTAGTCCGGAGTCCTACAAATTGATCTCTCGAATCTAAGCACTCCCTTTGCAGTGCATCTGTGTGAGGTTGAGCAGTTTGCTCGGTTGAGGAGTCTCGACAACACGTCTGTCTCTTCAATTCCCTGAAAAACCAGCAAACCGTTTTCCCCATCTACAATTGTTCAAAGATATTCCTTTGTACTCAAATTGATCCTGTGCCGAAATAAATTAAGAATCTTTTAATTGAGGTTTTTTATTTTCTATGTTTTAATTACCAGCAATTAATGCATAGCTCTAGAGAATAAAAATTAGTAATGTGCATTTACTAATTGGAGATTTTCTATTGAGAGATTTCGGAAATATTGGACCAACATTTATTGGAATATTTTCGGTTTTAAAAATTCCTTGGTGTCCAAACATCCTTGGTCTAGAAATACCTAAGTTTGCATTTCTAGCAAACTATCCTAAGAGCAGGCAAACTTCATTTCTTGTTTTTTCTTTTTTCTGTTGGAGCCGTCTATTCAGAGAGAAAAGTATCCTAATTATGTGAAATCTCTTATGACCGCTCGTTTAAAGACTTTTGTGGGATCAAGAAGCTTTACGAGTACCGCTGGTGGAAAACTAGATAATTGCAGTGTTATTACATTTCAATTTGATTTGATTGACTAACGGTTGTTGAAACTTTGATTGCACCTAGTTTGTTTATTCTTGAGAATCTTCTCTTCTAATAGAAGATTCACTCAGACTAGATTAAAGTATCAACAAGATCTTTAGAACTGTTATTAGATCTAAAGACATCTCGTGATAATCCATTCTTAACAGACTCCATTATGTGTGTGATTGATCACAAGAGATTCAAGTGGTGTTGTGCAGGTTTTGAAGATAAAAGAAGATTTGAAGACGAAAAAGAATTCTTATTAATTTTCGTATCTTGTGGATTTAGTGCACAAACCTTGATCGGTTGGGATCCAACTAGAATCCGTTTATCTTTGATAGATCTGATTGATTAGTTTCTTGAGATCGGCATTCTCTATATTTCTCTTTGAGATTTATATTGATTGAGTGTGAATCAATACTTGACTATTTCGGTAGCTAAAGTTAGATTGATTTAACCAGACAAAGGAGTATATTGGATTAAACGAAAGAGCCTTTGTCTCATTTATATCTTTAGCAAGATTGATTAGAGTGGTTACCAAACAGATTCTTCCTTTGCTGTTTGGAATACGATCCAAAGGACTTGTTATTCACGTGCGTGACTCTAGAAGTCTAAGGCGCAGGGATACTGAGGGAACTAAGTATCTAGGGGTAGTCTGACTGGTCTCTACTATACGAAGTTGTTATTAGATTTTGTATAGAGTATTCAAAACTGGACTAGGTCCCGGGATCTTTCTGCATTTGCGGCTTCCTCGTTAACAAAATCTTGTTGTGTCATTACTTTCTATTCCGCAATTATAATTGTTTTTGTTGTAAATAAAAGTAAATTACACTTGTACGTTAACTCCGCAATACTTGATAGTGATCCTATTGAGTTTAGTTATTTCTGAATCTATTATCAAGTAACACACTTTGTTGTTGTATTGTCTTGATCTTGTATCCATAGTCAATCACACAAGTTATCTTGTTGTCATATTGTCTCGATCTAGTATCCATAAATGATCACACAAAGTGTGAACCGAATTGTCGTATTTTCTCGACTCTGTCCATAGACGATCACATTCGGTATAGGTTGAAACAAAAATATTGTGGTGTATTTGGGTACCCTCTTCTTTTCAATCTCTTTGTCATTATTAGAAACATGTGTTCCTTCATATCCCAATCCTCGTGTATCACGATGATTTCTTCCTGCTTCTAATAATGAAGATAAAAACTTTTTCCTGTGATTAAGTTTTTTCAAATTTAATATTTCTTCTTTCAATGACTTGATTTTGTCATGAGTAGTAATTAGATCAATCTCAAGAAGTTTTTCTCGAGAGAGGAATAATAAACTTTCTTTTTCTTCAAAAATTAATTATTGAGAATACTCCTTGCTTCAGTTTCAACAAGTTTCCTTTTTAACAAATAATGTTCTCTATGAAAATTTTCATAATCAAGAGATTTTAAATTCAGATCACGTCTGCAGTATTTAAGAAGGTATTCAGCATTCTGATATCCGCTATGATACTAGTGTATTTACTTTTAATTATAATAAAAACAATTATAATCGCGGAAAGTAAAAGTAAATCACACGATAAGATTTTGTTAACAAGAAAACCGCAAATGCGGAAAACCCCCGGGACCTATTCTAGTATTGAATACTCTCATAATTAAGACGTTATACAAAGAACAAATCCAACTGCGTATAGTTGAGACCATTTAATCTACCCTAGTTACTTAGTTCCCTCAGTATTCCTGCGCCTACAACCGTCTGGCAAACGGACGTGAATCCCAAGATATAAATCATTATCTTGAGTTGCTTTATGGATGTAAAGTCTTCAACGCTCAACTCCTTTTGATCGTATTCCAAAAAGTAAAGGAAAAAAGTTGTTTGGTAGATACTCTATTAATCTTTAAAAATAAAGATATGTTGAGTTTTGACAAAGGCTCTTCCGTTTAGTAATTAAACTCCTTCGTCAGGTAAGATCAATCAAGCTTTGAAATAATCTGATCTAGATTCACAACTATAAGATTCTGATACTGAAGAATACCACCAAATGATAGTTGTCGATCTATATGACTACTTGATCAAATTTATCAAAGATAAATATGATATTATTTGGATCCCATCCGATCAAGATGCGTTCCCGAAGTAATATCACAAGATGCGAAACCAATCAGAAAAACCTTATTGTCTTCAAATCTTCAATTGTCATCAATTGTACCTGCACACAAAACTTGATTCCACTTATGATTGATCACGCATAGGACGAAGTCTGTTAACAATGGATAATCACAAGTTATCTTCATATCTAAAAACAGTTCTAAAGATCATGTCGATACTTTGATCTAGTTTGAGTGAACTTATGTCAGAAGAGAAGGTTCTCAAGAATAATCAAACCAGGTGCAATCAAAGTTTCAAAAACCGTTAGTCAATCAAAACAATAATCGAAAACTAAAATAACAATGCAATTATCTAGTTTCCCACCAACGGTACTTGCTAGATATTTTTTTATCCCACATAAGTCTTTAAACGAGCGGGAGTAAGAGATTTCACCTAATTAGGGTACTTTCCTCTACGATATAGTATTACAAATTGTAGATGGGGAAAAAAATTTGCTGGTTTTTAGGGAAGTGATGAGTCGAGCGTGCGGACGAGACTCCTCAACCTAGCAAACTGCTGAACCTCACACAGATGCACTGCAAAGGGAGTGTTTAGATTCGAGAGATCAATATGTAAGACTCGACCTAAACCAAGTCAATGGACGTTCCAGAGTCAATTCGGTCACAAAGAGGGAGATGGGTTGATCTGTAGGAGGGAAGCTGAGAATGGGATCAATGATGATCAAGGATTGTGGATATGTTGAAGGTTTCTGCAAAATTGATGAACTGCTGAATGTTGAGTTCTGTGAATAAGTTTCAATCGAGTTGTTGTGTAGACGAATGTTGATGTCTTTTGTCCTAGATCTTTGACTTATTTATATTGCCAGAATGATGAACACACTGATCCTTGTAAGTGTGACGGTTTCTTAAGTGAAAGGGTGGGAAAGTAGAAGATCGTGGTGAAACCAGTTCCAGGTCGTGCAGAGACTTGGTTAACCGTACACCCACTACTTTGCTAAATCCTTCAACCGTTTGCACGACTTACTCACATTTATCATCGTGGATGAATCCACGTGTCGTAGGCCGCCAGACCAAAACCCTAATTGATATCCCCCCATGTGACGTGATTGATGTCTCACGAATCTTGGAGTCTGCATGAAAGACGTGTATTTTATTAGTCAGTTGTTGACTGATTATACAATGAGTCTAAGTTTTGTTGAATTGAGCATAATTGATGAATGCTCAGTGATTCATGGATCGAACATGTCTGTCGAGACGTATAGTTCTTTGAATGATGTTGATATTGCGCGTATTAGCAAAAATTGTAAATTCGACGACTGAGCATCGATTCGATGAATTACTGAACATTGATAGTTGGATCAATATTCAAGCAACTGAGCAAGTATTGGTAATTTCAACAAATCACTGAATATTGATAGTTGGATCAATATTCGAGCAACTGAGCAAGTATTGCTCAATTCGAAGAATCACTGAATGTTGATAGTTGGATCAATATTCGAGCAACTGAGCAAGTATTGCTCAATTCGGCGAATTACTGATAAATTACTGAATATTGATAATTGGATCAATATTCAGGCATCTGAGCAAGTATTGCTCAATTCGACGAATTATTTATTGGTGACGTGACCCAATAAAATATTAATTAAAATATTGGTAGACTACCGAATATTATATAATTAATTCATATATTGATTGCTGGATCTATATAAATTTATTAGTGTTTGAACTTGCTCAGAATGATGATTTATGGAGCGTTTGTTCAAAAACCCTCATTTTTGGTCAATTGTTCGTCAATTGATGAATTGCTGAAAATAGGTCATGAGTGAGGGAGGGACCGACCACATGGAATAATAGACGACCATGTGATTCCCAATTGCTAGAGTGAGCGTGCACCAGGGTTCTGAGTTGACCAGTTGGTGAAAGAATGATGATTAAATGTCGGTTTCATCATTTATTGAAATAGTGCTCGATTGAGCATTAGGTGATAAAACCTAATTATGGAAAAGTGAGGGACCGACCAAGAGGGCATGAAACCAGCCCTTGGTGATCTTGGGACCAGCGGATGGTCGTTTGAGCAAATTCCAAGTTGGTTGGAAAGAGTTTGGACCTAATATGAGAAATTGAGCAAATTAGGTCAAAATTATAAGAATGTGTGGGACCGGCTCCTTGCAAGCCTTAGGGATGGCCTTGTTCGGTCAAGGAAGCATGCTTGTGTCACCATTATGTCTGCGTCTCAATCCTGAGAGTTTCAGTATTTTCTGATGCGCGTTTGAGCAATATCTAGGATTTTCAGAAGAGTTCGATCTTTGACTGAAATTCTTGATTTCGCTCGAATGAGCAAGTAAGAATTTGCTCGTTTGATCAAAATTTGGAAAATATTAAAATAATAATATTTTAATATTTGGCGTGAGTAGCCTAGTCGGTCATGTGACCATTTGACTTTTTGGCTTTTTCATGGTTTAAGCAATATTTGAGAAAATATGAAGAAACCATGATTTTTGCTCAAACTGAGGAGTTTCATGAGATGAGGGAAATAATAATTATGATAGACTAGGGATTGTAAGGTGTGGGACCGGCCGCGGCTAGGGCATGGCCGGCCGACTAGGTTTCCCGGTCCCGCAACACCTTTCCCTATTCTTATTATTTTCATGAAACCAGGAAAATATGGAGAAACCATGAGTTTTGCTCAAACAAGGAAAATTGCTAGAATGAAGGAGTTTTCATGAGTTCATGAAAATAATAAAATAAAGGAAAAATAAATGAAAAAGACGTGGGGGACCGGTCACGGCGGCATGACCGGCCGTCCGGTGGGCCCGGTCCCCTAAGCGCCACTTTTATTATTTTAATATTATTTTCTCTCTCCTATTTTTTTGTAGGATTCCTCGTTAGTCCATATTTTCGAATGCTCGTTCGTGCATTTGGGTGCTCGTTCGTGCATCATTGTGGAATACACTTGCACCATTTTATGGGGCTTACTCAGTGATAGTCCAGATGCCCGATTGTTGAGTATTTATTACTAATTCATAAAATTTAGTAGAAAATGATTCATGAAACTGAGTAATAAAGGTGAGTAGTTATTTATTATCAATCCATAAGATCAGCCGTGGATTCGATTATGGATACGGAATAATAAAATAAGCATTACCATCCCATAGGATCGTGGATTTCGACTATAGAATCGAAGTAATAAAATTGTTTATTACCATCCAATGAGATCATCCGTGGATTCGATCATGAAATCGGAGTAATGAGATTATCTATTACCATTCCATGAGATCAGTGGTGAATGTCACGGTAGAGTTAATCTATTGCAGAAGGAATATTAGCAAATTAAAGCGCCGTACCCGTTCTGAATGGTGCATAGTCAGGAAACAACTAGTGTTGCCGATGTCCTGAAGGAATTTTGACCTCTCAACAATCATGTATGGAGAACCGCCTGAATCTATATACGGTCTCTCTACATAGTCAGGGAACAATGAGTTTCACTGACGTCCTGAAGGCGTTAATGCGCTCAATCTTACAGAGAACCGCCCAATCGTTCTTCTATGTAGAGGGGGGTCTCTCTATCTAGTCAGGGAACGGTGAGTATCACCGACGTCCTGAAGACGTTAAGTTCTCAATCATATGGAGAACCCCCCAATTATTTTATTCTAGATAGAGGGCACGATGAAATGCGAGGCATCAAACGCTCAGCTAGTGGAGGCCTTTCGAGAAACATATTCATTATGGCTCGTAAAATATGAATCATCACATGCTTGAAGCCGTGTCAGAAACATGCAGTATCATGATTTTATAATTTTGACCTTTGTTTAAAATCCACCATCTACACAAGTTATACTAGTAATCGGCTCCACCAGAGACAACAAAAAGATGAAGTTTGCCTGGCTAAGGATAGTTTGCAAGAATAACAAAATTCACTATTTACAAACCAAGGTTGTTTGGACAACAAAGAAATTCCAAAACCGAAAAGATTCTCAAGAAACACAATGTAGTACCTAATTGTGGTTTTCATATTTCCAACTAATATCCAACCTGTAATTTTAAAAACTCTCTTTAGAAAATATCTAATATTAGTTTAACACTTAATTAATATTGTTTTTCCAGAGACATGTTTTGATTGTTGGAAATCAAAAACATATAATTCGAAAATTTTAATTAAAAGATTATCAATATCTCGGTTTGGGATTACCTTGGATATCAAGGAATATCTTTGAACAATTAGAGATAAGAATCATGTACATGCTCAAATTATGTCGACATCTAAAACTTTTCTATTTAGCAAATCCTGATTCCAAACTCACACAAAACTGTAAAGTAATATGTGAAAGTTAAAAATCGGTTTTTCTTTTGGGAACGGTTCTACCATGACTCCCAACATAGGTAGGGATCAATTCTACCAAGTCTTCCAATATTGGTAGGGATCGGTTCTTCTATAACTCCCAACAATATATATGATCAGTTCTACCAAAATTCCCAATATAGGTAAGGATAGGTTCTACCAAGACTCCCAACAATAGCTAGGATCAGTTCTACCATGTATCCCAAAGTACGTAGGTAGGGATCGGTTTTACCTTGACTCTCAACGTAAGTTTAGATCGGTTCTGCCAGAACTTCCACCTTAGATTCAAATTGGTCATCCAATAGATCTTCATAAAAACCGGACCAAAACACATATTGATTTATTTTCAATTACGAAATAAGTTCGTATATGTACTTCCTTTAGACCAATGTAATGAAACATAGTTTACTTGGATGAAATCACACCTGAATCCAATACACAATCAAGTAACAAGTTACATAGATTATGGCGATGTCTCATTTACGAAGTTCAAAAGATAAATGTTATACTTCGTAATTCAATATACTTCCTTGACACTTTGATCATACTAATATGACCAAGTCTAATGCTAGAGTATCATATATATAACCTCACATGTTATGTTTTCAATCTTAAGCGGCTTGAAAGAAATGATAGGAACGGAAACAAGTCAAGTCAATATTAGTAACCTCAAGTGGAAGGATGATGTCTTCGTTTTAGTTGATACGTCTTCGTGTTCTTCAGATCTTCAAAGTAATACTTGTATGTCTCAACATTCCTAAACTTCTTAGTATAACCTAACGAAGTTGACTCTAGTAGTTTTAATCAAGCGACAAATTTTTATTCCAGTTTTGAAGTTTATTTTCGACCCCATGAATAACATTTTGAAAATAATTTACATTAGATGTGTGTGTGTGAAAAGTGGTGAACTTAAGTACTTGTCGTTCAAAGCTATCCTACTAACACCCAAAATGTTTCCAACACTGTCAATAGTGTTCCATTAGGATTTGGTGCTAAAAAAGATTCTGGACTTCTCGAAATTTATCAACTGACCTGAAGCATTACTAAAGTCAGTGAAAATTTTTAGGATGTTCTCACCTTCAAAATTAGAAGCCGACAAAAAAACTAAAAAATCATCGGCAAACAGCAAATGGGAAATCGCTGGTGCATTGCTCCTACTGTTATCCCATGAATAAGATTAGATTCCCCAGCCTTAGCTATCGCACGGGATAACACTTCCATACATATTATAAAAATGGTAAGGGGATAGCGGATCCCTTTTCCTTAGGCCTCTAAAAGGGATGAACTGATTCCCCGGCACACCATGTACCAACACTGAAGAGGAAACAATGTAGATACATTGGTTAACTAGCTGACACAATTGTTCACTAAAACCAAACTTCCTCATCGCATTTAACAAAAAATTCCATTCGACCCTGTTGAACGCCTTCGACATGTCGATTTTGATACCCATAAGGAACCCATTTCCTTTTTGGGATCTCATAGTATGAATGATTTCGTGTGCAATTACCACATTATCCGAAATCTATCTACCTGGCACAAAAGAAGACTGATACAAAGATATCAGTGATGTCTCGGACTAGATACCCATAAGAGACAGACATTTCAACCTATTAGCAAGGGTTTTACAAATAATTGTTAGAGCACTTCTCGGTCGAACTCGCAAGCGTTGCTATCTCAAGCTTGTTTGTCAATGTTAGTGATCAAAACTTTAAGTCTTGATTTCTAGTCTACTTACAGTGATGTCTCAGACTAGGATAGGTTGTATAGTTGAGCATTAGACTTCATGGAGTTTATCAGTTGAAGACGAAGAACTACTAAGAAGATCTTGTGCAACTTCATCAACAAAAGGTATGTGGAGACTAAAACTCATCTATCACTTGGAAAGTCTATTTATACTATATCTCCTATATTGAGACAAAAGTCGTATTACTATATAGTATTTGATTATGCACATTTGAGATTTCGAGCTGAGTTTAACTCGCTTACATATTTCTTGAAATATGTGTTGGTAAGCTTTCCCTTCAACCAAGTTCATCTTATATTCTTGACGAAAGTCAAAAGATGATCATGTGAAAATCGTCGAGTAACATCTTACATGGTTTGTGTGATACAATCATTTGGTGTAGACTTGGAATGTTTCGTTATGATTATTTCAATAACTTGAAAATTTATTTGATGCTAATAGTTCGTGAATAACAGCTATTGTCATCCTCTAATAAAGTTTCAATGATTGAAATAGAGTTTAGAACAATTGACCATGATTGGATTATAAACATAGTATGCACTCTTGCACGTATGTGATCCATGACCGGAGCTATAGTATGCATACCTGTATGCGTACCTGTTAGTTGTGAAATTCTGAGTACCTAAGTACACATACCCGTACGCGTACTGGCGAAGGGTTTGGGTCCAGAAATTTCTGTTGTGTTTGGAAGTATGCGTACCCGTTTGCATACTGGCGAACCCAAACTCAGACCGGATACTTTAAGTATGTGTACCCGTTTGCATACTTGAGTGATTAAAGTTCTAAAATCGGTTTGTTCATGAACTAAAACATTTATATAATAAGGAACGCATTCTTTGCAAACCTTGGCTATAATGTTCATGAATTAATTCGAGTGAATCAAACTGATTTTGCTTCAATTGTGTTCTTGTATACTTCTTTGAGAATATAGCAATTGAAAAACTCTTTAACTAGTTTCATTTGAGTCATTTGAACTAGTTGTGGTTAAGATGAATAAGGTTAATATGAGAGTGTTCATATAGATAACTTCGGTTAACTACTGTTGAGCCAACATAGTGTACACGTTTAGGTATGGTTACTTAAACCTAAATGAAGGTACATTACATTTGTGTATAACTAGCTAATTTCGATCTAACGATTGAAAGATATTAACTTGAATCTAATCAAGTTTTCATCTAACGATGAATATTGAATGCTTTGTTACCAAAGTAACTAAGATTGCAAACCCTGATTTGAAAACTATATAAGGGAGAACTCTAGGAACCGGGAAACCTAATCCCCACACCTTATGTGTGATATTAGTTGCGACTAGAGTCGATTCTCCTTTAACCTTAGGTTTTTCACGAAACCCTGTAGGTTAACGACTTAAAGACTTCATTGGGATTGTGAAGCCAGACCCAACTATTTTCTCTGTAGTTGCGTGTTCTGATCTTGCCCTGTTTTATCGTATTGAGTACTATCTTTCCTAAGATTTGGTCGAGATTGATTCTCTGATAGGCAAGATAAAAAGTAGTCATAAACATCTTCGTCTCATCGTTTGTGATTCCACAATATCTTGTTTCGCTACCATACGATTAAGATTATTGTGAGGTGATTGATAATACTAGGCTGTTATTCGGAAATATAAGCCCGGTTGTAGATGGTAGATTTTCGACAAAGGGTAAAATCGTAAAACTATAATTATAGATGCTCCCGATCCAACAATCAGATGAGTATTGAGGCTCATGTCTCTCATCGAAGCATGAAAGCTCATGCCACAAGAATCTCTGACTGAGAATGCTGTCTCTCAGAGTATCTTCAAAAGCATTTGATCGAGTATATTAATCCTCAGAACATATGTATGCAGTCTCTCAGCTGAGACCACGACATATATCATAAAGACTGAGCAATTACAGTAATCACTTCTGTAAAGAATCGAAATGATTGGACGGCTCCTAGATGTATTACTCACTAGTACAGAGCACTAGCGTCTTCAGGATGACGCAATATTCCCTGACTTTATAGAATACATATTCAAATCGAGCGTTCTGCTTCAACTAGCTCATACCTCGATTTTCGAATAATTATAATGCTCATAGACAGCATGCCTGCTAGTATAGAGCCATCAATTAATTATTTCTAGTCGCAAGATTCATCAATTGAATTCCTAGAAAAATATTCTACGTGCTGTACAATATTTCATTACTTCAATTTATGGTTATTCCCAGCAGAATTCCATGAGTTAGTAATAAATATTTAACGTACGGGCATCTGACCCACCATCGAGTAAGCCCCGAGAAAATGGTGCAAATGTATTCAACAATAAATGCACTAATGAGTACCTGAACGAACGAACATTCAATAACACGAAGGTACGATCAAACCGTGGAGAAAATAATAATAATAAAATAGCTAAAGCAGGCGTCTAAGTGGACCCAGCCCACCGGCCGGCCAGTCACGCCGCCATGGTCGGTCCCACGCTTCTCCCTTTATTTTATCATATTTTATTATTTTTCCTTGATCCCATGAAAATCCCTTCAATTTATGAAACTCCTTCGTTTCATGGTATTTCCTTCACATTATGGAAATTATACAAAAATTACATAAAATCAGGAAAGGTGACACGAGACCGTGGTCACTAGCAGACCGGCCATGCCCTAGCCGTGACCGGTCCCACACCTTGTAATTCTTTATTTTATTAATTAGTTCCATCATCTCATGGAAATTCCTTAATCCTTTGAAACTCCTTCGTTTCATGGTATTTCCTTCACATCAAGGAAATTATACAAAAATTACATAAAATTAGAAAAGGTGTCACGGTACTGTGGTCACTGGCCGGCCATACCCTAGCCGTGACCGGTCCCAAACCTTGTAATTCCTTATTTTATTAATTATTTCCATCATCTCATGGAAATCCCTTAATTTCATGATATTTCCTTCAAATCATGAAAATAATATAAAATTAGGGAAGACTCACGGGACCGGGCCCTAGCCAGCCGACCATGCCTAAGACGGTCCCACACGCCCTTATTTTAATATTATTAATATTATTTGTTTCCCTCATCTCATGGAAACTCCTTCACTTCAAGGAAACTCCTTGATTTCAACAAACTCCTTGATTTCATGATATTTCCCTAAAATCATGAAAATAATATAAAATTAGGAAAAGTGCCATGGACCAGGCTCATTGGCTGGTCGGCCATGCCTTGGCCATATCCGGTCCCACACTTCATGATTCCTTCATTTTATTATTATTATTTCCATCATCTCATGGAAATTCCTCAGTTTCAGCAAAAACCCTAAATTCTTAATATTTTCTCAAATGAATGCTCAAATGCACGCCAGAAAATATCAAAATTTTCAGGACTGAGACACAAACACTTTGGTGACATGATCATATTACCTTGACCGACCAAGGTTGGATCTTTGGCTTGCAAGAGGACGGTCCCATACTTTTTCATCATTTTGACCTAATTTGTTCACATTAGGTTCAAACTCTTCCAAACAATTTGGAATTTCATAAAATGACCGTCACTCGATCCCGTGACCAACCAGGGCCGGTTTTATGACCCCTTGGTCGGTCTTTCATCTCTTTATAATTAATTAGGTTTTATCACCTAAGGTTCAGATGAGCATTATTTCAATAAATGATTAAACCAGCATTTAATCATCCGTTCACCAACTGGTCTTCAAGAGACTTTGATATTTTGGTCACTCGAGCATCTGGGTGTTACATGGTCGACACATCATCCCATATAGCCGGTCTCTCCTTCACTCCGTGGTTGATTTTCAATGAATCATCAATTGATCATCAATTGATCAAAATCATGGTTTTGGATCCAAAGCTCTGCAAAACATAATTCTGAGAAGATTCGAGCACTAATAATTTTACGTTGATCCCGTCATCAACATTTTAGTTAATTATACTCGGTTCAATTATCAGTATTTTGAATTGTTATTTTAATTCATCAAACGAGCAATACTTGCTCAAATGAGCAATATTTGCTCAGACTAAGGAATATTGGTTCAACTATCAATATTCAATAATTCATCGAACGAACAATATTTTTTCACCTTAACTATCAACATTTATTCGACAGTTATACCTCTGTCTCAACAGACACGTTCAATTCATGAGTCTCTGAACATTTGTTCGACTCAACAATGCAATGACTCATCGTCCCATGAGTCAGCAATTGACTAACTAAATACACGTCTGCCTTGCAGACTCCAAAATCACGAGACATCAATCGTGTCACACGGTGGATATTAACTAGGGTTTTGGTATGGCGGCCTACGACACTGTGTTCACCCACGATGAGAATGTGAGCAAGTCGTGCAATCAGTTGGAGGAGTTAGCAAAGTAGTGGGTGGAAAATCAACCAAGTCCCCGCACAATGAGTAACTGGTTTTAACACGATTTCCATTTCCCCACTCTTTGACTCCATTAACTGTCACACTTCATGGGATCAAGGTGTTTACAGTTCTAGCAATATAAATAAGTCTCTGAACCATGATTGAGAAACAGACAATTCTCGATAGACAGTCTTTCGTCTACACGAACTCATCGTCTTAGCAATTACTTTCAATTGAGTAACCTCAATCATTCAAAAACTATTTCACGAAAAATACATAACATACCAACAATCCTTGATCACCATTGATCTCACACACTTCTCAGCTTTCCTCCTACAGATCGACCCATCCTCTCTTGTGACTGAATTGACTCTGGAACGACCATTGTCTTGGTTTATGCCGGAGTCCTACAGATTGATCTCTCGAACTTAAAGCACTCCCTTATTGCAGTGCATTTGTGTGAGGTTAAATATTTCGCTTGGTTCAAGGAGTCTCCTCCGCACGGTCGTCTCCTCAATTTCGTAAAAACCAGCAAATCGTTTTTCCCCATCTACACCGGTTTATCAATTGGTTCATGTGCACCTTGATTAATCAAAAGACGGAACAAAACTCATAGGTATTTCTGTGGGAGAAAGATTTATCTATTCCAATAGACTTTTCTGTGTGAGACAAATTTGTTTATCAAGTCTTCGAATTTGGGTCGTAGCAACTCTTGGTTGTGGGTGAGATCAGCTGAGGGAATCAAGTGCGTAAAATCCTGCCGGGGTTCAGAGACGTAAGGAGCGCAACTGTACCTTGATCAATGTGATTTTTGTTAGGGCTCAACTACATTCCAGTTCGAAGTTCATTGGTAGTAGGCTAGTGTCTGTAGCGGCTTAATACATTATGGTATTCAAAGTTGGACTAGGTCCCGGGATTTTTCGGCATTTGCGGTTTTCCTCGTTAACAAAATTCTGGTGTCTGTGTTATTTCTTTTCCGCATTATATTTTGTTATATAATAGAAATATCACAGGTTGTGCATTAAGATCAATCAATTAGATAATCCAACCTTTGGTTATTGATATAAATTGATTGACACTTGAACATTGGTTTCTGGTACAGTTCAAGTTATTTCTCTTATTCAACCGGGCTCGCAAATTCCTATTTGCTGATTGCAGATTGAATTGACAAATTGAGATATAAACTCTTTGATATACTTTTCTCTAGATTGAGTCTGACTGTCTAGTTGATTCTCTTGAAAGTATATTGGAGTTTATCTATTCAGATTCCCGAACGAAATATTAGGTGTGGTTGTTAGACCCCCGCTTTTTCAATTGGTATTAGAGCAAGCAAACACTCTTAAGACCTCATAAGTATGTGTTTGTAGCAATCTGATTTCTGTGGACCTAAGAAGTATCTCACAAATTATGCACATAGAGATGAATTCCAAAGTTTCTGATTATGTCAAAAACCGTGGGATTTCCTCAGAGGATAACTCCTTAGTAGATTCTCCCGAATCCCGGGGGGGAAACAAGAAACTTGACATCATGTCAGAAGCGTAAATGGAACTCACCAGATCGTTAAAAAAATCTGTCGATATTATTGATTTTCAAGACTCTAAAATCAAGACTCTTGAAGAAAGGAATGATCATCTCATTGATGAATTCGAGAAATCTCTTGAAAGAGAACGTGAACTCTATTGGTTTATTGAATTTCTCTCTAACAATATCTAAAAATTGGTTCAAGAAACTACTCTACAACGTGAAAAGATTAGTATGCTTGAATATACTGTTAGAGAGGACTCAATTAGAGAAGAACGTTTAATCAAGGCTCATTCATCAGAAATAAACATATATCATGTTGAAAAGAGAAACTTGTTACATCTTTTCGATGTGCCCAAGAACAGTGTAACATCTTGAAAAAGGAAAACTCTATTTTGATGAGTAAGTCATCCTTTGTACCTCTTTCTGATATTCACAAGGCTTTACCAAGCGTAAAAAAAATTCCCTCCAAGGAATTATTCAATATGAAGCACTTGCAAAATTCGCATGTGCCAGAAAAGGTTATGAGTCAAGGGAATTATGTTTCTAATCCACGATGTTGTTCCTTCTGTGGGAAAAAGAATCATTATGCTCTTCATTGTTTTGCTAGAAACAAACAAATTTCTGACCTTCATAATTTGCTTCTTTTTACTGCCAACAGAGTAAATCGTCTGACGACATCTACAGTGAATTTCTTTCCTACAGAAAACCAGAATTCTTATAAAAATAATTTCTCTTCAAGAAATCGTCACATGTTGCAAGTTCCTCTTAATGGTATAAACTCTTGTGCCACTAATGAACACATTCTCTGTGGTTATAAGAATAAGTCTTACAAGTCTAAGTCGAGAAGATGGAAGTCCTTCAACTCTTTCCATCTGGAACCGATCACGAGAGGTCCTAGACTTAGTCTTCAGAAAAATCCCTTCCTATGGATTGTCTAAAGGAGTTCTGACTAATTCTTCTGGAATAAGTTATAATCAATGGAAAGAAGCGAGTACACGATACAGACGCATAAAACATTTGTACAACTCTTCTCCCATAATTCATAGTGAAAACACATCTCACTCCTTTACCTGATTCCAGGTAATTTCATCCTTGTATCTATCTTGAGAGCTGCAAGGATGATGATTGTGGGAGTCTCAAGAATAGTTGTATGTTTTTATGTGTCTTTATGTTAATTATTTGAGTCAGTCGATCCTGCTGATCGTATCTCATGCTCTAGTTTTAAGTGAAGTTCTCTAAATTATTGAGCCATGTTAACAAATATTGTGTCTTTGTCTTGTTAAATCTTTTCTAAATCCATTCTTCATCTGTGACCGGTCCACGAACGTCTGTGTTTCTCTTCATATGAGTTCATAGGGTTTCCATAACAAACGATTCCTTCTATTTTTTACGAATATATATATATATATATATATATATATATATATATATATTCTATAATTTGTGTTGCTACATCCCTAAAAAAATAAATATAGGGAGAACTCTTCAAGATCTCAAGAGATTGTGAGTCTTGACTTGGAGAAGGACACTCAAGGACGTGATTCGATTCAAGAACTTGTTTTGAAGAAGATTCTTGCAAGGAAAGAGCACAACTCCTGGATTGATGAATCTCTCAAGGATTTAACTCGTTTTTAGGATGATTCAAAGGTCGAGTTTGCAAATCTTCAGCTGCAAATAAATCATCTTTTAGATGGTCAGGACAGAATCCTTGCTAATCAACAGATCTTGATATAGAATCAGAAGAAACTCATCGCGGACTGCGTTAAGGCTAGAAAACTTGTTCGCGTTATTGATCGCAAAGTTAGTGTTCTAACTCATGAACATGGAGTTTCAACGGTCAAGAGAGTCAAGGAAATCAGTAACACCTTCTATGATGGATTCATTGAAAGGTATGAAGTTATCAAAGAACAATAATTGTTGTCTAGGAAACTTCTTATGAGAATTTATTCTTGTGTTTTTAAGAAGGATAACTAGAGTTTGGAATAGCCACTATTGTGAGTGCGCATAGCTATTGCCAACGATTTTCATCTTGCAATGTTTTTAGATTTATTTATTTAAATTCTAAGTTATTTGGAAGATGATTTTTGCAGTATTAATCTTTATGATTTTATGTATTGAAAATTGTTATGGGATATGTTGTTTACGTCCATAAATCTTGACTGTCCCATATATTCTCAAAAGTTAACTCTATTGTATGTCGGTATGAAAATATTGATAAAAGATAAAATGAACTTTTGACTACAAAAGTTAAGCCTATTGTGTCTTTATGCAAATATTGATGGAAGATAGGATGAACTTTTGTTTACAAAGATTAAGTCTATTATATGTCATTGTGCAAATAGTGATAAAAATAGAATGAATCTTTGATTATTCTGCAATATTGGTCTTTTCCTGATCCAATTTTTGTGTATGTACTGTGCGGCTCCATAAGTTCTCTTATATGAGCATTTCCGATTAAATTAATCATAGGTTCTCTTGTGGTTAATTTAATTGAGTTTTTGGAGACAAATTCATGTTTAATGTGATTTGTTAATGTCCAAAGAAACCCTTATGTTCTTGTAAAAGCAAGGTCACTCTTGTTGTTCTTTCGGGAATGACATTTTATGGGGGGAGTTCTTAATTGAACTTGTGCTTAATTGCCAAATCTTTGTGGGGAGTGCGGCTGTGGAATATTGTAGGAGTTTTCTTATATCTTTATAAACTCCTTGATGAATACACTAAGTTATGACTATGTGAAATCATCGAAACAAGTCGGTATGTTGTTATCTTTTGGTCATGAAGTATCTCTATGAAAATTTCATGAGGATCTCACTAGTTTTCGTACCTTTGCCAATTTATATTTACAAAAAGGGGGAGAATTAATGTGTAATTCACACTACAAATACATATGGTTTACGGATCATTATGTAAGGGGGAGTGGTTTTCATTGTAAGATGAAGTATTGACTAAGAGGGAGTGATACATATCACCATATTATTATTGTCAAAGTTGTGATACAATTGGACTTTGATGTTGTGTAATAATACTATGACATTGTATAACAATGATTGAGAGCAATTGTTTTCTCATTGTCATAGCTACGGATCTTCAACAACTATGATGCTGAGTTGAACACATTTAGAATCATTGTACTTGAAAGTGACGAAGATTTCGAATGTTGAAGAACCAAGGAGATCAAGCATTTGGATGAAAAGCTACAAAATTTATTTATTTTGTAATCCATATGTATTGATAGTTTTGTCACTAAAATTGACAAAGGGGGAGATTGTTAGAGCACTGATCGGTCGAACTCGAAAGCGTTGGTATCTCAAGCTTGTTTGTAAATGTTAGTGATCAAAACTATAAGTCTTGATTTCTAATCTACTTATAATGATGTCTCGGACTAGGATAGATTGTGTAGTTGAGCATTAGACTTCACGGCGTTCATCAATTGAAGACGAAGAACTACTAAGGAGAGCTTGTAGAACTTCATCAACAAAAGGTATGTGGAGACTAAAACTCATCTATCACTTGGAAAGTCTATTTCTACTATATCTCCTATATTGAGACAAAAGTCGTATTACTATATAGTATTATATTATGCACATTTGAGATTTCGAGCTGATTTTAACTCGCTTACATATTTCTCGAAATATATGTTGGTAAGCTTTCGCTTCAACCAAGTTCATCTTATATTCTTGACGAAAGTCAAAAGATGATCATGTGAAAATCACCGAGTAACATCTTACATGGTTTGTGTAATACAATCATTTGGTGTAGACTTGGAATGTTTCGTTATGATTATCTCAATAACTTGAAAATTGCTTTGATGCTAATAGTTCGTGAATAACATCTATTGTCATCCTCTAAGAAAGTTTTAATGATTGAAATAGAGTTTATAACACTTAACCATCATTGTATTATAAACATAGTATCCATTCTTGCATGTATGTGATCCATGACCGGAGCTATAGTATGCATACTCGTATGCGTACCTGTTAGTTGTGAAATTTCGAGTACCTAAGTACACATACCCGTACGCGTACTGGCGAAGGGTTTGGGTCCGGAAATTTTTGTTGTGTTTGGAAGTATGCGTACCCGTTTGCATACTGGAGAACCCAAACTCAGACCAACTACTTTAAGTATGCGTACCCGTTTGCATACTTGAGTGATTAAAGTTCTAAAATCGGTTTGTTCATGAAATAAAACAATTAATAAGGGATGCATTCTTTGCAATCGGTTTGTTCATGAAATAAAACATTTATATAATAAGGGATGCATTCTTTGCAAACCGTGGTTATAATGTTCATGAATTGATTCGAGTGAATCAAACCAATTTTGCTTCAATTGTGTTCTTGTATATTTCTATGAGAATATAACAATTGAACAACTCTTTAACTAGTTTCATTTAAGTCATTTGAACTAGTTGTAGTTAAGATGAATAAGGTTGATATGAGAGTGTTCATATAACTAAATTCGTTAACTACTGTTGAGCCAACATAGTGTACACATTTAGGTACGGTTACTTAAACCTACATGAAGGTACATTTCATTTGTGTATAACAAGCTAAGTTCGATCTAACGGTTGAAAGATATTAGCTTCAATCTAATCAGGTTTTCATCTAACGATGAATAATGAATGCTTTGTTACCAAGATAACTAAGACTGCAAACCCTGATTTGAAAACTATATAAGGGAGAACTCTAGCAACTGGGAAACCTAATCCCCACACCTCATGTGCGATACTTGTTGCGACTAGAGTCGGTTCTCCTTTAACCTTAGGTTTTTTATGAAACCCTGTAGGTTAACGTCTTAAAGACTTCATTGGGATTTTGAAGCCAGATCCAACTATTATCTCTATAATTGCGTGTTCTGATCTTGCCCTGTTCTATCGTATTGAGTACTATCTTCTCTAAGATTTGCTCGAGATTGGTTCTCCGATAGGCAAGATAAAAAGTAGTCACAAACATCTTCGTCTCATCGTTTGTGATTCCACAATATCTTGTTTCGCTACCATACGATTAAGATTATTGTAAGATCATTGATAATACTATGATGTTCTTCGGGAATATAAGTCTGGTTTATCAATTGGTTCATGTGCACCTTGATTTATCAAAAGACGGAACAAAACTCATAGGTATTTCTGTGGGAGAGAAATTTATCTATTCCAATAGACTTTTCTGTGTGAGACAGATTTTTTTATCAAGTCTTCGACTTTGGGTCGTAGCAACTCTTGGTTGTGGGTGAGATCAGCTAAGGGAATCAAGTGCGTAGAATCCAGCTGGGGTTCAGAGATGTAAGGAGCGCAATTGTACCTTGATCAGTGTGAGACTGATTAGGGCTCAACTACATTCTCATCGGTAGTAGTCTAGTGTCTATAGCGGCTTAATACAGTGTGGTGTTCAAAGTTGGACTAGGTCCCGGGGTTTTTCTGCATTTGCAGTTTTCCTCGTTAACAAAATTCTGGTGTCTGTGTTATTTCTTTTCCACATTATATTTTGTTATATAATATAAATATCACAGGTTGTGTGTTAAGATCAATCAATTAGATAATCCAACCTTTGGTTGTTGATATAAATTGATTGACACTTGAACATTGGTCTTTGGTACAGTTCAAGTTATTTCTCTTATTCAATCGGGCTCGCAAATTCCTATTTTCTAATTGCAGATTGAATTGAGAAATTGAGATATAAACTCTTTGATATACTTTTCTCTAGATTGAGTCTGACTGTCTAGTTGGTTCTCTTGAATGTATATTGGAGTTTGTTTATTCAGATTGCCAAACGAAATATTGGGTGTGGTTGTTAGACCCCCGCTTTTTCAATAATTTTATATACAATGTTACTCAAGATAATGGGTTTATAATCACTAGCAGACTGAGGGAACTCAGTATATGGAATAAGAAATATAAATGTGGCATTTATTTCTCTCAAAATGTAACAAGATGTGAAGAAACTACTTAACATATCAAGCACATCATTCTTAACCACCTCCCCATTCTTTTGAAATAATCTAGGCGTGCAACCATCAGGTCCTGAGGAGGAATTAGGTTTGACGAGCATTTCATTGTCTTCTTGGATGAGTACTTCATGAACCCTGTTCAGATAATTGTTGCAGGAGCTAGGATTCGATGTAGAAGAAACATTACTGAAATGGTCAGTGATTACAGATGCTATTATTTCTTTTACTTCTACCCAATTGCCTTGGTTATCTTGCTTCAGTTCAATTAGACTCGCAAACTGCTATTTGCTTGAGTAAGTATTGAATCGAGAAATTGAGATATAACTCCTTGATATACTTTTCTTAAGATTGAATTTGACTATCTAGTTGATTCTCTTAAAAGTATATTGGAGTTAGTCCATACATATTGCTAAGTGAAATATTGGGTGAGGTTGTGAGACCCCCACTTTTTCAGTTATATAGAGGTTATTCACGCTCTATTTTTCATCAAAGCGATTTTCAAGATATTGAAATAATCAACATGACTTTCGTAACTTGTAAAGATGAACTTGGACAAAGCGAAAGCTTACCAACACATATTTCGATAAATAGATAAGCGAGATAAACTCGGATCGAAATAACAATTGTGTATAATCGAAGTCTATATATCAATACGACTTTTTTCTCAATATAGGAGATAGAGTAGATAGACTTTTGAGTGATAGATAAGTTCAAGTCTCCATATACCTTTTAGTCGATGAAGATCCACCAGTTTCTTGAGTAGTTCTTCGTCTTTGCATGATGAACGCCGTGGAGTCTAGAGCTCAACTACACTTTCTATCCTAGTCCGAGACTTAGCTATAAGTAGAGTAGAAATCAAGACTTAATAGTTTTGGAAACTAAACTTGACAAACAAGCTTGAGATATCAACGCTTGCGATTTCAACAGAGCAATGCTCTAACAATCTCCCCCTTTATCAATTTTAGTGACAAAACTATCAATACATATGGAATACAAAATAAATAAACTTTGCAGTTTCTCTTCCACATGCATGATCTCCTTGGTTCTTCAACATTACTCGAAATATTCGTCACTTCCATGTACTCCAATGATTCCAAAGATATTCAATGCAGTATCATCGTTGTTGAAGATTTGTAGCCATAACAATGAGAAAATAAAAGCTCTCAATCATTGTTACACGGTGTCATAGTATTATTACATAACATCAAAGTTCAATTGTATCACAACTTCGACAACAATACTATGGTCATATGTATCACTCCCCCTTAGTCAATACTTCATCTCACATGAAAACCAGTCCCCTTTATATAATGATCCAAAAACCATAGTTATTTGTAGTGTGAACTACACATTAATTCTCCCCCTTTTTGTCAAAAAAATTGGCAAAGGTACGAAAACTAGTGGGATCCTAATGAAATTTCCATAGAGACACTTCATGACCAAAAGAAAGCACATATCAACTTTTTAGATGCAATCATATAGCCGAAACTAAATGCATTCATCAAGGAGTTTATAAAGATACAAGATAACCCCTATAATATTCCACAGCCGCACTCCCCACAAAGATTTGGCAATTAAGCAAAAGTTCAATTAAGAACTCTCCCCCATAAAATGTCATTCCCGAAATAACAACAAGAGCGACCTTACTTTCACGAGAAAAGAAGGATTTCTTTGGACATCATCAAATCACATGAAACATGAATGTGTATCCAAAATACTCAATTAAATTAACCACAAGAGAACCCATGATTAATTCAATCAGAAATGCTCAACATAAGAGAACTTATGGAGCCGCACAATATATACATAAGAAATATGGATCCGGGAAGATCAATAATGCGGAATAAACAAAGATTTATTCTATCCTTCATCACTATTTGCACAATGACATATGATAGACTTAATCTTTGTAAACAAAAGCTCATCCTTTCTTCCATCAATATTTGCATAATGACATAAAAGGCTTAACTTTTGTTTGTCAAAAGTTCATTCAATCTTTTATCAATACTTGCATATCGACATATGAAAGACTTAAGTTTTGACCAAATATGAGACAATCATAGTTCACTGACGCAAACACACATATCCCATAACAAATTGCAATACATAAAACCATAAAGATTAATACTGCAAAAATCATATTCCAAACAAACTTTAGAATTTAAACAAATAAATCTAAAAATTTTGAAGATAAAAATCATTGGACATAGCTATGTGTAATCACAATAATGGCTATTCCAAACTCTAGTTATTCTTCTTAAAAACACAAGAATAAAATTCTCATAAGAAGTTTTCCTGGACAATATAAGAATCAAGTTTCTTTGATAACATCATACCTTTGAAAGGGTCCATCATAAAAGGTATCATTGATATCCTTGATTCTTTTGACCGTAGAGACCCATGTTTGTAAGTGAGAACATTAACTTTTTGATCAACAATACGGGCAATATGCCTAGCTTTGACACAGTCCATGATGAGCTTCTTCTAATTCCTAATCAAGATGTTTTGATTATCAAGGATTTTGGCCTGACCATCAATGAGCTGATTTATTTGCAGTTAAAGATTTGCAAACTCGACCTTAGAGTCATTCTGAAAAAGAATTAAATCCTTGACATATTCTCTAACCCAGGAGTGGTACTCTTTCCTTTTAATCATCCTTTTCAAGACAAGTTCTTGAACATAATCGCATCCTTTAGTGTCTTCTTCCATCTCAAGATTCACAACTTCTTGATGTCTTGAGGAGTTTTCCATATATGTTTTTTTTATTAGGGAAGGAAAAACAATATAAGATATATATGTTTTTAAGCAAGAGAAATACACCCTTGTTGTGGAAACCCTAAACTCTCAAGAGAGACGCAGACGTTCGTGGACTGGTTGAAAATAACTAAACAGAAGAGATTCGAAAAGAATAAAATACCTCTGTTTTCATATATCCCTCATCATCATGACTCAATAATTAAAAAAATTAATCAGAGCATAAGAGTGAGGTATATAACACCAAGGAGTCAAGTGACTCTACTTTCACATCAAGAGAAAAACATAATAGTCAAACATAATACAAATGGAAAACTACAGTAGACTTGAGTATCTCTCAAAAGTCATTCTTGCATCCCTCAAGTTAGATACAAGAATGAAAATGCCTAAGATTAGGCAGTCAAGTGAGATGTAATCCCACTATGAGTATTGAAAGATGAGTTGTTAATTCCATCTGAAGGTTTGAACCTGGTATTCCTTACCTTCTTTCGGTTATATTTTATTCCATAAGGATTCAATATAACTTTTTAAGGTATTCCATCAGAAATATTTTTCTGAGGATTAAGTCTGGGACCTCTAGAGATTGGTTCCAAAGAATTGGAAGAGACAAGTTTCCACCATCTAAACTTGGATTTACCAGACTTATTCTCATAAATACTGGGAATGTGTACTTTTTGGTGTAAGAGTTTGCACCATTCGAAGAAACACGATTCCTGTGGGGATCTCGAGATGAGTGACCATTGAAATCTATTTTATGAGAATCCCGTTTTTCTGCAGGGAAGAAATCCATTATAGTGGTCATTAGAGAGTTTACTCTGTTGACAGTGAAAAGAAATTAGATTTTGAAGATCATAAATATTTTTCTTTATAGCAAAATAATGATGAACATAGTGATTATTTTTCCCACACAGGGAACAGGTTCGTGGAGGAGAAACATTAACATGAACCTGTTTTAAATTCATAGCCCTACAAGAAGATTGCAAGTCATGTAAACACTTCTTAGCAGAAACTTCCTTTGGAGAACATCTCTTCATGTACTGCAATTCTGTCTGAGAATTGATCATTGGTACAGAAGAATTTCTCATTAAAACAGAGTTTTCCCTTTCAAGGATTTGCACTGTTCTTGGACTAGAATAAGGGATGTACCTAGTTTCTCTTTTTCAATACGAAGTCTGTTAAGATCTGATGAATGCGTTTCGATCAAATGTTTTTCTTTAATTAAGTCTTCTCTAACAATATTCTCAAGAACACTATTTTTTTCACGCTAAAGGGTAGCTTCTTGAATAAGTTTTTCGATATTGTTGGAGAAGGATTCAATGATACTATAGAGTTCCCGTTCTCGACCAAGAGACTTTTCAAATTCATCAATGAGCTGGGCATGATTGTAAAAATCAATAGCCACAATAAATTTTTTTTAGATTATGGTGAGATCCACTTTAGCTTTGACAGAGTGTCAAATGTCTCAATTGAGGAAATGTTATCAAAATTTGACGAAACATCCTTTCTACCTCGGGATTCGGAAGAATCAGCTAAGGAGTTATCCTTTGAGGCAATCCCAAGACATTAGGCACAATTGAAAGCTTTGGAAGACATTTTGGTGTGCGCAACAGCAAGAGATAATCTTCCGTCCACAGAGTCAGATTGTTACAAACACAGACTTATGAGGTCTTTAAACGTGTTTTCCCGCTCTAATACCAATTGAAAAAGTGGGGGTCTAACAACCTCACCCAATATTTCGTTTAGCAATCTGTATGGATTAACTCCAATATACTTTTAAGAGAATCAACTAGACAGCCAGACTCAATCTTAAGAAAAATATATCAAGGAGTTATATCTCAATTTCTCGATTCAATACTTACTCAAGCAAATAGCAGTTTGCGAGTCTAATTGAATACAAGATAAATTCACTTGAACGGTACCAAAGAACAATGTTCAAGGATCAATCAATTTCAATCAACAACCAAAGTTTCGATTTACCAATTGATCGATTCAACGAACAACATGTGATATTTCAATTATATAACAAAATATAATACAGAAAAGAAATAACACAGACACCAGAAGTTGACTGATCCTTGAACATTGGTCTTTGGTACCGTTTAAGTGAATTTATATATAAAGGAGAATTCTAGCAACTGGGAAACCTAATCCCCAGACCTCCTGTGTGATACTAGTTGTATAATCTAGAGTCGATTCTCCTTTAACCTTAGGTTTCAACCGAGACCCTGTAGGTTAACGACTTGAAGACTTCATTGGGATTGTGAAGCCAGACCCAACTATTTTCTCTGTAGTTGCATGATCTGATCTTGTTGTTTCTATGGTATTGAGTACAATTGTAAAATTGGCTCGAGATTAATTTCTCCGATAGGCAAGTATTTGTGGGTGAAAACCGTTTCTGCTGATTTTGGTAATTTCGGGTGTGTGGGTGAGAAACGAATCTAAACCCTAAACAATGTACTGCACTGGAGTACTTTTGATTCGAGAGATCGATCTATGCAATCCTGGCCTAAACCAAGAAATGGTCTTTCCAGGCTTGCTTCGGTCACAAAGTGAAGGAGAAGGGTTGGTCTTAGGGATGGAAGCGAATAGAGTGCTGAGAGTTGATTCTGAAGGTGTGGTTGTTTATGACTTGTATCTGAAAGTAGAACTGGCTAGCCGAATGGAAAGCTACCAGGTGATTTCTAGATACTGTATTTTTGCCGACCAAAAAACTTGTTGTTTGGTGAAAATAGGTGAAGCCTATTTATACAAGTCATATTGAAACGTACCCTGGTCTCGTAGGAAGTGGAAACAATTGAGTGGTGGAAGAATAGAGTAACATGTAACCGTCAGATGTTATGCTTTCATGATGAGGGAAGTGAATTGGTGTAACCGTCAGTCATTACGCTTCCATGATGAAGGAAATGAATTGTTTACACCATTACTTTTCACCACCACTAATTGTCCTACTTCATGACACTTTCTTGTAACGGGCGCATTGCACGCTGCACGCTGTAAACCGCCAGACCAATACCCTGATGAGTATCCCCCAGTTTGCGACATGTTTGATGTCTCGAGTGTTTTCGTGGAAAACGTGTAGCAGGTTGCTATGTGTGGCAAGTCAAAGTCAAGAGACTTTGCCATAGGAAAATAGCATGTGATGTTATTAGGCTTGCCTTGGTCGGCCGCCTAAAACTTGCCGCAAGTCCGTCAGTTTGGTGGCGAACTTGAATAGCTGAGATTACATCTCATGAGGAAGGGCAGCCGTTGATTATGGCCACATCTTTGTTTTGTAACAAAGTGGCGCCATTAGCATAGTGGTGCCTGGTGTAGCCGTGGTGTAGCGGGTTTCCTGGGACTTGCCGCAAGTCCGTCAGTTCAGTGGAAAACTTGGATGGCTGAGATTGCATCTCATGAGGAAGAGTGGCCATTGGTAATGACCGCATCTTGTTGTATAACGAAGTGGCGCAATTGGCATAGCAGCGCCTGGTGGAGCCATGTCATAGCGGCATGCTAGTAGACGTGGCATTGCGACATGCCAGTGGCGTAGCATAGCGACATACTAGTAGTTGTGGCATGGCGGCATGCCAGTGGCGTGTTGTGGCATGGCCACGCTTGTGGCGTTGTGGCATGACCAAAGCTAAGGTTTGGATCTGTGGCCAAAATTAGGGCTTGGCGGCGTGGCCAAGGCTAGGATTTGGCGTCGTGGTAAGAATTAGGGCTTGGCAGCATGGCCAAGGCTAGGATTTGGCGCTGTGGTAAGAATTAGGGCTTGGCGGCGTGCCCAAGGCTAGGATTTGGCGTCGTGGTAAGAATTAGGGCTTGGCGGCGTGGCCAAGGCTAGGCTTTGGCGCCGTGGTAAGAATTAGGTCTTGGCGGCGTGGCCAAGTCTAGGTTTTGGCGCCGTGGTAAGAATTAGGGATTGGCGGCGTGGACAAGTCTAAAGTGGCATGCTATCGTGGCAGAGTGGCATGTTGGCATGCCGATCAATATGTTGTTGTGGTAAGGTGTGTTTGGCTTGCCAGTTAGTATGGTGGCGTGGCAGGGTGCGTTTGGCCTTTAATGTATGGTGGCAAGTTTGGAGCGAGTTGATTGGCCGAGGAAAGGGGCCGACCAAACATAAGGCGCGACTACACTTCTGGTGAAAATGTGGCGGCTTTAGAGCGACCTGATTGGTCGATTAAAAGAGGGTCGACCAAGCATGGGAGTGGCTACACTTCTGGTGAGAGTGTGGCGGCTTTAGAGCGACCTGATTGGTCGATGGGAAGTGGGGCCGACAAGTATGGGCCCAACCACAACTTATGTGCGCGTGGCTAAATTGAGGCGACACGATTGGTCGAGAGAAATAGGTCTGGTTTAGGAAGGGGCGTGGCAAATGGAAAGTGGCGCCAGTTGGCCTAAGGAATGTCCACGCCTCCCTTTGCTGCTGCGGCTCCCTATTTTCTGATTCTAGGAAAATGTTTGCACCTGCTAATCCATGGCGGATTGATTACCTAGTTCGCCTAGGCTTAATTTCGACAAGCAAGGTCTGATATACTGCGCGAGGCGCAAAACCCTAACTTCTGCAAGTTAGTCAGTGAAATTTCTATGTGTTGACACAGAGTTCTTTTAAGTTCATTGCTAGAGAGTAACATGCTTTTCTGATTGAATACCTTATGCAAAGACCTTATCCTTGATATTTGGAAATTCATGCTACTCTGCTGCGAGCGAACACAAATCGTCATGCCATATCAACATTAAGGGTTCAACAAGAGAACATAGCATAGAAGGAATTCAAAGGAACTCATATTAAGTGAATATAGGCGAGGCGCCGAAATTTACAGAACATCTGGGATGGTTGCTACATTCGCCAGTCTGGATGAATTTCATGTAAGTATATTGAACGACTCAATAAATATGCCGATGGAGAGGTTAGCACTCACGACACTGTTTCCTTATAGAGTGACGTCACATGAGATGCAAGGTTTTACGATTTCAACCCTAAGCTAAAAACCACCATCAACATTAAGTCCCCTACTTAGCACGTAACATTGGCATTGTTGCGGGGTAAGCATGAGATGGTGACAGATAAGAGTAAAATCGAAAGGGAAAGACGTGAAGAGATTGCCGAGGAAATTCAACTAACCTTACGGTGTTGGCGTCGGCGCTGAAACTTCGGCTATTGATCGGCAAAGGTGACATTTAAACTTGGCCCACGGAACGGGCAATGGTTGGCTAGGAAAGGAAGATGGCGCTGCTTTGAATGGCCAAGATGGCTCCGCTTTTGCTAGGTCCGTGAAATAGTGGAAACAATACTTTGAACATTTTCTACCAAACATTGAAGATGGAGCAGGCGTTTTTCACAAAATGGGAAGAGATAGTGCGGCTTTGATTACGGAGTACTGCAGTCATGGCGTTACTTGCTAGGCTGTGGAGCGGCGGAGATAGCGCTGCTTGTCTGGTGGAGCACTCGAGATTGGGCTTCTTCGAGCGGTGAAGGCGGCGCTCTTTTGGCTATCTGACCGTTTTCTCCCGTTCTACATTAGGGTTTCGACGATTGACTTCACCTGGATGAGGCTGATTTTTGGGCGCCGTGTAAACTCATTGTGTTTGCTCAGCATCCGTTTCTCTTTAGGGTTTTTGCAGTATATATGCTGGTGCAATTAGGTTATCCTTCTTAGTTCAAGACAAAACTTTCTCTGTTGAATCCATATTTCCTTCCTCATGTCGAGCAAAAGCGAATCATCTTCGAGTCAGCTAGATTCTTCGGTCAAACGCAGGCGTCCTGATTCTGGCGACAACTCCCCCGTCCGGATCATCCGAGTTAAGAATATCATACCGGTACGTTTTTCATTGAACAATAGATATTTGTTTGTTACCACCAGTGAGTGAGAAAAATAGTTTCTTTTGTGCAGAGATATTCATCTGGAACATGTGTTGCCGTTGTCGATGATGATGATCTGACCACCCTCTTTCTTCGAATCCGGGCACACCGACCGATGCAGATCTGGAAAATGCTAATTTGGGTATCTCTTTCCATGAATATCCCAATGAAGGTTTGTCATTCGAAATCCGCATGAAGTGTTTATCTTCTAGATAGCGAATCGTTGGTAAATTCGTAGTGCGAAAGGAATTCGTGACTCTGTATACGAAAATATGGAGAAGATATGGCCATATTGCCACCAGGAATATGGTGAAGCATTGCTCGTATGCTTTGGTTACCACAGTGAACTGTCTCCTGCCTATGATTGTTGAAATGGAAGGCACATCCATCCGCGACGTCACAGAATCAACTATTGAAAGGTGCGGAAACATGGTGTCTACCTATGAATCCCTTGAGTTTAACGTAAGTTGGCTGTGACATCGCCTTGACATTGTGAAGGTTGACAGAGCCGGTATTTGTAGGATCAGAATCTCGCAACGACAACGTTTCAGCGAAATTATCAATGACAAAGCACAACAGCGTCGCAGAACAATTTCAGGAATGATAAAATAAATGACGTCAACAAAGATCACGAGAAAGATATGATAGTTCTGCGAAAATTAGAGAGTTTGCGAAATTAACATTTGTAAGGTTGCGAGAATGTCGCAAACCATACCCGAAAATAAAAGACAGATTAGCTGTCATCCACTATGTATTTCTTTATAAATAGTCGTTCGAGTTGTAAAAAAAGAGAGAGATCTTTTTGAGTAAGAAACAAGTAAATAGGAGAGAGAAAGTTGAGAGCAGAGATCATTCTTGATTTCTTTATCATTTCTTGTAAGAACATTCAAAGATTAATCAATAAAATTAAGAGTGTAAACCTAAAATGAGTTGATTAATAATGAAATCATATGAGGGGTGTAGTGTAGGATTTCCTGCAACTATATAATGGCGCTAAAAACAAGGACTGAAGATCGAAAGTTGAAGATTGTTGTTGAAGATATTCAAATCAAGAAAGTGATTAAATAAATCAGTAAATCGGTTAGAAGAAAGATGAATAAAATTAATGTAGGTGACAAAAATTGGAGTGTAATATGATAACAAAAACAATGATTAATGAATTCCATGAAAACATCAAAGGAAGAATACATAAACGAAATTTTGAAGGAAGGAAAGTTATGGCGGTAGAAAAGAAATCACCCTTGAAAGATTGGAAAAAGCAAAAAATTACATTCATGGCGGCAGAAATACCAAAAGAAAATTTGAACCACACATCTCCATTGGTTGTCACAGTGCCAATTGTGCGAAAAAAGAGAGAGACAACGACAAAATCCACAGGAGAATGGATATTGAACAGAACTTTAATCGATACAGGAAGTTCAGTGGATATAATATTTTATCACGCATTCCGGAGAATGGGATTTAAAGATGAAGAAATGTCCAGTTCAACATATTTTGTTCACGGCTTTGGAAAATCCATAACAAAACCTAAAGGAGAGATAGTAGTACGAATTCCACTTGGAGAAATCCAAACACATGTAACGTTGTGCGTGGTGGATATGAAATCGCCATATAATTTGTTATTAGGAAGATCATGGATACATGCGATAAAAGCCGTGGTATCAACATTGCATCAATGTATTAAATTCCCCACACTAAATGGAATAGGTGAAATCAGAGGAGATGTTGACAATGCGAAATTATGTCATCAGATTGAAGTAAAGCATTATGAAGGACAAGCAAAAAAGAAACAATTTTGCAGAAAGTTGGCAAAGGAAGCAAAGAAAGAAGAAGAATTTAGAGTATATATGATAAGGGCAAAAGAAGGCAAAGGAATACCCAGCGAAATTCCGGAAGAAGGAGAAGGACCTATGAAAATGATAAAAGAACCAACACCAATGGGAGAACCTAAACCCACTTACACTGCCGCAGAACCAACAAAAGAAATAAACGTTGGGACTATAGAAGAACCTCTAATATTGAGAATTGGAACCAAAATGGATATGGAAGAAGAAGAAGAAAGAACTGTTAACTTGTTGCAAGAATATAAAGATGTTTTCGCAGGAAACATGGATGAGATACCGGGAATAGATCCATCAATTGCATGCCACAAGTTGGAGATTAACAAAAATGCGAGACCATTTAAACAGAGAATAAGAAAAATTGCAACAACTTATCATTCCCAAATAGAAGAAGAATTACAGAAAATGCTTGAGGCGGGAATCATAAGAGAAGCTAAATACCCAGAATGGATAGCGAATATGGTCATTGTCCCAAAGAAAAACAAAGGAATCAGGATTTGTATAGATTTCACTGATTTAAACAAAGCTTTCCCCAAAGATAGTTTTTCGTTACCAGATATTCCTCAAATAGTGGAATCCGCAGCGGGAAATGATAGGGTATCATCTTTAGATGGATACAAAGGGTATAACCAAATCCCTCTCGTTGAAGAAGATCAAGAACATACTGATTTCTTTGCCCCTAGAGGTTTATATTGTTACACGAAAATGCCATTTGGTTTGCGAAACGCAGGAGCGACATACCAAAGAATGGTAGAGAAGGTATTCGCAAAATGGATACACAAAACATTAGAAGTATACGTGGATGACATGTTAGTAAAGATTAAAGAAGCTAAAGACCATGTACAAGACATGAGGGAGATTTTTGAACAAATGCGGCAGTATAATATTAAATTGAATCTGGAGAAGTGTACTATTAGAGTTGCATCGAGAAAAATTTTAGGCTACATTGTATCAAAAGAAGGAATACAGGTTGATCCAGAAAAAGTGCAAGCAGTTCGTGACATGCCAACACCAGCAACAATAAAAGATGTACAGAAACTGAATGGGATTCTAGCTTCGCTGGGGAGATTCATTCGCGATCATCAGACAAATGCAAATATTTTTTCGATATACTCAAGAAGGGTGCGAAATTTAAATGGACTGATGAATGTGAAAAAGCTTTTCAAGGAATCAAAGAACATCTTATGAATACAACTATTTTACAAAAAGCAGAATCAGGAGAAGAATTATTGATCTATCTTGCGACGACGTTGCATGCATTAAGTGTTGTGTTATTGCGAGTAGACGCAGGAGTGGAGAAACCCATTTATTACATTAGCAAAACTTTTAATACTGCTGAGAAGAATTACTCAAAGATTTAAAAGTTAATATTAGCATTAGTTTATGCATCATTTAAGCTCCGCATATACTTTCAAGCACACAAGATAAAGGTATTAACAAAAGTACCAATTGAATCAGTGATGAAGAATTCTAAAAGATCAGGAAGAGTAGAGAGATGGAATGCACAAGTAGGCCACTTTGATATTAAATATGAAATTTTGTCTTCATCAAAATCACACAAGTTAAAAAGCCGTGCGACGAATTATGAATTAAGAGATGGGTTGCTATACCGAAAATCCTTTAATGGACCATCACTCAGATGTTTGACACGAGAGGAAGGAGAAAAGGTTCTAAAAATGTTACATAGTGGGGATGCTGGCAATCATAGTGGAGGAATATCTTTGGCACATAGAGCAAAAATGCAAGGTTATTACTGGCCATATATGCATGAAGATGCAAAACAAATATCAAGACGTTGCGAAGATTTTCAGCGGCATGGAAAGAAAATACATGCACCTGGAGCACCATTGTCATCTTCAACTAGTGTATGGCCTTTTGGAAAGTGGGGCTTAGATATTGTGGGGACATTTTTACCAGGATCTGGACAAAGAAGATACTTAATAGTCGCAACAGATTATTTCACGAAATGGACAGAAGTGAAGGCAGTACAACATATTCGCGACAAAGATATCTTTACATTCATATTCGAAAATATCATTTGCAGATTCGGAATTCCTGCACAGTTGGTATCTGATAATGGGAAACAATTTGAAGGACAGGATATAGAAATGCTACTTAATGCATTCAAGATAAAATGTGGAAAATCTACTCCTTTGTATCCACAAGATAATGGGCAAGTAGAAGCAACAAACAAAACAATTGCAGATATATTAAAGAAGAAATTGGAAGGACATCACAGAGCATGGTGCGAAAAAGTACATAATGCAGCATGGGCTTATAATACAACTAGAAGAGAAGCTACTGGAATGTCACCTTTTTGTTTAACATAAGGAGTTGAAGCGGTGTTATCAATAGAAGTTGTTATTCCGACAACAAAAAGAGAAGCTTGGGAGAAAAATCTTAATGCGGGTTGATTTTAAATAAACTTGATGAATTAGAAGAAAGAAGAGAAAAAGCTTTACAAAATATGGAGAATTATCAGCGAAGATTAGCAAGAGAATATAACAAACGTGTCAAAATACGCGAATTTCAACCAGGAGATTTAGTTCTGCGAGAAACACCAATATATCAGCGATAAAATGGTGGAAAATTAGCGAAAAATGGGATGGACCTTACATCATTAAGGAGATAGTTGGAACAGGAGCTTATAGATCAATGGATCCAGAAGGAAGAGATGTTGGTCATAGATTAGACAGACCATGGAACAGATTGTACTTAAAAAGATATTATCCGTAAGAATCTTTGAGAAGTTATGAATTCTGAAAGAATAATTGCAGGATTACTCATATAAAAACAAGATCATGATGTGCGAAATTTTCGCAGAGATAATCAAAGAACAATGACATAAAAGAAAGGGGTGAACCTTTATGGCGTACACCCTAGTTCACGAATAGAATTTCGCAAGAGGCAAATGTAAGACCTAAAGTACGTCATATTAGGGGGTACCTGTTACATGGCTCAGGGAAAGTCTACACCACCACCGGAACCTGAGTCATGGAGATTTTGGGTCAATAAAGCCCATCCGGGAGAGGCACCTTGGATTCTCAGCTTAAGCGTATGACTTGGGTTGGGCGACTAAGGTAATAAGGACTCTCCCAAGGAGTGCAGATATGATCAAGGCGCCGAGGTACATGGTTGAGTCAAGAGTGCCAGGGACGTTTGAAGCGTACCTTGCCATTCTTGACAAGTATTGGATTATACTGCACTCGTCCTGAAGAAAACCCCACTTAGGGTGCAGTCTCGTAATCATAAGCCCTATAGGTAAAAGGGATAAGAGGCTGCGAAAACAACTGGTTGTTGTTAAGACTGGATGGGATGAGCTAACCTTGTATGATAGAAGTACGCCTCCTTGAAGGGGAAACCAGGGGGAGATAAGGGCCATTAGGGAGCTGATAAGTGTCTTAAGACGCAAATGTCATGAGGCTTTCTATTCGCAAGGATATTAAGGCTTGTCATATTTGTGCAACAATCCTGAAGAGGCAATAATACAAAAGAAAAGGATAAGACGAGATCAATGGGTTTTCGCATGAAAGTGCGAAGACGTCCTGCGATTTCGTCGCAAGACGACAATGTCATGGGAATTTATTTTCGTGAGAATATTTAGGCCTGTCATATTGTCGCAATATTCCTGAAGAGGCCATAATACAAAAGAAAAAGTTAAGGCAAGATCAATGGGTTTTTGCATGAAAGTGCAAGGACGTCCTGCGATTTTGTCGCAATGACAAGAGGTGGCATAATAAGACCTTTAATTAGGAAGGCAAAATAAGACCATATAATCAAACAAAGTATTTATAAGTATTCGTAACAGATTATTTTTTGCAAGAAATATAATGAGAGGAAAGTATGGGAATCAATACACAAGAAGCATTATCTTTCTCATCAACAAAATATTAAAGGGAAAATTTGACTCCAAAGTTGGTTGAAAAATGTAACTCGCAAAAGTAATAAAAATAAGACAGTTCAAGAAGACAGAGCCAAATAAGAAGCTCAAGCTTCAGTATTAATTTTAGTAGCAGGAGATAACAGAAATTCTTCGCCAACATTCTCGCAAGCCTCTCCTTCATTTCGGTTTTGGTCTTCGCCTTGACTAGCATCTTGATTATCGCCAACAATTACTTCTTCAGGAGAAATTTCTTTCTCATTCTGATTAACACCAGCAGATGCTTCTTCAGAAGGAACCTCTTCTTCATCTTCTAAGAAATTATCCTCTGCACCGCTTTCGTAATCATAATCACTATCAGCAGGACGAGGAACTTCATCATCATCTACTTCTAAAGGATCAATTGATGTAGGAGGAAGAGAGTTAGACAATAAAATGTCATTTACAAGGACTTCAGCCCGGAGATGAACTTGGCGAAGAAGTGCTCTCTGATGATTCCTATCTTGAATATCCTTAAAATAAGCAAGATAATCAAGTCTTCTTTCTGCTCGGTCACGAGAACCAGTAAGGGTAGAGACGAGCAATGCATTTTCTTTGCGAATTTTGGCATATTTTTCCTCCGAAACAGAAACAGAAGAATGAAGATTCTTCTCAGACTCTACGAAAAATAGAATACAAAGTTTTATTAAGATAAGGAATTCAGAGAGATATGACAAAGAAAAGAAAATTAAGGCAGTCAAACTATTATGACTACATTCCTTTTGCGAAATGAGGTGTTGAATCAAGGACAAACAACTATTCTCCCAACGGTCCATTGCGTCATCAAATTTATCTCCAACTAAACCTTTAAGTCGAGACTGAAGATTTTTCTCTTTAGAAATAAGAAAGGCATTTTTCTTCGCAAGAGAAGAATAAGATTCTTCTAATTTGGAATATTGTTCTTTAAGATGATTCGCCTTTACACTTAAAGTTATTCTACCTTGAATGAGTGTATCTGTTTCAGCGATAGATGATTCTGTTACTTCTTTAAGTTCATTTCTCAAAGAGTGAAGAGATTTCTCTTGGTCATGACATACTTTTTTGAAGAATACTAAGTTGTTGCGAAGATATCGCCATCTTGTTTAAATAAGTTCTCTTCTCTTGGGACAAAATTTTATTCTCATCTGATAAAGTTTCCATCCCTAAATTATCTTTAGTTAAAGAATAAGAAAGACGAGATACTTCATTACTTAATAAATCTTGTCTTTGAATTAATTGGGTATTTTCATTGGTAAGATTATTTATATGATCAAGAGAATATGAATAGAGGTTATCTAATTGCTATATTGATCCATGAAGATTTCTTTATCAACACGGGCTTCTTCAACAGCAGATTCAAATTGATATCTCTCCATTATTCGTTTCTGGTTTAAAGCTTAACATGCGAAAGAGGGATTTCAAGGATAACTAAATATGGGAAGGATAAAACCATTAAGAAGGAAAATTAAAGACACAGATAAGAAAATTATACCTCTCAATTCATCATTCTTCTTGCGAAGATTATCACGATCCAGTAAAACATTCTGAAGCTTCTGATTTTCGAGACGAAGAGCATTACATTCTTTTCCAAAGCTGTCTGCGAAGCAGCTCTGTCAGAACCCAAATGCTTGCTCAGAATTTCGCAAACATTAGACTTGATAGGATCAATAGAAGACTTCTTGACATCATCCAGAACTTCAGATAAAACTTTGAAGGCAATATCTATCCCTTCCACGGTTTCTTTCAAAAGAGGAAGAGACTTAGGTAAAGAACTGGTAGAGATGGAAGGTTGAGAAACATTCTTAATGGGAAGAGAAGAGGTTTCATTCACAGTAGGATCAACAAGGGGAGTTTCAATCATTGAGAGGTCAGCTGAAGAAATGAAGTCTGAGACAGCTTTTTCGCGAATTGGAGATAAAGGTTTATCTTGCGAAGATGTGGCAGAAGATTTAGAAGAGATGAGTAAGTGGAAGGGAACAGAAGTTGGAACAGTTTTAAGGTGGCGAGATTTCTTGTTTGGTTTATTAACATCTTTATCACCCCGCGAATTACAATCCAGATAAGAAACATAGGCAACAATATTGTTATTATAAAAGGATAGTGTTTCTTACTACCTTCTCATTCTTAGACTTTATTTTATGTGCAACAACCTTATGCTGCGACTTGGGAATGTTAGGGTTCTAAACTGTAAATCTAGTGTTGGAAGCGCTTTTGCTGAAATAGCAAGAGTATGGGAATCACATAAACAACATCAAATAAGGCAATAAACAAGTTCAATTTCAGAAAAACTCATAAAGAAGAAAAAAAAAACTAACCTTGATGAATCCGTGGAAGATAATGGCAGGGAGATCGTTTCGAAGAAAATTATGAACTATGAAGATTTACAGAAGAAATAGTGAAAAGGAATATATATAGAGGGAATTTATCCTCGAGAAAATAAACACGATTAATACGGAAAGATATAAGCGGTTAAAAAGTAACGGTTACAAAAGACGTGTCGAGAAATAAACGGAAGAAAGAATACGTGTGATAAATACAGAATATGAATAGATAAGCAGCTGCGGCATTTCTCACATCATTCTCTACTTTGCAGAGAAGATATGAGAAGAGGCAAGATGTAGGATCAGAATCTCGCAACGACAACGTTTCAGCGAAATTATCAATGACACAGCACAACGGCGTCACAAAACAATTTCAGGAATGATAAAATAAATAACGTCAACAAAGATCACGAGAAAGATATGATAGTTCTGCGAAAATTAGAGAGTTTGCGAAATTAACATTTGTAAGGTTGCGAGAATGTCACAAACCATACCCGAAAATAAAGGACAGATTAGCTGTCATCCACTATGTATTTCTTTATAAATAGTCGTTCGAGTTGCAAAGAAAGAGAGAGATCTTTTTGAGTAGGAAACAAGTAAATAGGAGAGAGAAAGTTGAGAGCAGAGATCATTCTTGATTTCTTTATCATTTCTTGTAAGAACATTCAAAGATTAATCAATAAAATTAAGAGTGTAAACCTAAAATGAGTTGATTAATAATGAAATCATATGAGAGGTGTAGTGTAGGATTTCCTGCAACTACAGTATTCTTGCCAACGTCGTTCCTTCCACAAAAGCCATTTTGGAAGAGGAGAAGTCTTTGGTCGTGGAATCCAAAAAGGTGGAAAAGGCTATCCAGGACTTGAAGAGTATGACTGAAAGATATCAAAATAGGTTGAAGATGATGCTTTCAAGGAATTACAATCTATTGGACGGGCTTTTCTGAGTTATGTAGTTGTGAGACGCCTGGTTTTCTTTCTGGTCTCGAACATATGTATTTTTTTTGTACTGGTTTTGGAGAAATAAGATAATTTTCATTAATATGCTTTGACTAAATGAAATTTGATAACTGGGATGTGAAGAAAACAGAAAAATGCCCGGGTAGCCGTGCTATGAGACGGCGAGAGGTGGGGTAAGGGTTAGGCGTAGTATGCCTTGAGCCATTTTCCATTGATGAATGTTTCCAGTTTGCCTCCATCTTCCTTGATGACCTTGTAGTATCCACTGTTATACGCTTTGGTGACCACATAAGGCCCTTCCCATTTTGGGGAGAATTTTGGTGCTGACATGTCTTGTTGGATGTATTCAGCGGTCTTCAACACCAGATCCCCTACTTGAAAAACTCGAGGTTTCACAACTTTGTCGTATGCTCGGGAAATTCTATTTCTGTATGCTTGCGCGTGGTCTTCTGCTTTAGCTCTTCTGGAATCCAAAGTTTCTAGCTTCGCTACCCTGGCATTTGTTGTTTCAGCTTCATTCCATTGAACTCCGCTCGCCTTGGCAATCCTAGATGATGGGATTTTAATTTCTGCTGGGAGAATGGCGTCTTCTCCTTAGATGAGAGAATAGGAGGAGGCGTCATTAGAGCTCCTTGGTGATGTCCTATATGCCCAAAGCGCCATTGACAGTTGTTCGTGCCATGTCCGAGGGTTATCGTGCACTATCCGGCTGAGGATCAAAATTAGAGTCTTGTTGGTGCTTTCGGCCTGCCCATTCCCTTGGGGGTAGTAAATAGTGGATAACACATGTTTAATTCCATATTCTTCAAGTAACTCCCGTACTTGCTTGTTGGAAAAAGGAGTGTCGTTGTCGGTGATGATGTGTTTGGGCACGCCGAAACGATATATGATATATTCCTTAATGAACACTGCAATTGTGGCTCCAGTAGTCCCTCGTAAAGGGATGGCTTAGACCCATTTGGTGAAATACTCTGTTGCGGTTGTTATATACTCATGTTGTTTTGATGACAACGGGTTGATCTTCCCAATGATGTCGAGTCCCCAGCTATAAAACGGCCACGAACTACTTACCGAATGCAGGGGAGTAGAGGGTGCGTGGATAAGATTTCCATGAATTTGACATTTGTGGCACCTTTGAACAAAAGCAGCCGCATAATCCTCCATGGTCGGTCAGTAGTATCGCTCGTGTAATTGGAGAAACAACTTCTTTTTCCCTTGGTGCTCGCCTTCGTGCATTTCTTTCAGCATGATTGGGATTTCTGCCTCGCCCAGGCATCGTAATAAATCTCCTCCAAAACTTTTTCGATACAAGATTCCTTCATGGAGTATGAATCTATTGGATCGTTGCTTCACCTTGGTTGCGCCTTTCTTGCTTGCAGGGAGTACGCCGTTGCGAAGATAACTGATGTACGGCTTTTGCTAGTCCCCAGTGTGGTCAACAATAAAAACTTCCAATTGATGCGGCGGTGCTTAGCAATTGGAGCAAGATCGAGATTGAGCCTCAATTTCTGGCCAGTAGTAGCCAAGGCGTTGCATGCGACGATAAAATGTTACCACCAACATTTGTCCGCAAATTTCGCTATGAATATGGTTAAGCTGCTATTGTGCCTCTTCATCTCCGAGGCATTTTTACAGGGAACCATCTGGGTTCCGGTGGTATAACATCCCATGAAGCATGAAGAAGTTTTGAAAGTTTTTGAGACAGACCTTTCCTTGTGAAAGCGAGCTGTTAAGTTCTTGAATAATCGGTGTTCTCCAGTCGCTGTCTTCAGTCCCCTTAGATTGAGAAATCCATGTTGATACCACAGTTCGTTTCTTCACCGTCAGGGTTTCTTCTGAACCTTCGAACTGCAGCTTTGATGCTAATATGGCTATGCAATCAGCATGTCTGTTGTTGCTACTTCCAACAAGTGTTATGGCCGCGCCAGCGAAGTAATTTAGCAGCTTTTGTGCCTCGGATCTATACGGGGCCAGCGTCACCTCTTTCAGTGCATATACTCCGTTCATTTGGTTAAACAGTAATTTAGAATCACTCCTTATTTCCAGACGTGTGGCTTCAGCTTGCTTGGCTAATGACAACCCTATGAGAAAAGCTTCATATTTTGCTGAATTGTTGGTGCAATGAAAGTCTAGCTTGAAGGAATGCGAGAAAACTTCACCGGTTGGAGATACTAGACCCACACCTGCTCCTCCGGTATTATTGCTAGGGGTGGCGGAGCCATCGAAAAATAGTAGCCACGCTCCTTCTTTGACAAAAGAGATTTCCGGAAATTCTCCAAGAAGATCTTCGTGCAGTGATGTGGTACCCTCTACCGGGAAAGATGCTAGTAAATCTGCGACCACTTGTCCTTTGATAGCTCTTGGGGAAGCACACGTTATATAAAACTCTAATATTTGGAGGATCCATTTGTCTGGCCTTCCTATCAGGGACGGTTTTGAAAGTAAGAACTTCACAGGATCAGACTTGGATATCAGCACCACCTTGTTTGAGAGCATATAATGCCTAAACTTCTGAATGGAGTGCATTAGAGCTAGGCACGCTTTTTGTGCCTTAGGGTATCTGAGTTCAACATCCCTCAAAGTCCGACTGAAGTAGTATATAGGGTGTTCAATTCCTTCATCATCTTCTTGGGCGAGAATAACTCCGACAGCAGTATCACTAAAAGCAGTGTAGAGACACAACGGTCTTCCTTGTGCAGAAGATTTCATGACGGCTGGGGATGACAGTATCTATTGAATCTTCCGAAAAGCCTCTTGTTGTAGTGTCGTCCAGACAAAACTTGCCCCTTTCTTCAGCAAGGGGGTGAATGAAGCAATAAGCTGAGCTAAACCTGGTATGAAATGTCGGATGTATTTTACCTTACCCATGAAGCTCTGGAGTTCTTTCACAGTTTGTGGAGGTGGCATCATGAGGATGGCTTGGGTTTTGGCTGGGTCGACTTTGATTCCCTCAGCGGTCACCTGGAAACCTAGAAATTTTCCCGAAGAGACGCCAAAGGCACACTTCAAAGGATTCATCTTTAGTTTGTATTCACGACACCTTTCAAACACATGTCGCAGAACCTCTGTATGGGCCGCCCGGGTTTTTGATTTTACTACTTTGTCATCCACGTAGTCTTCAACTTGCTTATGCATCATATCATGGAAAATTGCGGTCATGGCGCATTGGTAGGTGGCGCCAACACTTTTCAAACCGAAAGGCATCACAGTATAGTAAAAGTTTCCGAGAGGAGTTCGAAAAGCTGTCTTACTTGCGTCGTGCTCGTACATCTTTATTTGGTTGTAGCCGCTGTACCCGTCCATGAAAGAGAACATACCGTGTCTACTGGTGGCGTCTACCAGCATATCAATGTTAGGGAGAGGAAAATCGTCCTTGGGGAAGCATTTGTTCAGATCCCTAAAGTCAACACAGCACCTGATTTGTCCGTTCTTCTTCTTTACTGGAACCACATTGGCCAACCAGGTGGTATGGTGAATGGGTTTGATGAAACCAACCGCTAGTGATTTTTGAACTTCGGTCTTGATCTGTTTTCCCACATCGTGTCTGAGTTGTCTCGGAGATTGTTTGACCGGTTTGGATCCGGGTATTATATGTAGATAGTGAGTGACCAGTTTCTCATCCAGGCCAGGCATTTCCTCGTACGTCCATGCGAATACATCTTGATATTCCTTAAGAAGGTCCACAAGTTTTTCGCGTTCATCAACACATAAAGTTGAGCTGGTGGAGACAGGCCGTGGAGATTCCTCACTTCCGATGTTGACAACTTCGAGTTCTTTTGTGGTGGAGTTGGTTCCGTCCTGCAGTTTTCGTGATGCATCCGACACCTCCTCTTGTGGCTCGCTACTGTGATTGCATTCCATTGGGCGGAGAGACTGGGTGGTAGTATCCCCTGCTAATTACTAACAGCGGCGTCGATATACGGTTTTCCCTTTTTCGTCACGACTTGCAATAAAAGCCCGCTCCCGCTTGGTATGGGCATGAGTCATATTTCCGTTTGATGAGGGGAAATTGGCGTGCTTTTCTTTTGGAGGGATGGCGCGAGATTGAGTCTATTGGTGCAGCGATGTGAGAATGTCCTCTTCTTCGATTGATGTCCATGTCAGGAGTGGAGTGTAGAGAAATTTTCCTGACGAGTCCCGCGAATTTTCCTTTGGTTCGAACATCTCCATACCACAGATTGGTGCATAAGGAGATAATGACGCGGGAATGCGAATAACTTCTTCATTCAACATGGTCTTTAGGCACTAGTGATATGTTGAAGTAATGATCCTGTTATCGTGGAGCCACGGTCTTCCCAGTATCATGTGGTAGTCTGACTCCTTTTCGATTACCTCGAACTTTACCTTCAACTGGATTGGTCCTAACAGCGGCGTCGATATACGGTTTTCCCTTTTATGGTAGGCTGACATCCTTTTAGATTACCTCGAACTTTACCTTCAACTGGATTGGTCCTAACATCATGTCCTCGAACTTTACCGACAGATTCAGGTTGATGTATCCATACGTGTTGGTTAGGTTGCCTTCGAAATCTGTCATCATGGTAGGCTGTCGTACAATTTTACTTGGCTGCACCTTGGTTGTCCTGAGTGTTCTGAGAGTGAAAACATTGGAGGACGCCCCCGTGTCGATAAGGGCCCTTTTGAACTCTGAATCCTTGATACGAGCAGTGAAGTGCATGGCTTGGTTATGTCCCTCTTCTGTCATCATGTCGTCTTCAGTAAATGTAACATTGTTGACGGACATTTCTGACATTCTTGAAGCCTCCTAGCGTAAAGGAACCAAACACGCATCTAGGGATATTTGATTAATCGCAGTAAATGTCTCCGCTCGCTGGTCTTTTGAAAGGTGCATAAGTTCGCATAAACTTTCCACCAACGCGGCGGCTTCCTGGTTCACCGGTCTCTGATTGGTGGTGAAGGTGTTGACTTGAGAATGATCATGCAGGACGTCAGTCCCCAGTGTTGGAATTCCCGGGGCGGGTGAACCGCTCAGATCTGATGTAAATCTGATAAGAAAGTTAAGTATGATGTTTATCGTCTCCTTCATCAGGTCCATGTTCCTTGTGTGGATTTCCTGAACTCGTGCCAATTCATCCAACCTTGGAATTCCCCCATTGAATGCGCCATTAGGTGTCGTGCTGGGGAAAGAGACATCACCATTCACCACACTCGGAGCAGAATTTGGGATTCTAAGACCGACCATCTTCTGGAAATTGAATTGCAACCGAGAGATTTGACCTCCCACTGTGGTCGCCAATTGTTTGTGGGTGAAAACCGTTTTTGATGATTTTGGTAATTTCGGGTGTGTGGGTGAGAAACGAATCTAAACCCTAAACAATGTACTGCACGGGAGTACTTTTGATTCGAGAGATCAATCTGTACAATCCTGGCCTAAACCAAGAAATGGTCGTTCCAGGATTGCTTCGATCACAAAGTGAAGGAGAAGGGTTGGTCTTAGGGAGGGAAGCGAAGAGAGTGTTAAAACCAGCATTGTTGATTCTGAAGGTGTGGTTGTTTATGACTTGTATCTGAAAGTAGAACTGGCTAGCCGAATGGAAAGCTACCAGGTGATTTCTAGATATTGTATTTTTGTCGACCAAAAAACCTGTTGTTTGGTGAAAATAGGTGAAGCCTATTTATACAAGTCATATTGAAACGTACCCTGGTCTCGTAGGAAGTGGAAACGATTGAGTGGTAGAACAATAGAGTAACGTGTAACCGTCAAATGTTAAACTTCTATGATGAGGGAAGTGAATTCGTGTAACCGTCAGTCATTACGCTTCCATGATGAAGGAAATGAATTGTTTACACCGTTATTTTTCACCACCACTAATTGTCCTACTTCATGACACTTTCTTGTAACGGGCGCATTGCACGCCGCACGCTATAAACCGCCAGACCAATACCCTGATGAGTATCCCCCGGTTTGTGACATGTTTGATGTCTCGAGTGTCTTCGTGGAAAACGTGTAGCAGGTTGCTATGTGTGGCAAGTCAAAGTCAAGAGACTTTTCCATAGGAAAATAGCATGTGATGCTATTAGGATTGCCTTGGTCGGCCGCTTAAAACTTGCCACAAGTCCGTCAGTTTGGTGGCGAACTTGAATGGCTGAGATTACATCTCATGAGGAAGGATAAACGTTTATTATGGCCACATCTTTGTTGTGTAACAAAGTGGCGCAATCAGCATAGTGGTGCTTGACGTTTCCGTGGCGTACCGGGTTGCCTGAGACTTGCCTCAAGTCCGTCAGTTCAGTGGCGAGCTTGGATCGCTGAGATTGCATCTCATGCGGAAGAGTGGCCATTGATTATGGTCGCATCTTGTTGTATAGCAAAGTGGCGCTATTGGCATAGCAGCGCCTGGTAGAGCCATGGCATAGAGACATGCTAGTGGCATGCCAGTGGCGTAGCCATGGCATAGCGGCATGCTAGTAGCCCTGGCATAGCGGCATGCCAGTGACATGGAATATTGGCATACTAGTAGCCGTGGCATGGCGGCATGCCAGTGGTGTTGTAGCATGGCCAAAGCTAAGGTTTGGCTCCGTGGCAAAAATTAGGGCTTAGCGGCGTGGCCAAGGCTAGGATTTGGCGTCGTGGTAAGAATTAGGGCTTGGCGGCGTGGCCAAGTCTAGGATTTGGCGCCGTGGTAAGAATTAGAGCTTAACGGCGTGGCCAAGGCTAGGTTTTGGCGCCGTGGTAAAAATTAGGTCTTGGTGGCGTGGCCAAGGCTAGGTTTTGGCGTCGTGGTAAGAATTAGGGATTGGCGGCGTGGCCAATGCTAAAGGCATGTTACCGTGACAGAGTGGCATGTTGGCATGCCGATCAATATGTTGTTGTGGCAAGGCGCTATTGGCTTTCCAGTTAGTATGGTGGCGCGGTAGGGTGCATTTGGCCTTTAATGTATGGTGGCAAGTTTGGAGAGACTTGATTGGCCGAGGAAAGGGGCCAGCCAAACATAAGGCGTGGATACACTTCTGGTGAAAGTGTGGAGGATTTAGAGCGACCTGATTAGTCGATTAAAAGAGGGTCGTCCAAGCATGGGCGTGGCTACACTTCTGGTGAGAGTGTGGCGGCTTTAGAGCGACCAGATTGGTCGATGGGAAGTGGGGCCGACAAGTGTGGGACCAGCCAAAACTTATGTGCGTGTGGCTAATTTTAGGCGACACGATTGGTCGAGAGAAATAAGGCCGGTTTAGGAAGGGGCGTGGCCAATGGTAAGTGGCGCCAGTTGGCCTAAGGCATTGCCACGCCTCCCTTTGCTTCCGCGTCTCCCTGTTTTCTGATTCTGGGCAAGGTTTTGCACCTGCTAATCCATGGCGGATTGATTACCTAGTTCGCCTAGGCTAATTTCAACAAGCAAGGTATGATATACTACGGGAGGCGCAAAACCCTAACTTGTGCAAGTTATTCAGAGCAATTGATTGAACTCTATGTGTTGACATAGAGTTCTTTTAAGTTCATTCCTAGAGAGTAGCATGCTTTTCTGATTGAATACCTTATGCAAAGACCTTATCCTTGATATTTGGAAATTCGTGCTACTCTGCTGCGAGTGAACACAAATCGTCATGCCATATCAACATTAAGGGTTCAGCCGGAGAACATAACATAGAAGGCATTCAAAGGAACTTATATTAAGTGAATATATGCGAGGTGCCGAAATTTAGAGAACATCTGGGATGGTTGCTACATTCGCCAGTCGGGATAAATTTCATGTAAGTATACTGAACGGCTCAATAAATATGTCGGTGGAGAGGTTATCACTCACGGCACCGTTTCCTTATAGAGTGACGTCACATGAGATACAAGGTTTTACGATATCAACCCTAAGCTAAAAACCACCATCAACAACAAGATAGAAAAGTAGTCACAAACATCTTCGTCTCATCGTTTATGATTTCACAATATTTTGTTTCGCTAGTCGATTAAGATTATTGTGAGGTAATTTATATTTCTAGGCTGTTCTTCGGGAATATAAGTCTGGTACATCAATTGGTTCATGTTCACCTTGATTTATCAAAAGACGGAACAAAACTCGTAGGTATTTATGTGGGAGACAGATTTATCTATTACTGTAGACTTTTCTGTGTGATACAGATTTGTTTAATAAATTTTTCGACTTTGGGTCGTAGCAACTCTTAGTAGTGGGTGAGATCAGCTAAGGGAATTAAGTATGTAGTATCCTGCTGGGATCAGAGACGTAAGGAGCACAACTGTACCTTGGATCAGTGTGAGATTTATTGGGTTCAACTACAGTCTAGACTGAAGTTAGTTTGTAGTAGACTAGTGTCTATAGCAGCTTAATACAGTGTGTGTTCAATCTGGACTAGGTCCCGACTTAATACAAGATAAATTCACTTGAACAGTACCAAAGACCAATATTCAAGGATCAATCAACTTCTGGTGTATGTGTTATTTCTTTTCCGCATTATATTTTGTGATATAATTGAAATATCACAGGTTGTGCGTTGAATCGATCAATTGGTAAATCCAACCTTTGGTTGTTGATTGAAATTGATTGATCCTTGAACATTGGTCTTTGATATCGTTCATGTGAATTTCTCTTGTATTCAATTAGAATCGCAAACTGCTATTTGCTTGAGTAAGTATTGAATCGAGAAATTGAGATAGAACTCCTTGATATACTTTTCTTAAGATTGAGTCTGTCTGTCTAGTTGATTCTCTTAAAAGTATATTGGAGTAAGTCCATACAAATTGCTAAGAGAAATATTGGGTGAGGTTGTTAGACCCCCATTTTTTCAATTGGTATCATAGAAGGCAAACACGTTTAAAGACCTTATAAGTCTGTGTTTGTAGCGATCTGACTCTATGGAGAACTCTATAAAGGAGAACTCTAGCAACTGGGAAACCTAATCCCCACACCTCCTGTGTGATACTAGTTGTATAAGCTAGAGTCGATTCAACTTTAACCTTAGGTTTCTACCGAGACCCAGTAGGTTAACGACTTGAAGACTTCTTTGGGATTGGTGAAGCCAGCCCCAACTATTTTCTCTGTAGTTGCGTGATCTGATCTTGTTGTTTCTATCGTATTGAGTACAATCGTAAAATTGGCTCGAGATTAATTTCTCTGATAGGAAAGATAGAGAAGTAGTCACAAACATCTTCTCATCGTTTGTGATTCCACAATATCTTGTTTCACTAGTCGATTAAGATTATTGTGAGGTGATTGATATTTCTAGGCTGTTCTTCGGGAATATAAGTCCGGTATATCAATTGGTTCTTGTTCACCTTGATTTATCAAAAGACGGAACAAAACTCGTAGGTATTTTTATAAGAGATAGATTTATCTATTCTTGTAGACTTTTCTGTGTGATACAGATTTGTTTATTAAAGTCTTCGACTTTGGGTCGTAGCAACTCTTAGTTGTGGTTGAGATCAGCTAAGGGAATCAAGTACGTAGTATCCTGCTGGGATCAGATACGTAAGGAGCACAACTGTACCTTGGATCATTGTGAGATTGATTGGGGTTCAACTACAGTCCAGACCGAAGTTAGTTTGTAGTAGGCTAGTGTCTGTAGCGGCTTAATACAATATGTGTTCAATCTGGACTAGGTTCCGGGGTTTTTATGCATTTGCGATTTCCTCGTTAACAAAACTTCTGGTGTCTGTGTTATTTCTTTCCCCCATTATAGTTTGGTATATAATTGAAATATCACATGTTGTGCGCTGCATCGATCAATTGGTAAATCCAACCTTTGGTTGTTTATTGTAATTGATTGATCCTTGAACATCGGTCTTTGGTACCGTTCAAGTGAGTGAATTTCTCTTGTATTCAATTAGACTCGCAAACTGCTATTTGCTTGAGTAAGTATTGAATCGAGAAATTGAGATATAACTCCTTGATATACTTTTCTTAAGATTGAGTCTGACTGTCTAGTTGATTCTCTTAAAAGTATATTGGAGTTAGTCCATACATATTGCTAAGCGAAATATTGGGTGAGGTTGTTAGACCCCCACTTTTTCAATTGGTATCAGAGCAGGCAAACACGTTTAAAGACCTTATAAGTTTGTGTTTGTAGCGATATGACTCTATGGACAACAGTGATAGCTCAATAAATACACCACCAGATCTAGGGATTCCAGAATTCTCTTCCATGACTGATTTAATAAAATCTGTAGAAGAAATCCTATTTAAACCTCCACCAGGTTTAAAATCCCTTAAAGTTTTTTCATGTCTTGGAAAGAAACTTGAAAGCTTATCTTCTGATGTTGATTTATTTCTCCAGAAAGAACAAGAGTCTCTTAACAGGATAAATCAAGTTATGATGAATGATATTTATGTTGAGGTTGATATTGATATTGAGTTTCTAATCAGTGAGAGCAATACCCCTGCGCAATCCAATTAGTTGTAACAAACTAAACGAATTACAAGAGGAGTTTAAATCTCAGTCATCTGACTACGTCACCTCAAAGCGTGAATCGATTCATTGCTTAATTCATGATACTTCCTATCAAGATAGTAGTATTGTCTTCTTTTACGAAGAATCTATGACGTTTCTTTTTATCAAAAGAGTTTCCCTTCGCAACACTAAAAACTATCTGCAGAAACTGTTTTTCATAAGTTGGAAAACAAGAAATCAGAAACACAAATCCTTTTGGGTTCTCTTGAAGTTATTTGATAGACTTATAAAAAAAGTGCCTTGGGTGTTTTTCAACCCTACCAGATGTAAGAGTTGCTGGAAAGAAACCCTTTCCTGGTGTCATATCTTTCAAGACTAGTTCACACTGTGTCTTGGTGACCATACGTCTCAACTCAAGAGATTATTTGTTGAGTCTTTACTCCAAATATCTTTTTTTGGTCATCCAAACAAGTCCCTCTTGCACACGTGTGGCTCTCACAACTTGAAATCGGTTCCCGTATGTTGGCAAATCCTATCCCAGAACGCACCCGGACAACTCAAGTCCAACGCTCGGCACATTTAAAGAGAATAATCTTGTTCATTCACAAACAAATAAGAAAAGCAACTGTTCACGAACCGTTGATACTCTTAACCTCAATTCTCAACTGTTTTGAGCCTTCTTGAGCTCATTTTGTCTCTCTACAAGAAGATACATCAAGGGTCAGCTCTTGTTCCTCGCTTCACTGAAGTTTAAAAACTCTGCCATTGTTATCAGTTCACAAACCAAGTATATTTCTCAACCTTCTCGTTTGTATACCTTAACAACAATAAGTTCTAGGAAGAGAGGAAATCATGGTGAAAGTTCAAGTACCCAAAATCGTGAGGAAGATTTTTTTGACACAAGCCTGATAATTAGGTTCATTAACTCTAAGGCTCGTGAATACTATTTAGAATATTGTAGGATCAGAATCTCGCAACAATTATGTCTCAGCGAAATTATCAATGGTACAGCCCAATAGCGTTGCAGAACAATTTCAGAAACGACGTCAGCAAGGATCATGAGAAAGATGTGATAGTCCTGCGAAAATATGAGAGCTTGCGAAATTAACATTTGTAAGGTTGCGAGAACGTCGCAAACCATATCCGAAAATAAAGGATAGATTAGCTGTCATCCACTATGTATTTCCTTATAAATAGTCATTCGAGTTGTAAAGGAGAGAGAGATCTTTTTTGAGTAAGAAACAAGTAAATAGGAGAGAGAAAGTTCAGAGCAGAGATCATTCTTGACTTCTTTATCTTTCTTGTAAGAATATTCAAAAATTAATCAATAAAATTAAGATTGTAAACCTAAAAATGAGTTGATCAACAATGAAATCATATGAGGGGTGTAGTGTAGGATTTCCTGCAACTACATAATGGCGCTAGAAACAGGGAGGAGTTGAAGATTATTTTGGAAAAAGCTAAAGATTGATATTGAGATTTGTGAAAATTTAAAGTGATTGATTAAGAATTTTTCATAATTTCTTGCAATGTTGTTAGCATTGAAGAAATGGCTAGAAGAAGAAATACATCCGAACAACCGACTACTATTAGAAGAAGCAAAAGAATTGCTGGAAGAGAAAGAAGTGAAATGGGAGAATCTACTAGAATGAGAAATAATAGAGAAAATCTAACTCAATCGCCAATTCAACAAACACTAGTTCAAGAGAGGAATACAGATTATGACAGAGTGAGCGTACATACTTGGCGATCAAATTCAGCAGAAGAAATAGAAGAAGAGCAACAAAATAGAAATTATAGACAGGAAGAGAGAAATCAAGAAGTAGATGAAGAAATAATTCATGGAGATGAGGAAATTGGAGCGTTAGAAACATTGAGGCGAAGAATACATGAAGAAAGAAGAGCTGAGGCAGAAGAACGTGCGAATTTAACAACGCAAAATCACGAATTAAGGATGGAGAATATAAGACTGCATAATAGAAGATCGAGAAGTATCACAAAATCATATTCAAGATCGACTAGAAGAGAAATGAGGCGAAATTCACCCACAATCAATGCTGGAAATAATATTCAAGAAGAAACATCAAATCCTAATGAAGAATATCGCGAAAATAGAGAAAGAACTGATAATCGTTACATTCCACAAAATGAAACTTTTTATGATGGGCAAATTGGAGGAAATCAAGAGAACGGGCAAAATCAGAGACAAAATAACCAAGATGGTTAAGGAAATAAAGAGGAAGGAAGAAGAATTTTACATGTGAGGGAAACTCAAAGAAATCAACAGACAATTGAAGAAGAAATTGAAAGACATAATGCTGAACAAGCACGTTTAATCTGCGAACGTGAAAGATCGAGAGAGGAAATGGAAGAACAAGAGCTTCAGGAGACAATTCGCCAGAACAATCATGACAATCGAGAATCAAGGCGTATACAAAACCGGAATAACGATAATATCAATGAAGAGTATGATAGAGTAAAGAGAATGATTGAAAGACAGCGAATTGAATTAATAACAAATGAAAAAAATTATGGAGGGGAAAATGAACGACGTCATCATTTTCGAATTTAAGATACAGATGAGGAATAGAATCGCAGAAGAAGACGAGGTGAGAATAATGAAGAAGAGATACAAAATTTTGCAAGAGAAGATAGACGTGAATGCAGAAGAAGAGAAGCAAAATTAAAGAGACCAATGGGTCAAGATTCAGGTGTAAATAAACAAATCTTGAAAGAATTAGAAGAAATGAGAGGAATGCTAAATAACAGAGGAGAAGTAGGTAGAAGACAATTGGATGAAGCAATAGAAGAAGCTGCGAAAACTCCATTTACAAGGGAAGTACAATTAGGAGGAATACCACCGAAATGCAATTTGCCCGCATTAACCAGCATTTTCGATGGAACAACTTGTGCAATTCAGCACATTAAAGCTTATGTGAGGTGCATGTTACAATGGGAGAATCATGATGCGGTATTGTGCAAATATTTCGCATCCAGCTTAACAGGAGAAGCGTTAAAATGGTTTGAAGGTTTACCAAAGAATACAATAACCTCCTTCAATCATTTGCAGACCACATTCTTGGGAGCATATATAAGTAATAATTCCTCACGACCTGGTATAGAAGATGTGTTTGGATTAAAACAAAGGATTGGCGAAAGTTTGAAACACTTGACTAAAATATGGAGAACTATGTGTATCGAAATGGCTGGCCGTGTAGATGAGAGATATCTCATATTATCATTTATCAATGCTATGTTTGCAACAAACCTGTTGTATGTCCAAATTTTCAGAGTCAAGAATACGATTACAATGACTGAATTGCGAGAACTTCAAGAAGAATACATTGCTTTAGAGGAAAGACAAAATGAAATGGAATCATATCCGGTTGCGAACACCATCTCACAAACGGCGAATGCAATCTTATTACCCAAGTTAATAAACACAGTGGTGAATACTTCGCAAGTACAACAAGAAAAGGTGACAGGTAACAATCAGCAGAAGTTGGTAGCTATGGGGAGCCTAGATCAAGAAGAGTATGAAAGAGAAATAAATTTCAACAATCGTGGAGGAAATAACAAGATTCAAAGACTCGGTCAACCGCAAGAAACTTATGGAGGTCAAAGACCAAACTTTAATAGAGGACAAGGAGGTCACAAGGTGATATGGGAAGAAATCAAGATGCCACCTCTAAATGCAAGTGTGGAGAAGATATAGGAAGCTATAATTTTGATGGAGAATATACCAACACCATGGAACATGGGAACGGAACCACCCCCAAACCACATAAGTCATGAATTTTGTTCTTATCATCATTTTCATGGACATACCACAAATGATTGCAGAAATGTAAAGAGACTTATTTTGAGAATGATAGATCAAGGAAAACTAAACGACTTTTTGGTAGGGCATCCGCAATCTCAACCATTACCACCACCGCCAGAACATCACAAAGTGAATACGATGAAAAAGAAAGAAACATTCTTCATATAAGTTGGTGCAAAAGCAAAAAATCTATTCTGTCACTCTATCGTACATTCATATAAGACAATTGAAGATTTTCATGATAATGTTTTGAGTAGAGTGTTCGCAAGAGATAATAATGGAAGAGAAATTATGAATATTGCGAAAATATCGCGACTAGAGGAATGACAAAAACAGATCATTTCTTTTACCGCAGAAGAAATTCCCGAAGGAGAAGAGGTGCATGACAATCCATTGGTAATAAAATTAGAAATTATTCCAAAACCGAAAGAAGATGAGGATGATGAAGCTGAAGATTCATGTGCAATCAATAGAATTCTAGTCGATACTGGAAGCTCTGTGAACATCTTATTTTATCATACTTATAAAACCATGGGTGGAAGAGATGATGATCTTATACCATCAACATATAAGATATATGGTTTTAATGGTACTTCTAACAAGCCTAAAGGGGAGGTTACTATGCAAATTCCATTGAAGGGAATATCTTCTGAAATCTCATTCTGTGTCGTTGATGTAGAATCACCCTACAATGCATTAATTGGTCGACCTTGGATACATGGGATAGGTGTAGCTTCAACTTTCCACCAATGCATCAAATTCCCTCACACCAATGGTGTAGGAATCATAAAAGGAGATTGGGTTGAAAGAAAGAGATGTTACGAAACTGAGATAGAATCTTGCGAAGGAAGAGCAAATATGAAGGAAAACTGGCGACACAAAATCAAAGACGTACAAAGAAGTGAGAGGTTGATGGTGGATACAATCGAAAAGAGAGGAGAAGAGATGTTGCGAAATTAATGCTAGCTCAGAATAAAAAGGATGAACATACCATTACCAAGGAAGCAGTAGCAGAATATAATAAAGAAGCAGAGGATGGCAAAGGTAATAAAAACAAGAAATGTATGAATGATTAAGTTATTGCGATAATCTCGCAATAAGTAAAATTCTCAAAAATACATTTGATTGAACAACAAAATTGAGATTGTGAAATTCAGATACAATATAATGATTTGCGAGACTCTCGCAGAGATAATGAATTTTACAGAAAATAATCAGAGAAGAATGACAAAAGAGAAAGAGGCGAAACTTTATGGCGTACACCCTAGTTCGCGAATACAATTTCGCAAGAGGCAAATGTAAGACCTAAAGTATGTCATATTAGGGGGTACCTGTTACATGGCTCAGGGAAAGTCTACACCGCCACCGGAACCTGAGTCATGAAGATTTGGGGTCAATAAAGCCCATCCGGGAGAGGCACCTTGGATTCTCAACTTAAGCATATGACTTAGGTTGGGCGACTAAGGTAATAAGAACTCTCCCAAGGAGTGCAGAATCTGATCAAGGCGCCGAGGTACACGGTTGAGTCAAGAATTCCGGGGGCGTTTGAAGCGTCCTTGCCATTCTTGACAAGTCTTGGCTCATACTGCACTCGGCCTGAAGAAAACTCCACTTAGGGTGCAGTCTCGTAACCATAAACCCTATAGGTAAAAGGGATAAGAGGTTGCGAAAACAACTGGTTGTTGTTAAGACTGGATGGGAGGAGCTAACCTTGTACGGTAGAAGTATGTGGTAGGCCCTGAAAGGGTATCTAAAAATTATCCCCGGCCAAAAACTTGGTGGGCCCGGAGATATGTATAAAAATGAGCGCAATAAAAACGGGAGCCTACAGTAATACCGCAAGTGCACGGTCGTCGGTTGTAGCTCGTGCAAGTACGGGTCGATCCACAGAGATCGGGTGTGTTTTGGAATGTTTCTAGCTAATTGGGTTCCTAAGTTTGCTTTGGGCTTAGAAGCCCTTTGGAAGTGTTGGGCTTAATGTACTATTGGGTTTGTTCAAAATAAAAAGAACTGAGCTTGGGCTCAGTTTGGTCTTTGAGGTGCAAATGGGCTTTGGCCTTAAACTTAGGCTTTTGATTAAGCCCACAGTTGAATTGGAATGGGCCTTAGTGAACTAAACCTTGGGCTTTTGTTCTTAGAAACTGGGCTTGGTTAACTATGGAATGTGCCTTAGTGAACTGTGGCTGGACTTAGTGAACTGTGGCTGCAACAGCAGCAGGGAAGGCAGCAGCAGCTGCAGATGGGTTGCAGCAGGAGCTGAGAGAGCTGCACAGCAACAGAGGAAAGCAACAGGAGAAGAAGTGGCAGGGCAGCAGCAGCCTGGCAAGACTGCACAGCAACAGCAAAAAGGGAAGGCAGCAGTGCAATGCAGCAATGCAAGTTAGTGATGCAGCAAGAGCAAGAGGGGAGGGAAAACAGCAGCACTGCACAGGAGAAGCAGCAGCAGTGCTGCAGGGCAGCAGAGGAAGAGCTGCACAGCAGTGCAGCAGCAACAGAGTTGCAGAAAGGCAGCAGCAGCACCAGGTAGTAGCTTGCTTGACAGCAACAGACAAGGCAGAATGAACAAGGAATGACAAGAAAACAGCAAACACAAGCAATACAGGGCAAGATTGAACCAAGGCCTAAGGAATGGTAAACAGCAACAAAACAGTGAACAAAAGTAAAACACAACAAGAATGAACCAAGGCCTAAGGCCAAGGGCAGAGATGAGGTGAAGCTGAAATGAAGCAAGGCTAGGCTAAAGCATAATACATGCAATCACAAATAGAATGGGAAGAAAACTAGCTTGCTATGAGCACTAGTTCCTCCCAATGCACAACCAACACTACAACCTAAGCATACAACAAGAATGGCAAGAAAATCAGCTTGCTATGAGCACTGATTTCTTGCCATTGCACAATTAGCACATTGCTTCACATATACCTAGCCTAGCATTCCATTATGTTAACAGTGACAAAGCAATGAGGATAACATGTAAACAAGAACATCATACATTAACAGTAAACAACACTAACAGGAATTGAAAACAAGAAATGATACAGGCTAACACATTAACAGAACTATGAACACAAGCATAACAAGTGAACTGAAATGAGCACAACTGAAGTGAACTAAAATTAACATGTGAACTGAAACTGAAATTGCAAATTAAAATTTAACATTTAACAGGACAAGCAGATTAACAGAACTTAGCAGTTCTGGATGCAGGCTAATCCCAACATAGTTTTTACACACATCCCTCACCACATATTTATACCCAATTGCATCATTAGGGCTTTCCCCCAATTTTCCCCCAAAATCAGTGAAATTAGGTTTTGCAAATTACCTAATTTTATGGCACAATTCCTCCCATGTGCGACGACCCATTCTTCCTCTGACTCCCCTCATGCTATCCACGCCTCCAATTGCTTCATCTATCAATCTAATTCACCAAATCCAATCCTAACAGTGAAGAGGATGGTGGAGTTGTTGAAATAGCTTAATAGGTGATAGGGGTGATGATAGTAGTGATGGGTTGCGGTTGTTGTGGAGAGTTGGTGGTTGGGTGGCTGTTGCAGGAGGGGTGGTGACGACAGGGAAGAAGGTGGTGGTGATGGTGCGGCAGGGTATGGCTCTGCAGAGGGGGTGAGGTCGATGGAGAGGAAGGAGGAGATGTTTGGTTGAGGTTAAATGGTTCGGTTGCTAGGGTGTTATGCGAGATATCAAGGTTCGATGTCCAGCGAAGGTAAGCCGCTGGATGCGAAGATGGTTGGTAGATCTAACGGTAAGATAAGAGATGAATCGATGCAACCGTTGGATTTTGAAACACAACGAAGTCAACGGTTTCAGATGATGTTAGGTACTGTAGTGTTAAGCGGAAGTATCAAACTTTGATGCACAGCAAGGGAGCGACCGTTGGATTCAACTACCATCTAATCTGAAGGCTTGGAATTTCAGCGCTGTGGTGCTTGGCAGAGACTTCAGATTTTGATGCTCTATGAAGGAGCGACCGTCGGATGCTTCTGAGAAATGATCTGATGGCTGAGAACGGAGGCGCTTTTGTGTGTAGAAAATGAGGTTGTGCGCACCATTCTTCGCGGTTTCCTTGCGTAATTTCTCCCGGCTTTTCACTACTTTTCTGCTCTTTTCGCTCCGCGACTCATCCGAACTTTATTTATTACCTAAAAATGCAAAATTAATTAATAAAAATATTTATTCTTGAAAACAATGAAAATACAGAATATGGGATAAAATGTAGAATTAATGCACAAAAGATGAGTTAAAATGCCAACAAAAAGGGATAAAAATATACAATATTTGGCACTCATCAAATACCCCCAAACCTGAATTTTACTTGTCCTCAAGTAAAACAAAACTAAGGAAATCCTAACTAAACCACTGTCGCTGGTCTCTCGAATGCATTTAGCGTATGCACTAAGCCTTTTAAACCACTAAGTGTCCCTAGTGGACGAGTGAAGTCTCGTGAAGGTTTACCAGAGGTGTGCCTACAAAACCTAAGGACAAAATATAAGCTCAGATTCCATCAAACGTGACATGTGCAAAACAGTTTAAGCTCACAGCAAAATGGAGATGTCAATCTAGCTATCGAAGGCACAATCCTAGCACTGATAACAAAAAAAGACATGTGATAAGAGTGTAAAGTGTATCTACACATGTGTAAAGAAAGATCTGAAGTCATGACTACTAATCACCAAGAGATAGTTTCTCAGGCTAAGAACTGAGGTCGAAATCTAGCTAGCTGTCCGGACTTTACGAGAATTGTGAATGAGTTGGAGGTATTTCACAATTTCTCGCGTTGTACATCAATGGCATACACCCTCCTTGCTTATTACAACGAAACAACAAAAGATGACTATTTACATGACTCTTATTTACATTGACAAATCTCTTTTTATTTTTTTGGAACAAGAGATGATGGAATTGATAAATACTTGATTTTTTTTTTTTGGTATTTTTCTGATATATTTTTTTTCTGAATATATACATCGTTTTTTTTTTTTTAAGGAAACACTTTTGATACATAACAATAAAGAAACAAAAGATTACATGACACTTTGCAAGAGGTAGCCCTTTTTGATGCACCCAGTTAAATTCGATGGTTGTCTTTCTTAATGTAACCTCCATCTTCTATCCCAACCAACCAAAGAACAAGCTAGTCAAGTTTCGTTCAGTATTCTAAAGTGATTGGCAATCGTAACTTCCTATCCAACACCTTGAAGATCGAGGCCATACATGTATTGGTAGATCGTGCGCGTGCAAATTTCTTATCACTATGTGAATTGTGCTAGAATCAGGGTGCCTAAATATCTAGACTAAGACTCCTAATAAAAATACATATTTGCACAAGAGTCAACATTTCAAGGTAAATGAGCTCCATTTTTATGATTTTTCATTTTTTAATTTTTTTGAATTTTGATTTTTTAATTTTTTTGGAATTTTTCAATTTTTTCAAAAAAAAGAAGAAGGAGTTTGTTTTTAATTATAGCATAATATCGTGGTATCTACTCTATACCCCCAAACCTAAACTAAACATTGTCCTCAATGTTTCAAAATATGGAAAGAATTAAAATGCAACGTATGGAAAGGGACATGCTGAGTAGAGTAAAAGGAGAGAGAATACCCGATTTCGGCGAAAGCAGAATTAAAACTCCGTTATTCAAGGCAAAAATCCAACATATTTCAGCCGAGATCATATTGGATTAGCAAAATATATACAAAAGGAAATTTAACTAACACATTATCTACAAGAAAATTTGGTTTTAAAAAATGGGAGCAAAGTAGAAATTTGGTTTTAAAAATAGGGAGCAAAAGAATTTTTTTTTTTTTTTTTTTCTTGAAAAAGAAAATGAAATTTGGTTTTTGAATTGGGAGCACGCCCACTGTGCAAGCCTCTAATGGAATGGAATGAAGGCTGCGGCCTACGAAAATCCAAGTTTTAATTTAGAAAGTTTAATTTGGCCCAGTTGGTTAAGGCCCGACGTTTGTTTTAAAACTTTGGTTTCGCGGTCCACTTTTCAAGTCCACAATCGGTTACAAGCTCAGCTGGGTTTAAACCCAGAGTCCAAAATACAAGTCCAATGAAAGAATTTAAACAAGCCCACACAAAATAAATACAAGCCCACAAATTAAACAAACAAGCCCACAAATAAATTATTACAAACCCAAAATAGAAAAATACAAAAGCCCAAAAAATTGGGTTAATTATTACAAGCCCACAATTAAAGAAATTTGGAAGCCCACAGGTTGGGTTCTCTCAATGGAATGGGTTTAGGCTTACCTTTGTAGCACAGCCCAGCTGCTCTGATATTGTTGCAAAAACCCAGTTGGGTTTTGGTTCTTTTCCTTGGTGGCGTCCCAGCAGAGGAAGAACAGGTTCAGAACAGCAGGTCCAACAGCAAATGAAGTGAAGCAGATGCAGATGCAAATGCTATGAAATGAAATGCAAAATAGCTAAGACAAACACAGATAAAACACAGCACCAATCCCCGGCAGCGGCGCCAAAAACTTGGTAGGCCCTGAAAGGGTATCTAAAAATTATCCCCGGCCAAAAACTTGGTGGGCCCGGAGATATGTATAAAAATGAGCGCAATAAAAACGGGAGCCTACAGTAATACCGCAAGTGCACGGTCGTCGGTTGTAGCTCGTGCAAGTACGGGTCGATCCACAGAGATCGGGTGTGTTTTGGAATGTTTCTAGCTAATTGGGTTCCTAAGTTTGCTTTGGGCTTAGAAGCCCTTTGGAAGTGTTGGGCTTAATGTACTATTGGGTTTGTTCAAAATAAAAAGAACTGAGCTTGGGCTCAGTTTGGTCTTTGAGGTGCAAATGGGCTTTGGCCTTAAACTTGGGCTTTTGATTAAGCCCACAGTTGAATTGGAATGGGCCTTAGTGAACTAAACCTTGGGCTTTTGTTCTTAGAAACTGGGCTTGGTTAACTATGGAATGTGCCTTAGTGAACTGTGGCTGGACTTAGTGAACTGTGGCTGCAACAGCAGCAGGGAAGGCAGCAGCAGCTGCAGATGGGTTGCAGCAGGAGCTGAGAGAGCTGCACAGCAACAGAGGAAAGCAGCAGGAGAAGAAGTGGCAGGGCAGCAGCAGCCTGGCAAGACTGCACAGCAACAGCAAAAAGGGAAGGCAGCAGTGCAATGCAGCAATGCAAGTTAGTGATGCAGCAAGAGCAAGAGGGGAGGGAAAACAGCAGCACTGCACAGGAGAAGCAGCAGCAGTGCTGCAGGGCAGCAGAGGAAGAGCTGCACAGCAGTGCAGCAGCAACAGAGTTGCAGAAAGGCAGCAGCAGCACCAGGTAGTAGCTTGCTTGACAGCAACAGACAAGGCAGAATGAACAAGGAATGGCAAGAAAACAGCAAACACAAGCAATACAGGGCAAGATTGAACCAAGGCCTAAGGAATGGTAAACAGCAACAAAACAGTGAACAAAAGTAAAACACAACAAGAATGAACCAAGGCCTAAGGCCAAGGGCAGAGATGAGGTGAAGCTGAAATGAAGCAAGGCTAGGCTAAAGCATAATACAGGCAATCACAAATAGAATGGGAAGAAAACTAGCTTGCTATGAGCACTAGTTCCTCCCAATGCACAACCAACACTACAACCTAAGCATACAACAAGAATGGCAAGAAAATCAGCTTGCTATGAGCACTGATTTCTTGCCATTGCACAATTAGCACATTGCTTCACATATACCTAGCCTAGCATTCCATTATGTTAACAGTGACAAAGCAATGAGGATAACATGTAAACAAGAACATCATACATTAACAGTAAACAACACTAACAGGAATTGAAAACAAGAAATGATACAGGCTAACACATTAACAGAACTATGAACACAAGCATAACAAGTGAACTGAAATTAGCACAACTGAAGTGAACTAAAATTAACATGTGAACTGAAACTGAAATTGCAAATTAAAATTTAACATTTAACAGGACAAGCAGATTAACAGAACTTAGCAGTTCTGGATGCAGGCTAATCCCAACATAGTTTTTACACACATCCCTCACCACATATTTATACCCAATTGCATCATTAGGGCTTTCCCCCAATTTTCCCCCAAAATCAGTGAAATTAGGTTTTGCAAATTACCTAATTTTATGGCACAATTCCTCCCATGTGCGACGACCCATTCTTCCTCTGACTCCCCTCATGCTATCCACGCCTCCAATTGCTTCATCTATCAATCTAATTCACCAAATCCAATCCTAACAGTGAAGAGGATGGTGGAGTTGTTGAAATAGCTTAATAGGCGATAGGGGTGATGATAGTAGTGATGGGTTGCGGTTGTTGTGGAGAGTTGGTGGTTTGGTGGCTGTTGCAGGAGGGGTGGTGACGACAGGGAAGAAGGTGGTGGTGATGGTGCGGCAGGGTATGGCTCTGCAGAGGGGGTGAGGTCGATGGAGAGGAAGGAGGAGATGTTTGGTTGAGGTTAAATGGTTCGGTTGCTAGGGTGTTATGCGAGATATCAAGGTTCGATGTCCAGCGAAGGTAAGCCGCTGGATGCGAAGATGGTTGGTAGATCTAACGGTAAGATAAGAGATGAATCGATGCAACCGTTGGATTTTGAAACACAACGAAGTCAACGGTTTCAGATGATGTTAGGTACTGTAGTGTTAAGCGGAAGTATCAAACTTTGATGCACAGCAAGGGAGCGACCGTTGGATTCAACTACCATCTAATCTGAAGGCTTGGAATTTCAGCGCTGTGGTGCTTGGCAGAGACTTCAGATTTTGATGCTCTATGAAGGAGCGACCGTCGGATGCTTCTGAGAAATGATCTGATGGCTGAGAACGGAGACGCTTTTGTGTGTAGAAAATGAGGTTGTGCGCACCATTCTTCGCGGTTTCCTTGCGTAATTTCTCCCGGCTTTTCACTACTTTTCTGCTCTTTTCGCTCCGCGACTCATCCGAACTTTATTTATTACCTAAAAATGCAGAATTAATTAATAAAAATATTTATTCTTGAAAACAATGAAAATACAGAATATGGGATAAAATGTAGAATTAATGCACAAAAGATGAGTTAAAATGCCAACAAAAAGGGATAAATATATACAATATTTGGCACTCATCAAATACCCCCAAACCTGAATTTTACTTGTCCTCAAGTAAAACAAAACTAAGGAAATCCTAACTATACCACTGTCGCTGGTCTCTCGAATGCATTTAGCGTATGCACTAAGCCTTTTAAACCACTAAGTGTCCCTAGTGGACGAGTGAAGTCTCGTGAAGGTTTACCAGAGGTGTGCCTACAAAACCTAAGGACAAAATATAAGCTCAGATTCCATCAAACGTGACATGTGCAAAACAGTTTAGCTCACAGCAAAATGGAGATGTCAATCTAGCTATCGAAGGCACAATCCTAGCACTGATAACAAATAAGGACATGTGATAAGAGTGTAAAGTGTATCTACACATGTGTAAAGAAAGATCTGAAGTCATGACTACTAATCACCAAGAGATAGTTTCTCAGGCTAAGAACTGAGGTCGAAATCTAGCTAGCTGTCCGGACTTTACGAGAATTGTGAATGAGTTGGAGGTATTTCACAATTACTCGCGTTGTACATCAATGGCATACACCCTCCTTGCTTATTACAACGAAACAACAAAAATAACTCTTTACATGACTCTTATTTACATTGACTATTCTCTTTTTATTTTTGGAACAAGAGATGATGGAATTGATAAATACTTGATTTTTTTTTTTTTTTTTTTTTTTTTTTTTTTTTTTTTTTTTTTTTTTTTTTTTTTTTTTTTTTTTTTTTTTTTTTTTTTTTTTTTTTTTTTTTTTTTTTTTTTTTTTTTTTTTTTTTTTTTTTTTTTTGAACAAGGAAACACTTTTGATACATAACAAGAAGAAACAAAAAATTACATGACACTTTGCAAGAGGTAGCCCTTTTTGATGCACCCAGTTAAATTCGATGGTTGTCTTTCTTAATGTAACCTCCACCTTCTATCCCAACCAACCAAAGAACAAGCTAGTCAAGTTTCGTTCAGTATTCTAAAGTGATTGGCAATCGTAACTTCCTATCCAACACCTTGAAGATCGAGGCCATACATGTATTGGTAGATCGTGCGCGTGCAAATTTCTTATCACTATGTGAATTGTGCTAGAATCAGGGTGCCTAAATATCTAGACTAAGACTCCTAATAATTATACATATTTGCACAAGAGTCAACATTTCAAGGTAAATGAGCTCCATTTTTTATGATTTTTCATTTTTTAATTTTTTTTTGAATTTTGATTTTTTAATTTTTTTGGAATTTTTCAATTTTTTCAAAAAGAAGAAGGAGTTCGTTTTTAATTATAGCATATTATCGTGGTATCTACTCTATACCCCCAAACCTAAACTAAACATTGTCCTCAATGTTTCAAAATATGGAAAGAATTAAAATGCAACATATGGAAAGGGACATGCTGAGTAGAGTAAAAGGAGAGAGAATACCCGATTTCGGCGAAAGCAGAATTAAATCTCCGTTATTCAAGGCAAAAATCCAACATATTTCAGCCGAGATCATATTGGATTAGCAAAATATATACAAAAGGAACAAAAGGGTTTTTAAGAAATTTTATCTACTGGATTATATACAAAAAAATCACCATACACTAACAATCTAAAGAGTTGAGGATCAACCCAAAAGAAAAAGTGTAGAGACAAAAACTTGGCAGGCCTGGAAAAGGGTATAGAAATTTTATCCCCGGGCCAAAAACTTGGTGGGCCCGGAGATATGTATAAAATGAAGCGCAATGAAAACGGGGGCCTACAGTAATACCGCAAGTGCACGGTCGTCAGTTGTAGCTCGTGCAAGTACGGGTCGATCCACAGAGATCGGGTGTGTTTTGGAGTGTTTAGCTAATTGGGTTCCTAAATTGCTATTGGGCTATGAAGCCTTTTGGCTTAAATTGGGCTTTGAGTGCTAATGGGTTTGTTCACAATAAAATGAACTGAGCTTGGGCTCAGTTAGTCTTTGAAGTGCAAATGGGCTTTGGCCTTAAACTTAGGCTTTTGATTAAGCCTGAATTGGATTGGGCCTTAATGAATTTGGGCTTTGGTCTTAAACAACTGGGCTTTGGTTAAGCCCACAGTTGACTGAATTGGGCTTCAGTTTGAACTTGAGCTTTGGGTTGGCAGTGAACTAGGCTTTGGCCTTAGCAGCAGCAGGAGGCAGGGTCAACAGCAGCTTGGCAGCAAGAGTGGCAGCAGCTTGGCAGGGCAGCTGCACAAGCAGTGCAAAGAAAGAGCTGCACAGCAGCACAAGAGAGCACACAGCAGGGGGAAGCAAATAGAATGTACAAGCAATGGAAAGCAAAACAAGAGAGTTGCAGAGCAAATGGAATAAGAGAAGCAACAGAACAAAAGCAATGGAAAAACTAAACAGCAACAACAGGGTGAACAAAAACAAAACAAAACAAAACAAGATGAAAAACAGCAACAGAAAACAACACAAGATGAACCAAGGCCTAAGCCAAGGGCAGGGGTGATAAAGAAACTGACAAGAAGCAATACTAAGGCAAGAATACAGGCATTCCTATAGAATGGGTTGAAAACTAGCTTGCTATAAGCACTAGCTTCTCCCAATGCACAATCAACACTGCAACCTAAGCATACACAGGGAATGGCAAGAAAATCAGCTTGCTTTAAGCACTGATTTCTTCCATTACACAATCAGCACAAAGCTTCTAAGAAATCTAGCCTAGCATTCCTTCAAATGACAGTGAATTAAACATGACAGTAACATAACTAACTGAACTAACAATGAACAAAACCTAAACAGGACATTAGCAGAACATGAACATTAACATAAATAACAGGAGAATTTAACAGAGCAGCAGATTGAACTAAACATAACAACATGAACTGAAACAAAACAACATGAACTGAAATTAACATATGACTTGAAATTAACAGTTAACAGAACAAAGCAAGACATTAACAAAACACAGCAACTACTAGCACATTTAACTGAAACATGAAAATTAACAGAACTTGAAAGTTCTGGATGTAGGCTAATCCTAACATAGTTTTTACACACATCCCTCACCACATATTTATACTCAATTACATCATTAGGGCTTTCCCCCAATTTTCCCCCAAAATCAGTGAAATTAGGTTTTGCAAATTACCTAATTTTATGGCACAATTCCTCCCATGTGCGACGACCCATTCTTCCTCTGACTCCCCTCATGCTATCCACGCCTCCAATTGCTTCATCTATCAATCTAATTCACCAAATCCAATCCTAACAGTGAAGAGGATGGTGGAGTTGTTGAAATAGCTTAATAGGTGATAGGGGTGATGATAGTAGTGATGGGTTGCGGTTGTTGTGGAGAGTTGGTGGTTTGGTGGCTGTTGCAGGAGGGGTGGTGACGACAGGGAAGAAGGTGGTGGTGATGGTGCGGCAGGGTATGGCTCTGCAGAGGGGGTGAGGTCGATGGAGAGGAAGGAGGAGATGTTTGGTTGAGGTTAAATGGTTCGGTTGCTAGGGTGTTATGCGAGATATCAAGGTTCGATATCCAGCGAAGGTAAGCCGCTGGATGCGAAGATGGTTGGTAGATCTAACGGTAAGATAAGAGATGAATCGATGCAACCGTTGGATTTTGAAACACAACGAAGTCAACGGTTTCAGATGATGTTAGGTACTGTAGTGTTAAGCGGAAGTATCAAACTTTGATGCACAGCAAGGGAGCGACCGTTGGATTCAACTACCATCTAATCTGAAGGCTTGGAATTTCAGCGCTGTGGTGCTTGGCAGAGACTTCAGATTTTGATGCTCTATGAAGGAGCGACCGTCGGATGCTTCTGAGAAATGATCTGATGGCTGAGAACGGAGGCGCTTTTGTGTGTAGAAAATGAGGTTGTGCGCACCATTCTTCGCGGTTTCCTTGCGTAATTTCTCCCGGCTTTTCACTACTTTTCTGCTCTTTTCGCTCCGCGACTCATCCGAACTTTATTTATTACCTAAAAATGCAGAATTAATTAATAAAAATATTTATTCTTGAAAACAATAAAAATACAGAATATGGGATAAAATGTAGAATTAATGCACAAAAGATGAGTTAAAATGCCAACAAAAAGGGATAAATATATACAATATTTGGCACTCATCAGTATGCCTCCTTGAAGGGGCAACCAGGAGGAGATAAGGGCGGCACCCTCCATTAGGGGGCTGATGAGTGTCTTAAGACGCAAATGCCATAAGGATTTTTATTCGCAAGGATATTAAGGCTTGTCATATTTGTGCAACAATCCTGAAGAGGCAATAATACAAAAGAAAAAGATAAGACGAGATCAATGAGTTTTCGCATGAAAGTGCGAAGACGTCCTGTGATTTCGTCGCAAGACGGCAATGTCATGGGGCTTTATTTTTGCAAGAATATTTAGGCCTGTCATATTGTCGCAACATTCCTGAAGAGGCAATAATACAAAAGAAAAAGTTAACGCAAGATAAATGGGTTTTTGCATGAAAATGCAAGGACGTCCTGCGATTTTGTCACAATAACAAGAGGTGGCATAATAAGACCTTTAATTAGGAAGGAAAAATAAGACCACACAGGAATGAGATTTTGAAAATAAACAAAATTCACTTCGCAAAAGGTTGTGAAATTATACAATAAGAAAAACTTTATGAAATCTCTCATTTTGATTCAAATAACAGAGGCAAGTATGGGAATGTATGAAATTAGAAAATGTTATTTATCTCCATATGAGAGATTTACTCAAAAATTCAAGAATTAATGATTATATTGATTAACTGTATTGCAAAGAAGAATTTTTTTCATTTATGCAGGTCAAAATGAAAGAAACACAAATATATAGAAAGAAGAAATAAATGTACAAGTGTTACAAAGAATCAAAGAAAGAAGTAAAGACTATTTATTGGTTAATTCTTCATTATCTTCATCAGACTTATTTCTTTCTTCATCTGCGTCAGAATCTTCATCACCATCAGAACTTCCATCACTATCAGATTCTTCATCGTCAGCTTCGCTATCAGAGATAATCAAACTGGGAGTATTCTGTGGGATTTCTTCTAAAAGACAAGGATAATCAGAATGTGGGATATTACGATCATCACAAACCATTTGGATGGTTTGGTTGCGAAAATGCATAGCGTCATTCTTAAAATTCGCAACGGTGATCTTGATTTGATTCTTCAATCTAGAATACTTTTCGTTGCGAGAAGAAAGGTTCTTTGCGAGTTCCTCCTTTTCAGCTTCAAGTTCTTCAATCTTTTCACGATATTTATTTTCAGAATCTGCGAACAAAAGACAACCAATTATTAACTTGATGAAAATTCATAAGAAGCAAAAGATTAGTAAAGAAGAGAAAATAGCAACCTTCTCTGTCAGAAATCATGTCCCTAATCAAGGCTGTATGTTCAACTTGGAGACTAACATTTACGCCTAAATCTTTTCTAGCATCATCTAAAATTTTCGCAGCCTAAACAAATTCATCCTCACTACTTATGAGAAGACGAGAACGAATTTGATTTTCTCGTTCTCAGAGTTCAATATTCTTGCGGTTAGCTTCATCTCGCTCAAGTTGAACTTCAAGGAGAGCCTCTTGGAATTTCGCCAAAGCCTTGGCACCTTGATCAGAGATACGATCCTTATCATCTATGAGACCGCTAATTTTGGTTCTTAACTCATTGGTTTTCTCTTTGGAATCAATAAGGAGACGCTTAAATCTGTTGGCTAAGCCTAAACTGGATCTATGATCAATTTCTAAGAGGCGAAATTTCGATCTAAGTTCATTTAGAGAAAGAGATGAAATTCTATCATTTGAGAAGCTATTTAAGGAATTGTTACGACGTTCAATAAGGGTATCATTATCCAAGGCATTAGGAAATGAGCGAAGAAGGGTAGCTTCATCAGAAAGACCATAAATGTCTGCAAAAAGGATCATTTAAATAAGATAAAATAACATGATGAATGAATAAAGAGAAAAGAGAAAAGTAACATACCGTAAAGCTGATTATTAGCTTGTTGAAGACTATAAACTTTGTTCTTATACGAGGAAGAATCAATTTCTAATTGTCTATTTTTCTCGCGAATACCTTTAACTTCAGCTTCCAATTCTTCATTCTTTTTGCGAAATTGAAGATTCGTCTTTTCAAGATTTTCGCGTCTTCTCTCTAGATCTGAGGCAACAATAAAAGAAGCTTTTCCAGCCTGCGAAAAGAAATAAAAAATATTAATATAGAAAGAGATTTTGAGTTATAACAATGAAGAAGTAAAAAGATAAAAGTATACCAGACTATTGAGAGGATGCAAGAAGTCGGGAGTCACTGATCTAGAAACTCCACGAAGAGAGCTATCATCATCTAGTAAAGGGACATCACAAAGGGTGTCAAGAGCTTTGCAGGTATTTGCGAATTGGTTATCTCCCATTCCTTGTAGAGAATCATAAAAAAGGCCAGAAAGCTTAGCCATAGAAGATTCAGGTGGAGAATCTTCAGTTGTAGCAAGGTCATCGTTATCCTCATCACCCTTGTCACTTTCGGAATTTTCGTTAGGGAAAACATTTGAGGGAGAAGAAGAACGAACTTTTCTTTTCTTTGGAGGAGGACCAGTTGATTTTTCCCTACGAAGAGTACCTTTACCTTTATCACTAATCTTCGCAGCATCAGCAGATTCTTCTACTCCAGTAATAATCTTCACACACAGATAGAAATAAGAAATGGAAGCATGGAAGTAACAATACTATTTGAAGTCATAAGAGAAAATTTCTTACCTCATCTGTGTATGAGCGAAGAGCTAACAGAGTACTAGATTTCCCAGTCCTGCTATAACTATCCTTTAGTTTTTGGATCTGCGGAATATCGCAAGAGTTAGCGAACAGAATAGTAAAAATCAATAAAGAAATATAAAATGAGTTAAAGGGGAGAAACATATCTCTTTCTCCTTCTTGGGCCAAGAGAAAACCCAAGGTTGATATGCATCGAGATTCGCAGGAAGAACGTTTGATCCAGCAATATAGGGTCCCTTTAGCACTAAAGGAAAAATACACCATTTATCATCTTTGGATTGGCGAGGAGTTGTGTTTTTACCAGAATGCCAGTCAATATATTGCATAAGAATTTTGGCTTCATCAATGTTATCTTTCCTTCTTAATCGAATACCCTAGCGAGTATTCTCTTTCTTCATGGAGATAAGTTCGTAGTTTTCAAAGAAATTCGTCACTGTATACTTCTCAGCAACTATCTCTAGGTTTGCGAATTTTGGATCCCTAAGTTCTTCGGAGTAAAGAGATCCTCTACCAGCACCACGATTAGCAAACTCTAACATCAGACGAATGCAGTCCCCACTTAGTTGGAAGATGGCTCGCGAAAATCCCGAATTAGCGAGAATTTCATAAAATAAAGGAAGATCTGGGTTATAAAGAGGAATAGTGAGACCTGCGAGAATCTGACCTAGCGAAATTATGATTGATTGATCATCACAATTTTGATTAGAGAAAAGCTTGACAGAAAGAATTGATTTGGCATTCTCACCAGGAATGGTGGAGAGTGTAAAACCTTTATCAGCAAGATCTTTTTGGACATCTTGTAAATTCTTCTCATATGTATGACCACTTGGAGCCATGTTTGAATATAGAGTATGGGAATGTGTGGAAAGTAAAAGGATTGAAGGAAGAAAAAATTACAGCAGCAGAATTTGCAGAAGAATAACAGAGTTGCAGAGATGAGAGAATAAAATTAGAAGAGGAAGTAAAAAGAAAAGTGGAAAAAGGGGGGATAATAGTATATAAAGAAAAAATTTTACTCGAAGAAATAAACACCATTAAGATGAAGAGACGTGAGCGGTTGAAAAGTAGCGGTTACAGAAGACGTGTCAAGAAATAAATGGAAAAGAGAGTACGTGTGATAAATGTGGAATATGAAAAGATAAGCAGCTGCGGCATTTCTCACATCATTCTCTACTTTGTAGAGAAAATATGAGAAGAGGAAAGATGTAGGATCAGAATCTCGCAACAATTATGTCTCGGCGAAATTATCAATGGTACAACACAATAGCTTCGCAGAACAATTTCAAAAACGACGTCAGCAAGGATCATGAGAAAGATGTGATAATCCTGCGAAAATATGAGAGCTTCCGAAATTAACATTTGTAAGGCTGCGAGAATGTCGCAAACTATATCCGAAAATAAAGGATAGATTAGATTTCATCCACTATGTATTTCCTTATAAATAGTCATTCGAGTTGTAAAGGAGAGAGAGATCTTTTTTGAGTAAGAAACAAGTAAATAGGAGAGAGAAAGTTCAGAGCAGAGATCTGTAAGAATATTCAAAAATTAATCAATAAAATTAAGAGTGTAAACCTAAAAATGATTTGATCAACAATGAAATCATATGAGGGGTGTAGTGTAGGATTTCCTGCAACTACAAATATAGTACTAAGAAACCCATCATGGAAATTTTTTACAACCCTTCTGTTCTTAGGGTAGATGGTCTGTCTGGGTTCTTTGAGAATCATGAATGGGGCATTATTCATCGCCCCATGGGGACTGCTTACATGGAGCTAACTGCTCAATTTTATGCAAACCTGCATGAGCCTGATTTTGTCAACTTCTCTCTCAAAATCATTGTCCAAGGAACAACCTTCCTTGTAAATAGACAAGTAGTTGCTGAACTGATGTGCTTACCTCTGACTGGTGATTTTCTCTTGCCACCTCCTGAGTACTTGTGACCTACTTCAGAGGCTCTCTCGAACCTTCTCATTGGTAAGATTGCTCCTTGGCATGAAGGGAAAATTGATGTTCATGATGTTGAATTGTTTCTCAACATAGCTGGGAAGCTTCTGGTGGATAATTATGTCGTAGAAGGAAGGAACATCGACTTTTGTGGCCTTATTGTACGACAAATGATAAGTGTCAGAAAAATTCCAAAGAAGACTCCTGGGTTTCCTTGCCTCAAGGATCTGCAGTCAATTCAGCATTGTGGGTGTCGGAAGACCAAAGGTCTTTTCCATGAATAGTGTCAGAAAGATGGCCAGAACTCCTGCATCACCCAACTCTGAACTCATCCGTCTTCAGCAAGAAAATGAAGTCTTGAAAGAGAAGCTGGACTATGTTGAGGCAGCTCATCCTGAACTAACTGAGAAGTTCTATGAAATAGAAAGGGGTTTTTATGAGTTGAGTAATTAAACTCTGTTTTGTGCTGAACTTCTTATGTTGATCTTCTTTTAAAACCTTTACTTTAATGGTTGTAATAACTCTTATGTTTATCCTTGAATGTTTTTATCTTTCAATTGAAATGCTACATATGTTAGATCCATAATAAGCAGATAATTGTGTTCAAAAATTATCTCTATTATGTCGGTATGAAAATATTGATAAAATATAGAATGAATTTTTGACAAACAAAAGTTAAGCCTTTTATGTCATTATGTAAATAGTGATGGAAGAAAGGATGAACTTTTGTTTATAAAGATTAAATCTATTGTATGTCATTGTGCAAATAGTGATAAAGGATAGAATAAATCTTTGTTTATTCCGCAGTATTGATCTTCCCGGATCCATATTTCTTATGTATATACTGTGCGGCTCCGTAAGTTCTCTTATGTTGAGCATTTCCGATTGAATTAATCATGGGTTCTCTTGTGATTATTTTAATTGAGTACTTTGGATACAAATTCATGTTTCATGTGATTTGTAATGTCCAAAGAAATCCTTCTTTTCTTGTGAAATCAAGGTTTCTCTTGTTGTTCTTTCGGGAATAACATTTTCTGGGGGAGAGTTCTTAATTGAAGTTGTGCTTAATTGCCAAATGGGGAGTGTGGCTATGGAATATTATAGGGGTTATCTTGTATCTTTATAAACTCCTTGATGAATGCATTTAGTTTTGGCTATATGATTGCATCTAAAAAGTTGATATGTGCTTTCTTTTGGTCATGAAGTGTCTCTATGGAAATTTCATTAGGATCCCACTAGTTTTCGTACCTTTGCCAATTTTATTGACAAAAAGGGGGAGAATTAATGTGTAGTTCACACTACAAATACATATGGTTTTCGGATCATTATGTAAGGGGGGGTGGTTTTCATGTGATATGAAGTATTGACTAAGGGGGAGTGATACATATCACCATAGTATTGTTGTCGAAGTTGTGATACAATTGAACTTTGATGCTGTGTAATAATACTATGGAAATGTGTAACAATGATTGAGAGCTTTTGTTTTCTCATTGTTATGACTACGGATCTTCAACAACGATGATGCTGCATTGAATATCTTTGGAATCATTGGAGTACTTGGAAGTGACGAAGATTTCGAGTAATGTTGAAGAACCAAGGAGATCATGCATGTGGAAGAGAAGCTGCAAAGTTTATTTATTTTTTATTCCATATGTATTGATAGTTTTGTCACTAAAATTGACAAAGGGGGATATTGTTAGAGCCCTTCTTGGTCGAACTCGCAAGCGTTGCTATCTCAAGCTTTTTTGTCAAGTTTAATCGCCAAAATTATAAGTCTTGATTCCTACTCTACTTATAGCTAAGTCTCGGACTAGGATAGAAAGTGTAGTTGAGCTCTAGACTCCATGACGTTCATCATGCAAAGACGAAGAACTACTCAAGGAACTGGTGGATCTTCATCGACTAAAAGGTACGTGGAGACTTGAACTAATCTATCACTCAAAAGTATATCTACTCTATCTCCTATCTTGAGACAAAAGTCGTATTGCTATATAGACTTTGATTATACACAATTACTATTTCGAGCCGAGTTTATCTCGCTTATCTATTTCTCGAAATATGTGTTGGTAAGCTTTCGCTTTGGCCAAGTTCATCTTTACAAGTGACGAAAGTCATGTTGATTGTTTCAATCTCTTGAAAATCGCTTTGATGAAAAATAGAGTGTGAATAACCTCTATATAACATCCTTTAAGAATATTTTAATGATTTAAATAAAGAGTTTTGAAAAGACGAGGGTACCCAAATATACCTCAAACTAAAACTTTTCCACCTATAAGTCCTTTCTACGAAAGTGATTGTCTATGGACTGAGTCGAGACAATACAACTAATCGGTTCACACTTCGTGCGATTTTCTATGGATACGTGTTCGAGAAAATACAACAACGAAGTATGTTTACTTGATAAAAGGTTTCGACTTAACCAAACACAATAGGATTACTTATCAAGTAAATAGGAATTAACGTGTGTGTACTTTACTTAAAATTATAATAACAACAATTATAATTGCGAAAAATAAAAGTAAATGGCACAGCAAGATTTTGTTAACGAGGAAACCGAAAATGCAGAAAAACCCAGGGACCTTGTCCAGAATTGAATTCTCTCAGGATTAAGACGTTATAAAAAAATCGAACAAGCTTCGTATAGTTGAGACCAAGCAACTAAACCAATAGTTCACCTAGTTCCGTCTGTATTACCACGCTTCCGACCTGTAATAAGTCACGTACTTGGAACAATTCCTTTGGTTCGTATTTCAAACAGTAAAGGAATAACAAATCTGTTTGGTATCAACTCTTTTCAACCAAGTGATGTGAGTTCGAAAAAAGGCTCTTCTATTTATCTCAATATAAAGTCCTTTGTCAGGTTCTTAGATCTATCTTATTATCAACTACCAAAGTAATTGTTAATATTTTGCAATCAATACTTTTAATCACAAAGAATTGTATTGATGACGATCTACACAACTAATTAATCTAATCTACCACAAGGATAAACCGATTATAGTTGGATCCTCTTTTACCGAAACAAGTATTCTGCACCCCAAAGATTATGAACCCAAATCAGAAATCTTCAAAGTCTTTTTTGTCTTCAAATCTTCTTAGCTCTTCAATAAACACCTGCACACAATCAACTTGAATCTCTTGTGATCAATCGCGCTCAGAACGGAGTCTGTTAACAATGGATTATCACAAGACGTCTCTAGATCTACAAACAGTCTAAAGATCCCCGTCGAAACTTCGATCTAGTTTGAGTGAATCTTATATCAGAAGAGAATATTCTCAAGCATAAACAAACTAGGTGCAATCAAAGTTCAACTACCGTTAGTCAATCAAATCAATCGAAAACAAATGATAAACCGCAATTATCTAGTTTCCCACCAACAATACTAATAGAGCTTCTCAATCCCAAAGAAGTCTTTAAACTGAGCGGTCGTAAGAGATTTCACCTAATTAGGTTACTCTCCTCTCCGAATAGGCGGCTTCACCAGTAGCAGCACAACTGAGATAGTTTTGCTGTCTCTGAGGATTAGTTTGCTCGAAATGCAAACTTTGATATTTATAGACCAAGGAAGTTTGGACACCAAGGAATTTCCAAAACCGAAAATATTCTCAAGATATGTAATATATTCCAAATTCGGTTTCCATAAAACCTGGAAATGCTTTGTCCAAATAATGACCGAAAATCTCTTAGAAAATCTCCAACTAGCAAATGCACATTACTAATTTTCATTTTCCAAAAATAAAATTAAAAACCTTAAATAAAAGATTCTCAATTTATTTTATTCGATCGGGATTTTCTTCCTTTAGCTATTAAGGATTATCTTTGAACAATTAAAGATAAGTGTTACTGCACATGTTCAAAGCATTTCGACATCACTACTTTGTAAGTCCTCTTTCATACTTACAATCTTGAAACCGATTTTCCACACTTCCAAACAAGTTTATAATTGGTTCATCTGACTTTCAAGAACTACGTGATTGATCAAGAACACTCGATCACTAAACATGGGTTTCACGGTTCTACCAAAAAAAGTTTCGGTTCTACCTCCATGTGAGTACTTTGCATAGTCAAGCTAGTTACCAAAATTCGATTGACTAGGTACTAGGATCGGTTCCCCACATATATATGGTATCTAACTTGTAATTGCTGCACATGTCCATAAGATCGGTTCCCCTTTTGCCTAAAAATGTGTTGCACATGTCCATAGGATCGGTTCCCCTTTCTGCTAAAAACTTGTTGCACCTCATACAAGGATCGATTCCCCTTTGTGATAGGTTGCACCTCTTACTAGGATCGGTTACCCTTTGCCCAGAGTCGGTCATACAAATAACACTAAATCGATCATACCATCTCAGGTGATTACTTAAGTTCGGTTTCACTAATAAAAGTCATACCAATACAAAAGTCATGCCTTTTTGAATAGTTTTACCAAGAAAATAAACAAATCATGAGCGGTTATACTAATCACACATATTGGTAGTTCAAAAGATATGCAATGAATAACAATACCTTTAATGCCTGGCGATTTTCTCTTTCTATTCACAAAACAAGTTCATGAATTTACTTCCTGAAAACAAATGTAAAACATTGTTTCATAGGATGAAATATTCACCTTATGCCCATACATAATCACAATAGCATTCGAACGATTATTTCGATGTCTTATCTACAAAGTTTAATGGTTAAGCAATAAACCTCGTATTGTATTCCTTAATACTATGTCTAACTAGAGTATAATCATTCATGCTTCGAAGTTTTGTTTTCAATATGCACGACTTGAAAGATACGTTAGGGAATGAAAAAGTTCAAGTCAAATATCACTAACCTCAAGTGGAAGGATGATGTTGTCGTTGTAGCTCCTTACTTAGTCACTTCTTCAAGTCTTCGCAATACTTGTAATGTCTCATATCCTAGTACTTTAAAGCTAACGTATACGAAGTTGACTCAAGTACATAATCAAGCGACTCTTTAAATGAGTTTTGGCTCACTAAAATATGACAACCAAACTTGACATACCAACGCTTGGTGGGTTCAACCGAGCTATGCTGTAACAATCTCCCCCTTTGTCAATTTTAGTGACCAAACTCTTACATCATATATGGATAAAAAAATTACAAGAATTCATTACACATACGCTTGATTCCCGAATTCAACAACACAATAACCTGTATACATTCAATCCATAAATTCCGTTGTTGACATTATAATAACAAAGCTAATACTCTCCCTAAAGGTAAGATAGGTAGATTTTCAATGCACGCGTCTTTGTTATTTCCTTGTAGCCCATATAACTACAAGCATCATATGATATGCTACTCCCCCTTAGTTTATGCTTTTACTCTTTCGTTAGATAAACGTTTAAGCACCAATGTCCTTTCCCTTAGTGATACCAATCAATATAAATCAATACCAGTATCACTTGTTTACTCCATATATTTCTCCCCCTTGTTGTCACAAAATGACAAAGAAACAAAAAATAAAGGACAAGCCAAAAGGATCTTACAAATCTCAATAGACTTGCAACCTATAGAGTTAAGCACGAGGGTTCCACACACCATTTTTGATAACCAATATCAAAACCGAAACTACAAAGTAATTTTATTTTGATATGTTACCAAGAAAACAATTGCCCAAGAAATTTTCCCTTATAGTTTAGCAAACCAAAAATCGACTAAGCAGCTTAGTTCCTTTGCTAAATCAATTGTACAAATACAATCGCTTGTTCGATAAGACCAAAATAAATATAACTCTATTTTTCTCATCAGGTTCTAATTATCCATATAACTTAGACCTTTAAATTTTAAACAAGACAAGTACTAGGTTAGTTAACTAGCATTTCTTGTTAAGGCATTTGATTAGACTTGAATAACCGAAACCTCCTCTTTGATAAGTCTAACCAAGATCAGAATTAACTTAGTTTCTCTTATCCGGAATCGAATTGGACTAAACAATTCATCCCGCACACATTTTCTTTCGTTCAGACATAAAAAATTCATACAAACAAAATAAATCAACTTTCATAATTATGTACCTCAATCGGAAGCAATTGAAACAACATAGACATTAAAGCACCGCAATTGCACCGAAATTTTGTAAGCCTAAACGATTGATACCAAACAATAAAGCAAGATAACAATAGTTTTTCTTAACCGGAACCAATTGAATCACACACACATCCATACAAAATAATGGAATAAAACATCAATTGTACCGAAATTTTGTTAAGCAAAAGCAATAAATATATGAAATAGAATCAAGCTTTTCTTAAACAGGAAAACGATTAACTAACAAACTCGTTACCTCAAATTTCGCACCTTCTTCTCCAATATGTTTGCATCTTCTTCCAGGGAGGGAGAATTGATATCGAAATATCATTATGTTGTCATCCTTATGCAAAATAAAAGAATAACAACAATCAACCTTTACCAGAGAAAGGTTGAAAACCGGTTTTTAACTATTGCAAGCATAAGTCGAAAACCGGAAGCACAAGGTAATAATGTACCTTGACAATCCATATGGATTTCCTTAGATTTTAGAAATTTGCTCTATCTAAGGGTTTAGTGAGAATATCATCTAGTTGACGCTTAGATGGAACATATTCTAATTTGATAATTCTCATATAACTCCCTAATAAAGTGATATCTGATATCTATGTGTTCAGTACAAGAATGTTCAACTGGATTTTCAGTCAATCGAATAGCACTTGAGTTATCACAAAGTATGCTCATAATTGAAATATTTATCCCATAGTCAATGAGCATTTGTTTCATCCACAATAGTTGGGTACAACATGTACCAGCAGCAATATATTCTGCTTCACAGGTTGACAAGAACTGTGAATTCTGTTTCTTGCTATGCCAAGCGACAATATTTTGACCAACATAGAATCAACCACCAGAAGTGCTTTTACGATCTTCTACACATCCTGCCCAATCAGCATCTGAATAGGCAACAAGACTGTTGTTCGTATCCATAGAGTATGATAGACCATAATCTAGTGTACCATTAACGTATCTAATGATTCGTTTCACAACTTTGAGATGTGATTCTCTGGGATTTGCTTGAAATCTAGCACAATATCCCACACTAAAGGCAATGTCTGGTATTGTTGCAGTTAGATATAGCAAGCTTCATATCATAGATCTGTATAGTTTCTGATCAACTGATTTTTCTCCAGGATTAGATTGAAGTTTTCCAGTGGTTTGCATTAGAGTTGCCATAGGTGTTGCACTTTTTAGTTCGAATTTTTCAACTAAATTCCTTGCATATTTTTCTTGAGAAAGAAGAATACTGTCTTTTTGTTGCTGTATTTGCAAACCAAGAAAATATGATAATTCTCCAACATTAGTCATTTCGAATTCTCCACTCATAAGATTTAGGAATTCATCTGTTAGAGATTTTGAGGTGGACCCATAGATGATGTCATCTACATATATTTGTGCTACAAGTACATTTTTTCCACTCCATTTGGTGAAAAGTGTCTTATCAAGACCAACTCTAGAGAATCCTTTTTGAAGTAAGAAGGATGTCAGCTTATCATACCAAGCTCTTGGAGCTTGTTTTAGACCATACAAGACCTTCTTAAGTTTAAAGACATAATCTGGAAATAATGGATCTTCAAATCCTTTTGGTTGATCAACAAATACCTCTTCTTTTATATCCCCATTCAGGAATGCAGATTTAATATCCATTTGAAAAAGTTTTATCTTAAGATAGCAAGCATAACCAAGTAACAATCTTATTGATTCTAAACGAGCAACAAGAGCAAAAGTTTCATCAAAATCAATACCTTCAATTTGAGAATATCCTTGAGCAACGAGCCTAGCTTTATTTCTGACAATCGTCCCGAATTCGTCTGATTTGTTCTTGTAGATCCACTTTGTTCCAACAATTTTTACCCCTGTCGGCTTAGGAACAAGTTCCCACCCTTCTTGTCTTTTAAACTGATTAAGTTCCTCGTGCATTGAGTTTACCCAAGCAGGCTCACTGAGTGCTTCCTCAATATTTTTCGGTTCTATTGAAGAAAGAAAACATGAATAGTGACAGACGTTCTGAAGTTCTCTTCGAGTCATAAATCTAGCATTGGCATCTCCAATGATGTCTTCGGAAGAGTATCTTTGATGTACCCATTTAACAGGTTTTTGAACAATATTTTCAGTATCATTGGGTTGTTCAACAATACTTTCATTATCGTCTTTATCATCTGTGTCACTAATTAAGGGAACAACTAATGGTTCGACTCCAGTCTGTTTTTTCTTAATAACATTTTCAGAGGGAGGAAGCTTTGCAGCAGTGTGATTGTCTTGGAAAAAATCGCTAATATCATCAATAACCACGTTAATTGATTCCATCATGACTTTGGTTCTGAGATTGTATACCCTGAAGGCACGACTGTCAGAAGCATATCCAAGAAAAATTCCTTCATCACTTTTGGAATCAAACTTTCCTTTATGTTCTCTGTCTTTGAGAATATAGCATTTCTTCCGAAAACCCTTAAATAGCTTAGATTGGGTTTTCATCCATACCATAATTCATATGGGGTATTTAGAGTTTTAGATCTTAAATAGACTCTGTTTATAGGATAACAGGCTGTGAATACAACTTCCCACCCCCCACCCCAGAGGTTAAAGGTAGGTTTTTATTGTGAAGCATTACTCTTGCCATTTCTTGAATATTTCTATTCTTTATCTCAACTACACCATTTGCCTGAGGTGTAATAGGAGCAGAGAATTGATGACTAATTCCAAGACTATTACAGTATTCATATACTTTTGTATCCTTAAATTCTGTACCACGATTTCTTCTTATCTTCTTAAGCTTGCGACCTTGTTCATTCTGAATTCTATTCACAATAATTTTGAACTCCTCAAGAGTGTCATTCTTGTGCTTCATAAAAGAAACCCATGTTAAACGTGTATAGTCACTTACCATTACTAAAGCAGCTTATTTCCTCCAACAAATGCTTGTTGGATTGGACCAAATAGATCCATATGAATAAGATCAAGAGGATCACGAGTGGCTATGTCTCGAGAAAGTTTGTGTGGATTTTTTCCTTGCTTACCCTTTTGGAATGCACCACAAACACGTTCTACTTTAGTGTTAATTTTTGGAATGCCTTTGACAAGTTCACGATTAATGAGCTTTCCTAGCATTCGGTAGTTGATATGACCAAAGCGTTCATGCCACAAATGAGTTGAATCAACCTTAGTCAAGTTACAGTATAAATTGGATTGTATATCAAGGAGATAACAATTATTTATATACTTCTACGTCCTCGAAAAATTACTTTTCCGGACTTATCTTCAATATCACAACCTCTCATATTAAAGATAACTTTGTGACCTTTATCACAAATTTGACTAACAGACAAAAGATTAGCTTTCATTCCTTTAACATAAACAATATCATGGATTTTGGGAATACCTGGAAGTTTGATAGTATCCTTTTTGCTAATAAGACAACTGCTTCCATCTTCGAAGGTTACTGATCCTCCTTTGTAGTCTTCTGTTTTTGTAAACCAAGAAAGATCACCAGTCATATGTCTACTGCACCCACTATCTAGAAACCATTGGAATGGGGAGGTTGTTTTAAGTGAAAATTCTCTAAGACATTGTTCACCAGATTTAGGATGATTAGTTAAGTTCTTAAAAAGTATCTTAACACGATTAATCAGACATTTTGTGAAACAAATCTTCTGAATTAAACAATTACATCCTTTGTGAAAACGCTTCCAGGTATGACTCTTATTAGACTGTTTAAGATGTCTGGATGAAGAAATTGAACGTCTTTTAGAATCTCTTGATTTAGTCTCTTCTGTGTTTTTCACCAGTTTTCTATCAATCACGATATTATTGATCTCATCAGTATAGAACTGGTTCTGTTCAATCTCTTTATGTAACATTTTAACAAGAGCAGAGGAATATTCTTCAGAGTCTTCTTTCACACCATCTAAAATCTTTAAAACGTTAATTGAGTCGTTCATCTGATTCAATTTCTTATAGGTTGGACCGCACCAAACACAGATTGTTAGATCTTTTCGTGTTTGCCTGCTCTGATACCAATTGAAAAGATGAAGGTACCAAAATATACCTCAAACTAAAACTTTTCCACCTATAAGTCCTTTCTCCGAAAGTGATTGTCTATGGACTGAGTCGAGACAATACAAATAATTGGTTCACACTTCGTGTGATCGTCTATGGATACGATATCGAGACAATACAACAACGAAGTATGTTTACTTGATAAAAGGTTCAGACTTAACCAAACACAATAGGATTACTTATCAAGTAAATAGTAATTAACATTTGTGTAATTTAAATTATAATAACAACAAAATCAAACCAACTTCGTATAGTTGAGACCAAGAAACTAAACCTATAGTTCACCTAGTTTCGTATGTATTCCCACGCCTCCGACCTGTAATAAGTCACGTACTTGGAGCAATTCTTTTAGTTCGTATTTCAAACAGTAAAGGAATAACAAATCTGTTTGGTATCAACTCTTTTCAACCAAGTGATGTGAGTTCGAAAAAAGGCTCTTCTATTTATCTCAATATAAAGTCCTTTGTCAGGTTCTTAGATCTATCTTATTATCAACTACCAAAGTAATTGTTAAGATTTTGCAATCAACACTTTTAATCACAAAGAATTGTATTGATGACGATCTACACAATTAATTAATCTAATCTACCACAAGGATAAACCGATTATAGTTGGATCCTCTTTTACCGAAACAAGTATTGTGCACACCAAAGATTATGAACCCAAATCAGAAATCTTCAAAGTCTTTTTTGTCTTCAAATATTCTTAGATCTTCAATAAACACTTGCACACAATCAACTTGAATCTCTTATGATCAATCACGCACAGAACGTCTTTAGAGCTACAAACAGTCTAAAGATCCCCGTCGAAACTTCGATCTAGTTTGAGTGAATCTTATATCAGAAGAGAAGATTCTCAAGCATAAACAAACTAGGTGCAATCAAAGTTCAACTACCGTTAGTCAATCAAATCAATCGAAAGCAAAAGATAAACCGCAATTATCTAGTTTCCCACCAACAGTACTAATAGAGCTTCTCAATCCCAAAGAAGTCTTTAAACTGAGCGGCCGTAAGAGATTTCACCTAATTAGGTTACTCTCCTCTCCGAATAGGCGGCTTCACCAGTAGCAGCACAACTGAGATAGTTTTGTTGTCTCTGAGGATTAGTTTGCTCGAAATGCAAACTTTGATATTTATAGACCAAGGAAGTTTGGACACCAAGGAATTTCCAAAACCGAAAATATTCTCAAGATATGTAATATATTCCAAATTCGGTTTCCATAAAACCTGGAAATGCTTTGTCCAAATAATGACCGAAAATCTCTTAGAAAATCTCCAACTAGCAAATGCACATTACTAATTTTCATTTTCCAAAAATAAAATTAAAAACCTTAAATAAAAGATTCTCAATTTATTTTATTCGATCCGGGATTTTCTTCCTTTAGCTATTAAGGAATATCTTTGAACAATTAAAGATAAGCGTTATTGCACATGTTCAAATTATGTCGACATCTTTACTTTGTATGCCCTTTTTCATACTTACAATCTTGAAACCGATTTTCCACACTTCCAAACAAGTTTAAAATTGGTTCATCTGACTTTCAAGAACTACGTGATTGATCAAGAACACTCAATCACTAAACATGGGTTTCACGGTTCTACCAAAACAAGTTTTGGTTCTACATTCATGTGAGTACTTTGCATAGTCACGCTAGTTACCAAAATTCGGTTGACTTGGTACTAGGATCGGTTCCCCACATATATATGGTATCTAACTTGTACTTGATGCACATGTCCATAGGATCGGTTCCTCTTTGCCTAAAAATGTGTTGCACATGTCCATAGGATCGGTTCCCCTTTTTGCTAAAAACTTGTTGCACCTCATACAAGGATCGATTCCCCTTTGTGATAGGTTTCACCTCTTACTAGGATCGGTTCCCCTTTCCCCAGAGTCGGACATACCAATAACACTAAATAGATCATACCATCTCAGGTGACTACTTAAGATCCGTTTCACTAATAAAAGTCATACCAATACAAAAGTCAGGCCTTTGTGAATAATTTTACCAAGAACATAAACAAGTCATGAGCGGTTATACTAATCACACATATTGGTAGTTCAAAAGATATGCAATGAATAACAATACCAATATGCCTGGCGATTTCTCTTTCGATTCGCAAAACAAGTTCATGAAGTTACTTCCTTAAAAAAAATGTAAAACATTGTTTCCTATGATGAAATCTTCACCTTATACCCATACATAATCACAATAGCATTCGAACAATTATGTGGATGTCTTATCTACAAAGTTTAGTGGTTAAGCAATAAACTTCGTATTGTATTCCTTAATACTATGTCTAACTAGAGTATAATCATTCATGCTTCTCAGTTTTGTTTTCAATATGCACGACTTGAAAGATACGTTAGGGAATGAAACAGTTCAAGTCAAATATCACTAACCTCAAGTGGAAGGATGATGTTGTCGTTGTAGCTCCTTACTTCTTCACTTCTTCAAGTCTTCGCAATATTTGTAATGTGTCATATCCTAATACTTTCAAGCTAACCTATACGATGTTGACTCTAATACATAATCAAGCGACTCTTTAAATGAGTTTTGTCTCACTAAAATATGACAACCAAACTTGACATACCAACGCTTGGTGGGTTCAACCGAGCTATGCTCTAAAAAGTTTAGAACATGTAACCATCTTTGGATATAAGCATATAATGTGTTCGCACATTAATGTATAAGTCCAAAACCGGGAACCAAATGTATGCATACTTGTGTGTGTACTAATTGGTTGATGGAGACTGGGTAAGTATGCATACCCGTACGCATACTGGCGGAAGTTCACGGCCGTGAATTTCTGCTGAGTTTGGAAATCAAAACCAACTCAATCCGGTTACCTAAGTATGCGTACCGGTATGCATACTGGCGCGGAAAGTTCACGTCCCTGAATTTCTGCTGAGTTTGAAAACCAAAACAAACTCAAATCCGGTTACTTAAGTATGCATGCCCGTCGCATACTTAAGTGTGTTACTTTCTAAAATTGGTTTGTTCATGAACTAAAACATTTATATAATAAGGAATGCAATTTGCAAACGTGGCTATAATGTTCATGAATCGATTTGAGTGAATCAAAACCGATTTTGCTTCGATTGTGTCTTGTATATTTCTATAAGATCTAAGTAATTGAACAACTCTCGAACTAGTTCATTTGAGTCATTTGGACTAGTTATGGTGAAAATAAATAAGGTTGATATGAAAGTGCTCATATGTCTAACCATTGGTTAACTACTGTTGAACCAACTAGGTGTACACGTTTAGGTACGGTTACACGAACCTAAATGAACGTGCATTTCATTTGTGTATAACAAGCTAAGATTCTATCTAACGGTTGAAAGATATTAGCTTGAATCTAATCAGGTTTTCATCTAACGGTGAATATTGAATGCTTTGTTACCAAGGTAGCGTTGATTTCAAACCCTGATTTGAAGACTATATAAAGGAGAACTCTAGCAACTGTGAAACCTAATCCCCACACCTCATGTGTGATACTAGTTGTATAAGATAGAGTAGATTCTCCTTTAACCTTAGGTTTCTACCGAGACCCTGTACGTTAACGACTTGAAGACTTCATTGGGATTGTGAAGCCAGACCCAACTATTTTCTCTGTAGTTGCGTGATATGATCTTGTTGTTTCTATCGTATTGAGTACAACTTTAAAATTGGCTCGAGAATAATTTCTCCGATAGGCAAGATAGAAAAGTAGTCACAAACATCTTCGTCTCATCGTTTGTGATTCCACAATATCTTGTTGCGCTAGTCGATTAAGATTATTGTGAGGTGATTGACATTTCTAGTCTGTTCTTCGGGAATATAAGTCCGGTATATCAATTGGTTCTTGTTCACTATTTATCTATTCCTGTAGACTTTTCTGTGTGATATAGATTTGTTTATTAAAGTCTACGACTTTGGGTCGTAGAAACTCTTAGTTGTGGGTGAGATCAGCTAAGGGAATCAATTGCGTAGTATCCTGCTGGGATCAGAGACGTAAGAAGCGCAAATGTACCTTGGATCAGTGTGAGATTTATTGGGGTTCAACTACAGTCCATATCGAAGCTAGTTTGTAGTAGGCTAGTGTCTGTAGCGGCTTAATACAGTTTGTGTTCAATCTGGACTAGGTCTCGGGGTTTTTCTGCATTTGCGGTTTCCTCGTTAACAAAACTTCTGGTGTCTATGTTATTTCTTTTCCGCATTATATTTTCTTATATGATCGAAATATCACAGGTTGTGCATTGAATCGATCAATTGGTAAATCCAACCTTTGGTAGTTGATTGAAATTGATTGATCCTTGAACATTGGTCTTTGGTACCGTTCAAGTTATTTCTCTTGTATTTAATCAGGCTCACAAATTTTTATTTGCTTGAGTGAGGATTGTATCGACAAATTGAGATATAACTCCTTGATATACTTTTCTTTAGATTGAGTCTGACTGTCTAGTTGATTCTCTTAAAAGTATATTGGAGTTATTCCATACAGATTGCTAAGCGAAATATTGGGTGAGGTTGTTAGACCCCCACTTTTTCAGTAACCGATCCTGGTAACTTGTATGACCGATCACAAGTGTTCCATATTAAGGTATAACCGATCCCTGTGATTGGTAGAACCATGAACCCATAGTTGTCTTGGAATACATATGAACCAATTCTAAACTTGTCTGAAAGTGTTGTATAATTGATTCCAAGATTGTAAATATGAAAGAGGATTTACAAAGAAAATATGTCAACATACTTTTCACAAGTACAATAACTCTTGTCTTATATTGTTCAAATATATTCCTTATTACTCAAGGAAATCCTGTTCCGAAATAAATTAAGAATCTTTAATTAAGGTTGTTAGTTTTATATGCTTTAATTACCAGCAATTAAATGCATACCTCTAGAGAATAAAAATAAGTAATATGCATTTACTAATTGGAGGTTTTCTATTGAGATATTTCGGAAAATATTGGATAAAGCATTTCCTGGAATTATGAAAACCGAATGGGCAATTATTGCATATCTTGAGAATACTTTCGGTCTTGGAAATTCTTTGGTGTCCAAACATCCTTGGTCTATAAATACCCAAGTTTTCATTTCTAGCAAACTATCCTAAGAGCCAGGCAAACTTCATCTTTTTATTGTTTCTGGTGGAGTCGTCTATCCGGAGAGGAAAGTACCCTAATTAGGAAAAATCTCTTACGACCGATCGTTTAAAGACTTCTGTGGGATCAAGAAGCTCTACGAGTACCGTTGGTGGGAAACTAGATAATTGCAGTGTTATTAGTTTTCGATTTGATTTGATTGACTAATGGTTGTTGAACTTTGATTGCACCTAGTTTGTTTATTCTTGAAAATCTTCTCTTCTTATATAAGCTTCACTCAAACTAGATCGAAGTGTCGACGGGATCTTTAGAACTGTTTATAGATATAAAGACATCTTGTGATAATCCATTGTTAACATACTGTGTTCTGTGCATGATGGATCACAAGAGATTCAAGTGGTGTTGTGCAGGTTTAATTGAAGATTAAAGAAGATTTGAAAACAAAGAAGATTTCTTATTGGTTTCTCATATCTTTGTGTTACACAAACCTTGATCGGCTAGGATCCAACTAAAATCGGATTTATTCGATTGATTAGTTGCGTGAGATCAGTAACACATAATAGTTCTTTCAATATCTATTTTGATTGTTACAAATCCTAATCTTACTACTCTGGTAATAGAGATTGGATTGATCTAACCAGGCAATGGAGTTTATTAGCTTAAACGAAAGAGCCTTTGCATATGACTTGGGATATCTTATCTTAAAGAATCAATAGAGTTGTTACCAAACAAATTTGTTGTTCCTTTACTGTTTGGAATACGATCCAAAAGAACTTTTCCAATGCGTGCACTCATCGAAGTCGGAAGCGCAGGGATATTGAAGAAACTAAGTGAACTAGGGTTAGTTGGTTGGTCTCAACTATACGAAGTTGGTTTAGATTTTGTTTTGCGACTTAATTCTGAGAGTATTCAATTCTGGATTAGGTCCCGGGGTTTTTCTGCATTTGCGGTTTCCTCGTTAACAAAATCTTGCTGTGTCTTTTACTTTTCTATTTCCGCAATTATAATTGTTTATTATAATTAGAAGTAAAATACACAAACATTAACTCCGCTTTACTTGATAGTGATCCTATAAAGTTTGGTTAAGTCTAAACCTATTATCAAGTAATCACACTTTGATTGTCGTATTGTCTCGATCTCGTACCCATAGACAATCACACAAAGTGTGAATACCGATTTGTCGTATTGTCTCGACTTTGTCCATAGACAATCACTTTCGGTAAGAGGACTTATAAGTGGAAAATTAAAGATTATGTTGTATTTAAGTACCCTCGTCTATGAGTGTTTGTTCCTTGGCCGAATGTTTTTCTTAGTAGTGCTTAGTTTCCTGTAAGCATTACTCCTTGTAACCGGATTCCCCATGTGGTAGTTATCATATCCAAACATGACTGTTCATTTAGCCTAATACCCAAAACCTTGAATTGCTTGTGACCTGAATTTGATAGTGGATTAGTATTAAGCATGATTGGAGAATGGTCCGAACCCACTGCTAACAGGTGTTTGATGCTTGTATTCTTGTCAGCAGATCTTGGTTTTAAAAATTCAATTTTTTGGCAGATTCAACTTATAAAAGGAAATTAAACCTCGATAGAAGTTTACCTCTGATTTGAATCGCACATTTTGGTCACTTCTAATCACTAAAATCTCAAAAGTCAAAACCCAAGCTTTTTTTCTTAACTTCTTCTTCTTCCTCTCAAAAATCCCAACTCTCTCACATAAATTTGATTTTTCTACTAATTCACCACTAATAATTTAATGTTTAATCAATCCTTAAAATTCATAATTAATCAATTCTAATCATAATCATTTACATTAATTATATAAGGGTAGTTATGCCATTATCAAAAATGGTGGATGAGGGGTGATGTTGTTTTTTATTTAGTAACCCTATTTTGGCATTATCTAATATGCCTCAAAAAAATCTAGTATGCCTCAAAATAGGTTTCTTATCTAGAACATGACAGTTTATTAAATTGTCACAAAACAAACCCACTTGAATGTGGATTCCTACTTTCCAAGCAGTACCTAGTCCTTCCAACAGACCCAATGGGTCCACTATGAAATAAGACTTATAATCTAGACCCAATATGACTCTACTCACAAATTCTCTTTTGTTCTTAGTTTCACTTAAGAATGTAATGTCAGGGTCATGGTAGTTAACCATATCTTTAAGTGTGATTGTGTAGCATCATTACCCAACCCTTGACAATTCCAACTAAGCACTTTAAGGTTACCAACATAATGCATATAATGATTGTCAAACAAATGGAATTTGAAGCAGACTATAAGATTATGATTGGAGTTACGGTATGCACCGAGGTTACCAAAGTGATTTAGATAATTGAGACAAAAAACATGCATCGTAGAGTATTTAGGATGAGAAATATTTTGTACATGAATGCCATGGCCGGTGGGAATATTCTGGTGTGTCTGTTGTGAGCCTTTTATCCCATCAGTTGCTTTGTCCACCGTAGTACTCTGAGACTGGTTCCACCCATCGGAGAAATTGTAACACCCGCAGAGGAATTAAGATCAAAAGAAGCTTTTTCTGGTTGTATGGCTTTTTTGTATGTCTTTGGTAACTGATTTGTGGTTGTGCTAATGTTAAACAGGTTTCCATCTTGATTAGGAAGCTGACCACTCCATTCCATATTGCTGTTGTTCCATTGTTGCATCTTCAGAGAATTTACCACATTCTGTGGTTCATCCAGATCCATCTTCCTCTTTGCTAGAGAAAGTTTAGTTCCATGCACATTTCCTATTACAGATCTTGGCTTAGACTGTGATCCTCCTCTTTTTTTATAATTCGTGTTAGTTTTTCTAGCATATTTCCTCTTCACCTCAAAATGCTTCGCCATACTATCCGACACTCTTTCAGTAGAAATTACCTGACAGTCGGTAGCATTGGTTGACACTTTTGCATTTTTCCTTCTTGTCTTCCATTTGCACCTTGTTCTGTTTTCCCCCAATTATGGATTTTTCGGCTCCTTTCTCCACAATTAGGTGTGCACTCTCATAGTTTACTCTATCCCACTTTCCAACATCAAGATATCCTGGTCTAATGAGCCAGAGTTATGTTTTTCCTGCCCACCTTTTCCACCCAAATGATTTCATGCTGAGAGAATACAGCTCCACCACTTTTTCCTTCGATTTCAACCCCTTTTCAGCATCGTTGCATCACTACTTGGAGGGCCACAATTATGTTTTTCCTGACCCCCTCACTCACTATTTCATTGATTTTTTTAACTAATTCTATCATTAGACCACTCTTGTGGTTCTTTTCTTTGCAGACGCTTGCGTTCTGTAGACGCATAACATCCTAGTCCAGAACGCAATGTCTATGGATGCGAAGATTTTTCACATCGTAGTTCACTCGCATAAAAATGTATTCAGAGTGGAGACGAATGCATATCTATTTTCCCTGTGTTAGATGTACAACTTGATCATTACCGGTTGGCATATGCTTTCAAGTGCTTGCTCAAAAGGCCATTCGATTCAGATAATGCAATTACATGTGCTTCTAACCCGAGGGGGCTATGTTACAGATTTTACAGAAAAAGAAGTAATTACGGGGAGAGTTAGACAAAATGGTGGTAATTACAGGGAAAATTTAGGTAAGAAGAGTAATATATGATGGTTTGGTTTAAGAGAAGTTCTTCTATGGCTGCTAGATGATCATTACTTATGGATCATTTTGGGAGATGATGAAAGGATGATATCTTGGTTTTCTTGTTATTGGTTGAGTTTAGTAGTTATCTCTCAGCTGAATTGTCTAATGTAATTAGAGTTTATATTTTACAATAATTAACTGAAATAAAATTCTTAAACAGTTATTAACAATTTAGCTCAAGCTACCACATCCTACTTGAATTTTGTATTACTTTCATGATCATTCCATAGAAAATCTCTAATTACTCTATCAATATGATCTATGACTGACATAATATATAGAGCCATTAAAATGGACTTGATGGCATCCACTTGATTTTGTACAATTAGCATCCATTTGATTTACTCTAATACATGTCACCCAAAAGCATCCTAAGTGTTTAGGCGTCGGATAATTTTTCCTTTCAAATATGACAATCCTTGACATGCCGTGAGAATTCCGTTCGTTGAGACATGTCAAAACATCGAGTCCGATTTGGTGCAGACTCTCCTACGAGTGGTCACTTTGTTGGATGACTGGAAGGAACCCTTGCATAGTAAACAGTTAGCAAAGTTTTCGCTTTCTTCTGTCATCTAATTCCTTCGAATCTAAGCCAAATTCATCAAATTTTCCCCAAATCTTCCAACTGCAGTATAACTCACTGTAATTTATTCAGATTTCTCTACAACTTGTTGTGTTTTTAGTTGGAATTTTTGCTTATGCTTCTAGACAATAATACTTGATCAATGTTGAACAGAAGTGAGCATTACCCGGCACCTATTTTTGGCTTAGGTTTTTTGCTTGTTGGTCATCTTTACTTTTGTACATGGTCATGGCTAATGCTTGTGCGTCATATGGTGACAGCATTATTCCACCCATTGGTGGTTTTATTCTACTTGTGTTGTTGTTGCGACTGTTGTCATTTTGGTATGTTGTTAGTATTTAGATGTCACTGCAGATGACTGCTGGTGGGATAAGCAGATGCGTATCCTGCTGCTCACTGAGGTTGACTCTAGTGTTGGCTCCAAATGGTGATGCGTATCCTTCACTAAACCATAGTCGTTTCATTATTTCTGAGAACTTGTCGTCTTTTTCACGGTATCTTTTCTTAAGTCGTAAGAGAGTGTGCAAAAAACTTGGAGAACAATCCTCACTTCTTTTCTTGTCAAAGAGGGTTCAAACTTCAAGCCAAAACCATAAAACCCCAAACAAAAATCCACATCAAAACCTCTCCCTAATTCTTCCTTCTGAAATCAAATCTAATTGTTAATGGCGACTTCGATTCTTCTCAGATCAGCTCGATCTGCTCTAAAATCTACTGATTTAGCTTCTAGATGTCTGCCTACAACTGGTGCAGCAGCATGGACTGCTAGACCATTGAGTCAGAGATTGGGCAGTGTAGCTAGATTATTCAGCTCAAAACCTCCTGGTAATGATGTGATTGGTATTTATCTTGGAACTACCAACTCGTGTGTGGCAGTGATGGAAGGAAAGACCGCCAAGGTGATTGAAAATTCTGAGGGAGCACGAACCACACCTTCCGTTGTTGCCTTCACTCCCAAGGGAGAATTCCTTGTGGGTGTTCCAGCCAAGCGTCAGGCAGTGACTAACCCAACCAACACCATCTCCGCCACAAAGCGTTTGATTTCTAGTCATTTCGACGACCCCCAGACACAGAAAGACATGAAGATGGTACCATATAAGATTGTTGAAGGCTCCAAATGGTGATGCGTGGGTTGAGGCTAATGGCCAGACATACTCACCCAGCCAAATTGGTGCTTTTGTACTTACTAAGATGAAGGAGACCGCAGAGGCCTATCTTAACAAGAGTGTCTCCAAAGCTGTCATTACAGTTCCTGCTTACTTCAATGATGCACAGAGACAAGTTACAAAGGATGCAGGGAGAATTGCTGGTTTAGATGTCCAGAGGATCATCAATGAGCCAACTGCAGCTGCTCTTTCTTATGGGCTTAAAAATAAGGAGGGACTCGTAGCAGTTTTTGATCTTGGTGGTGGAACCTTCGATGTTTCTATCCTCGAGATCTCCAACGGTGTTTTTGAGGTAAAAGCTACAGATGGTGATACATTCTTGGGCGGAGAAGATTTTAACAACACCCTGTTGGAGTACTTGGTCAGTGAGTTCAAGAGAACCGAGTCAATTGATCTGTCAAAGGATAGATTGGCACTTCAGAGGCTTAGAGAGGCAGCTGAGAAAGCTAAGATTGAACTGTCATCTACCACCCAGACTGAGATCAACTTGCCTTTCATCACGGCTGATGCTTCAGGAGCTAAGCTCTTGAACATCACCATGACTAGGTCGAAGCTTGAGTCGCTGGTGAATCATTTGATTGAAAGAACCAAGAACCCATGCAGGAGCTGTTTGAAGGATGCGGGTGTGTCGGTGAAAGACATTGATGAGGTTCTTCTTGTCGGAGGAATGACAAGAGTACCTAAAGTGCAAGAAGTAGTGTCTGAGATCTTTGGTAAGATTCCAAGTAAAGGGGTTAATCCTGACGAGGCTGTTGCTATGGGTGCTGCCATCCAGGGCGGTATCCTACGTGGAGATGTCAAGGAACTTCTATTGTTGGATGTCACTCCTCCGTCTCTTGGTATTGAGACTCTTGGTGGAATCTTTACTAGGTTGATCAACAGAAACACAACCATTCCAACAAAGAAGCGTCAGGTGTTTTCAACAGCAGCTGACAATCAGACTCAAGTTGGTGTACGTGTGTTGCAAGGTGAACGTCAGATGGCTTCTGACAACAAGTTACTGGGAGTATTTGAACTTATGGGTATCCCTCCTGCACCCAGAGGGTTACCCCAGATTGAAGTCACTTTTGATATTGACGCCAACGGTATTGTAACTGTATCTGCCAAGGACAAACAATCTGGTAAAGAGCAACAGATTACCATTAAATCATCTGGAGGTCTTTCTGAGAGTGACATTGAAAAGATGATTAGAGAGGCAGAATTAAATGCTCAAAAGGATCAAGATAGGAAGTCCTTGATAGACATGAAGAACAATGCAGATACCAGTATCTACAGCATGGAGAAGAGCTTGAGCGAATACAAAAACAAGATCCCAGCAGAGGTTGCAGAGGTTGCAAAGGAGATCGAGGACGCCATATCTGACCTCAGACAGGCATCTGCAGGAGATAATGTTGACGAGATCAAGGCCAAGCTTGATATTGCAAACAAGGAAATCTCTAAGATTGGTCAACACATGTCTGGCGGTTCAGGTGGTGACTCTTCTGCTTCATAAAATGGTGCCAAAGGTGGTGAGCAACCTCCAGAGTCAGAGTACGAAGAGGTGAAGAAATAGAGATGGAAAAGTTGTGCTAGAACAGTGGACGGGATTAAATTTGAGGTAAAGATGCAGGGGTGAGGGTATGTGATGGTGATACTTAGGTTCAAGAGTGAGTGAATCATAATAATCTGAGTTTCTTGGATGCTACTTATATTTGTTGACCTTGTTTTTTATTCAAGTACTATGTTAGGCTAGGTTCCATTTAAACATTGCGCAGAGATCTAGATTGTTTCTTTTTCTTACTTTTCATATTGCGGATACAATTAAAACTTCCAAAGGGCGTAAATATGTTTAAACTAGGAACTTAAAAAGGGAATGAATGTTAAATATAGTTTACTTGGCAAGCCTTTAAAGAAAGATATATTCTGTACATAAATTGTGGGGCATTACAAACCCTACAGTCATACTCCCTAGTCCTACAGTCATAAATTGGTTTCCTTCTGATTTATAAAATGCCACAGTGCTTAAAAACGAAACGCTCCATAACATACTAATCCCTGCTCTTAGACTTTTCCTTTACTTGCTCTAAGCTTTCTATTTCCATTTATGTGCCTATAACATTAAAAACATTTTACGACAAACAAGTAACTGTGTTGATTTCCTTGTCAACTCAATTCAAGATCCACTTATTAATTTACAGGGTCATAAAATAAAACACTTGACAGTGGAAATGGGCTTCTTACTAGGAAGTGTTCGGCGAAGAAGACATCTTTGAAAAATCTTCAGTCTCTGGCTCAAAATGGTCTTGCAGCTTCTTCCATCATCTTCTTCACTCTTGTTAGTTTCTCAATCTCCTTTAGCACCTGCAAATGTAAAAAGACAGTGAAGAAGAAGCTCCAACAGAAACATTGTTTACTCATTGTTCATTCAATACAAAACTTTTGTAGATACCTCTAGCGCAACGTCCTCTGTAGTCACATTGTTTGTGTCCTCGTATCCTAATTTATAAGCCAGATCTGCCATAACAAAGGAATGCCCTTATAAAATCTTACAGTCTAAGATCAAACAAATAACTATAAACTATATAAATTATTACACCAAGAAAATGCTTTACTTTGGAGTGAGATCCTTCCGTCTGCTGTTGCATATCCATCTTTCATTTCCTTGTACAGTTGATTTAGCTTCACCGTCACCTGTTAATTACAGAGGGTCAAAAATTGTAGATCATATTACAAGTAAGTTGACAGTAACAAAATCTGGCTTGATAGTAACAAACGAATTTAGAAGTTGATTTGCCTCCAGTCAATGTTCTAAAATCATGGGGCACATACTCAATGCGACATAATATATTGTGTATGCGAACACACAGAGAGTTACAAAAAGAAGACAATAGAGGGGAAAGAATTGACCTCGTCTGAAGTCAAAGGATCCTTATCACCACTTTCAATCACTTCTGCAGCTAGAGTTTCCAAGGGAACATCTACCCAAATTGAAATTCCGTACCTCACTAGTGAACTGCATTAGTTTGAACAAGAAGCACGATTACTGCAAGTGGATTAAAGTAACCATTGATAAGATTATTTTTAAATTCTTACAGATTAGTTGAGCTCTGTACTGCACCATCTCCAGCGCAAACCACCAAACGGCCCATGGATGATAATTGCTTGAGTACTTCAGTCTATCATTAAAAATCGCAAACTGTTAGATATGAATTAACCAATTTAGCTTTCGCCATGAAATCTAATAGAATCTGTAATAATACTGCATTCTAATGATAAGAAACCAGTGGTAAAAATAGTTAGACCTCGGATTCACGGTATCCTTTCTCATCACTCTCTTTAAAATCCCTGGCAGCTTGTTCACCACCAGCCACTTCCTCAACCAAGCTATCACTACATACACGCAATTAGAACAGACTTCTCTCAGGTTGAAACTCTACGGAGTTTTACCACATTAAGTAGATATACAATCAGAAGTAGGAAATCGATATGGCTATACCTATCAAAGTAGTAATATCTCAATGCATCTGCTAATACTTTTCCCAAGTTGGTTTTCATAGTGCTTTTCATGCCTGGTAATAAACGCAGTAAATGCATAATTTTATCGGTTTCATTGTGTATACTTTTACCCCATGCAGTAATAGGCCAGTGGCACTTACCAAGTAGAAATATTATAGTTCCTTTTAGCCCAGGTGCGACCTCCACCGCCTTATTCTGTAGTAGCACAATGATACCCAACAAAAAAAGATGTATAGTGCTTGGTCATAAACTAAAATGTCAAAAACTAAAAGAACAAACCAATTCGACACGCTATATTCAGGTAGGTATCGTATTATTACCTTCAACTCGAGTGATTGGTTACTCTCCGTAGTGGTACCTACAAATTGTAACTCAAGATGGAATTAACATAATTGAGATTAATGTTTCAATATAAGATATCAAGAGCAAAGGGACTGAGAAATAAACCAAGGGAGATGAATTTAAACTTGGCTGTGCTCCCCCTTGGTCCATTTTAAGAGTCTGTACAAAAGCATTGGTCGACACAAAAGGCCACATATATCATGTCTAAAAAACACAACTGAAGTTAACTCTAAATGTAGTCTCTACTCTGGAAGATGAATGGATTAGTAATTGAAGAGTAGTTGCAAGTCTACATGGTTTGAAGTAGCTGAATTCATAAAGATTTATAGATTCCAAAAGAGAAAGAAAGGGTTTTCTTCAAACACCTTTAGATCACCACACTAAATTACAGTCATAGTAACCAGTCCATGCCAATAAGCAAATGATTAACCAGAAAGGGGAGATGAAAAAGAAAACCAACCTGAGACTTCATTATTAGATCTAAGAGAGCAAACTTTCGTGGATGAAGAGTGTAAGTGTATTTTTGCAGAATTTGAAGCTTTATGAAATCCATTGCAGTAATTCCTTGTTAAGGAAATTACAGAATTGGAAGAAGAAGACGAAGATGAAGATGAAGATGAAGAAAAAGAAAAAGAATGAGAAAATGGTGGAAGAGATGAGAATTGAAGATATCTAGTTGAATTGATAAGACTCATCATCTCTCTCTCCCACTCTAACTGAAAACTTGAAATGTGAAATGAAGAAGAATGAAAGAGAAATAGAGAAATGGACTTTTAACGAATAGAGAAATGGACTTTTAACGGGTACTTCGGCCCAATACTTATTACTTAATGGCTTAACTTTTGGGCTCCTTGTATTTTAGAGGAGGGACTCCTTTATTTTATTTATTTTTGTGAATAAGACATTTTATCAAAAGAACTAAGACTCGGAATGAGTCTGAATTACATCAATAGTAGAGTTATCTAATATGGAGATATGAGATAGGCCTCTACGGATGTTAGATTTATCTACTGATAATTTGTTTTGAATATGTTGTAGGGGAGTATCATCCCAATCCATGAATTCATATCGCCTCTGCTTCTTGAGGATCTGGGTTGATAGTGGGTCCTGCTCATTCTCCGTCAAAAGTTCTTGTGTCGCTTCTTGTCGCATCGATGGAGGAGATAATGAGAAAGATACGATCTTTTTCCTATACATTTTCCTTTCAAATTTGACCCATATTGATCGATTGGTAGTGCGATTCCTTTTTCTGATAAGATAAGGAAACAATTTTCCGAAGAGGATGATAATACAAAATCAGGTATTGAAACTTTGAAAGCAGGTTCAGAAAGAATTACTGGTGAATCGAAATTTGAAATAATTTTATTCGAGGCATGAATAAAGACAGTTGGATTTGAAATTTTGAGTAAAGAAGAAATAGAGGAAACAGAAATTGGGGATTCAAATGAATCCCCAGCATTTTCATAAGAGGAAAAAGACGATTCAAAATCCGAATTAAAAGAAGCATTTTCGGCCTTGACTGGATTAGTAATATCCTGGAGCAAACCGGTACCGAGCAACGATTCGGACTCACTAACTCTTACCGTTTCAATGACTCGGTACATTGAGAGGAATTGTGTGATTTCCTAGTATGGAATCAGATACTAGGTAACTAGGGGCATATCAGAGTCCAATTCTTCAGCAAGATTTGGAGCCGAAATAGTCTCGGTATCTTCAGAAATTTCATATTCCTATTGAATAGACTGATTGAGAGGTATCATGAGCACCGGAGATGGCTAAGACAGAATCTAATGGAGAAAATTCACCCCTATGATTAACATCTTTTGGGTTCCAAATCTGCATCAGAAAATCATTAAGGAAAAAATATCATCATTAGGATATGGAGAACCTATTGTCATGTCATATATATCTTCTAGATTTCTATTCTGGAGAATGACGCAACTTTCCTTCTTATGTCCAAACTTAATTAGCCAGTGATCACAAAATTTCAAGGCATATTCGGATAGTTGAAGTAGAGGTCAGTGACCGGGAATTTCTACTTTGACTAACATATGATCCATCAATGGTTTTTCGATATTTACCCATACAAGGACTCTTGGAAAGAAATCTGGAAAAGAAGCATAGCTACCTACACATACTTTCCTAATCGTTCCTAATTTACTAGCAATCACACCTATCATTTGTCTGCTTCTACGCTCATGCTTAGCATTGAGAATGCTATCCCAAATTGAAATATCCTTAACATAATTTGTGGATATGTTCATTCAAAGATAAGCAAATGTAGTCTCCGTTACATTCCCGAAGGGGTACCATGGACCATTTCAAGTAATCGTATGATAATCCCCTTGATATTGAAAACAAGGGATGAAAAGATTAGGGTCAACTTCTCTAATTTGATAGGTTATATTTGGACCCCAAAATGAGATAAAGCTCCTCTTATCTCCCAATGGTTGTAAAGCTCAGTTGAGAAAATTCTTGCAAGAGTACTATAGTCTTTTATACCATAGTATCAGATGAATTCAAAAGGAGTAGGATGAAGACCAATATTACTATGATTCGCATAACATTGGGCTAAAGATAAACCTCTAAGATGTGATCATGGGCATTAGACATGATGAAAAACTAGAGAGAAAATAGAAACACAATAGCTTAAGAGAAAGTTTAAAACCAGTTTTATGCTTATTTAGAGAGGTTTATGGGTATATAACTAAAAGAAATCAGCCAAAAGTTGGATAGTTAAAAATTGTGCACCAATTAGCAAGCCACAAGTGACGCCTAGACAGCTCATGTTTCAACAAAGGTACGAGGCCGGGGGACTAAGCAGACATGACAGGGAAAAGAAAACTAGATTTTAACTACTGGGACAGAGACCGATGGGTTAGCAACTTTGGGAGACTACAGTTAACTAGTAATAACCTATAACATTTTAAATAGTTGGTTTTTTATTTAGGAATAAATACTTAGAAACTAAGTGAATGGAGTGTTTCAGTTACTTATGCGAAAGGATTTGCAACGCCAAGTTACAAGGCTAGGAATGAACAAGGCAGACTAGAATTATGCCACGAAAGGAGCTGTAATGATATTAGAAGGATACTTAAATACATTTGCTTATGAATATAAATTAGGTGATGCACACAATAAGAGTAAATGGAATACAAAATGAGAGGTTGGAACAATGAATGTTAGACTAAATCCTACTCCGTCCGTTCCACTTTAGATGAGTGTTTAGAATTATTTTTTTGTTCCACATTACTTGATAGTTTTCATATTTTTCTCATAAAATTATCATCAATACCCTTACATTTTGTCTTGCAACCATAAGTTTATTTTTAAACACACTAATACTAATTAATGTTTGAAGACTTTTTTCAAAGACATAGATAGAATTTTTTTATATCTCTCTCTATTTCTTAATTTGCGTGAAAACTCCAAAAACGTCATCTAAAATGGAACGGAGGGAGTATAAATTTTAGAAATTTATTTAAATAAACATGGAGACTCAAGGGATCAAAACATTCAGGGAAAGGAAATGGCTTGCAATCATGAAGAAATTCCAGGAACTGTTTTGGTATCTTCTACTAGAGTTATGTAATGCATGTAAGGGTAACTACATGGAATTTAGTATTATACCTGTCATGATTGTTTGATAGAATTGTTCATGCATCCAAAGCAAGGTAAGGAGTTGGTGTTTTGCAATTTTCATCTTAAGTATAAAGAAAAACTATCATAGGAAATGAAGGCTAGGATTCGAGTCAAATTGGAGAAACCAAGCCCAATTGAAGTTCTCATTTTTAATTAGGAGATTCCCCTGGGATGGACTATATATGCATATGTTAGAATGAAAGGAAGGACTACTTTAGGATTGATATGTGTACGTAGAGGAATGTGGAGTACCTTGCTACGTAGAAAATGTCCAAGTTACCGCTGAATCAACTATATTATCATATTATCCTTCCACTATAACCATATATCCAAAATAAAATAAAACAAAATCAAAATCTCTTTGCAATCAATCAACAAGATATCGATTGACTATAACAACAAAATGATGAACAAATCAACTAAGAATTTCAAAAACCTCAACAAACAGTTCATCTTCCAGGCATGGTTTTTCATAGGTAAGAATCGATAAACCAACTAATTTTTGTTGTCTATGATCACTGATATTGGTAGGATTCGTTATAATTATTACCTAGTTTGCAGTTCAGAGCAGTATTTGTCTAGGTAATAGTTGATTTTTCTAGCCGTGAATACCTCCACAACTAGAATATAATGAACCTCTAGCCGCAGATTAGCATCTACTGATTTTTACGGCTATAAAATAACGAACTTCTAATCGTAACTGGGTTTTCAAAATCTAATTTTTCGTTGCAAAAAATCTAGCCGTAGGTGTTAATTCCTAGTGGTGGAAATGTTTAAGGTTAGGAATCCACCTCCGCAACCTTGTCATAAGTTACCCTGTAGCTTCAGATTTTTTTTTGCAAGGATTAGTACAGCTAGGTCGTATTGTTCAAAACCTAGTTGTAGGCAGTTATTTGATAACTTACACTAGTTTTTTATTACCAAAACATATACTTAGAAGGGAATTCAACAAAAGTACGCAAAAGAAAACCTGTTAGAGCACTATTCGGTTGAACCCATCAAGGTGTTGATATGTCAAGTTTGGAAGGGGAGTTTAGTTCCAAAACTCTTGAGTCGATTAATAAAGTCAACTTTATTAGGTTAGACTAGGAACATAAAAATGTTGAGATATGCTCTAGTTACTCATGAAGACATGAATACATATTGAAGATAACGAAGACGTCGTCCTCCAACTCGAGATTAGTAACATACTTGACTTGTTCCATTTCCATCATTTGTTCTTCGAGTCCTTATTTATTTTGAAAATATAACATAACATGCGAAGTCAAGTTTGTTAAAATGACTTTAGCGATTGTTACTTGATCATTATAATGTGATCGAAGTATCTTAAGAATGATACACAATAGTTATTTCTGCAATTTAAGCATATGGAGTTACAAAATATTTTTTATGGACTTTGTGTTCTCGACACTACAATAATTGATAACTTGTTATTATTTAGTGTGTTGAACTTCCGGGTGAATCTACACCTTCGTAACTATTTTTTAAATAAATTTTATAAATGTGTCTTAAGGAAGTATCCATGCGAAACTTGTTTCGTAGTTGAAAACTGGATTGACATATCTCAGGACCGATCTAATTATAGGATCGATACCTTGTGGCAAGGATCAATCCCATGACTGATCCTGACTAGGTCGGTTTGTTTTTACATTATCGATATGTTTTTTTATCTTCGGCTTTCAGCAACATCAAGATGTACTAAAGTTAACCTAGGAATGTTCATAAGCGTCGACATAATGTTTGAACATGTTCTAAATTCTAATATCTTATCTTTCAAGTATACTCCTTTGGTACTCAAGGCAAGATCCTGAAAATCGATTTGTCAATACCTATTTTGGTATCGAAGTATATGCTTACTAAATCCCAAAGGTTTTCATATATCTAGTTGCATGTTAGTCAAGTACATGGATGTGGGCTAGGGATTCTTAGTTGTCATACTATAAGAAAAATCGGTTTATGAGCTAGAATACAATTGTATTTGTTAATTTCATAAATAAAACATATAATTTCTAAATTGGTAGATCTTGTTTCCAAATAAGTCTTGGTCATAACTCTATAAATAGTGTAATGACCTGAACCTCCACCAATATTGTCCCTACTTAGCCACTGTAGTTATCCGGCAATGTGGAATTTTCTACGGGTATCACTGCAGTCCTCCTGTAGTAACTTCCCGAGAGGTCACCCATCGTAGGATTACTGCCATCTGAGCATGCTTAAGTTTCAGAGCTTTTTGTCAACTCTAGATCCAACTGAGATGAAAATTTCTCAGTGTTAGTTTGGGCACATCATTAATTACTTATATTTCAATTAGAAAACCCTACCTACTGAATGGCGGTATTACAATACCACCACCTTAAATTGAACTCTTCCTCATATTCGGAATATATACAAGCCCAGATCTCCGGCGTTCCCTGTCCATCATGAGACAATTACCTGACTTATCTCGTCTCGCATATTCTCTCACCCCTAACAGGTGACCCATTGTCAGCTATTTTTCCATTTGTAACGACCCTACCCTCCACTGATAGTTTCCCCACTTGGCCATGACGGTTATCCAACAGTGTGGGATTCTCTAGGGACATTATTGCGGTCATCCAGCGGTAACTTCCCCAGAGGTCAGCTGTCCATGGATTACTCCTTCCTGTGCACGCTTAACTATAGTGATTTTTGCAAACTCTGGAGCCAAATGCGCTGAAAATACCTCGATGTTGGTTTAGAATAATATCATTGCTTATATTCCAATCAACAACCCCTACTTGCCAAATCGGGTATTACGAATATGGAGTCTTGTTTCCTTACAAACTTATACTGAAAAAATGGGGGTCTAACAACCATACCCAATATTTTGTTTAGGCAATCTGTATGACTAACTCCAATATAATTTCAAGAGAATCAACTAGACAGTCAGACTCAATCAAGAAAAATATATCCAAGAGTTATATCTCAATTTCTCAAATCAATCTGAAATCGAACAAATAGAAATCTATGAGCCGGATTAATATGATAAATAACTTGGATGGTACCAAAGACCAATATCTAAGCGTCAATCAATTTTAATCAATAACCAAAGGTTGGATTCACCAATTGATTGAACTATGCACACCCTGTGATATTTTAATTATTTAGAAAATATAATGCGGAAAAGAAATAACACAGGCACCAAAAGTTTTGTTAACGAGGAAACCGCAAATGCAGAAAAACCCCGGGACCTAGTCTAGATTTGAACACCACACTGTATTAATCCTCCAAAGATTCTAGCCTACTACAAGTTAACTTCGGACTGGAATGTAGTTGAGCCCTAACCAATCTCACGCCGATTAAGGTAAATTCGCGTTCCTTACGTCTTTGAATCCCAGCAGGACTCTACGCACTTGATTCCCTTAGCTGATCTCACCCACAACTAAGAGTTGCTACGACCCAAAATCGAAGACTAGTTGATAAACAAATTTGTCTCACATAGAAAATTCTATTGAATAGATAAATCTGTCTTCACATAAATACCTACGAGTTTTTGTTCCATCTTTTGATAAATCAAGGTGAACAGAAACCAATTGATACACCAGACTTATATTCCCGAAGAACATCCTAGTAATATCAATCACCTCAAAATAATCTTATTTGTATGGTAGCGGAACAAGATATTGTGGAATCACAAAAAATGAGACAAAGAGATTTGTGATTACTTTTTATCTTATCTATCGTAGATTAAATCCCGAGCAAATCTTAGAAAAGATAGTACTCAATACGATAGAAAAAAGTAACATTAGAACACGCAACCACAGAGAAAATAGTTAGGTATGGCTTCAGAATCCCAATGAAGTCTTTAACTCGTTAACTTATAATGGTTTTAGGAAAAACCTAGGTTAAAGGAGAATCCACTCTAATCGCAACTAGTACCACACATGAGGTGTTGGGATTAGGTTTCCCAGTTGTTAGAGTTATCCCTTATATAGTCTTCAAATCAGGGTTTGCAATCAATGCTACCTTGGTAACAAAGCATTCAATATTCACCGTTAGATGAAAACCTGATTAGATTCAAGCCAATATCTTTCAACCGTTAGATTGTCTTAGCTTGTTACACACAAATGAAATGTACTTTTATTTAGATATGGGTAACCATACCTAAACATGTACACTTAGTTGTCTCAACAATAGTTAACCGAAGTTAGCCATATGAACACTTTCATATCAACCTTGTTCATCTTAATCACAACTAGTTCAAATGACTCAAATGAAACTAGTTATAGATTTGTTCAATTGTTTATATTCTCATAGAAGTATACAAGACACAATTGAAGCAAAATCGGTTTTGATTCACTCGAATCAATTCATGAACATTATAGCCATGGTTTGCAAAGACTTCATTCCTTATTAAATAAATGCATTTGTTCATGAGTATGTAAACGTACTTAACCAATTTTAGAATTTAACCCACTCAGATATGCAAATGGGTACGCATACCTAGGTTCCCGGGCTTGGTCTTGTTCGCCAGTATGCAAACGGGTACGCATGTTGTCGTTCATGACCGAAACCAGTTGAAATCAGTACGCATACGGGTATGCATACTATAGTTCCTGAAATTCAATTGTTGAATCAGTACGCACACGGGTTTGCATACTAAATTCCTGGACTTGGAATACACTTGCAACAATTAGCATACAAGTACGCATACTGTGCTATATCCAATCAGTGGTTAATTGTTATAAACTCACATTTTAATCATTGAAACATTCTTGGAAGACGAGAATAGATGTCTCACACAAACTATTAGCTTCAAAGCAATTTTCAAGTGATCAATACGAAATATTCCGAGCCCACATCAAATGACTACCTCACATAAATCATATAAGATGTTACCGGGCGATTTTCACATGATCGTCAAGAATAAAAGATGAACTTGGTTAAAGCGAAAGCTTACCAACACATATTTCGAGAAATATGTAAGCGACATAAACTCAGCTCGAAATATCAAATGTCTATAATGTAAAGTTTATATAGATATACGACTTTTGTCTAGATAGAATATAAATAAACTTCTGAGTGATAGATGAGTTTAAGTCTCCACATACCTTTTGCTGATGAAGTTCCACACACTCCCCTTAGTAGTTCTTCGTATTCAATCGATGAACGTCGTGAAGTCTAAAGCTCAATTACACATTCTATCCTAATCCGAGACATAGCTATAAGTAGACTAAAAATCAAGACTTATAGTTTTGACAACTAAACTTGACAAACAAGCTTGAGATAGCAACGCTTGCAAGCTCGACCGAGCAGTGCTCTAACACATACCTTGAGTAAAAACCTTTATTGATTGTATGGTAGAGCCAACTTTTTAAATACATAGTAGTAATCTAATTAGGTGAAGCATCTTGGGATTCCTGGTGTCTAATGTCTTATTTAGGATCAAGAAGCCTCTAGACCTATCGATGGTGGAAGCTAGATTTATTATTAAGTTTTATGTGTTTAATTACTTGTTATTGAACTAACAGGATATTTATCTTCAATAGATCAAACTTTTTTATTTTGTGGTCTATGTTCTGTGTGTTTGATCAATACTTAAATCAATGTTGTTTGCAGGAATTACTTTGAATATTATAATTGAAGACTGAAGCCTATTCTTTTTGGTTCAGTTCTTCGTGTTACTTCTTGCAAACTTGGTTCTTTAGAATTCATAAGTTGTTTAGCTCATTAAACTTAATACTCGTAGAATATATATCAAACGAACTGTCAAGTTGCATTAAATTTCCTTTGATAGATTTCGTTCATCAAGATTGAATATTTCAATAGTTGTTGTATTGGTTTGATATTAAGTGCAAAGAAGTTTATTGAGATGAACAAAGTATCATCTACTCTGTTTTTTCATTGATCTAAATATTTATTTGGTGATCTATAAGTGAGTTGATTACTAAAACATATTTAGTCTTTTGTTGTTTCGCGCGGATTATGATCCAAACAAGTATAGAGAAGAAGTCTTCACAACAGTGAAACAACTCAAGATAGTGAACTTTGTATTGGGATCTACGTGCATTGTCCAGACCGGTTGTAGGTGCAGGGATACAAAAATACTAAGTAATGAATGAGTGTTACTTCGTCTCAACTATATGATTTGTATAGATGAAAAAGCAGGGGTATAACAACCACACTCAATAATTCGTTCGGCAGTCTGTATGGAATAAACTCCAATGTAATTCCGAGAGCACCAACTTAAAAGCGAGACTCAATCAAGAATTATATCAAAGATTTTTTATCTCTTTCTCAATACAATCAGCAAATCAAACAGATAAAAATCTGCGAGCCTGATTGATATGAGAAATAACTTGGACGGTACCAAAGACCAATGCCCAAGTGTCAATCAAGTTATGTCCAACAAACAAGGTCGGATTCATCAACTGATTGAACTATGCACAACCTGTGATATTTTAATTATATAAAAATATTTTGGGGAAAAGAAATAAAACAAACACCAGAAATTTTGTTAACGAGGAAACCGCAAATGCAGAAAAACCCCAGGAACTATTCCAGATTTGAACACCACACTGTATTAAGCCGCTACAGACACTAGAGTATTACAAGTTAACTTCGGACCGAAATGTAGGTGAGCCCTAACCAAGTCTCACAGCGATTAAGGTACAGTCGCGTTCCTTACGCCTCTAGAACCACGCCGGATTCTGTGCACTTGATTCCTTTAGCTGATCTCACCCACAACTAAGAGTTGCTACGACCCAGAGTCGAAGAATTATAAACAAATTTGTCTCCCACATATATGTCTATTCTTTATTCGGTTTTTGTTTCATCTTTTGATAAATCAAGGTGAACAGGAACCAACTAATAATTCAGTCTTGAAAAGACGAGGGTACCCAAATATAGCTCAAACTAAAACTTTTCCACCTATAAGTCCTTTCTCCGAAAGTGATTGTCTATGGACTGAGTCGAGACAATACAACAAATCGGTTCACACTTCGTGTGATCGTTTAAGGATACGAGATCGAGACAATACAACAACGAAGTATGTTTACTTGATAAAAGGTTCGGAATTAACCAGGCACAATAGTATTACTTATCAAGTAAATAGGAGTTAACATTTGTATAGTTTACTTTAAATTATAATAACAACAACTATAATTACGGAAAATAAAAGTAAATGACACAGCAAGATTTTGTTAACGAGGATACCGCAAATGCAGAAAAACCCCGGGACGTTGTCCAGAATTGAATACTCTCAGGATTAAGCCGCTATACAAAATCAAACCAACTTCATATAGTTGAGACCAAGCAACTAAACCTATTGTTCACCTAGTTCCGTCTGTATTCCCACGCCTCCGACCTGTAATAAGTCACGTACTTGGAACAATTCCTTTGGTTCATATTCCAAAAAGTAAAGGAATAACACATCTGTTTGGTATCAACTCTTTTCAACCAAGTGATATGAGTTCGAAAAAGGCTCTTCTGTTTATCTCAATAAACTCCTTCTTCAGGTTCTTAGATCTATCTTATTATCAACTACCGAAGTAATTGTTAAGATTTCGCAATCAATACTTTTAATCACAAAGAATTGTATTGATGTCGATCTACACAATTAATCAATCTAATCTACCACAAGGATAAACCGATTATAGTTGGATCCTTTTTTACCGAAACAAGTATTGTGCACATCAAAGATTATGAACCCAAATCAGAAATCTTCAAAGTCTTCTTTGTCTTCAAATCTTCTTAGATCTTCAATAAACACCTGCACACAATCAACTTGAATCTCTTGTGATCAATCACGCACGGAATGGAGTCTGTTAACAATGGATTATCACAAGACGTCTTTAGATCTACAAACAGTCTAAAGATCCCCGTCGAAACTTCGATCTAGTTTGAGTGAATCTTATATCAGAAGAGAAGATTCTCAAGCATAAACAAACTAGGTGCAATCAAAGTTCAACCACTGTTAGTCAACCAAATCAATCGAAAACAAAAGATAAACCGTAATTATCTAGTTTCCCCCCAACGGTACTAATCGAGCTTCTCAATCCCAATGAAGTCTTTAAACTGAGCGGCCGTAAGAGATTTCTCCTAATTAGGTTACTCTCCTCTTCAAATAGGCGGCTTCACCAGTAGCAGCACAACTGAGATAGTTTTGCTGTCTCTGAGGATTAGTTTTCTCGAAATGCGAACTTTCATATTTATAGACCAAGGAAGTTTAGACACCAATGAATTTCCAAAACGGAAAATATTCTCAAGCTATGCAATATATTCCAGATTCGGTTTCCATAATTCCTGGAAATGCTTTGTCCAAATAATGACCGAAAATCTCTTAGAAAATCTCCAACTAGCAAATTCACATTACTAATTTTCATTTTCCAAAAATAAAATTAAAAACCTTAATGGTGTGTCAGGAAAACACACAGAACTTGCAAGTATACAAGGCCAAGTTTATAGAATAGAAGGAAAGCAGGGGAAAGTCCACAGGGAGTGGGAGCACTATAAGAGAAACCTAAGCTAACAATGGAGACAGTGAGCAAGACAAAGTAATATGGCATACAAAGTGGCAGAAGTAAAGAACCAAAGCAGCAAGGTAAAGCAAAACAGCAAAGAAAACAGCTAAGAACCAAGGCTTGGAAGCCAAGGGAAGAGGGAGATTTTGTGCACTGTTTTCAGTGCACAGAGACTACAAATTGCAAGACAATAGGCGAGCAACACAGCTAAGAAATATAAACTGAATTTGAAGCAAAGCAAGACTGAAAATTGTAAGTGACTGAAGAAAGGAATTGTGGCTAAGCTAATGGCTTAGAATCCACCTTGGTGTCCTAGCCAAACAATGTAGTTCTAGGTTGAAATTAAGACCCTAAGCATACAATTGGAATGGAAAGAAAATCAGCTTGCTCAACTAATGTGCTCCTAGCATTGACTGTCTTTTGACAGTACAATCAATCACAAGCACACAGATGAGCACTAATCTCTCCCATTGCACAAGAAAAACAAGCATTAAGGCTCTAACCTAGCAATTCATCCAACAATGCACAAAGGCTTCATCTGAGCCTTAGCTGCAGTAATTAGCTCATGAAAAACATGTTAACATCAACATTCATCACATATGCAATTGAAACATAACATACACACAACAATCAACTGTTAACTGCATAAGAAGACTGAAATTGGAATTGCATAATATTTTGGTTTATTCTCTACTGGCTAGTCCAGAGATATGTAGTCCTCCCTTACATCACACCCACAGTCCCAATTTATAGTTTACAAGAGAAGTCCCCAAAAGCCCCAAAACAGTGTAATTAGGGTTTGGTGAAAAATTGGAATTAGTTTTACCTAATCACTGATGATTGCTTCTGACTTCGACCCACGCCTCTAATTGTTCTCCTGATGTTATCCACGCCTCCAATTGCAACTCTATTTCACCTAATTTGTCAATTTCACCTCTAGGGTTCCTGACATGGGAGAGGCGTGAAATTGAGTGATTAGGAGGACATAGAGTTGGTGAAAGGGGAAGTAATGATGTGGGTTAGGGTTGTTGAGTGATTTGAGAGCTCGTATTGAGCTGGTGGTGGTGGAAGATGGAGTGGGTGGCGGAGCAGGTGGTGGTCATGGGGTTTGCAGTGAAGAAGAGGGGAGGAAGAAGAAGGAGCCCGATAGAAAATAGGTTAGGGTTTGTTTGGTTTTTGGGTATAGGTATTGGGTGCTTAGGTGTTATACGGGATCATCCAATTTGATGTTTTGTGAAGGGAATACGTTGGATGGAAAGATCATAGAATGATCCATCGAGATGAAGATGGATATGGAGCGACCGTTGGATATGTAATACATCAAAACTGATGGTCCAAGATGGAGTTAGGTGTTATAGTGTTAGACAGGGTCATCAAAGCTCGATGCACTCTGATGGATCGACCGTTGGATGATGGAAAGGATCCAATCTGACTGCTAAGAATAGAAACGGGTTTGGGTTTGGATTTTGGGATTAAGAAATGGGTTTGGGCTTAGACAATCTTGATCCACTTCTTCTTTAAGAACAATTTCTTCCTTTTTAAGCCCATTTTCATCTTTGATTCTTCCATACCACATTCTTCACTTCTTTTCCACTAGAGTTTCCACTGGCTTTCTCCCATGTCTTTGCTCTTTTCGCTCCGCAACTCATCTAGTCTTTATTTATTACCTAAAAATGAAAATTAATTAATAAAATATTTATTCTTGAAAACAATGAAAATACAGAATATGGGATAAAATGTAGAATTAATGCACAAAAGATGAGTTAAATGCCAACAAAAAGGGATAAATATATACATATTTGGCACTCATCAAATACCCCCAAACCTGAATTTTACTTGTCCTCAAGTAAAACAAAACTAAGGAAATCCTAACTATACCACTGTCGCTGGTCTCTCGAATGCATTTAGCGTATGCACTAAGCCTTTTAAACCACTAAGTGTCCCTAGTGGACGAGTTGAAGTCTCGTGAAGGTTTGCTTAGAACGTACCTACAAAGTTCTAGGTCAAAATATAAGCTCAGATTCCATCAAATGTGACATGTGCAAAACAGTTTAAGCTCACAGCAAAATGGAGATGTCAATCTAGCTATCAAAGGCACAATCCTAGCACTGATAACAAAAAAAGACATGTGATAAGAGTGTAAAGTGTATCTACACATGTGTAAAGAAAGATCTGAAGTTATGACTACTAATCACCAAGAGATAGTTTCTCAGGCTAAGAACCAAGGTCGAAATCTAGCTAGCTGTCCGGACTTTACGAGAATTGTGAATGAGTTGGAGGTATTTCACAATTACTCGCGTTGTACATCAATGGCATACACCCTCCTTGCTTATTACAATGAAACAACAAAATGACTATTTACATGACTCTTATTTACATTGACTACTCTCTTTTATTTTTGGAACAAGAGATGATGGAATTGATAAATACTTGATTTTTTTGTATTTTTCTGATATTTTTTTTTTTTTTTTTTTTTTTTGTATATACATTTTTTTTTTTTTTTTTTTTGAAGGAAACACTTTTGATACATATACAAAAGGAAACAAAAATTACATGACACTTTGCAAGAGGTAGCCCTTTTTGATGCACCCAGTTAAATTCGATGGTTGTCTTTCTTAATGTAACCTCCACCTTCTATCCCAACCAACCAAAGAACAAGCTAGTCAAGTTTCGTTCAGTATTCTAAAGTGATTGGCAATCGTAACTTCCTATCAAACACCTTGAAGATCGAGGCCATACATGTATTGGTAGATCGTGCGCGTGCAAATTTCTTATCACTATGTGAATTGTGCTAGAATCAGGGTGCCTAAATATCTAGACTAAGACTCCTAATAATTACATATTTGCACAAGAGTCAACATTTCAAGGTAAATGAGCTCCATTTTTATGATTTTTTCAATTTTTTAATTTTTTTTGAATTTTTCGATTTTTTCAAAAGAAGAAGGAGTTCGTTTTCAATTAGCATATTATCATGGTATCTACTCTATACCCCCAAACCTAAACTAAACATTGTCCTCAATGTTTCAAAATATGGAAAGAATTATAAAACAATATATGAAGAGGAACATGCTGAGTAGAGTAAAAGGAGAGAGAATACCCGATTGTACGCGGAAAGCTCGATTAAAACTCCGTTATTCAAGGCAAAAATCCATCATATTAGGAGTCACAATGGATGAGCACAAAATATATACAAAAGGAAATTTAACTAACACATTATCTACAAGAAAATTTGGTTTTTAATGGGATTGGACTTTTTGGAAAAAATTTGGTTTTGTTGGGAGACATTTGGTTTTGATGGGAAAACGAAAATTTTGGTTTTTAGGGAAAGATTTGGAAAACTTTTTGGTTATTTAGGGAAAGAGTGGACCAGTTTAGTCCACATAGACTGGGTCCTCCAGGTTGGTTGTTTCAATGTCGGGTGGAAATGGCTCAAGGAATGGCTTTAATCTCTGCCCGTTGACTTTGAAAACGTTCTTGTTGGAGACATCCTCCAGCTCTACAGCTCCATGAGGAAAAACTGTGCGTACTAGGTACGGACCCTTCCATCTGGAACGCAGTTTTCCTGGAAAAAGATGTAATCGGGAGTCATACAGCAAGACTTTCTGACCAGGAGTGAAGGATTTGCGTAGAATACGCTTGTCATGAAACATCTTCATCTTCTGCTTATATAACTTGGCACTCATAAGCCTCATTTCTCAATTCTTCCAACTCGTTGAGTTGAAGTTTCCTTTGAATTCCAGCTTCGTCCAGAGAAGTTCAGCTCTTTGATTGCCCAGTCGATGTTCTAATTCCACAGGTAGATGGCACGGCTTTCCATACACTAGACGATAGGGGGACATGCCAATTGGTGTCTTATAAGCTGTTCTATAGGCCCACAAAGCATCATTCAATCTCAATGACCAATCTTTCCTGGACGGGTTGACCGTCTTCTCCAGAATGTGCTTAATTTCCCTATTAGAACTTCCACTTGTCCACTAGTCTGAGGGTGGTACGGAGAGTAGCAACCTTGTGAGTTATGCCATACTTGCGTACTAAAGACTCAAAGTACTTGTTACGAAAATGTGAACCGCCGTCACTGATGATAGCTCTAGGGGTACCAAAACGTGCAAATATGTTTTCCTTTAGAAATGAAAGTACCACCTTGTGGTCATTTGTTCTGGTTGCTATGGCTTCTACCCACTTAGAAACGTAATCAACTGCGACTAGGATGTACAACTTGCTGTCAGAATGGGAAATGGACCCATGAAGTCTATCCCCCAAACATCAAAAATCTCCACAATCAAAATGGGGTTCAATGGCATCATGTTTCTCCTCGAAATGCTTCCTAGCTTTTGACAGCGTTCACAAGCAACACAATAATCATGGCAATCCTTGAACAATGATGGCCAATAGAATCCACACTGCAAGATCTTTGCAGCGGTTTTCTTGGCACTGAAATGGCCTCCACATGCTTGGTCATGACAGAAAGATATCACATCTTTCTGTTCAGTGTTGGGGACACATCTCCTAATGATTTGGTCTGGGCAGTACTTAAACAAATATGGGTCATCCCAAAGGAAATGTTTAACTTCAGCCAGGAATTTAGCGGCTTGTCTCGACCAACGTGAGGGCATCCTACCTGTAGCGAGGTAGTTAACAATATCAGCAAACCAAGGAAGGTCTGAGATAGACATCAGCTGTTCATCTGGGAATGATTCTCTAATCAGCTCATTCATCAATAGACTCTAAAGTTAATCTAGACAAATGATCAGCAACCACATTCTCACAACCTTTCTTATCACGGATTTCGAGATCGAATTCCTGTAATAAGAGTATCCATCGAATAAGGCGAGCTTTAGCATCCTTCTTGGAAAGAAGATACTTCAAAGCCGCATGGTCTGTGTATATGATGATCTTAGACCCTATCAGATAAGATCTAAACTTGTCTAATGCGAAAACGACGGCAAGCAATTCCTTCTCGGTAGTTGAATAATTGAGTTGGGCATCATTAAGGGTTTTGCTAGCATAGTATATCACATATGGTAGTCTATCAACTCGCTGTCCTAAAACAGCACCAACAGCATAATCAGAGGCATCACACATAAGTTCGAACGGAAGCTTCCAATCGGGTGGTCGGACTATAGGAGCGGTGGTGAGAAGGGTTTTTAATTCCTCCCATGCCTTCACACAAGCAGCATCGAAATTGAAGGCAACATCTTTGGAGAGAAGACTGCACAGAGGTCTGGAGATTTTGCTGAAATCTTTGATGAATCGCCGGTAAAAACCAGCATGACCTAGAAATGATCTGATCTCCTTCACAGAGCGAGGTTGTGGTAGATGTTGAATGAGGTCAACTTTAGCTTTATCCACTTCAATTCCTTTTTCTGAGATGATGTGTCCTAGAACTATTCCTGAATTCACCATAAAATGGCATTTTTCCCAATTTAGAACAAGGTTCTTTTCTTTACATCTGGATATCACGAGGGCAAGATGCTTCAAACATTCGTCAAACGAGGAACCAAAAACAGAGAAACAAGAAATCATCCATAAAGATCTCGAGAAAACTATCTATCATGTCAGAAAAAATGCTCATCATGCAACGCTGAAAAGTAGCAGGTGCATTACACAACCCGAAGGGCATACGTCTATAAGCAAACGTCCCAAATGGACACGTGAATGTAGTTTTTTCCTGATCTTCTGGAGCAATGTGAATTTGGTTATAACCGGAAAAGCCATCTAGAAAACAGTAGTGACTGTGTCCAGACACACGTTCTAGCATTTGGTCAATGAAAGGGAGCGGGAAGTGATCTTCCTTGTTACTGTGTTCAACTTCCTGTAGTCGATGCATACTCGCCATCCTGTGGTTGTACGAGTAGGGACTAATTCATTCTTGTCGTTCTGAACTACAGTAATGCCTGACTTCTTAGGCACAACTTGAATGGGACTAACCCATTTGCTATCGGGAATTGGGTATATGATACCCGCATCAAGTAGTTTCAGGATCTCTCCTTTGACTACATCTCTCATGTTAGGATTAAGTCTCCTTTGCATTTCCCTCGATGGTTTGGCATTCTCTTCAAGGTTAATGTGGTGCATGCAAATGGTGGGACTAATTCCTTTGAGATCTGAGATGGTCCATCCTAAGGCCTCTTTGTGTTCCTTAAGTACTTCTAAAAGCTTACTTTCCTGTTCCGTGTCTAAACATGATGAAATAATGACGGGTAAAGTATCAGAAGAACCTAGGAATGCGTACTTCAACGTACTAGGCAATGTTTTCAATTCAAGCTTGGGTGGCTCAACAATGGATGGAATAAGCTTGGAATCAGAGAGTAAGGGTGGTTCCACTTCATATTTCCTTTCAGTGATGTCCATTTGAGGTACAGATTCGAGCAGAGATAGGACGTCACTACAGTATGCATCATCATAGGAATCTGGTTAAAGTTCTCCATACATGCTTGAAAGGGGTCGACGGATAGAATGTTAGTCAACGAATCTTGCATTAATCCTTCAATCATATTAACTTCATGCACATCATCATCATCAAGATTCACAGGTTGTTGACTAATATCGAACACATTCAATTCTACCGTCATGTTACCAAAAGACAGTTTTAACACTCCATTACGACAATTAATGATCGCGTTGGACGTAGCCAAGAAAGGACGTCCTAAGATGACAGGAATGTGACAGTCTGGGTTTTGTACAGGTTGAGTGTCTAAGACAATGAAGTCTACGGGAAAATAGAATTTGTCAACCTTGATCAAAACGTCTTCGACCACTCCACGAGGAATCTTGACAGATCGGTCTGCCAGTTGTAGAGTGATAGATGTTGGTTTCAACTCCCCAAGACCTAACTGCTCATAAACAGAATATGGCAGTAGGTTAACACTTGCACCTAGGTCTAATAACGCTTTATTGACCGTGTGTTCTCCTATAGTGCAAGAAATTGTTGGACATCCTGGATCCCTAAACTTGGGTGGAGTTTTGTTCAGAATGATGGAACTCACCTGCTCAGCTAAGAAAGCACGTTTTTGCACATTGAGCTTGCGCTTTTGAGTACACAAGTCTTTGAGGAATTTGGCATAAGCAGGGATTTGCTTGATTGCTTCAAGAAAAGGAATGTTGATGTTGACTCTCTTGAACAGATCTAACATCTCATTATAATGGGTACTTTTCTGTTGATAGATCAATCTTTGAGGAAATGGGGCAACAGGAGAATGAGTTGGCAAAGGGACATTCACAGCAGTAGAATTGTCAGATTTTCCAACTTGCTCAGGTTCTTTGGTTTTCTGGGGTTGTGGAGACAGCGTGGAATTTGTATCAGATTCATTAGGTTCGCCCACGTTGTTCTCGATGACTTTACCACTTCGGAGGGTGGTAATGGCATGGACTTGATCGGGTGAGGTTTCAGTGCAGGATGTTGTGCCTGTTTGAAATATCCTCTTTGGATTTTGTTGGGGTTGGCTCGGAAGTTTACCCTTTTCTCTCTCACACATTTGATCCATCTTTTGATCTAGATTTTTCTGACTTTGCATCAAACTCTGGAACATTTCCTCTAGGGTGGATAATCTCTTGTCGGTATTGTGTTGAGGATATGATTGTTGTTGAGAGTTTGATTGTTGTTGAGGGTTTCTCGGGTGTTGATAACCTTGATTGTTCTGATATCCCTGATTGTTTTGATAGCTCTGATTGGGTTGAGATGGTCCTCCCTGAGTGGGTCCTTTGACCATGAAAAGTTAGGGTGGTTTCTCCATCCTGGATTGTAGGTCTGTGAATAAGGGTTATGCTCTGGTTTTTGAAACATGGCATGTGCCTGTTCAAGCCTAGATTCCTGGACTGCAAGCAAATCGGGACAATTTTGGAATTGATGGTTGGGATCGTTACAAGCGGCACAAACAGACGAAGCGACATGTTCTCGGAGAGTAGTGGTGGAAGGTTTTGAATTTTTATGTAGTTCTAACTCTTCTAATCTCCTAACTATTGATGCCATGTTTGCTCTTCCCTCGAAATCCGCTTCAATCCTAAAAGCCTTTGCTTCGGATGTAGTCTTTCTGGTTTCACGGATGGATTCCCACTGTTGCGTCTTTTCAGCTACTTCAATCAAGAAGTCCCAAGACGCATCAGCAGTTTTGTCTACGAATAGACCATTACACATCGACTCAACCGTTGTTCGGGTGGACACATCTAGACCTTCATACAAAATTTGCACAAGTCTCCATTTTTCAAAACCATGATGGGGACATTGGAGCAATAATTCATTGAATCTCTCCAAGTATCTAGCTAAGGTCTCACCTTCTAATTGCACAAAGCTATTCAGACTTTGACGAATTGTCGCAGTCTTGTGTTCGGGAAAAACTTTTTGAAAAACTCCTTTATGAGGTCATCCCATGTCATGATGGATTGAGGCTGTAAAGCATAAGCCAGGCCTTTGCCTTATCTTTCAGGGAGAAAGGAAAAAGCCTTAACTTTAGGGTTTCGTCGGACATTTGAGTGAAACGCAGAGTTCCACAAATTTCCTCGAATTCTCTCACGTGGTGGTACGGGTTTTCATTTTCAACACCTCTAAAAATAGGAAGCATCTGTATTGTGCTTGATTTCAGCTCATAATGGCCATTAGCCTCGGGTAGCACAATACAAGAAGGTTGACTGGCTCTAGTTGGGTACATATAATCCTTGAGGGTACGGGGTTCTCCCATTGTTTCTGGTTGATCTGGACTGTCTCCCTCAGAACTTAGAATTTCGATAGGTTCGTCTGGGTTAATTCTAACAAGTCTGTTTGTTTGGTCTCTGTAGGTCACAATCATGTCCTAGTAGGTACCTTAACTAACATGTTGGTCAGACAGAGCAATCGGAAACAATTTGGCCCACAAGGGTTATGAAGATTTGGTTTTGAATGGGTGTTGGACTAACAAGGGATTTTGGTTTTTGGTTTAAAATTGGGCTTTGAAAAAAATTTTGAACTAAACCTAGCATAAATTAGCACAACTCATAAAAGAAAATAAAAACAATAATAATAATTAAGACAAGCCCATAAAAGAAAAAGAAAAAAAATAAAAGAAAAATAAAAAAAAACAAAAAAAATAATTACAGTCCCAAATATAAAAAAAAGAAAAAGAAAATAAATAAAAATTATTACAATCCCAAATAAATAATTAAATTAATTATTACAAGCCCGAATTTGAATTTAAATGAGGCCCAAGTGGGTTAACTCTTGGGTTAGGCTTACTTGTTTTTTGGAGGGAAGCCCAAAAATAGGCTTTTAGTCCCCTTTTAGTTGCACAGCCCAGTTGGGCTTTAGGATCGTCCTAAGCAGCTCACGCTCAAGCCCAGCAGCAATTGAAGTGACTCAGCAACACAGGCCCAGCAGAATCTGCAGCGAAGCCCAGCAGAAAAGGCAATCCCAGGAGCAGAAGTTGCAAGCCCAGCGAAATTGAGGTTATTAAGCCCAACTCAGTTGGTTCAAGCCCAGCACCAGCACCTTTGGCAGGAGCAGCAACACAGCACAGCTTGGCAGAGAAGGCACCAGCAGCAGCAGCACAGCCAAGGTGGTACCTGCAATGATCACAGAGTGCAAAGATAGTCAGGCCAACCCTGCAATGATCACAGTGCAATCATTGCAGTGCAATGATTGCAGGAAAGTTGCAATGATCTGCTGCAATGATTGCAAGCAGAGGGTTGCAATGATAGTGAAGCAGGCCTGCAATGATTGCAAGGCAGAGATGCTAATGGAACTCAGCAGTGGCAACACCACTCCCCGGCAACGGTGCCAAAAACTTGGTGTGGAATGGAAAACACACAGAACTTGCAAGTATACAAGGCCAAGTTTATAGAATAGAAGGAAAGCAGGGGAAAGTCCACAGGGAGTGGGAGCACTATAAGAGAAACCTAAGCTAACAATGGAGACAGTGAGCAAGACAAAGTAATATGGCATACAAAGTGGCAGAAGTAAAGAACCAAAGCATCAAAGTAAAGCAAAACAGCAAAGAAAACAGCTAAGAACCAAGGCTTGGAAGCCAAGGGCAGAGGGAGATTTTGTGCACTGTTTTCAGTGCACAGAGACTACAAATTGCAAGACAATAGGCGAGCAACACAGCTAAGAAATATAAACTGAATTTGAAGCAAAGCAAGACTGAAAATTGTAAGTGACTGAAGAAAGGAATTGTGGCTAAGCTAATGGCTTAGAATCCACCTTGGTGTCCTAGCCAAACAATGTAGTTCTAGGTTGAAATTAAGACCCTAAGCATACAATTGGAATGGAAAGAAAATCAGCTTGCTCAACTAATGTGCTCCTAGCATTGACTGTCTTTTGACAGTACAATCAATCACAAGCACACAGATGAGCACTAATCTCTCCCATTGCACAAGAAAAACAAGCATTAAGGCTCTAACCTAGCAATTCATCATCCAACAATGCACAAAGGCTTCATCTGAGCCTTAGCTGCAGTAATTTAGCTCATGAAAAACATGTTAACAGTATCAACATTCATCACATATGCTAATTGAAACATAACATACACACAACAATCAACTGTTAACTGCATAAGAAGACTGAAATTGGAATTGCATAATATTTTGGTTTTATTCTCTACTGGCTAGTCCAGAGATATGTAGTCCTCCCTTACATCACACCCACAGTCCCAATTTATAGTTTACAAGAGAAGTCCCCAAAAGCCCCAAAACAGTGTAATTAGGGTTTGGTGAAAAATTGGAATTAGTTTTACCTAATCACTGATGATTGCTTCTGACTTCGACCCACGCCTCTAATTGTTCTCCTGATGTTATCCACGCCTCCAATTGCAACTCTATTTCACCTAATTTGTCAATTTCACCTCTAGGGTTCCTGACATGGGAGAGGCGTGAAATTGAGTGATTAGGAGGACATAGAGTTGGTGAAAGGGGAAGTAATGATGTGGGTTAGGGTTGTTGAGTGATTTGAGAGCTCGTATTGAGCTGGTGGTGGTGGCAGATGGAGTGGGTGGCGGAGCAGGTGGTGGTCATGGGGTTTGCAGTGAAGAAGAGGGGAGGAAGAAGAAGGAGCCCGATAGAAAATAGGTTAGGGTTTGTTTGGTTTTTGGGTATAGGTATTGGGTGCTTAGGTGTTATACGGGATCATCCAATTTGATGTTTTGTGAAGGGAATACGTTGGATGGAAAGATCATAGAATGATCCATCGGCGAGATGAAGATGGATATGGAGCGACCGTTGGATATGTAATACATCAAAACTGATGGTCCAAGATGGAGTTAGGTGTTATAGTGTTAGACAGGGTCATCAAAGCTCGATGCACTCTGATGGATCGACCGTTGGATGATGGAAAGGATCCAATCTGACTGCTAAGAATAGAAACGGGTTTGGGTTTGGATTTTGGGATTAAGAAATGGGTTTGGGCTTAGACAATCTTGATCCACTTCTTCTTTAAGAACAATTTCTTCCTTTTTAAGCCCATTTTCATCTTTGATTCTTCCATACCACATTCTTCACTTCTTTTCCACTAGAGTTTCCACTGGCTTTCTCCCATGTCTTTGCTCTTTTCGCTCCGCAACTCATCTAGTCTTTATTTATTACCTAAAAATGTAAAATTAATTAATAAACATATTTATTCTTGAAAACAATGAAAATACAGAATATGGGATAAAATGTAGAATTAATGCACAAAAGATGAGTTAAATGCCAACAAAAAGGGATAAATATATACATTATTTGGCACTCATCACTTAAATAAAATATTCTCAATTTATTTTATTCAATCCGGAGGATTTTCTAGCTTTAGTTATTAAGGAATAACTTTGAACAATTAAAGATAAGCGTTACTGCACATGTTCAAAGTATGTCGACATCTTTAATTTGTAAGTCCTCTTTCATACTTACAATCTTGAAACCGATTTTCCACACTTCCAAACAAGTTTAAAATTGGTTCATCTGACTTTCAAGAACTACGTGATTGATCAAGAACACTCAATCACTAAACATGGGTTTCACGGTTCTACCAAAACAAGTTTCGGTTCTACCTCCATGTGAGTACTTTGAATAGTCACGCTAGTTACCAAAATTCGGTTGACTAGGTACTAGGATCGGTTCCCCACATATATATGGTATATAACTTGTACTTGTTGCACATGTCCATAGGATCGGTTCCCCTTTGCCTGAAAACGTGTTGCACATGTCCATAGGATTGGTTCCCCTTTCTACTAAAAATTTGTTGCACCTCATACAATGATTGATTCCCCTTTGTGATAGGTTGCACCTCTTACTAGGATCGGTTCCCCTTTACCCAGAGTCAGTCATACCAATAACACTAAATCGATCGTACCATCTTAGGTGATTACTTAAGATCGGTTTCACTAATAAAAGTCATACCAATACAAAAGTCAGGCTTTTGTGAATAGTTTTACCAAGAACATAAACAAGTCATGAGTGGTTATACTAATCACACATATTGGTAGTTCAAAAGATATGCAATGAATAACAATACCAATAATGCCTGACGGTTTCTTTTTTGATTCACAAAACAAGTTCATGAATTTACTTCCTTAAAACAAATGTAAAACATTATTTCCTAGGATGAAATCTTCACCTTATACCCATACATAATTACAATAGCATTCAAACGATTATGTCAATGTCTTATCTACAAAGTTTAATGGTTAAGCAATAAACCTCGTATTGTATTCCTTAATACTATGTCTAACTAGAGTATAATCATTCATGCTTCACAGTTTTGTTTTCAATATGCACGACTTGAAGATACGTTAGCGAATGAAACAGTTTAAGTCAAATATCACTAACCTCAAGTGGAAGGATGATGTTGTCGTTGTAGATCCTTACTTCTTCACTTCTTCAAGTCTTCGCAATACTTGTAATGTCTCATATCCTAATACTTTCAGGCTAACCTATACGAAATTGACTCTAGTACATAATCAAACGACTCTTAAAATGAGTTTTGGCTCACTAAAATATGACAACCAAACTTGACATTCCAACGCTTGGTGGGTTCAACCGAGCTATGCTCTAACAAGTCTTATACTCCTGAAAAAGCAACCTAGAAATATTAGTCACCTCACAATAAGCCAACTGATTAACAGGAAAAGTTATTGCAGAATCACAAGAGTCTGAGACGAAGAATGTTTTGATTACTTTATATATCTTATCTATCGGAGATAAATCTCGAGTAAATCTTAGAGAAGATAAAACTCAATATGATAGAACAAGTAAGATCAGAATACGCAACTACAGAGAAAAATAGTTGGATTTGGCTTCATGAATCCCAGTGAAGTCTTCAAGTCGTTAACCTATAATGGTTTCGGAAAAAACATAGGTTAAAGGAGAATCGACTCTAGTACGCAACTAGGAACACACAGAAGTGTGGGGATTAGGTTTTCTCATTGCTAGAGTTCTCCCTTATATAGTCTTTCAAATCATGGTTGCTTCAAACAAAGCTAAGATAACTTAGTAACAAAGTATTCAATATTCACCGTTAGAGGAAAACCTAATTTAAGATTCAAGCTAAGTCTGCTTAAAAATAAAGCAATCAATCTCCATCGTTATATGGTCTTAGATTGTTACACACAAATGAAACATACTTTCATTTAGATATGGGTTACCGTACTTAAACGTGTATATTGAGTTGGCTCAATAACAGATAACCGAAGTTAGCCATATGAACACTTTTGTCTTAGCCGTATTCATCTAACTCTTCTAGATCAAACATGAAGATCAATCAATCATGAAAGATGATCAAATGAATCTAATTGTGTTTCAAATAGAGTTGTCCAATTGTTCACTATCTCATAGAAATATATATGAACAAATTGAATCGAAATCGGTTTGATTCGTAATCGTACAAAGTATTTATACAAGAATCAATTCATGAACATTAAGCCACGGTTTGTGAAGATTGCATTCCTTAGATCATAAATGTTTTAGTTCATGAGTATGAGAATCATACATAAACGATTTTAGAACTTTATTATTGTGTTCGCCAACCAGGTACGCGAACAGCAGCTCCGGACCTTAGCCCAGTCAATCCGTTCGCTAACCCTGTTGGCGAACAACCATTCTGTACCCAACTCAGGTAAACCCGTTCGCATACTAGGTACGCAAACAAGAGCTCCGGACCTGAATCATCACAATACAGTTCGCATACTAGGTATGCATACCGTGTTGTATCCAGACATGGGTAATTGTTCTAAAGTCTTATTTCAATCATTGAAACATCCTTGGAAGACGACAATGGTTGTCCTACACAAACCATTAGCTTCAAGTAATTTTCAAGTGATTGAATGATCAATACGAAACGTCCCAAGCAAACATCAAATGACTGTCTCACACAAATCATATAAGATGTTCAAGGTAATTTCCACATGATCATATTTTGACATTATATTTAGTTTCCAACAAATAAATTGTTTCCAACTAAACTCGTCAAGAATAATGATGAACATAGTTAAAGCAAAAAAGCTTCCAACACATATTTCGAGAAATAGATAAGCGAGATAAACTCGTCTCGAAGTATCAAATGTGTATAATGTAAAAGTCTATATAGCTATACGACTTAGTCTCATTAAAAGATAGAATAGAATAGACTTCTGAGTTATAGATAAATTTTAGTCTCCACATACCTTTTGTTGCTGAAGTTCCTCCAAGCTCCTTAGTAAATTTTCGTCTTCAATTGGTGAACGCTGTGAAGTATAAAGCTCAACTACACAATCTATCCAAATCCAAGACATAGATATAAGTAGACTAGAAATCAATTATATAGTTTTGATCAACTAAACTTGACAAACAAGCTTGAGATAGCAATGCTTGCGAGTTCGACAATCTCCCCCTTTGTCAATTTTAGTGAGAAAACTATCAATACATATGGATTACAAATAGTAAACTTTGTAGCTTCTCATCCATCATGCTTGATTTCTTTGGCTCTTCAACATTCCTTGAATTCTTCGCTACTCCAAGTACTTCAGCGATTCTGAACGTTTTCAACTCAGCATCATTGTTGCTCAAGATCCATAGCCATAACAATTAGAAAACAGATGTTCTCAATCATTGTTACACAATGTCATAGTATTATTATAGATAATCAAAAGTCCAATTGTATCACTACTGTGGTGATATGTATCACTCCCCCTTAGTCAATACTTCATCTTACAACGAAAACCACTCCCCCTTACATAATGATCTGTGAAGCATATGTATGTAGTGTGAACTACCAAATAATTCTCCCCCTTTTTGTCAATATAAATTGACAAAGGTACGGAAACTACGGGATCATAATGAAATTTTCAAAAAAGATAATTCATGACTAAAAGACAACATATCAACTTTGTTTCGATGATTTCACATAGTCAAAACTTAGTGTATTCATCAAGGAGTTTATAAAGTTACAAGGTAACTCCTACAATATTCCACAGCCGCACTCCCCACAAAGATATGGCAATTAAGCACAAGTTCAATTAAGAACTCTCCCCCATTTGATGTCATTCCCAAGAGAATAACATGAGAGACCTTACTTTTACAAGAAAAGAAGGATTTCTTTGGACATTAACAAATCACATGGATTTGTATCCAGTAAACTCGAATAAATTAACCACAAAGAGACCTTAATGATTAATTTAATCGGAAATGCTCAACATAAGAAAAACTTGGGGAGACATAAAAGTAGATCAGGGAAAGATCAATATACTTTCAAAAGTTCATTCTATCTTTCATTTATATTTGCGTAATGACACAATAGACTTAACTTTTGAGCATATATGAGATAAGCACAATTCACGAACGTAAACACATATATATCTCATAAGTTGCAATATATGAAATCAAGAAGATTAAATACTGCAAAAATCATCTTCCAAGTAAATTCAGAATTTAAATACATAAATCTAAAAACATTGCAAGATGAAAATCGTTGAAATAGCTATGTGTAATCACAAATAATGCTATTCCAAACCCTAGTTATCCTTCTTAAACATAAGAATAAATTCTTAAAAAGAAGTTTCCAAGACTCAAAGCATAGTCTTGGAATCTTCACTGGTTTTGAGACCTTTGAGCCTGTCATCAATTGCAACAACTGCTTCTTCGGAGAAGATATCCTCATTGAGTAGATCTTTCGCATGCGTCTTCATGAGAACAAGGTCATAATTAGACTTTTTCAACTCAGTTTGTAACCAATCAATACCTTTCATAGTATCAACGAGTTGCAATTTTGCTTCCTCAAAGTATTTAAGAAAATCATGAACAACTTCATCATAAACCATCTCTTCATGCTCTATATCTTTATGAGTATATGCATAATAGCATGAGACATCAGGATAGTCTTCATAGTTTTGAGATGTGACATTGTTGTCTTCCACAAGAGTTATTTTCTTCTTCCCTATGGATCCGAAACCGTTCCTCTTATCAAGAAATCATTTCATGAAATTGCAAGTGCGAGAAGGAGACGACATTCTTGATAATGATAAATAACCTAGAGAGAAAGAACTCAACTCAATAGGATAGGTATATGAACGGTTTCACAGGGAGTAATTTTAGGGTTTCTAAAAATTGGTTCGTGACATGTAACGTAGGTAGTCGTACGAAAACATATATAATCAAAAAAAAAAAACTTTAGAAATGTTGTAAAAACCCATCTGTAAAGCAGTAAGGCATGATGGTTACACAACAATATTTTGCTAAGTGAAAATTTTCTTTCACAAGTCTTAGCTCAATAAATTTTAAGTTCTCACAAGAAAAAAATTTAGAGCACAAGATTAGCACAAAAACCATTTGTAAACAACCTAAGATACAAAAATAATGAAACTTTGGGGTAAACTTTATCCAAGACAAAATACTCATGCAAGCTTGTCTGACAATAGTCTAATTATGAACAATAAGAGAATAGCTCAACTAAACAGAAACAATTTTTCCATCAAGTATACCTGATCATTAGCATATCTTAATCAACAGGATTTTTCATGAGTAATATTTCAACCTTGTGATTAATTAACACAAGTATGAGCTTTACGCTCATCCAATGAATAATGTTCATGCTTAGACCTCTTTTTTCTTCTAATTTTTTGAGGAAACCCTTTTTGATGTGAAAATTTATCATAAAACTTACTATCATCAAAGTATGAAACCAAGTTAGAATCCTTACCTGAAGACGTTTGTCTAGGAGATTTTGACAGCCTGTTGATAAGATCTTTGTACCCTTCAATTATCAAGTTTCCGTTGTCCTTCACATTTTCGTTGTTGTTTACACCTTCTGGTACCTTTTTTCACAGTTTGAAAACCATCCCCAAAAATAGTTTGAGAATAATTCTTTTGAAACCTCCTTGACCGATTCGTGTCAAATCTACTATTATAGGTTCGAACGTTGGAGGAGCAAACTGAACTGATCTTCCTGTAACAATTCTCAGGATGAGTCCCAAAATCAATTGGTTTTGACATACGAATATCAGTTACACCTTTGAGTATTAAATCTAAGGTGTGTTGGAGTCGACCAATATAGTTATCATCCAACCTTAATTTTCATTTCCGTCGAACATGTCGCTTTATATCACAAAATAAACACACTTTCTGATCACCGAAGTGATTAAAGTGAGTAGATTTAACATAATCCTTAGAAGTTTCCTTCCTTCCGTGAGATGCAACAATTTCTTGATTAGAAGAAATTGTAAGCACATCTTTAGAAATCGGAAGGGATTGCAACTTATCTTTTGAAACTAATTTTTTTAGAAAACCATGATTAGAAGTCATGTTTTCTGACATCTCAGTTTTGTCAGAAGCAATAGGTATAGTGGGCTCCTAGGAAAAAAAACTTGCATTGAATAGATTTGCTCAATAGTTATTTAATCTCTAAAGCATTCTCATTTAGTTTGGCCTTGAATAAATTATTTGACAAGCTTACATCGGCTTTTTCTTCACATAGAATCTTTATCTAAGAGTCACGATCATTAACCATACCGAAAAGCATATTGACTTTGTGTTTCAGCCTGATAACTTCAGTGGATTGAATTATAGCTTGTCTTAGAAGTACTGCACTTTCTTTGGCTGCTTCCCTTCAGTAAGGTAAAAAGAATAACACTTATCAATATTTTCATGTTTCATGGGAACAAGATGTTCATCTATATTTGAGACAGACAAATCTTTCTCTTTAATAGATTCCATAGAAACAGAACTTTTATTCCTGGTGATGCGTTTTTCAGAGATAGCACTACTTCCATAGAGTCAGATTGCTACAAACACAGACTTATGGGGTCTTAGCGTATACGCCTGCTATGATACCGATTGAAAAAGCGGAGGTATAACAACCACACCCAATAATTCGTTCAGCAATCTGTATGGACTAAACTACAATGTAATTCAGCGAGTACCAACTTAAAAGAGAGACTCAATCAAGAATTATATCAAAGATTTTATTTCTTTCTCAATACAATCAGCAAATCAAACAGATAGAAATCTGCGAGCCTGATTGATATGAGAAATAACTTGGACGTTACCAAAGACCAATGCCCAAGTGTTAATCAAGTTCTGCCCAACAAACAAGGTTGGATTTATCAACTGATTGAACTACGGACAACCTGTGATATTTCAATTATATAAAAATATAATGCTGAAAAGAAATAACACAGACACCATAAGTTTTGTTAACGATAAAAACGCAAATGCAGAAAAACCCCGGGACCTAGTCCATATTTGAACACCCCACTGTATTAAACCGTTACAGTTATTCGGTTTTTGTTTCATCATTTGATAAATCAAGGTGAACAGGAACCAACTAATAATCCGGTCTTATACTCCCGGAAAAACAACCTAGAAATATTAGTCACCTCACAATAACCCAACTGATTAACATGAAAAGTTATTGCGGAATCACAAGAGTCTGAGACGAAGAACTATTGTGATTACTTTTTATATCTTACCTATTGGAAATAAATCTCGAGTAAATATTAGCAAAGATAAAACTCAATACGATAGAACAAGTAAGATCAAAATACGCAACTACAGAGAAAATAGTTGGATATGGCTTCACGGATCCCAATGAATTCTTCAAGTCATTAACCTATATTGGTTTTGGAAAAACCTAGGTTAAAGGAGAATCCACTCTAGTACGCAACTAGGAACACACAAAAGTGTGGGGATTAGGTTTTCCCATTGCTAGAGTTCTCCCTTATATAGTCTTTCAAATCAGGGTTGCTTTCAATCAAAGCTAAGATAGATTAGTAACAAAGCATTTAATATTAAAGCAATCAATATTAGATGAAAAATTGATTTAAGATTCAATCTAAGTCTGCTTAAAAATAAAGCAATCAATCTCCACCGTCAGATGGTCTTAGCTTGTTACACACAAATGAAATATACTTTCATTTAGATATGGTTACCGCACCTTAACGTGTATATTGAGTTGGCTCAATAACAGTTAACCAAAGTTAGCCATGTGAACACTTTCGTCTTAGCCGTATTCATCTAACACTTCTAGATCAAACATGAAGATCAATCAATCATGAAAGATAATCAAATGAATTTAATTGTGTTTCAAATATAGTTTTTCAATTGTTCACTATCTCATAGAAATATATATGAAAAAATTGATTGAAATCGGTTTGATTCGTAATTGTACAAAGTACTCGTACAAGAATCAATTCATGAATATTAAGCCACGGTTTGCAAAGATTGTATTCCTTAGATAATAAATGTTTTATTTCATGAGTATGAGAATCATACGTAACCGATTCTAGAACCTTACCACTGTGTTCGCCAACTAGGTACGCGAACCGCAGCTCCAGAACATGGCCTAGTCAAGCCGTTCGCAAACCCGGTTCGCGAACAACCGTTTAGGAACCAACTCAGGTAAACCCTGTTAGAGCATTGCTCGGTCGAACTCGAAAGTGTTGCTATCTCAAGCTTGTTTGTCAAATTTAGTTGTCAAAACTATATGTCTTGATTTCTAGTCTACTTATAGCTAAGTCTCAGACTAGGATAGTTAAGTTTACTTGAGCTACAGACTCCACCGCGATCATCTTACGAAGACGATGATCTACTCAAGGAACAAGTGGAACTTCATCCGACTAAAAGGTATATGGATACTTGAACTTATCTATCACTCAAAAGTATATCTACTCTATCTCCTACTCTTGAGACAAAAGTCGTATAAGTATGATAGTTTTCATACATACACATTTGCTATTTCGAGTCGAGTTTATCTCGCCTATCTATTTCTCGGAATATGTGTTTGTAAGCTTTCGCTTTAACCATTTTCATCTTTACTCGTGATGAAAGTCATGATGACGTTTCAATCTCTTGAAATTGCTTTGATGACGATAGTTGTGAATAACGGCTATTATAACATTATAGAAGAATGTTTCAATGGTTGAAATGTAGAGTTGAGATTATGTTACCATCTATGGATATAAGCATATATATAGTGTGTTCGCACATTAGTTTATAAATCCATGTACTGGAAACCAAGTGTGTGCATATGTTTGCATACGGAATTGGTAAAGGAGATAGGTTAGGTACGCGTACCCGTACGCATACTGGCTGAACTTTTCCTCCCGGAAAATTCTGCTGAGTTTGCCATTACAAACTAGTAAACCAGTCACCTTAGGTACGCGTACCCGTATGCGTACTTGCGGAACTTTTCTACCCGAAAAATTCTGCTGAGTTTGGAAACCAAAACCAACTCAATCTGGTTGCTAAGGTACGCATACCCGTACGCGTACCCAAGCTGGTTATTTTCTCAAATCGGTAGTTCATGAACTTAAACAATAAATTATAAGGAATGCAATCTTTGCAAACCGTGGCTATATTGTTCATGAATTGATTCAAATGAATCAAACCGATTTTGTTTCAATTGTGTCTATGTATAAAGACCTAAGCAATTGAACAACTCTTCAACTAGTTCTTTTGAAGTTATTTGAACTAGTTATGAAGAATATGAATACAGTTAATATGAAAGTGCTCGTACGGCTAACCAATGGTTAACTATTTGTGAACCAACTAAGTGTACACGTTTAGGTACGGTTACTCAAACCCTGAAAGATATTAGCTTGTATCTAATCAGGTTTTTATCTAACGTTGAATATTGAATGCTTTGTTACTAACCTGACATTGATTGCAAACCCTGATTTGAAAACTATATAAAGGATAACTCTAGCAACTGGAAAAACTAATCCCCACACCTCATGTGTGATACTAGTTGGTTTAGCTAGAGTCGATTCTCCTTTAACCTTAGGTTTGTTATCGAGACCCTGTAGGTTAACGACTTAAAGACTTTATTGGGATTGTGAAGCCATACGAAACTACTTCTCTTGTAGTTGAGCGATCTGATCTTGCCATTTTTTATCGTACGAGTTCAACTGAAAGAATTGACTTGAGATTATATCTCCGATAGGGCAAGATAAAAAGAAATCACAAACATCTTCGTCTCATCGTTTGTGATTCCGCAATATCTTGTTTCGCTACCATACGATTAAGATTATTGGGAGGTGATTGATAATTCTAGGTTGTTCTTCGGGAATATAAGTCTGGGTTATTGATTAGTTCATGTTCATCTTGATTTTATCAAAAGACGGAACAAAACTCGGAGGTTTATCTGTGGGAGACAGATTTATCTATTATCGTAGACTTTTCTGTGTGATACAGATTTGTTTATTCAAGTCTTCGACTTTAGGTCGTAGCAACTCTTGGTTGTGGGTGACATCAGCTAAGGGAATCAAGTGTGTAGCATCCTGTTGGGATCAGAGACGTAAGGAGCGCAACTGTACCTTTGAATCAGTGTGAGATTGATTGGGGTTCAACTATAGTCTAGACCGAAGTTAGTTTGTAGTATGCTAGTGTCTGTAGCGGCTTAATACAGTGTGGTGTTCAATCTGGACTAGGTCCCGGGGTTTTTCTGCATTTGCGGTTTCCTCGTTAACAAAACTTCTGGTGTCTGTGTTATTTCTATTCCGGATTATATTTTGTTATATAATTGAAATATCACAGGTTGTGTGTTGTATCGATCAATTTTGAAATCCAACCTTTGGTTGTTGATTGGAAATTGATTGATCCTTGGATATTGGTCTTTGGTACCATCCAAGTTTATATCTCTTGTATTTAATAAAGACTCGCAGATTTTTATTTGCTTGAGTATAGATTAAATCAAGAGATCGAGATATTAACTCCTTGATATACTTTTTATTAAGATTGAGTCTGTTTGTCTAGTTGATTCTCTCAAAAATATATTAGAGTTAGTCCAAACATATTGCTAATCGAAATATTGGGTGAGGTTGTTAGACCCCCGCATTTTCAAACCCGTTCTCATACTACATACGTAAACAAGAGTTCTGGACCTTCTCAGGTAAATCCGTTCGCATACTAGGTACGCAAACAAGAGTTTCGGACCTGAATCATCACAATACAGTTCACATACTAGGTATGCATACCGTGTTGTATCCAGACATGGGTAATTGTTCTAAACTCTCATTTCAATCATTGAAACATCCTTGGAAGGCGATAATGGTTGTCTCACACAAACCATTAGGTTTAAGTAATTTTCAAGTGATTGAATGATCAATACGAAACTTTCCAAGCGAACATCAAATGATTGTCTCACACAAATCATATAAGATGTTCGAGGTAATTTTCACATGATCATCTTTTGACATTATATTTAGTTTTTAACAAATAAATTGTTTCCAACTAAACTCGTCAAGAATATGATGAACATAGCTAAAGCAAAAAGATTCCAACATGTATTTCGAGAAATAGATAAGCGAGATAAACTCGGCTTGAAATATCAAATATGTATAATGTAAAAGTCTATATAGCTATACGACTTAGTCTCATTAGAAGATAGAATAAAATAAACTTCTGAGTGATAGATAAGTTTTAGTCTCCACATACCTTTTGTTGATGAAGTTCCTCCAAGCTCCTTAGTAGATCTTCGTCTTCAATTGGTGAACGTCGTGAAGTCTAAAGCTCAAGTACACATTTTATCCTAATCCGAGACACAGCTATAAGTAGACCAGAAATCAAGTATATAGTTTTGATCAACTAAACTTGACAAACAAGCTTGAGATAGCAACGCTTGCGATCGAGTTCGACCGAACAGTGCTATAACAATAGCGGCTCAATTATGAGAGTATTCAAAACTGGACTAGATCCCAGAGTTTTTCTGGTGGTAGCTTTCCTCATTAACAAGATCTTGTATGTCTCTGTTATTTACTTTTTTTTTTCATTATATTATTTAGCTACACAATTAAAGTAAAAATACTTGTACATTAACCATCATGGTAACAGTCGCATAGTTAGTTGATTTCAAACTTTAACTATCACCAATAACACCTTGTTGAATAATCATGTAGTCGTTATTATTTCAATAAGATTATATGAGATTTGTCTGCATGGGTTTATATCAAAAATATTATGGTGTACTCGTTATCCTCATCATTTCAAAGCCTATCTAAATGTAACCCTTCCTAACAAACATTATTATATTAGAAAAGCATATGTTCATGATGGTAATATGAGTTTTAATCATTTGGCATTCGGAAATCTTTGTTATTTTTTTGCAACATCTCTTTATAACTTAACTGGATACCACCCTTCTGTTGAAACAATAAAATGATTTGAACATGTAACTTTTTATTTTTGCTTTGGATACTAGGAAAGCATAACATCTAAAGTGTGAAAAATGCCAGAGCCTCATAACATATTTCATATTTGCATGCAATCTACATATTTTGCAATCAATTGTCAGATTGTGCATACAACTTCACATTCCGACTCCTTCCAATCGAAACTCCACAACGTGTAGCATTAGAGCATCACCCGGTTTAACCTACAAGTATTAGTATGTCAAGCTTGTTGTCAATTTTTTGATTTATTTTCTACCAAAGTCAGTCTCGGACTAGGATTAGGTTTAGGTAGTTGAGAACTTCATAGGTATGTGAAGACCAACTATCTTATCTACTCATTAATACTATTATTTTATATTCTGAGATAATATTGTATGGCATTAGTATATATGATGAATTATTGAGAAAAGGTTTTGAGTTCAAGCTTGTACTTGATTAATCTCAAAACACGAACTCAAGCATTGGATGTTCATAGGGATAATTGCATATGAAATTTAGAACGATTTTGATTGTTCAACAAACTTTCTTTGTAAAAGAAGATCCTAAAAACATCAAGTTGTATTATTGTTCACAAATTGAATTTTTAGTTCGCAAACTGTACAAAAACTTGATGTTACTGAACTCCAAACTCCAAAGGGATAAAAGTTCGCGAACTTATTTTTTCGTTCGACAACTACGGAATTTTCATTATATTCCAGAAACCTGTAAATTTTCTCTTATGTTCACGAATCGATTTTTAAGTTTGCGAACTAAGTTTTCTTGTTCATGGACTGGTATGCTTTAGGGTGTTACTGAACTCCATCTTTTTTTATGGTTCACAGACCATATTGGTTAATTTGTTAGCTAACTTTTATGCAAAGCTATGTAGCGAAATCGTTTTCCAAGGCCTAATTCCAAGCGAATACTTGTTACTCCATAGTTTACCAAGCAAATATGCAATTTCTCACTGATTCCGAGTTTTGGGTAGTTACAAGTCCGGTTTTCCCGAGGTTTGGTGAGTTTCAGGTTTGAATTTTCCGAGTTCTGATTAACACATATGAATTTTCTTAGTTTTAATGTTAGTGGATGCATGCACACGCACACATACAAATATATATATATATATATCATCAGCGGCACTCTAAATCTTTAATAAGTATATCCGAGTACTAGGTAAAGTTTTGGTGAGTTCCAAGTCCAAACTCATTGCTTCTCGTTCCTCGTTCCCCAACCGAGTAGGTCCGAGGAGTGGTATTAAACTACTTTGGTGCACGGTCCTTAATCGACAAATATGCGGTGCACATTTTCCTTTGTATTACATGACAAACTTCTCACATGCATACATGGTTTTTATTTTTTGGATCAAATTATATTATTGAGAAGTTAAAGTTTGCTTGGGATCAGAGTAATTCATAGACATGAAAAATAGTTTGAGAACTTGCTTTGAGTACAAGTAATATTTGGTTGAACTTCAAGATACCTAGCATGTTTCATCATTATGAATAGAGGACTTTCTACAACTAAATTTCTAAATCATGTATGTTGTGCACTAGTTGTTGCTAGGGTCGTCCTTCAAAGACTTAGGTTTCTTCATGAAACATAATTAGGTCACGACTTTTAAAGTCTTCATTAGGGGATTTGTGAAACCCGTTTAAATGATAGTTTTTTTTTCCGGGAATTTTATCTTGATCATCGTAGTTCTTGTTTATTGTAAAGGTTTGTTTCTTCTGATATGCGGGCATTCAAGAACTATTGACTGAGGAATAAGATTCAGAAACTACAAAGAGTTCTACAAAGATTATATCATTGATTCAAGAATTATAACTTTTGTTATCCCTACTTGGGATACAGATATCGTAAGAGTTCTCCATATCTTCATGAATCCTAGTTAACCTAATATATTATCCTTTCGAGTTCTTTTCCATCTTCATCACGAACGTGATATTACTATCATCTTCTTCGAAGACATGATCCTTGTTCTTACCCTTACAAACAAGCCTTATTTTATTCACAATCCATTGAGTTATATCAAAAGAATTAGCTAAACAATCCCTAGAACCCCCTCTTCCTCTTTATTTCAAACTAATAGTGAGATAAATCTTCCTGTCAGGAAAGAAATTTCAAGTAACACTCCTGAATCTACTGATATGGGTGTGATCACTTTGAAACCCGTGGAAACAGTTTAAGAGGTCGAAACTCGTGTGATCAAAAACCTCGTCCTTTCTTCACCGCGGTACCTACAACCAATTATCCTCCTGCTGAAACTCCCGAGGTAAACCTGAATCTTCTGATTAATACTGAGAGTACTTGTGAGTTACTTGAAACTGATAAGTACCAATTGCCAAACAGAAGTAATCGTGGAATTCCACGTGAAGCAATTAGGAAGGTGAAATACCCTATTTCAAACTACATGCAGCTCATAGATTGTTAGAAGATGGCAAGGCATTTGTCACTCAGATGGCAGATGTTACTATTCCCAATAATATATTATCAATAGTTTCGAGAGAAATCTCAAAACTTTTCCTCTCCAGTTGGAATTTTTTTTATCAGAATTCCAGTTATTTTTTTCTCTCTCCCCCCTAATGTTTAGATTATTTTCTTCATTTTGCTCTAAGATATATTGTAAAAAAAAAATTAAAACATGATAATTTTTGTAGATAGTGACTACGATATGGAAACATTCTCTCGGTGAACCTCTTGAAGAAGATGTTCGTGAATATGATATAACCTTAATTATGTCGCTTTAGCTCCAATTCAAATGAACAACTTGGGGTCGGCCAAGAGATTTTTTCCAAACAAGCTTGCACTTTCTCTTAGTAAAACATTTCTTGTATAAACATAAATTCCTAAATATTGGGAATTTAAAAAATTCATCTTCAACCCAAATCCATTTTAATCTCTTAGCCTCTCTAGTATCATCTATCTATTTTAATTTTCTCAATTATTTCACTAACAATTTCACTAACATGAAAATGACTAGAATGGGGAGGATGTCTATCCAAAACTAGGCCATGCCATCTACGGTTTAAGAAGTTAGGGATGGGAAAGGATCTTAGGAAAATGAATGTGTATCCTATACTGACTTAGACATTTATGCTCGCATACATTCCATTGGAAAAACTCATGTTCTCCGTATGTATCCCGAAAGCAAATCAAGTTGTGTTAGTGTGGGTTGGCATAAAACTACTTGTATTTTCGTAGAAGTTGCATCAAAGGGAAACTCAGATTAATCAAAGACGCTGAGAGATGATAAAGGGTACATTCGAATCAAACATTACAGTTCATAAATATGCACATTACATTACAGAATCTACAGATTAGCAGCATTTCAAGTCTCACCTCATTACTAACTGAATGTAAAGGAAATACATAGCTAGAAAGCATTTGATTTGGACAGTGTATTCTTTCAGAGCTAACTGAAGCTGAACATATGAGAGAACTAATAATAACAACGGTACACTGCTACTCTTCTAGGTTGGGGTTGACAGACCATGAAGATGAGCAACGCCACAACCAAAGCAACTATCAGACCGATCATAGAGTCTCCGGAATCATCTGAGTTCGAGCAACAAATTTTTCCCATCTCCCTGCTAGTGATCTTATCAAACTATAGTAACTACTTCATCAAAAACCCAACTCTTTAAATCGTTTGGTGGTGAAGAATGGAATGAAAGGTTGGAAAGTTTAAATCAAGCAAAGCTCTTCGAATTTCTATCCACAAATGATGTATATTTTGCTCAAACTAACAAGAGATCGACACGTCCACGCCCACTAGCTTTTCTATTGAGATGCATATGTGATTGTCGGCAAGAGGTTGCTGTCACATATTGGCATTTTCTAAATCATACCAATCTCTAGCTAGAGTCCAGCTTTCCAACGCCACAAACATAAAGTCTCTTCAGCTACTGTTGTTTTACATTCATAAAAACCTGGCCCGACAACTCGAGTACTAGCCGGAATACTTTAGGATCAAATACAAGGAAGAGGGTCGGAGAGGATTGACGAGAAATATCTCAGCAACCAAATACAAAATTTCCTGCATTTTCTATTGGAACAAAAACATGCTGAACCTTCCATTCATGCTTGGTGCTGCTGGTGCTCAGTTCTCATCATTAACCAATAGACGGCCGAAAAAAAGAAAAAGGATTACGATGAGAATAAACTAATTAATACACAAGAATCATATTTACACAGGGACCAGCCCACAACCACACAAGCAGAGCAGAAACACATTTTCCTCCTAGCGTACTTGTGAGATTGCCGAATCCCTTGCAGAACCAACACCATTTATATCCTCCTCACTGGACCGTAGTAGAAGGCATTAATTCAATCTCCACCACCTGCACCAAATTCAGGAAGAGCTAATGTCAGGAAAACAAATGAGAAATTCCAACTGAATCCATGCAGTTTACCAGTACCCGTAATGCTACTAAACAAAGTTTATCATCATCTGGCGTGCTTCATTGGTCGACCCAGAAGTTTTTCTACGCGGGCAGCCAAGAATGTGTTGGTTGACATTCAAGGTGAATACCAAAAGGAATAATGGAAAATATATAAAGATTAACAGGGATAATATATTCAGAGTGACTTGTTGTAGTGTTACTTTGACCAAAACAGATCATTCAAGGTGAATACCAAAAGGGATAATGGGAAATCCATAGTGTTTAACAAGACATATAACAAATTCAGAGTGACTTGTTGTAGTCTTCCTTTGACCAGAACAGATCCATTAGGCGGCCTAATGGCAGTCTTTATACAAATGACATGGGTTCCTCAATGAGGGATGTTACACTACCGTAAGGAGCACCAGAAAAGATGCTTAAGAGAAGAACCTTCTTCAGGAAAAACAAATGAGACTAGGTATTCATCTTATTTCCATTCATCAGCCTCTGGATGTTCAAATAAATGCATAATGGTGTACCACTTTATATGCCCAAGGAAAAAAAAATATGGCGGAAGCAATAATGAACTGTATGTCAGAGTAATTACCTCTGGGAGCAGTCCGAACAACTTCAGAATTGGTCAATACGGGCTTTGTGTTTGCGAGTGAAATAGGTGTCAATGGAGGCGAAGCAGCTTCTTCAGCCTTCTCTTTATTAGTCTCCAAGAGCTTGGCCACGTGTAAAGCCATTGCCCTTTGACCACTTGAAGGTATAGAGAAGCTGCGAGGGACAGTCTGAGGAGGCATGGGTAATGGAGATGCTGCATTTGATGGTGTCAAGGGTGTTTTGTTCGTCATAGATATGTCTTGACTTCTGCCCAGGGGAGCTGAATGGCCAACTAAAGGAAGCATTTTGGTACTGGATGTGCCGAATTTTGGGGGTCTAGGAAGTTCATGCAGCTCACTTATTTTCGGGGATGACAAAAGTGGAGGTGAAGCACTTGGAGATACTTTAGGTGGTGAAGATGTGGGTAGCGGGACACGTGAAAGCATCCCAGGCACGAGCCCTGGGTGTTCCATTGATGTTATGGGGCCGCTGGAAGATAATGATGGTTTCGTTGACCATGATTTACTAGGTATTGGACCAGAGTAAGCATTCCGTCTTGGTTTCTTAGTATCTGCGGTACGTGGATCATATTGTGGCAGCGAGAACCCCTCGGCCAAAGGAGGGGGTAACTTGTTGGACACACTGTTAATGTTGCTCTCTTTGAGAACTGATTGTGCTTTTATGCTGCTCAACCCCAACAGCTTATCATCTCTTGAATCTTTTTCGTACTTTCTCGGTTCCAAGGGTGATGAATACCATAAATTATGAGCACTACTCATGCTTGCACGTCTTTCGCTGGGAGCTGGATTACTTAATCTCGCAGGTATTGTACTCTTAGCATCAAGAGGTGTGGGAAGAACATACGTGTGAAATTTTCGTGATGCTGATGGTCGCAGTTGCCTTATCCTTTCAGCTGTGTCATACATTTTCTCTGGGAAAATTGGAGCAGAATGACTGCCTGTTTTGGGTTCCCTATGGAATGTTTGAAGATCAGGATAGCTTCTGTCGATATTCTCCTGCAGATACACAGAGTCAGAAATCTGCAAGCCTAATGAATAGTTTGCTATGGCCAGTGATAAAAGATACAGTCCTGATACTGAGCAAAATATGCTTAGGGTAATACATAGAATACACTTGAGAAATATTTGGAATGTCCGTGTTATTCAGTAGAGATACATTTGGTCTCCTGCTTACACGCATACACTCCATCTAACGTTTTCTCGAATATATCCAAAAAAACAACAGAATTCTAACCTGTGCAGTATCATCTATCGACACTTGAGGAAGAAGAGACATGTCCACTTGGTCCAGCTACATGATCAAATTTTTTTGAAGATTGTTATTCATGATCATAAACATGATACAAGCTAAATACGCATAACAAAAAAAAAATCAATGTCATTGTGAGATTCTCACCTCCATTGAGTTCCTTGATGCGGAAACATCCAGCCTATGATCATTTTGCCCATAGTCAAAACTCAGCTCGCCGTCATCATTACCATCATAGCCTTGGCCATCATCGTCGTAGCCATCCTCTCCATCATCATCCTCTAGGCCACTGAATTGGTAATCAATATGTTGTCGTTCAGTCACCGATCTTACTTGTGGGTCTACTGCCTCAAGGGATTTTAGTCCCTTGCTAAAGAAATTCACCTGCTCCAAAAAATACATAAAAGAAACTTAATAAATATAACACAAAGAAAGTGATGAGCAAGTAGAACATGCAATCTAGGCATCTGAAATTTGCTAGAAAGTAACCTGTGCAGCATGATGCCGAGCCGCCTGTGTAAGGAGACTCCGGGTCTGCCCTTGCTTCAATGATTTCAACCGGAAGACGAATAAAGTTGCCTCCTCATCATATTCTTCATGAGCCATTTGCAGCTGCTGCGATGAAAAGGTCTCACCCTTAGAAGTTTTTGACTTCCCCTTTTCCCTATGTGCAGCCAACATGTATTCATACACATTTCTGCACGGATTAAAAACATAAGATTAAATGTTAAAGAAACCATAAAAGATGTAGACAGAAAAATAGAGAAGAAAGATAGAAACCTTTTTTCATCACACTGCCGTTTCATTTCCTGCACCAGCAAATGTAACAAAAACACATTAGAATAAACTCAACATAGTAGTGACCAGAATCAGACTTCTAATTATCACAAGAGTGTAAATGCGGAGTAACCACGTCATGCACTGAAGTTGCACGGAGAACGAAGTACGAACCTCCACTGTTCTTAGCTCGTTGAGAAGCGACTCTGACGGTGTTGTAATTGTCTGGAAAATATGAGACCGCTGGAGGGTGAAAAGATATAGGTTAGCGAACCAGATCAAGGAGTTCTTTACAGAATAACTACATGACTATGTTCGGTGTATAGCATGGAAAAAAGGACTCACATAGCTATCAACGAGTTTCTGAAGTTCAAACTGCACTTTTCCCAGCATTAAGAGAGCTCTACCTACAGCCGAGTGACTTGATTAGAGGAGAATTGAACAGAAGTTATGATACTTCCACAACCAGTAAGCATAAAGTCACCAATTACTATTCACTTACCACTTTCTTCATCATCATTTAATGCAGTCTTCTCAAGTAGACAAGTACCCATTTCCCGTAAAGACTCGGAGAACTCTGGAAGAGAAAAAGGTGCCGTTGGATGAATCAAAATATATATTCTTTAAGTGTAGATAGTGAGGTACAAAATTAGAAGTTAGAAGATAAATCTACGATCATGTACCCAAGTACTCGTGTATAACAATGATTAGAAAAGTTGATATTGTTCAAAACTAATCTAAAGTAAGAATAAAACTGCCTATACGAGGAGTTTCTCAAAATGAGAAATAAATAAACAATCAAGTTTACCATATGCGCTATTTGCTGTGGCAGCAGCTGCAGAAAGTAAGGTATCATAGCAATTTCTCATGTCAAGCATGTCCTGCAAAAATAAAACCAAATTGAGTAAAAATTTGAACCTTGGCAATTTAAAAAGAATAATGATTACCACTTCAATATAGCAAAGAGAGAGCCCCGTAAAAGGAGCCAAGCGACCTAGTATCTAGAGACGCAAGCTTGAATTGAAAAAGAGGCCATTTGAACATTTTAATATATGCTGAAGGCCACAAACAACTGGAGTCTAACGACCATAAACCCCTTATAGATTTCCACGAAGAAGGCATGAAAGACATATCAAACAGTTCCTTTCATGCCTCATACTGTTGAATGATGCTATGTCCAGATATTCAATCGTGATATATGCAGTCCGATGAGGAAACAATTGGAAGTAATTTGCTACAACAGAGCATACACTTTTCATGTTTCATCACATTGTCATTGTCATACTCTGATTCTCGTACATTTCATCTTTCAACCTCAACTTCAACAGATTTGATTGAACTTTGCATATTTATCCTTACTTTTAAATCAGTAAGCTACTTACTGATATACATTGCTTACTGACGAAGATGATATTCAGCTTGCAATAATCCATTACATTTTCCTGAGTCAAATGGAGTATTCATGATCAAAATTTCCTCCGGTGGACCAGACATTACTTTCGGAGCACCAGCAAGATACTTATTCTGATCTATCTTGAGTAATATCTATATCTATGTCAATTTCGAAGTTCCTGATTTTGCACTCATGTATTCAAGGTAACCAAGAGGAGTCTATCCTAGTATCTAAATCCTACTCACAAGGTACATCTTTTCATGTCAGACCAGCCTTTAGCGTCTTCATCAATAAATCGCCACAAAACTATAGTTTCTGGAATAACCAACTTACAAACACTACATTGCACGTGGTTCGTTTCGTTTCATGACATAAACTGATAGATTGTAGAAGTGGAATGAGCCAATAGATGTGGAACTAATTGGCACACCTTATCCAAAAGTTTTAAAGCGAGAATGAATCAACTTCCAGAGTTGTAACCAAGTAACCCAAATTGGCAATCAAAATCATAACTGAGCAGCAATTTGGCAGATACACCAAATTCTATAGTATGTTATACGTACATGATCCAGATACAGCTCTAGTAACTCCTGTAACTAACAATACTTAACCTAGAAATGAAAATCTAAATCTAAATCCAAATTCTCAACTTAAAAACTACACTTAGTTCCAACAAATTTCCTGAATACACTGTGCATTTCAACCCCTTCGTGACTTTTAACATATAATCTAGACAAAAACAGCTGAATCAGTCAGGGAAACCCTAGAATTTTACAGTTTTCGTAACAAATTCATGTGGTTCCCAATTATCAAATCGAAAACCTAAAAAAAAAAAATAGAGAGAGAGAGAGAGTAGAGTACCTGAGAAGCTTGTGCAAGTTCATCTAACTGAGCAGAAGGATTAAGAAGATCTCTCTTATCTTTGCCATCATGTCTATGATGATGATGCAGTGCAAATCCTTTCAGTTTCTTCAATGAAGACTTCATCCTCCAAAAATGCCTCAACAAACCCTAATAATCTCTTCAGAGATTTTGTTTCCCCCAAAATCTAAATCAAATTTTACAAAATGAAAAACCCTATAAAGAAAAAAAAGATAAAATTCAAATCGATTTGTTTGAGTTGGTGAACAAAATCAGGTCAAAAATGGAACAGAGAGATGAGGGGAAAACAAGAGAAATGATGATTTTATTTGACCAGAGAAAGAGAGAGAGAAAATGGAAAATGAAGAAACTCAAAGATTGCTTTTGTTTTTCCTCTTTTTTCTGTTATTGAATTATTTTATTTTTATAAAATAATGTAGATTAGCAATTTAAAGAGATAACCAAAATGTTGACCAAAAAATTCTTGATGGTATGGGATCTTTGACGAACCCTAAAATGTAGACCCCCCATCACAATTCAGCTTGGCTTAGCCTACACTAGCCCCTAGCCTGACCCAACATCATTTAAGTTGGCTACCGGTTTTGACTTTCCACATGAGGACTACGGCTGAACAACCTGGTCAAGAAAAAAGTTAATGGTATCATTTACGTCGCTTACGTGATTGATGAGATCTCGGAATTCGACCGAACAGGAAAATAAACATGAAATATTTTTATTTTTAAACTTCTAACCATTTATGAAATATATTATTCCATGAAACTAGCTGGAAGTCTAACAAGCTAAGCTCCAACGACATACTATTATATTAATTGAACAGGTTGTTGTGTTAACCTACTAGCGAGCCTCATGGATAACCTAGTCAAGGGAGCCGAAACGGTGGGAGGGGCTGAGATTGTGTCACAAGGGAGCAAATTAACACTACCTTCCATGTTAATTCCTATAATATTACGCCATTGGGGACTCGAACCTGGGACCTCCTGGAACGCATTAAACTTTGGGAAACGGGAATGACCAGCTGAGCGCATTAAACTTTGAAATAAAAATAATAATTTGAAATTTTGGTTTAAGGCAATCACTTCAAGACACGAAAATGGTGTAATTTTATGTATGTTTTCCCTTGACTGGTCATTTGGGTTGAACCATATACACACTCTCATGGTATAAGGAGTCATTCGTTCCTAATAGTAAGCTGGCATCCTTCAAAGTGTCTGTCGATCTCCAACATATATCAAATTCAGATTCAAACTCAGTGAACATGTCTGATAAGAATGTGCCTCTTGGATGTACTGAATTCTGCATCTTTGGAAGGAAAAGTAATCTCTATTCAATGGGTATATTTGCTGGTAGTAAAGATCATTGAATTTCATCCCAAATAGGTTTATGTTTTTTTCCCAGTCGGACACTAGAACATAAAGTTATGAGTAATTCTAGACCCACCGAATAATCCGTCGAGATTTCTCCCGAGAGAAAATCGTGCGGTAGTTACCTAATGATTCTATCATTGGGATTATAATGATGGAAAGTGGGCCCCAGCAGTTGTGAGAGACGGTGTAAAATACAGGATTTAAATCTCGGTACACCAAGAGTTTCCGTAAAGTTACGCCCCTTCGAAGTCAAGCACAGAGTTATAGTTTAAGAAAATCTCCAACATTCCCCATCATTTTCTGAAAACTGTGAAAAAAAATACAAAACAGACTGCATCACTAAAGTGACTTCGCACGTACCCTTTCTAGATCAAGCCACAGTAATTCATGCAGACGACAAACACACAATCGATTAGACTAAGTATCATCGTAGAAATTAATATATAAATGAAAGTAGCTTTTGATGAAAGTAGCTTTTGGCTTTCAACTTTCACTTAGTACAACGTATTCAAAGTTCATGTCCTGAACCAAGGACCCTATTCGATTGAACCGCGGTAATTACATATACCAATCCTCATTGGAAGACTGTAATTTAATCTCATGGAAAGCGGCCTCACTTTATTGCTCATATATATGTCAGTCCTTCAATAAGTGATTTTGTGAGTCACTTCATTATACAAACTAATTGGATTAACAATTTAATCCAGCCTCATACATGCAGAAATTTGTACACTAAAGGTTTTTGAAACGAGATATATATATATGTGAAATACTTTAATGTATCGATCTCTAATATCATGCACCAACTTGTTGATACCCTTTGTAATTATTTTATATTTTCAAAACTTAAGTAGGGTTCATGTTGTAGTATGAATCTACATAGACCTAAATCTCATTCATGTGAGACTAAAATCCATGTTATGGCGGCACCACCCAATGTAAATATCCAACTTGTGTTGGATTTTGAGTTATATTCAATATTTTCCAAGTTGCATTACTATAACCTTTAAGTACAGTGAATTCCCCTTGGTAACGCGTAGCATAATTCATTGTCCCCTTCAAGTATCCAAGTACCCTTAAAACTGCATCCCATGTTCTTTACTTGGATTACTAGTGAAGTGACATAATAATCTTATTGCATACGCAATATCAGGTCTTGTGACGTGCATAAGACTCTTAATTAAACTAACATATTTTAACTGGTTATCTCCATTACCAGTATATTTCATCAATTTGGCACTAGGATTTACAGGTGTGTTGGCAATATTACAAAGTAATTGTAATTTCTTAAGATACTTTCAATATGGTGAGAATGTATCAATGAAATTGACCCCTATTTTCTCACTATCTTTATTCCTAAGATCATATTCGTTTCATCCAAATCCTTATTATCAAAATTGGATTCAAGAAACTTTGTTGTTTTTTTCACGCATTCTGTAATATTTGGTTAACATAAGCAAATGAAAATACACATTTCATTCAGTAAGTTCTCAAACTCTCTTTAAAAAATTCGAAACATTTTCAATCGCCATAGGTAATAAATATCATTGCTTGGAAAATTTCGAAACGATCTTGAAACAAAGATAATTCATGAACAATAAATTGTTCTTAACCAAGATTGTTAAGGATCTATGCTTGAATCATTTGGATAGTTTTATCAAGACAAGCTTGACTCAAAGCTTTTGCATTGCAATATTAAATCTACTAAAATCATACTAGTCTCGTAATATATAATGGTAAATATTGTGAGTAAATAGGATGGTTCAGTCTTCACATAACTCCTTGTAAATGAAGTTCTCCAGATGTCTTTGTTTGTTCTTCAGTCTTCAATCTTCGAGGTTTATTCAATGATGTTTGATTCTCAACTTACCATGCTCCAATCTTAACCCAAGACTTGACTTTAATAGAATAGAAATCAAGATATGGTTTTGTACATCTAACATTAACAACAAGCTTGAGACAACAAAACTTGTGAGCTTGATTGAGCAGTGCTCTAACACCCACATTGTCGAATAAATGCATTGGCTAAGTTGGGACGGTATCGGTGAAAGATTGGGTCATTACAACAGGAACCACGAAAGTTCTTGTTTCTTGCATGAGGGAGTACAACTCAACTTTGTGCATAGAGAAATAAAACTGCCAATCGTTTCATCAAACAAACATTTTAATCCAAAGTTGTCTAACTTTCAATTGTCGAAGCAATTTACTATCAAAGAGGGTGCCCACAGTACTAGTGTAACACCCGCACTTCTAGCATGGCGCATGCTAAAAGATGCGCCATGGCATGAGATGAAGCTTCATCCAAATCTTCCGTTGCTTGGTAAGCAGTAGATTGGCTTAAGGCCAATATCGCGTCAAAATGGCGCACCATGTTTGGCATTTGGCTAAGGTCCAAATCTCGCATCAAATGATGCATTAGGCCAGTTGAGTAGGTGGCCTTGATCTTGCAGCATAATCATTGCGCATTATAAAGGCTATTGGCCTAGAACCAATATCGCACAATCATTGTGCATCATGCCAGAGAGGGCTGGGCGGACGAGTGTTGCGTAATCATTGTGCATCAGGCCAGAGAGGCCTGGCCGAACGAGTGTTGCGCAATCATTGTAAGCAATCATTCCCAATGAACACAACCATTGCGAATTAACGCAATCCTTGCGAATGAACAATGAAGCAGGCATGTCAATATGGTCCCCTTTCCATACTTGTAGAAATTCCATTAAGACATATATAGGGAGGGGTACTTGGTTGAAGGTGCATATGCGGACTATGTACCAAGTAAGTTTCATAGCTTAACCGGAAGAGTATAAATGATGCTTAAGGCTCATTTATAGTTGCGTAGCCTTGCAAAAAGGGCATTTGATGCTTAGGAATCACTATGTCATATTGCAGACCCGATGATGCATAATCATTGTGCATCTTGACGGAACGGCCTATACGGACCAGGCCATTACCATTATTGCTAGGTCACAACCTTGCAAACGAGTATGGCTTAAGTTGTTGTCCCTTCGTGGATGACCTAAGGTTTGTGCTTGATCCCTTTAGAGTGGGGAAGGGTACGTAGGCAGCCGCAATGAGTTGCAGCATTGTCGGTCCAGCACTTTGTCGCTCATATCATCTAATTGTGAGATGATTGCGACATTCTGGCCTCTCATATCATCTGGCTTGGTAGCTCGATGCAAGAGATGATTGTGGCCAAACTTGATGAGGTAAGTTGCATTTCATTCACTGGATGCTCATACTTCCTATCAAGGCGTTCGAGATAGGCTAAAAACCCGAGTGTCGTATTTATCTCAAGAAAAGTCCATTTTGATGGGAAACGGCTCAAAGATCAAGACATTTCGATCTACAAATCCACATGGTCACCAGAATTTAGCCAAATTCCATCGTTTAGGGCCTCAAAAAGCCGTTTTTGTCGTTTTAGGAAAGTTTTTGTTTTCTTAATAAACCCTTGGCGGAACAAGGGTAAGTTGGAACGGTGTGGAAGCTAAGTCAGCGGAATCATACTCCACGAGCATGCTTGCAAAGGCAGATGAACGTGCATTTGCCTAGGCATGAGGCCCGGATCGTAGCTTCATCAATGGTGCAGTGGGGAGATTACGGCCTGCGGGGAAACGCGCCAAAGGCGTAATTTTCCGGTCCGTCACAGTTGGTATCAGAGCAAGTTCCGAGATAACACTAGGGACTGTGCGTAATGGACTCGTTAGCGAGTATTTCCTTGAAGGAAATTCTAAGTTGGTTGATAGGCCAACTTATGCGCAAGTTGGTAGGGTAGGCCAACACTTGTGCGGCAAGTATAGACTTTGCTCAGTACTTTGCCACTGCTTGGCCTAATCTAGGCACTTGACCACCGGAGACTATCTGGGGAAGTTAGATGGTATCCATCATACTATGGCATTTGGGATGATCACCCCGCACCCATCTGGGACGGAGTATGATGCCATGCTAACATCTGACAAAACCTACAGACATGCCGTCTGGGGCGGTAAGTTAGCATTCCGGGGGAGTAAACGGTTGGGGATGGTGAAAGACCGGTGAATCCAACTACTCTGGCACTGGGCCACACAATACTGCAGAAAGAATGGCTTGTCATGTTGGATTTTGCCAAACTGTTGGCAAACGGCACTGTGAGCTTTGAGGATTCCTGAGTGTTTGGTATGGGATGAGTGTTTGAGGAATCCGAACCCTAGTCTGGTTGAGTTTCGGGGACGAAATTCTTTAAAGGATGTAATAATGTAACACCCGCACTTTTAGCATGGCGCATGCTAAAAGATGCGCCATGGCCTGAGATGAAGCTTCATCCAAAACTTTTGTTGCTTGGTAAGCAGTAGATTGGCTTAAGGAAAATATCGCGTCAAAATGGTGCAATATGTTTGGCATTTGGCTAAGTGTCAAATCTCGCATCAAATGATGCATTAGGCCAGTTGGGTAGGTGGTCTTGAGCTTGAAGCGTAATCATTGTACACTATGAAGGCTATTGGACTAGAACCAATATCGCACAATCATTGTGCATCAAGCCAGAGAGCGCTAGCCGGACGAGTGTTGCATAATCATTGTGCATCAGGCCAGAGAGGGTTGACCGAATGAGTGTTGCGCAATCATTGTACGCAATCATTTCCAATGAACACAATCATTGCGAAGTAACACAATCATTACGAAGTAAAACAATCATTGCGAATGAACAGTGAAGCAGGCATGTCAATATGGTCTTCTTTCCATACTTGTAGAAATTCCATTAAGACATATATAGGGAGGGGTACTTGGTTGAAGGTGCATATGCGGACTATGTACCAAGTAAGCTTCATATCTTAGCCGGAAGAGTATAAATGATGCATAAGGCTCATTTATAGTTTCATAGCCTTGCAAAAAGGGCATCGGATGCTTAAGAATCACTATGACATATTGCGGACCCGATGATGCATAATCATTGTGCATCCTGACGGAACGGCCTATACGGATCAGGTCATTACCATTATTGCTAGGCCACTACCTTGCAAACGAGTTTGGCTTAAGTTGTTGTCGCTTTGTGGATGAACTACGGTTTGTGGTTGATCCCTTTAGAGTAGGGAAGGGTACGTAGGCATCCGCAATGAGTTGCAGCATTGCCGGTCCAGCACTTTATCGCTCATATCATCTAATTATGAGATGATTATGACATTCTGGCCTCTCATATCATCTGGCTTGGTAGCTCGACGCAAGAGATGATTGTGGCCAAACTTGATGAGGCAAGTTGCACTCCATTCACTGGATGCTCATACTTCCTATCAAGGCGTTCGACATAGGCTAAAACCCGAGTGTCGTAATTTAGCTCAAGAAGAGTCCATTTTGATGGGAAACGTCCCAAAGATCAAGACATGTTGATCTACAAATCCGCATGGTCATCAGAATTTAGCCAAATTCCATCGTTTAGGGCCTCAAAAGGTTGTTTTTGCCGTTATAGGAAAGTTTTTGTTTTCTTAATAAAAAAACCTTCGCGGAACAAGGGTAAGTTGGAACAGTGTGGAAGCTAAGTCAGCGGAATCATGCTCCATGAGCATGCTTGCAAAGGAACATGAACGTGATTTTTCCTAGGCATGAGGCCCGGATCGTAGCTTCATCAATGGCGCATCGGGGATATTATCGTCGGCGGGGCAACGCGCCAAAGGCGTAATTTTCCGGTCCGTCACAACTATAATATCAGGAACTATGTAAATAAAAGAAACCCACATTCCTTTTGTTACTGGTTCAACCGATGTTAGTTCAACATTGCATTTACCTAATGTGTTTACAGTTTCAAAGTTCAATTACTTCTAAGTGAAGAATGAAGAAAACTTCTCACGACTAATGGAGACTCTTTCTAACGAGTTCACAACAATAATAACCTTATATATGATATGATTATTCATAAAAGAAAGCTTATTTATTTTATGAAATGCACCCCAAAGTCAGCGTTTCATTTAGTAAAAGTGGGTTTCCCCATAACTTTACATGTTTTAATTGGTTAACCATCCATAAGGAGTGAAAAACACAAAAATGGTCAAATAAGGGAAGTTATTGTACGGGAAGAGCATGTAAGGAAAATTTGTAAAATTTGAAGATGAAAAGCCGAACAAAGTTGTGAAACTCAATTTTTATGGTTTCAGAACTAAGCCTATCATTTACTGTCCCTTATTAGGTGACTTATCCATTTTAAACTTTTATCCTTTCAAAAGCTGAGCTTTATAAATAAACAAGATCATAATGGATTATTATTGTTAAAATAATCTAAAATTATTCTTTCAATGGATTATTATTATTAAATATTATCATAATCAATATATATAGTTTGATAGTTTTAAGTGTTTAAATTTTTATTACTCCTGTAAGCAATAATAATGGATTATTATTATTATTATTGTTAAAATGATTGGTGTTTTAAAATAACGCGCAGTTGGAAGAAATGGAAACTAATTGGAGGATATGATAATAAGGGAAAAAGGGATTTAAGTAGTCTTTCATATATTTTAATAAAGTCATCCCCTATCCATATATTTTAATAAATTCCTAATCTACCTCTCACTATTATGTTTAGTGGTTAATTATAATTATCAAAGTTATTATATTGTTTTATAAATGATTAGTATAAATCATAATCACTTCATCTGGGTGAGAGTAGAAGGAAAATCTTTTAGGCAATAGGAATTTGGTTAAAATGAGTGTTGATAATGAACAAAAAGATGTCTCTGAGTCTTGTGGACAATGATCGTAAGTTGAATCTTCAGTTGATCTTGCATTTGCCATTGTCACACCAAAAAAACAGAGTGGCGGCATATATGAAGTATGAATGCCATGCCGGCAACCTTCTTACCGGCGGGGTCTTCATAGTTTTAGCCATGCTGAAAATGTTACAAAATTTACAAAAAATGGGTACTTCCAAATTACCGTACCAACACTGTAAGTTATGCATCATTTTCCGGCATTGAATACTTGTCAATTAACTACGCCGACATAATTTTTCGGCATGGTCTTCATCATTTTTGGCATGGTCTTCATAACTAATACAATGCCAACCATGTAAAAAGAAATCAGAAGCACATTCATCACTTCTGGCATGGTCTTCATAACTAATATATATACTGGCGGTCTAAAAAAAATCATTTTCAAAGTGAAGAGCCGGCAGAGAAGGAGTAGAAAATTTGAAAGGGAATGAGAAATATTTAGGTTTAATTTAGTTTTTATTTGTTTTAAGGGGTAGTTTAATATTTCCGACCTTAAAGAACACCCCTTAGCAGAAACTATCAGACGGGATATTAGTTTATATCCCCCAATTGCGCGTTCTTTTAGAATGCCTTCTAACTATATAAAATTGACAAATATACATGGTATAGTTTGAGAGATGAGGAGGATCAATGGACAAGGTTAGACAAGATTTGCATCATTTTCTCCCAAACGATAATGAATTTAAGTTAATATTTTGATGATATGTTCATCTTATAAGACTATATATTCCTACAAAAAAAATGAATGCAATTCGAGATAGCAAACCTCACCATTTACCGATCTTAATTTCAACCGTTAACTTTGAACGGTTAATATTCAAAGGGGTAGATGATCGCTTTATATAAGAGTGATATTTTTAGGACAGGTGCTTTCACAAATTAGAAATAAGACATATATCGCGCATGTTCTCATATGTAAAAAAAAATGATAAAATGAAAAATGAAAAAGAAAAAAAGAAAAAGAAAAACTCTACGATTAACATACAATAGAATTTCCCTGTCAGGAATTTGTAGAGGGGTAATACAAGTCGGCTGTTTTAACCGGAGAAGCAATGCAAAAACTCCTACCCTCCAATGATGTCACCAGTATGTTTCACGAATGGAATGACCATTAACGCTCTATTTATGAGACGGCTACAATGTATTTTGCAAACATAAAATTATACAAATAGTTTGACTTTTGATTTGGATAATTAAACTGTTTGACTTTCTTTTCGCCAAATGTCAGCGGGTACATACAATTAACAAATAGATAGACGGAAATACATACAAATGCTTGTAATTTGGCAAGGATTATGAGGAGATTAGCTGTGGTCGGCTTCAACTTATAGCTACGGCTTGGTCAGCTGGCTGTGAATGTCGATATCATACCAGGGCAAAACGTAGGGACAGTGAACGGTGAGAAAATGTGAACGAAACCGTCAAAGTCATATGCGGGGAAAACAAACGAGGGGCCTACCAATTTGGCTTCGGGAACAAATATCCCTCTTACGTCTACTCATGCATCGATTCAAAGTTCAACTCTTTCACTACTTTGGTGGGGTCACCCCGGTTTTTGCCTTTGTTTTCCTTATGATGTCTCCCATCTCTGATTATGATAGCCATCTTATTTCAATTTTTCGATGTTGCGTTTTTAAGGTATAGGGTTTGGGTCTGTTCCGGCTAACACTGGGAACTGAAACCGAACAGGGGAGCCAGACATCTGATTAGGGGAGCAAAAGAAATCCATGAGGTGCAAGTAAGGTGAAATGAGCTTGGAACATTTTTCAAATTTTAGGCTTTGAAGTCAGGTGGGTAGGGTGTGCAGTTGTACACCCTTGCTATATACACTGATTCCGCCCTTAAAGCCAAAATCAAATCTAATTATAACAATCAAGTCGTGTTCATAATGTTTTAGTTCTTGATCAATGACGGAAAGACTAGATATGATAAAATTGTCAGATAGGATGTTAATGGGCACTAAATGTGTGTTTGGATACGTAAATTGTGGTTCCCAAAATTTGTAATTTTAATGAGAAATCAAGCAAATTCTTGACATGTTTGACAATTTAATGAAAAACCTTCTGATTTATATAAATTTCATGTGTTAATTGGATACTTGTAATCCCTTCTTCTAGATAATAATAACTTTTCATGTGTTATTTTCACGACATGTTCAATTAGTGTAGTAGTACGCTGTTGGAGCTGAGCTTGTAGGGCTTCCAACTAGTTTCTTGGGAGAATGCTCTTTATTCACAATAATAATAATAGATTTAATAATAATTTAGAAACGAAAAATGATAATAATATTAAATACTGTAGACACTATACCAAATCATAATAATGTAAAAAGAAATGAAAATAATATTAACTATTCAAAGATGAAGGCTTAGATATCTACACCATGTCGGATACTAAATACTACTGCTACTTGGCTTCCTGTATGCAAACTCAGTTGCTACAAGATACAATTCTGCGCATCTCCAATATCAGTGGTCGTAGCCTCAGTTTTTTCAACAGGCCGTAGATTCCCGCACACATGTATGTGGTATGAACCTTTCTACACCTTGCATTGACGATACCACTGTCCTATACTTCGATGCAATAAAAAAGGAGATGTTAACTCGATACCACATGTTTCAACGCGATACAATCCTCTGGAAGTGCAACAAGATCTAGCACACTCAAGACTATTTGCTACATGTCCATGTAATGGGTTAAACCAAAATGGCCTCGCCAATTTTGTTTTATCCTTTGTTACAGGCTAGGTATCCCCTTTTTGTAGAAGGCATCCCCTATCCTTGTTGCCATAAAGAGATTTATATCTATGGGATCATATCTTACATTGCTCATGTGATGTTGGTCTTAAATTTCGACATGATCTCATTCGAGATACGCTAGCTGATTTGTGTTTCCGTGCAGAAATTCCGGCGAGAAAAGAAGCGGTTCTAGGTTTCTTTGCGCACGATGGCGGGGAACTCAGGACTGCAAATATCTTGGTATATGATTGGGATAATGGTCTTGATATGTGTTTGGATGCTACTTTGGTTTCGCCTTTTGCGGGTTATGGTTTACATGCATTTACACGAAGGCTTGTTGTGTCCAATGTTGTAGCTGGAAAACGTACCGAGTATTTTGATAAATGCAGGTCTTGTGGATACGATTTCGCCACGTTACCTTTTTCGACGTTGGGTGGACTTGGAGATGACATTATATACTTTTTGAAGAGAATGGAGTACTATATCGTTGGCAATGACACTAACGTCAAAATATGACGTATCCTTTTTCATAAAATAGGGTTAGTCATTCAAAAGGGGGTCGGTGTCCAGCTAGTGGCTAGACTTCCGGAAAAGTTCTTGTAAATTCTTTGCTGACGTTTTTTGCATTGTTTAAAAAAATATATATTATAATAAATAAATGAACATAAATAATAATGATAATGAAAATAAAATATAATAACATATTCCGCATGTTTTTAAAAAATAGGCTGGTTTGTGTGCAAATTTACACACAAACCAACCTATTATTTAGAAACATAGGGAGTACATGATAATAATATGTAAAAATTAAATAAAAATAATGAAAATGAAAATGATAATAATAAGAAGAACGTATTATTTATCTTAAGAGTACTGAACTTGAACTGAGAGAGAAGCCAACCTGGCAATCCAATTCCGATCAACAAAACTTGGAGGGATGGTTCGCCTCGAAAAGAAATATATAGGGGACAATTATTACTTATATTTTCATCTGACAACATGATGACCTTTGATCTCATTTTTCATACAAAAGTCTTTCAGTAAGAGCAAGTCTGAAAAAGCGGGGGTCTAACAACCTCACCCAATATTTCGCTTAGCAATATGTATGGACTAACTCCAATATACTTTCAAGAGAGTCAACTAGACAGTCATACTCAATCTTAAGAAAAGTATATCAAAGAGTTATATCTCAATCTCTCAATTCAATCTGCAATCAAACAAATAATAATTTGCGGTCCTGATTGAATATAAGAAAGATAACTTGAACGGTACCAAAGACCAATGTTCAAGGATCAATCAATTTCAATCAACAATAAAAGGTTGGATTTACCAATTGATCGATTCAACGTACAACCTGTGATATTTCAATTATATAACAAAATATAATGCGGAAAAGAAATAACACAGACACCAGAAGTTTTGTTAACGAGGAAACCGCAAATGCAGAAAACCCCCGGGACTTGATCCAGATTGAACACCACACTGTATTAAGACGCTACAAACACTAGCCTACTACAAACTAACTTCGGTCTGGACTGTAGTTGAACCCCAATCAACCTCACACTGATTCAAGGTACAGTTGCGTTCCTTACATCTATGATACCAGCAGGATACTATGCACTTGATTCCCTTAGTTGATCTCACCCACAACTAAGAGTTGCTACGACCCAAAGTCGAAAACTTGATAAACAAATTTGTCTCACACAGAAAAGTCTATAGGAATAGAATCTGTCTCCCACAGAAATACCTACGAGTTTTTGTTCCGTCTTTTGATAAATCAAGGTGAACATGAACCAATTGATATACCGGACTTATATTCCCGAAGAACAGCCTAGAAATATCAATCACCTCACAATAATCTTAATCGACTAGCGAAACAAGATATTGTGGAATCACAAACGATGAGATGAAGGTGTTTGTGACTACTTTTCTATCTTTCCTATCGGAGATATAAATCTCAAGCCAATCTTATGATTGCACTCAATCACGATAGAAACAGCAAGATCAGATCACGCAACTACAGAGAAAATAGTTGGGTCTGGCTTGACAATCCCAATAAAGTCTTCAAGTCGTTAACCTACAGGGTTTCGTGAAAAACCTAAGGTTCAAGGAGAATTGACTCTAGTTTATGCAACTAGTATCACACATGAGTTGTGGGGATTAGGTTTCCCAGTTGCTAGAGTTCTCCTTTATATAGTCTCCAAATCAAGGTTTGGAATCCAAGTTACCTTGGTAACAAAGCATTCAATAGTCAACGTTGGATGAAAGCCTGATTAGATTCAAGCTAATATCTTTCAACCGTTAGATCGAACTTAGCTTGTTATACACAAATGAAATGTAACTTCATTTAAGTTTGGGTAATCGTACCTAAACGTGTACACTTAGTTGGTTCAACAATAGTTAACCAATAGTTAGCCATATGAGCACTTTCATATTCATCTTCACCATAACTAGTTCAAATGACTCAAATAAACTAGTGTAGATGGGGCAAAACGAGTTGCTGGTTTTTACGGAATTGACAAGACGACCGTGCGGAGGAAACTCCTTGAACCGAGCGAACTGTTAAACCTCACACATATGCACTGCAAGAAGGGATTGCTTTGAATTCGAGATATCAATATGTAGGACTCCGGACTAAACCAAGACAATGGTCGTTCCAGAGTCAATTCGGTCACAAGAGATGATGGGTCGATCTGTAGGAGGGAAGCTGAGAAATGTGTGAGATCCATGGTGATCGAAGATTGTATGTGTGTTGTGTATTCTTTGTAAAGGAATAAAATAAGCTCTGATTGATTGAACTTGATCCGTTGAGAATAATTGCTCAGACGTTGAGTTGTTAATCTCGTGTTGTCTGTTCGACCAAAGATTGTTCCGTCTTCAATCACGATTCAGAGATTTATTTATATTTCTAGAATTGTAAACACCTTAATCCCATGAAATGTGACAGTTGCTGGAGTCAAAGAGTGGGGAAGTGGAAATCGTGTTAAAACCAGTTGATCATCGTGCGGAGACTTGGTTGATTTTCTACCCCTACTTTGCTAACTCCCTCAACTGATTGCACGACTTGCTCACATTCTCATAGTGTGTATGAACACACGTGCCGTAGACCGCCAGACCAAAACCCTAGTTAATATCCCCCCATGTAACACGATTGATGTCTCGTGATTGTGGAGTCTGCAAGGCAGACGTGTATTTAGTTAGTCAGTTGACTTCATGGGACGATGAGTCATTGTATTGCTGAGTCACGTGATTTGCAAATGTTCTGAGACTCATGAATTGAACGTGTCTGTTGAGACATAGGTATGATTCTCAAGTAAATGTTGATAGTTAAGGTGAGCAAATATTGCTCATTCGATGGATTGTTGAATATTGATAGTTGAACCAATATTCCTTAGTCTGAGCAAATATTGCTCATTTGAGAAAATGTTGCTCGTTTGATGAATTATTAGTAGCAGGACCAAATAAAATTTAAATTTAAAATACTGGAACCGAGTATTAGAATGTTGATCACGGGATCAACGTAAAATTATTAGTGTTTGAATCTGCTCAGAATTATGTTTTGCAGAGCTTTGGATTCGAAACCCTAATTTTGATCAATTACTGATCAATTGATGATTTATTGAAAATCAACCACGGAGTGAAGGAGGGACCGGCTACATGGGATGATGGATCGACCATGTAGCGCCCAGATACTCGAGTGAACAAAATACCAAAGTCTCTTGAAGACTAGTTGGTGGAAGGATGATTAAATGCTGGTCTAATCATTTATTAAAATAATGCTCATCTGAGCCTTAGGTGATAAAACCTAATTAATTATGAAGAGATGAGGGACCGACTAAGAGGTCATGAAACCGGCCCTGGTTGGTCACGGGATCGAATGAAGATCATTCCATGAAATTCCAAGTTGTTTGGAAGGATTCTGGACCTAATACGTGTGATTGTGCAAATTAGGTCAAATTGTGAAAATGCGTGGGACCGGCTCCTTGCAAGCAAAAGAGCCAACCTTGGTCGGTCAAGGTAACATGCTCACGTCGCCAGAGTGTCCGTGTCTCGGTCCTGAGAATTTTTGTATTTTCTGATGTGCGTTTGAGCAACATTTTGAGAAAATATGAAGAAATCAAGGATTTTGCTGAAACTGAGGAAACTTCATAAGACGAAGGAAATAATAATAATAAAATGAAGGAATCATGAAGTGTGGGACCGGATATGGCCAAGGCATGGCCGGCCAGCCAATGAGCCTGGTCCCATGGCACTTTTCCTAATTTTATATTATTTTCATGATTTTAGGGAAATATTATGAAATCAAGAAGTTTGTTGAAACTAAGGAGTTTTTCTTGAATTGAAGGAGTTTTCATGAGATGAAGGAAATAAATAATATTAATAATAATAAAATAAGGTCGTGCGGGACCGGCTTGGGCATGGTCGGCCGGCTAGGTCCCGGTCCCGTGAGTTTTCCCTAATTTTATGTATTAGTTCCATGATTTGAAGGAAATATCATGAAATCAAGGAATTTCATGTGATGAAGGAAATAATAATAATAAAATAATAAGGAATGAAAGGTGTGGGACCGGCCACAACTAGGGCATGACCGGACGGCTAGTAGGCTTGGTTCCGCACACCTTTCCTAATTATTTATTATTTCCAACACCATAAGATTGAAGAGTTTTCTTGAAACGAAGGAATTTTTTTCAAATGAGGGAATTTTCATGAGATCAAGGAAAATAATAAAAATATGATAAAATATAAAATTGGACGTGGGACTGGCGACGACACGACCGGCCGGCCGATGGGCCCAGTCCCCTAGCGCCTTGATTAATATTTTATTATTTATTATTTTCTTCCTATTTTTGCATAGGTTCATCGTTCCTTCGTGTTTTGGAATGCTCGTTCGTGCATTCAGGTGCTCGTTAGTGCATTATTGCTGAGTACACTTGCACCATTTTGGTAGGGGCTTACTCAATAGTGGCTCAGATGCCCGTGTGTTGAATATTTATTACTAACCCATGGAATTCTGCTGGGAGGAACCATGAATTGAAGTAAACAAATATTATGAAAAACCTAGAATATTTTCCAGGGACTCAGTTAATGAATCTAATGATTTACGAATAATTAATTGAGGGCTCTATGCTAGTACGATCGTCTTGGAGCATTAATTATTCAGGAATTGAGTGATATGAGCTTATTGAAGCGTCATATTTCTTTTATATAGTCAGGGAAAACATTATTACATCCTGAAGACGTTATTGCTTTATACTAGCAGGCAAGCTGTCTAGGAGCCGTCCAATCTTTCGATTCTATATATATAAGTAATTACTGAAATTGCTCAGTATTCATGAGATATGACGTTGCCTCAGCTGAGAGACTACACATCTACATATATATTGAGATACAGTATTCTCAGTCAGAGATTCTTGTGGCATGAGCTTTCACGCTTTCGATAAGAGACATGAGCCTCAATACTCATCTGATTGCTGGATCAGGTTCACATACAATTATGGGTTTATGATTTTAGCCCTTGTCGAAAATCCACCATCTACATTAAGTCGCTTGCTTAGTGAGGGACAGTCATGTTCTTCAGTCAGCACTGGATGGTGATTTTCCAGTTACAAACAAAATAAGTAATTGAACTTAGTCGTAAGATAAGATGTTACCAAGTTTTCGATTGTGCGAGCAAACCACGACTTGAACGAAGATCCAAGTGGCACGACAGAGCATCGTCTAATAAGCATAGATTGGTTTTGAACCGCTGATTTTGATGACGGGACCTTGGTCGCTTTAGGATTCACGGGTCCGGGCCCAAAAAGGAAATCCTTGTGAAATTAGGTTTTGGAAATAAAAATTGATATAAAAGGGATTAATCCTTTTTTTTTATTTCACCTACACGACAGATTACCACCTTCCTCCCTTCATCATCTTCACGCTTGATCACAGAGGAAAGCAGGAGAAAAATTTCGCCGGAACTGTTGCCGTCGTCCGACCGTCCGATCACCGTCCGACCATATTCCGGCCGACACCGACAAGGTAAGCGATTTTTTTTATTTTTTTTTCAGAGTTTTATAGTTTGTTCATGAGTTGTTCATCATCATAAAAATAATATGTGTATGTACATACTTTAGGATGTGAGTTTTATGAAAAACCCTTGTTTTAGGAACGTACGTTCGTTCGATCGTTAGTTTAAGAAACTAGTAATAATCCCTGACTTAGGAGATATTTTTTTTATATATAGACCTGTGTCTAGTGAAAAAATTTTGTTTATGAGCTTTTGTGGAAACCAAAACTTTATCTTAAAAAGGTGTGAATTTTCACAAAATCGAAATAAACCCTCGTTTAAAAGACGGACGATAGTACAAAGAAAAAAAAAATTGATAGAGCCGTGAATATTCACGAATTTTTTATGAAACCATGACATGTTCATGGATTATATTTACGTGAGTTCAGTTCACGTGATTTTTTTCTTTTTGAAATTTACGTGAGTAATTCACGTTTTTTTAAATATATATATATATATATATATGTATGAACATATATATATATATATTTTTTGAAAATCAAAGCCTGACTTTGAATAATGTTTAAAGTAAACAATTATTTATGATGAAACATTGTTTAGTTTTCATAATTCTATGGTGAATGTTTACACAATAGAAGTGTTTATGATTTTATGAAAACCTAAGTTTCCCTCTCTTTTGTAGATTACGAAAAAACGAACGAGTTTTGAAGTGTTAACTCTTGTATTACAATCACTACTGTTAGTGGAATCGTAAAAAGGTAAGAGTTAAGAATTACCATTTTCTTAAATGTTTTGCCATGCGCATAATTCCATCATCTTTTCGAAGTTTGCATTTCGTATGGATGATATACTGAAGTAGAATGTTATGTGAATCTTACAGCTACTTCGCAAGGATGTCTGATTCCCAAGCTAATGATGCCTCCAGAGATGATACATTTGTAGATAATGATGTCTCCAGGGGCGATACATGCATGGATGAGACTTCTATTGGCGAAGATGAAGACGAAACACCTGGAATCAAGAAGGTTCCAAACATAGAGGATGCGTTCTTTGTGGATCAAGGGTCCGAAAAACGTCTAAGAACTCCAGCATTTCGTCTTATGATAAATCCTAGAGAGGTTACTCAGAAAAAATTGGTGACTCCTCAGGCAGCCATTCGGTTTTGTCTCGAACGAGGATATTTTTCTGCGTCAATCATTGAATTCAAGCTTTCTCGACGGCCTTTAGAAAAGTTTTCTGGATGGGCGAGGTATATGCTGGGTCTTCCTCGCGTTCGAGCCAAGTTGCATGATGCACAGATAATACGGGCTATCCAAGCTTCTGGAGACTTGTTCATTTTCCATGATGCGCGAGGTGTTGTAGATCTACTTAAGGTTGCACAGGAACCGAACCAGAACCGGTGAACCGCACCAGAACCGGAAAAAAGAAACGGTACCGGTCCGGAACCGGGGAAGGAGGTACATGGAACGGTTCTAATTTTAAGAACCAGTGTCGATTGAGTACAGGGACCGGGTTCTACTAGATTCCCGGTGTGTACCGGACCAAAATTTCCGAATAATGTTGTCCCTTAGATTTCCGTGGATCCTAGACGTTTATGCTACGTATATACAAATTAGTTCTTCTTCTTTCCTTGTTTTTCTTCTGTTCTTCTGAACCAAATTAGTTCTTCTTCGTCGTTCTTAATCAGCCACCTGCAATTGATTCACGCACAACACCAGACAGATTTCATTTCTCTTCTATATCTCCTGTAACAACCACCAACACCAGCTCTAGATCGTACACATCAACCACCACCAATTCTTGTAGTAGAAACCCTAATACCCTTCTGAATCTCATCAATTTCCCCATCAAATTTCCACCAATATCGAATTCATCTCAAACCCTAACTTAATTTCATGGGTTTCATCATCTTCTCGAGTTAGCTGCATCATCTTCATCTCAAACCCATCTCTTGATTCTTTGAAACCCTAACTGAATCTCCACCATTTTTAAAAGCTTCATGAATCGATTCCTTCTTTATCTCAATCACATCTGCTAGTAATTAAATCCATCGTTTCAAAAGAATGGTGTTTGCGGAAACAAGAGGTTCGGGTTTCTAATGGTGTAGCAAGGGTATAGCAAGTCAGTCTTCCAATTTGTGCAATTTGTGTAGCAATGAGCCTGAATCTGTTGAACAGTTTCTCGATCCTCCCAATTTGTGCAATTTGTGTAGCAACTGAGAAGTTCAGAAGAAATGGGAAGATGGTGGTGACTGTTATGACTAGAGTTTAAGAAGATCAGGTAAGGGCTGTTGTTAGAAGGATTTGATTCGATGTTGATGTTAAGAAGTCAGGGAAGGTTGAGCTGTTGTTATAGTCTTGAGATGCAGAGAATGGAGATGAAACTGAAGCAGAGAATGGAGAATGTTTATCTGAAGAACATAATGCAGTTAATGTATTAAGAACATGTTGTTTTTCCTTTGTTTATCTGAGGTTGTGTTTGTTGTGTTGTAAGTATTGTTTTCAGGTAAAAACCCGATACCGTTCTTATACGGGACCGGTCTTACAGGTACATGTACAACTCCAGGTACAGGTACAGGTACTGGTCCTCAAAATTAGGTACCGGTCAACTCCAGGTACAGGTACCGGGTTCATAAGAAACCCGGACTGTACCGGCTCATGTGCATCTCTAGCTCTACTTGCTCGTTGGTGTATTCCAACTCACTCCTTCATATGCAGATGGGGAGAGTTTACCATTACTTTAGAAGATGTAGTTGCTTTGTTGCATCTTCCAATCACGGGTAACCTTCCTGAAGGTCTTTCTTCCTTAGAGGAAACTGCAATCTCTAATATCTTGACAGCCGCAATGGAGGAGAACAATAAGGCATCCGGCAGCAAAGGTTGTTATGCTCATTGGTTAATACATTGGTGGCCGAGAGATACTCCTCTGGAGTGGCCTATTGATGGTACGTTATCTATTTCTGCTTTCTTGTGTTTATGGTTGTCCAGAGATGTATTTGAAGATACTGGAAATTTGTTTAAGCGGTTCATGATTCCTTTTGCAATTAAGATGGCTCAGGGTGAGCAACTCCCAATAGGTCGTCTGTTCTTGGGTTCTTTGTACTCTAACTTAGTCTCCTTGATTATAGACTCCAGCATCTCGAATGGTTTTATGAATATTGAATGTTATGTCAATACAATGTTTCTTCAAGCTTTGATGTGGGAACGTTTCAAGAATTATACACCCATTCCACGTACCATCCTGCAAGGATACAATGCTGATGCTCGCCATGTTTTCTCTGAGAAGACCAATGTCAGGATCATGCGTTGGTCCACAAAGCAACCTCGTCTCAAGACTCGCTTCATTGATGTGTTAGACCGTGAATCTGAATTCAACTTTCGTCCATGGGTGTCAGTTCCTTCTTATATTTCTCAGTTGACAACTTTCAATGCTGAAGAGAGTATGACTTCGAAATCTGGTGCTGATTTGAGTGATGGAGAGAGGTCTTTTATGTTGAGTTGCACTCCTGGTCACCTGATATCAATAATACATGGCGAATTCTTGGTGGAAGAATACAATATTGATAGGGCAACTCGGCAAATGGGTATGGATCAGTGTGTCCCTACTTTTCGAAGAAGGAAACCATCGGTTGAACAGCTCATGACCCGTTTAGACCGCACACATGTGGAAGGAAGTGAATACTGGTTCCCTAGCTCTGAGCGAATTACATATGTAACTCCAGGTTACATAAACTTTTGGGATTAACAACTCGGGTGTTTACTCGATTTCGTGACAGTTGATCAACCTCTGGTGAAGGAGCCTCCTTCTGCTGAGATGATTGCTACTCGACCAAGACTGAAGCATTTACCTGGTAGTGATAAACGGAAAACATCTCCAGGACGTTCGTAACATAAGACCTCGAATCGATGTAGACCTCTCAGAAACTGAAGCGACTATTCATGGTGGATAAGGCAGGAATAAGAATTATAAGATGTTACCTAACACCATAAAGTCCCCAATGATTTCTTTGGTGAGTTGTCAATATTTATTTCACCATAACTTCTTCTCATCCGTATAATTAGGATCGCAAAACCAATGTTTATTACTTTGTTACAGAATTTTACTCCATCAAGTATTGACGGTCTTCAGTTCTCTGCCGCTGGGCAAACAGTTTCTGACTTGAGTGAAGAAGAGGTCGTAAGTATTTCTTCGTATAACCAATTATGATGCTTTGTATACATAAATGCTAATTGTTGAAAATATATCCAGGAGGATGTCGCCATGGAAGTTGAGGGTACTGGTGATTTTCGTTCATCTTCGGAAAATGGCGATAAAGAAAATTCCCAGAGCTCAATACCGAATAAAAACAATGGTGCTCTTGATGTTGATACGGGGAATCCAGGGTCTTTGAACACTTAGGAGACCACCCAAGTAAGTATTCCTATTGCATTTTATCCATAGAAGAAAATTTCTTTATTTATGAATGAATGAATGAGAATTCATGTGAATACACGAAAAGTTTTGCCGAAATACGTCACCAGAAATTTCAGAATTCAGCCCTTTAGCAAAAACGATGTAGAATCTTCATACAATGTCGGATTTTCGCAATCTGCTCATGCATCCTTATGCCCAGGAAATTTCCAAGATTTAGAAAAGAAGCTTTTAGAGTTTTGAGCACGTTTAGGGGCTGAAATTAGCGAAACAGTAAACTTTCAGGAGACTTCCAGAAAATTTTCAACTGTCATGTAGTCCAATATTTTGACCACATCTTTTTGCTCGTTAGTCCGATTGTTATGAAATTTTTATATGTTATAAATAACATCCATACGAAGAGAAAGGTATATAACTCAGCCTTAGATTCTTCACCAATTTCTCCCAGTTCGTCGTTTTGTATAGGGAAGTGAAAATTTTTCTCAGACGAGCTTGTTGTAAAACGTGTTTTTGTGACTTTCACGTTATTTGCTGATGTCTAGCATGTAAAATGAAGAACTTAAGTATAATTAGTTCACTTTCATGCAAAACTTTATGATTTACTTTGGTTTCATGCTTGGACGATCCTAATCTCATGTAATCTTCGTATTAGGTGTCAAATACTGAAGTTGAGAATGAAGGAGCTAAAAATGATAACTCGAGCAACCTTGGGGTTATTGATGGAGAGACAACCATCTCTGCACTTCAATGCCATGACAGGGTTATCACTGATGTTGAGGCTTCCATAGTTATTGCTTCAGTGACACAAGAAGTTGAACCACGAGTAGAAGAAACTGAAGAAACTGTTGCCATGACCGTGGAAGTTGCTCCAGTAATCGAGAATCGTATAGTAGTGCATGAATACCCGAGTGAAGGGATTTCTTTTGACCCTCCATTTGATGCATCACTCCCATACCACGAACTGGTTGGTGGATTCAGTGTTCCTATTGGATATGCCAACTTGTACGAGAGATATGGAGGAAATTTGATCACATCATCATCACTAGAGATCTGAAGCGTGCTTATTCTTTAACAATGCAAGTAAGTGTCATCTTGCGTGTTATAAGTGATATATGCGCCAGGGACAGAAATACTGTTACTCCGGATGTACTCTTTGATTGGGAGTTCAACTTGGAGAATTATGAGAGACTTGGCTTCAACGTGAAGTGGCTTCGTAAGAAGATAAATGCTATCGAGGACTCGTGTGAGAAGAACATACCCTTTCCAAATGATGCTGTGATGGAGAAGGAAGACAAGATTGCTAGGCTGACTGAAGAGCTGAACATGGAGAAGGCGGCCTTACAAGTCTTGAAGGATGCAAAGGAGCAAAAGTCTTTCTTTGCTGATTTTCTTTGATTTCCTTTCATAATCTATTGAACTTATGAATTTCTGAGAGATGTGAGGTTTTATTTTTGGTTTTTGATTGGTTTTGGACAAGCAGATGACTGGGGATTTTCTTTGGATTTGATAGAGATTTTCTTTAAGTAATCCGAATTTTGATAAATTGCTGGATTTAAATTACTGAATGTAGGTATTGCAAACATTTTGGAGGAATTGAAATACAATGAAAGAAAATCCTAAATGCCAAATATTTTGTGCGTTTGTGCTTTCAACACCCAATACCCCAAACGTCTAAGACCTTAGACGTCAAAGGCCTTGAGCCAATTCTCGGTTACATCCACGTTTTCCTTATTGTCCACGTTGGTTAATTTGTAGTATCCACCAGCGACTGACTTAGAGATCATAAAAGGTCCTTCCCTGTTGGAGTTCTTTGCAGAATGAAAGTTACGCTTAGTCGCTTTGAGAACTAAGTCTCCTTCCTGGAACTTGTTAGACTTTATCGTCCACGCCCTGAATATCTTCTGTTGGTTTGGAATTCTCCGTGCAATAAAATTCCATGTTTTTGAAGCCTTCCAATTTTGTGGCATGTATGGACATTCACGCAAAGAAGAATACTTGGGATACTGCTTGTCGAATTCAGCCATTATTCCAGCAATGTCTGTACTAGTGAGCTGTTCGATTTGGAGAGGTTTTGCGTCTAACCACTTAGTGAAATATTGCTGAGGTGAGGTTATCCATTCATAGCATTTTGCAATAGCTAAGTTTTTGGTGGAGTAAAGCCCTCGAAGCAGAGCAACATGTTTGAAAACTGATAATATAGACACATGAGGAGGAATAAGACTTGACTGAGCGCAGAACCTTTTGATGAAAGCATTTGCATTTTCTTCAGGTTTTTGTATCAGCTCTGTCAAGGCCTTGACCTCCTCCAGATACTCGAACGGTGAAATATCTTCTTTTTCTTCTTCTGAATCAGAAGTTTCTTCAACGGAGAAGTGTGCAATTGAAGGTGTTGGTGTTAAATTTCCAGCATGAATCCACGTACTCCCTAAGATCATATCATATCCTGGATCTTCTCAGATTATGTAAAACTTTGTTTCTGTCCAGGCTGAGTTTATGTTCACCTTGAGAGTAATGTGGCCATAAGCCTCTCTAGGCATTCCTTCATGATCCATAATTGATGATTGAGCATGAATGACTTCTTGTCGTGTGATACCGGCGGCTCTGAGAGTCTTCAGAGGGATAACATTGACAGCAGTGCCGACATCTATCAATGCTCGTTTTAATTCGTTTCCTTTGAGATGGACTGTGGTGATAAGTCCCTAGTCGTACATTTCTTTGTCTGTTGTTGCTGAAGGCTCATGAGGCGTCTCCTGGATCAATAAACGCTTTCCTAACACAATGTGGTTCAATGCATCAAACATGTCTCCCTTTTGAGATTTTGATAAGTACAGCAATTCGCAAACATGCTCAATTAAGGATTGAACTGCTTCCTTGACAGACGGTTCAGAAAGAGTGAAGGTTCTAACTGGGAGAGGATCCCTGTGGACTCCTTCACTCCCCAAGTTAAGCTCTCCTCATTCGATCTTTTCCTTAAATATGCGTTTTAAGGTTCTGCAATCACTTGTGGGATGGTTGACGAACCTATGAAAGCGACAGTAACGAGGATTTTCCATGGCTTTTTCAGTTGGTTCTTTCTTGACATACGACAAATTGATTGCGCCGTCTTGAACCCAGGCATCTAGCAGTTCAATAACTTCTTCAATGGAAAAGGGGAAGTGAGGTGCCTCTGGATCAGCTTCTGTGTTTTGAGCAGGAACTTGCGTATTATCCTTCCTTTGCGCCTTAAAAGGAGTTGAGGAAGTATGCTTGCATTTTGGCTCGGCTTTTCGTTTGCTCCCTTCTGCAACATCGTTTTTGGAAGGTTGGAGGTTGTACTGTTTGTTGATCAAACGTCTGCTACCTCGAGTCTCCCGTGGTTATTCGGTTTTTGTAGTTTTAGCCCTCTCCAGTAAAGCAGGTGCAGTAGTTGCTGACCTCTTAGCCGCTTCATGAAGTTCGGAGAAAGCCTGGAACCTGAGATTTTCCAGTATATCCCTATAGACTGGAATCATTCCGTTGATGCACAAGTCCACAAGTTGTTGTTCTGTGACATTTGGATCATGGCAGTCCAAAGCTTGAACTCTGAACCTTTTCACATAATCGTTAGGATGTTTGTTGCTCCTTTGAAACATCCTTCCGAGATCAGAGAGGGTGATTTGCTCTGAAACGAAGAAATACTTTCTGTAGAAAGCATTAACCATTTCTCCCCAACTCTTGATACTTCCTGGTGCGATGTTGTTGTACCAGGTATATGCCCTGCCTTTGAGAGACTTTGAAAATTCCTTCAGTCGACAGTATGGTTGTGCTCATGTTCACCCAATGCTTCCAAGAGTCGAGAGACATGTTCTCGAGCGTTTCCCGTTCCATCATAAAGGGTGAATGTTGGAGAGGTGTAACCTTTTGGCAGAGGAATCCTTTGCGTAGCATCAGGGTATGGAGGTTGGTGACGGTGGAAAGAAGACATCTTGTCTTTTCCACGAACTTCCAAAAGGAGTTCCAGGTCTTCACGAGTGATAAAACTGGATGGTTCTTTCGCTGGTGGATTGTCTGCAGCCTTAGGGATTTCTTCATCATCTACTACATGGATCGGATTGACCTCGGGATCAGCATCTGAAGACGTTTATTTAGCTTTTCCTTTCTCCCGAGTTTTCTCTGACATCTTGTCTGTAAGAGTCTTGAGATAATTGCATAATTCCTTCTGAGTAGCAGCCATGTCAGTCTGATTTTTGGCAAGAGTCTCTTGCACCTTCATGAAATCACCAATGGTAGGTGGATTTTCTCTGAATTCTTCAGGAGACCGACCAAAGAGTGGATTGTTAATGGCGCCAGAGCCATCAGTTGCAGGGGTGATCACCGGAGCACTTGGAGGAGTAGTGGTGGCAGGTTGCGCCGGAGGAGGAGTAGTGGCAGATTGCGCCGGAAGAGTAGTAGTGGCAGGCTGCGCCGGAGGAGTGGTAGTGGTAGGTTGCGCCAGAGGAGTGGTGTTGGCAGTTGCACTAGAGCTTGCAATATTGGGGTCGGGTGTTGAACCCGGATTGACTGAACCAGACCTAAGACCGACCATCTTTGTGAGAATTGAGATTGCAACCGAGAAAATGATCTCCCACTTTGGTCGCCAATCTGTAGATGGGGAAAAACGAGTTGCTGGTTTTTACGGAATTGTGAAGATGACCGTGAGGAGGAAACTCCTTGAACCGAGCGAACTGTTAAACCTCACACATATGCACTGCAAGAAGGGAGTGCTTTGAATTCGAGAGATCAATATGTAGGACTCCGGCCTAAACCAAGACAATGGTCGTTCCAGAGTCAATTCGGTCACAAGAGAGGATGGGTCGATCTGTAGGAGGGAAGATGAGAAATGTGTGAGATCAATGGTGATCGAAGATTGTAGGTGTGTTGTGTATTCTGTGTAAAGGAATAAAATAAGCTCTGATTAATTGAACTTGCTCTGTTGAGAGTAATTGCTCAGACGTTGAGTTGTTAATCTCGTGTTGTCTGTGCGACCAAAGATTGTTCTGTCTTCAATCATGATTCAGAGATTTATTTATATTGCTAGAATTGTAAACACCTTGATGCCATGAAGTGTGATAGTTGCTGGAGTCAAAGAGTGTGGAAGTGGAAATCATGTTAATACCAGTTGCTCATCGTGCGGAGACTTGGTTGATTTTCTACCCACTACTTTGCTAACTCCTTCAACTGATTGCACGACTTTCTCACATTCTCATCGTGTGTATGAACACATGTCCCGTAGACCGCCAAACCAAATCCCTAGTTAATATCCCCCCATGTAACACGATTGATGTCTCCTGATTGTGGAGTCTGCAAGGCAGACGTGTATTTAGTTAGTCAGTTGACTTCATGGGACGATGAGTCCTTGTATTGCTGAGTCGAATATGATTTGCAAATGTTCCGAGACTCATGAATTGAACGTGTCTGTTGAGACAGAGGTATGATTCTCAAGTAAATGTTGATAGTAAAGGTGAGAAAATATTGCTCATTCGATGGATTGTTGAATATTGATAGTTGAAAAATAATACCTTAGTCTGAGCAAATATTGCTCATTTGAGCAAATGTTGCTCGTTTGATGAATTATTGGTAGCAGGACCAAATAAAATATTAATTTAAAATAATGGAACCGAGTATTAGAATGTTGATCACGGGATCAACATAAAATTATTAGTGTTTGAATCTGCTCAGGATTATGTTTTGTAGAGCTTTGGATTCGAAACCCTAATTTTGATCAACTACTGATCAATTGATGATTTATTGAAAATCAACCACGGAGTGAAGGAGGGACCGGCTACATGGGATGATGGATCGACCATGTAGCTCTCAGATACTCGAGTGAACAAAATACCAAAGTCTCTTGAAGACCAGTTGGTGGAAGGATGATTAAATGCTGGTCTAATCATTTATTAAAATAATGCTCATCTGAACCTTAGGTGATAAAACCTAATTAATTATGAAGAGATGAGGGACCGACCAAGAGGTCATGAAACCTGACCTGGTTGGTCACGGGATCGAATGACGATCATTCCATGAAATTCCAAGTTGTTTGGAAGGATTCTGGACCTAATACGTGCGATTGTGCAAATTAGGTCAAATTATGAAAATGCGTGGGACCGGCTCCTTGCAAGACAAAGAGCCAACCTTGGTCGGTCAAGGTAACATGCTCACATCGCCAGAGTGTCTGTGTCTCTGTCCTGAGAATTTTGGTATTTTCTGATGTGCGTTTGAGCAACATTTTGAGAAAATATGAAGAAATCAAGGATTTTGCTGAAACTGAGGAAACTTCATAAGATGAAGGAAATAATAATAATAAAATGAAGGAATCATGAAGTGTGGGACCGTCTATGGCCAAGGCATGGCCGGCCGGGCAATGAGCCCGATCCCATGGCACTTTTTCTAATTTTATATTATTTTCATGATTTTAGGGAAATATCATGAAATCAAGGAGTTTGTTGAAACTAAGGAGTTTTCCTTGAAGTGAAGGAGTTTCCATGAGATGAAGGAAACAAATAATATTAATAATAATAAAATAAGGGTGTGAGGGACCGGCTTGGGCATGGTCGGCCGGCTAGGGCCCGGTCCCGTGAGTTTTCCCTAATTTTATGTATTAGTTCCATGATTTGAAGGAAATATCATGAAATAAAGGAATTTCATGGGATGAAGGAAATAATAATAATAAAATAATAAGGAATGCAAGGTGTGGGACCGGACACAACTAGGGAATGACCAGCCGGCTAGTAGGCTTGGTCCCGCACACCTTTCCTAATTATTTATTATTTCCTTGATGCGAAGGAAACACCATAAGATTGAGGAGTTTCCTTGAAACGAAGGAATTTTGTTCAAATGAGGGAATTTTCATGAGATCAAGGAAAATAATAAAAATATGATAAAATATAAAATTGGGCATGGGACTGGCCACGGCACGACCAGCTGGCCGGTGGGCCCAGTCTCCCAGCGTCTTGATTAATATTTTATTATTTATTATTTTCTTCTTATTTTTGCATAGGTTCATCGTTCCTTCGTGTTTTGGAATGCTCGTTCGTGCATTCAGGTGCTCGTTAGTGCATTATTGCTGAGTACACTTGCACCATTTTGGTCGGGACTTACTCGATAGTGGCTCAGATCCCCGTGTGTTGAATATTTATTACTAACCCATGGAATTCTGCTGGGAGGAATGGGAATTGAGTGATATGAGCTTGTTGAACCGTCATATTTATTTTATATATTCAGGATAAACATTGTTACATCCTGAAGACGTTATTGCTCTATACTAGCAGGCAAGCTGTTAATGAAAAACCTAGAATATTTACATTGTTACATCCTGAAGACGTTATTACTCTATACTAGCAGGCAAGCTGAAGACGTTATTGAAGTAACGAAATATTATGAAAAACCTAGAATATTTTCCAGGGACTCAGTTAATGAATCTAATGATTTACGAATAATTAATTGAGGGCTCTATACTAGTACGGTCGTCTAGGAGCATTAATTATTCAGGAATTGAGTGATATGAGCTTGTTGAACCGTCATATTTCTTTTATATATTCAGGAAAAACATTGTTACATCCTGAAGACGTTATTGCTCTATACTAGCAGGCAAGCTGTCTAGGAGCCGTCAAATCTTTCGATTCTATATATAGAAGTAATTACTGAATTTGCTCAGTATTCATGAGATATGCCGTTTCCTCAGCTGAGAGACTACACATCTACATATACTCTGAGAGACAGTATTCTCAGTCATAGATTCTTGTGGCATGAACTTTCACTCTTTCGATAAGAGACATGAGCCTCGATACTCATCTGATTGCTGGATCAGGAGCACATACAATTATGGGTTTACGATTTTAGTCCTTGTCGAAAATCCACCATCTACAACTAGTTAGAGAGTTTTTCAATTGCTTAGATCTTATAGAAGTATATAAGACACAATTGAAGCAAAATCGGTTTGATTCACTCGAATTGATTCATGAACATTATAGCCACGATCAAAGATTGCATTCCCTATTATATAAATATTTTGGTTCATGAGCAAACTGATTTTAGAAAGTAACCTACTTAAGTATGCAAACGGGTACGCGTACTTAAGTAACCAGATTGAGTTTGTTTTCACTTTCAAACTCCAGCAGAAATTCACGGACATGAACTTTCCTCCAGTATGCGTACGGGTACGCATACTTACCCGGATTTCCAACAACCGCCAGTACGCGTACGGGTACGCATACTTTGGGTTCCCGGTTTTGGACTTTTACACAAATGTGATAACACACTATGTTTATATCCAAGGATGGTTACATGTTTTCTAAACTCTCATTTCAATCATTGAAACTTTCTTAGAGGATGCTATATAGTTGTTATTCACAAACTATTTTTCATCAAAGCAATTTTCAAGTTATTGAAATAATCAACATGACTTTCGTCACGAGTAAAGATAAACTTGGCCAAAGCGAAAGCTTATCAACACATATTTCGAGAAATAGATAAGCGAGATAAACTCGGCTCGAAATAACAAATGTGTATAATCGAAGTCTATATAGCAATACGACTTTTGTCTCAAGATAGGAGATATAATAGATATACTTTTAAGTGATAGATAAGTTCAAGTATCCACATACCTTTATGTCGATGAAGTTCCACAAGTTCCTTGAGTAGTTCTTCGTCTTTGCATGATGAACGTCGTGGAGTCTAGAGCTCAACTACACTTACTATCCTAGTCCGAGACTTAACTATAAGTAGACTAGAAATCAAGACTTATAGTTTTGGCAACTAAACTTGACAAACAACCTTGAGATAGAAACGCTTGCGAGTTCGACCGAGCAGTGCTCTAACAATCTCCCCCTTTGTCAATTTTAGTGACAAAACTATCAATACATATGGAATACAAAAAAGATAATGAAACTTTAGTAGCTCCTATTCCACATGTCTAATCTTCAACATTCCTCGAAATCTTCGTCACTTCCAAGTACTCCAATGATTCCAAAGGTATTCAATTCAACATCATCGTTGTTGAAGATCCGTAGCCATAACAATGAGAAAACAAAAGCTCTCAATCATTGTTATACAATGTCATAGTATTATTACACAACATCAAAGTTCAATTGTATCACAACTTCGACAACAATACTATGGTGATATGTATCACTCCCCCTTAGTCAATACTTCATTTCACATGAAAACCACTCCCCCTTACATAATGATACGAAAACCATATGTATTTGTTGTGTGAACTACACATTAATTCTCCCCATTTTTGTCAATAAAATTGACAAAGGTACGAAAATTAGTGGGATCCTAATGAAATTTCCATAGAGATATTTCATGACCAAAAGAAAAGCACATATAAACTTATTTAGATGCAATCATATAGCTGAAACTAAATGCATTCATCAAGGAGTTTATAAATATATAAGATAACCCCTATAATATTCCACATCCGCACTGCCCACAAAAATTTGGCAGTTAAGCACAAGTTCAATTAAGAACTCTCCCCCATAAAATGTCATTCCCGAAAGAATAAGAAGAACGACCTTACTTTCACAAGAAAAGAAGGATTTCTTTAGACATTAACAAATCACATAAGAATATGAGTTTGTATCCAAAAATCTCAATTAAACTAACCATAAGAGAACCCATGATTAATTTAATCGGAAATGCTCACATAAAAAAACTTACGGAGCCGCACAGTATTCACATAACAAATATGGATCAGCGAAGATCAATACTGCGTAATAAACAAAGATTCATTCTATTCTTCATCACTATTTGAGCAGTGTATATAATAGACTTTTATCTTTGTAAACAAAAGTTCATCCTATCTTCCATCAATATTTGCATAATGACATAATAGGCTTAACTTTTGTTTGTCAAAAGTTCATTCATTCTTTTATAAATACTTGCATATCGAAATATGAAAGACTTAACTTTTGACTACGTATGGGACAATAACAGTCACGGACGCAAACACACATATCCGATAACAAGTTGCAATATATGAAACCATAAAATAAACTTTAGAACTTAAATAAATAAATCTAAAAACATCGCAAGATGAAAATCGTTGGAAATAGCTATGTGTACTCACAATAATGGCTATTCCAAACCCTAGTTATCCTTCTTAAAAGCACAAGAATAAATTCTCATAAGAAGTTTCCTAGATAAAAATCAAAAACTAAAAACTTACAAAGTACGAAAAAATAATCATCATCGGAGACCATAAGAGTGGCTTGAATCTTATCCATGTCATCCTTGATTTCTGGAAACTTAGTAGCAATCACAAGCAATTGTTCTTGCACACACCTTACCTTGGCACTAATCTTGCCAACACCCTTTAGAATTTGATGAAGAAGATTCATGGAGGAGGAATTACATGAGCCATCAAGGATGTTACACCTTTGTCTCTTACAAGCATTCTCCTTCATGCGTTTGAAAGTACATGGACGAACGAGCTTGGGAGTTCCAATAGAGTTGCCGATTGGAGCAATAGAGTGTTCAAAACAAATTTGTCCAATCAAACAAGGAAAGACTAACTTCTTGTTGGGCGAAGTCATCGAAACCATTTGAAAAATGATAAATCCACAAATATCGAGACTTGGGGTACCCAATTCAAGAAAATAGACCAACTTCGCAAACTCGCGACTCCACCGAGAATTTTCAATTGTGGAGGGACAAAGATTAGAGATACCAAGCTTTCTGAACGACATCAAGGCAAGACTAAGATAATTAGTAGGAAACTTTCCTTCATTCCAATTAACACTTTTTCCACAAAGACCATGTGAGATGGTTTCATAAGATGGTATTTCATCACTTGGTCTAGGAAGGCGAAAATTACCCAAAGGGATTTTGGTAATCTTTGAAATCAACTCTCTATTTACACGAATCCTTTGTATATTAACCATGGTCTTGAATTCCATGTCGTCATGATTAACATCATAGATGTTAGCATAGAAGATTCTTTGTAAGAGTGTCAAAACCTTCACCAAGACCATCAAATATATTTCCAAGATTGAATTTTTCAAAAAAAATTAAATCCTCTTTATGTCCACTAGTAAAATCCAATTTCTTTTCTAGAATAAATCCATTATATGAAATCTTTTCAAAAACTTTAGCACAAGAATCATTGACAAATCTAATTCTAAGAGAATTTTGGTCTATAGGAAAATTCATGCTAGAAGATGAAGAACCCAAGTTTTTTGAAATTCCTTTTGAAACCTTGAAATTCATCATGAGATCTAGAAATTGGAAATAAAAGAGGAAGAAAACACTTACTTGGAATGACCTTGAAAACCCTTTTTCTTATTTTTCTCCAAAGATGATTTAATGGAGGAAATACATGAACCCTCCTTTTGAAACCTTGAAATTCATCATGAGATCTAGAAATTGGAAAGAAAAAAAGGAAGAAAACACTTACTTGGAATGACCTTGAAAACCCTTTTTCTTATTTTTCTCCAAAGATGATTTAATGGAGGAAATACATGAACCCTAGAATGTTCACGTACGCGGTCAAGATGGGAGAAGGAAGAAGGTATGCGCACCGCTCCTTTATATATACCCATCGATGGGCTTAGACCCGTTTCTGAACCGCGACCCACAAAGGAAATGTAGGATTTTCTTTGATGTTCAAACACCAAGGTTGTGCAACTCGTGAAAACACACATTCGTGTGAAAAGACGGTGCAACGGAAAGCTTATTCAATCATCCTAGGAAGGACAGAATAAAACATTAACCCAAATGTACACAAATCAAACCATTTCTTGCCCCATCTCAAGATATGTACAAATGGGGTAGTGCAAAGCAAGTTACCAAGTGGAAAGATGTGCAGAGAGATCCTCATGCACCATTTCCGGTTGATATTTGTGAGCACAACTGTTGATGGTGGTTTTTAGTTCAAGGCTAAAATTGTAAAACCAGTATTTAATGCGCTGTCACCCTGCAAGGGGTAAAGCCATTTGAAAAATTACGAGTGCAAAAGACCTCCTCGCTCATTGAGCAATTCAATGTATATGAAATTCACTCAGAATGGTGCGCGTAGTAGCAATCCCAAATATTTCGTGATTTCTATTCTATACCAGCATTGTTAATTAATGCATGATTTGCCTAGTATTTTCCGTGCTATGTTGTCATCCGAACTCTCATCATTGACATGACATGACGATAAAGTGTTCACTCTCAGCAAAGTAGCATGAATCTCCCGAAGTGCCAGTATTGAGATCTGCACAAAAATACTCATACATGCTACATCTCTCTCTGACAAAGAGATCAACGCGTTCACACACTTTTTAATTAAATTTATCGTGATCGAATACATATTTATTCTTAAAGAAAATATAGACTGTTAATATCAGTCTCAGAAATGATCACGGCCACATAACTTGGCCGCACGATTTAACAAGCGTAGCTTACTCCTAATAAAACTGGGAAATCACCGTAGTGACCACCGGCGGGTCCCACTAGTGCCCTAGTCGATCGAGTCCCATTCCCTCAGCCACAAGTGCTTCGGACACCGACCCCAAACATGGGTGATCGCGCTGTATAAAAATAGCTCGAACGAGCTGAAACCGTGAAAAAGAGTCTCAAAACGCATCACAACCTTCCAACTTTGCCAGCCTAGTTAGACGGATTAGATCTTCCTACAAACGATTAAGGAAGTGTCAGCATGTTCATTGGCGGCCCAATTCTCCCCTTTTTCAATCGACATACTTGCGGCAAGCCTATAGGGCGCTCAACTGTTTGCCCAAACTCGAGCAAACACGCCGTATTCAAAACTCTAAATTGGGTCGCGGCAGTATACAACTGTCGCAAATCGATCGTGTCCGTCCAACTTGGCTAGCCTAATTGGACGGTGTGGATCACATCTCGAACGATCGAAGAAGCACCAAAGTATTCATTGGCGTCCCAACTCCTTCCTTGGTCGATCGACCTACTCGCGACAAGTCCTTAAAGCATCAAGTCGTTCGATCGAACTAGGGAAGCGCGGCCGTTTTAAAACCTAATTGGTGTTTGCGGCAATATGTTACCGCCGCAAATCAATCACGGCCATCCATCTTCGCCAGTCAAATCGAGTGGCTTAGATATAATTTTAGGTGGCCCAAGAGATACCATCACGCTTTCCGGAAACCCACCTTTGCACAAGGTCGGTCGACCTGCTCGAACTAACACGAAGCACCTCGATTCGCTCGCCCAAAAAGGGGTTAGCCACGCGGCCCCTAAAACCCTAAAACTTGCGTCAATGACAGTGGACAACTGCCGCCAATTGATCACGGACATCCAACTTCTCCAGCCTAGTTGGATGGCATAGATTTATTTTTCAAACGCTAACAAAGCAGCATTGAGATCACCGTCCATTCATCCTCCACATGGGTGATCGACCAAGTCATAACACATTCGTAGGGTCCTCAAACGATCACCCAAAGATGGCCGGTCGTGCTACTCAATTTGTGACTGATTCGATCGTGCTCAAAAACAACGATGCTTCATGCATATCGATTATCTTGAGCTGCTTGCTTAAAAGCGATGCATTACATGCATCGAACACATGCGATATTTTATGAATATCGACTCCATAAACAACTTAGTTGTTTCACCCAATAGCACTGTATGTTATTCTTTGCGGCAAGTCCCACGACTTGGCCCACCTACTCGAGACATCAAACATGTCACAAATTGGGGGATACTTACTGGGGTATTGGTCTGGCGGTTTACAACGTGCGGCGTGCAACGCGTCCATTACGAGAACGTGTCAGGAAAGGATGGACGGTTAACAATGATGGAGTAGTGGGTGAAGGTGTGACCATGCAATGATCACCACCTCTTACATGAATCCATTACTCCATTACTCAACCTCCTCCACTTCCTACGAGATCAGGGTTGCGCTCAAATGACTTGTATAAATAGGTTTTCGACCTATTTCGACCGGGGAACACAAGTGTTATCAACACAAGTATCCAAAAAACACCAAGAACTGATAGCTTACATTCTGCAAGCCAGTTCCACATTCTAATACAAGTCAAAAACAACCACAGATTCATAATTCAACATTTTGATCTCAAATACCTTCTTCGCTTCACTCCCTAAGATCAACCCTTCTCCTTCACTTTGTGACCGAGTTGAATCTGGAACGACCATTTCTTGGTTTAGGCCAGAGTCTTACATATTGATCTCTCGAATCTAAAAGTACTCCCGTGCAGTGCATTGTTTAGGGTTTGAATTCGTTTCTCATCAACACACCCAAATTTACCAAAAGCAGCAGAACCAGTTTTTACCCTCAAACAATTGGCGACCACAGTGGGAGATAAATCTCTCGGTTGCAAGATCAATCTTCAAATTCATTTCAATTTTCTCGAATTCAAGATGGTGGATCTTAAGTCTAGATCAGCGACAAATCCCGATGTTACTGGCGCTGACAACACCCCTGGTGTCCACATTCCTGCCGGAGATACCAATGTACCGCCTACCAGCACGATCAACGCATCTCGTGGTACTACATCCTCAACCACCAACACCAGCGACGCAAGAAACGTTCCCTTAGGCCTGACACCTCCAATCACCTGAGCCAGAGCCGCTGCCGCTACCCCAAATGTTTCTTTGAGCTTAACACCCCCGGTTGTTACTAGAGATACTGACACTCCCCCAGCAGGACGAGAGACTGCAGCAGCCAGAGGAAGCCAACCCCCTATTGTTATTGTCGATTTAATGGAGAGACAAGAAGTTATCGCTAAGGCTCAGACGAACATGGCTACAACTCAGAAAGAGGTACCCACTTTCCTCAAGACGCTAATGGAGCGACTATCACAAGAGACATGTCAGCCCATAGAACCAATGAGGAGTACTTTCAACACTTTTGGCGCAAGAACTTCAACATGGCGTGCATTCATAGATGAAGAAGTTTGTGTTGCTCCTGATCACTCAAGGTAAAGGAATCAGTCGTTCAATTCCACCACGCGTGAGGATCAGAACAACTTCTCCAGCATCGAAAGAAAACCCAGTAGACCTGAACCAGCATCAGCCTCCTTATCCTCCTGATGTGCAAAGAGTTCCTCTTCCGATACTCCTCTTCTCAATTTTCCCTTTATGACGAAACTGGTAATGCTCGTGAACACATCTCTCGTTTTCTAGAGTCATTAGGAGAGCACGAATACAATCATGTCCTCCGCTTGAAAGAGTTCTCAAAGTCACTCACCGGGAGAGCGTACACCTGGTACACCACCATTGCACCAAACAGCGTATCCAACTGGTGTGAGATGGTAACCGCTTTCTACAAGAAGTATTTCTTCGTATCCGAGAAAATCACCTTTTCAGATCTAGGGAGGATGTTCCAACGAAACAATGAGCATTCAAATGATTATGTCAAGAGGTTCAAAATCCAGGCACCGGATTGTCACGATCCAAATATGATTGAACAACGATTGGTGGAATTATGCATTAATAGGATGGTACCCATCTATCGTGCTATGCTGGAGAATCTGCAATTTCAGACATCCTCTGAACTTCGTGAAGCTATTAAACACTCGGCTACAACAGCACCTGCCCTGCTAGAAAGAACCAGGCCTTCCAGGAATGAAGAGCCTCATGATATTCGTGGAAGCATACATCTCACCAACAAGAGATACAACCTTCAGCCTTCTGTAAGCAGCTTCACTGAAGCAGCAAGGGGAAAACAACCAAGATACAACATCCTGCGCGTCCAAAACCGCCAACTCCAACCTCAGTACCACATGCACGATTATTACAATGATAAAACAACGTCCGAGATATACCATATCAGGCTTGACGGAAACAAAATCGGTGAAAGACGCTTTCAGAATTTCGTCTCCCGTAGAAGAAGTAGTTGCATTAACATGTCAAGAGATTTTTCATACAAATTCTCCATGTCAAGAGATTTTTCATACTTGCACAACATGTTAGTTAAGTCATTCGCATGAGGGAACTTCCATACTCCTCAAAGTCACGATCCAAATATGATAAAGACAAAGGAGTGCTTGGGACTACTCAGCACTATCCATCTCAAAAATGCTAAATTTAGAGAGACGCAAGAACGCTATCATTATGATTCCGGGATGTCCAAAGATGAGGACATACTCAAGAGAGCAGACGTATTGTCAAAAACCAGCGATATGCTTGGACGTCTATAAAACGCAATGTAGACGCAAAGACGGCCTCATGATCAGCAACTCGTATGATCCTCATCAACATTGGGTTCAACTCCAACTCTCGCCCAAATTATTTCTTCAGAGACACAGCGTGACAACCTCTATCAAGTTGAAAATTCAATAGATACTCGTGGGCAGGGGACTGTCTCCCTCTTCTCCATTCCACGAGGAAACATCAAGGAAGCTATCGGTTACTTCTCCTTCTAATAACGAGACGATTTTTACCATTATATGAAGACTGCCAAGTTCTTGCAAGTAGCTACCATGCCTCTCCCTGCCAGTCTCTTCTGATCATAGCTGCTGCCAAGAATCGTTGTTGCTCGCCAGAACTTCACCATAACAACAACCACTATGGACAGAGGTAATCCGAACTTTTGTATATTTTGCTTTCCCATGAAGAAGTAATAGAGTCACCAGTACGGAGGTGAGATGGTGATATCTTTATTATGGTAAACCCACCGAACATACAAGACAGAGCCATGTAACTCACGCTTGGGGACTGAGACTCAGCATGAAATTCCTTCACCGTCAGTCAAGGACTTCTTCAACACAAGAGATACGGTCAATCAAGAACCATGTAATTTTCAAGGGAAAATCAAACTGAAGGAGAAGCCGCTTCAACACTCTCTCCAGAAGAAGCCGCTTCAACGCACGTTCTCTCCTAAAGCCGCTTCAACGCACGCTCTCTCCTAAAGCCGCTTAAACGCACGCTCTCTCCTGAAGCTGCTTAAACGATCTATCCAGAAGAAGCCTCTTCAACGCTCTCTCTCCCGAAGCCGCATCAACACTCTTTCCCGAAGCTACTTCAGCGCTCTGTTCAGAGGTCGAAGCCGCTTCAACACCTTACCAGCAAATGCAATGGAAATATGTCTTTCAAGAGAAAATAAGCTCGGGATAATTACACCTGGGGACTACCAGCATAGGAGGCCTTCACGTCCCTCAACCGGTTTATTTCTAATATCAACAATCATCATTGTTGAAGCTTTACGAGCCGCAAAAAATTCTCAAGATGAAGACGTACATGTGCATCAAAGACTCCTAAGTACAAATCAGAGATGTTTTCACGTGTCCAGCCACGCCATCAATTCTGAAATGTAACTGGGGACTGCTCATCGCATCCCATTCCATACAACCATCCAAGATTCAAAAGACGGTTCAAAGGATGTTGCTTGAAACGAAGTCCTTGAAGACTTGATAGCGGCACGTCGACAATGGAACGCCTCTCAGCTTGCTTACTTCACTTGACGGCTCCGGAGGATTGTGCCCATACCATCCCATCATATCATCACCGCAATCAGAAAGAGCAAGATGACTGAAAGAAATCATCAAGCAACCAGTACATGCTTCTTAGGGCCAGCGATGTTTGTACCCTGAAGCGCAGCTGCTTCAATGACGAAACAACCTCTCAATCACCATTTCATTGTGCCTAGATCCCAGAAAGAAGTTTTGCCATCTGTAATTTTCATATTTTGGGAAATCCTTTCACAGAATTAGGAAGCAGCGAGCTAGTGCACGCGGTACTCCCAGATTGCAATTACTTCTTCGGACGTGTCCAATCACATCACACGCGTTATTAATTGGAGATAGAGCCTCCCCACCTAACAAATACGACTCATGGACCTCCTGTTCACGGAAGCACAACACACGTGATATAACAAGTGGAAGTTACAACATGAATGAGGGATTATTATTCGATCAAGCCCTGGCTCCAGCCACATGAAACAAAGACTACTAAACATCAAAGAATTGTCGTCAACGCCAAGGCCAATGGTGCCTTCACTAGATTCCTCTCCAAGAGTTGCTTTAACATCCTCTCTGGAAGCCGCTTCGACGCCCTTCTCGGAAGCTGCATCAACGTTCTCTTTGGGAGCTTCTTCAACATCTTTTTCAGAAATTGCTTCAACAGCCTTTTAGGGATATTCCTCATGATAGGGCTCGTCCACATCAGAGTCGAGGATTACGAAATCGTCATGAATAGTTTGAGATCCCAACCAACCATATGCCTAATCTACCTGAGGCTAACCGACATCATTCTAGGGGAACGCTCATCTGGACGCCTCTTGAACGTGACATGTTCCAAAGACAGGACGACCCATCTCTCCTGGTAGCATCTAACTTTGTCTCATAAGTTTTATCTTTATTTGTCACCATCTAGTGCTTACCCCGCAATAGTGTAACTATTACGTGCTAAGCAAGGGATTTAATATTGATGGTGGCTTTTAGTTCAAGGCTAAAATTGTAAAACCAGTATTTAATGCGCTGTCACTCTGCAAGGGGTAAAGCCATTTGAAAAATGACGAGTGAGAAAAACCTCCTCGTTCATTGAGCAATTCAATGCATATGAAATTCACTCAGAATGGTGCGTGTAGTAGCAATCCCAAATATTCTGTGATTTCTATTATATACCAGCATTGTTAATTAATGCATGATTTGCCTAGTATTTTCAGTGCTATGTTCTCAGCTGAACTCTCATCATTGACATGACATGACGATTAAGTGTTCACTCTCAGCAGAGTAGCATGAATCTCCCGAAGTGCCAGTATTGAGATCTGCACAAAAACACTCATACATGCTACATCTCTCTCTGACAAAGAAATCAACGCGTTCACACACTTTTAAATTAAAGTTACCGCGATTGAACACATATTTATTCTTAAAGAAAATCTAGACTGTTAATATCAGTCTCAGAAACGATCACAACCACACAACTTGGTCGCACGATTTAACAAGCGTAGCTTACTCCTAACAGAACTAGGCAATCACCGTAGTGACCACCGGAGGACCCACTAGTTCCCTAGTCGATCGAGTCTCATTACCTCAGCCACGAGTGCTTTGAACGCCGACCCCAAACATGGGTGATCGCGCTGTATAAAAATAGCTCGAACGAGCTGAAACCGTTAAAAAAAGTCTCAAAACGCATCACAACCGTCCAACTTTGCCAGCCTAGTTGGACGATTTAGATCTTCCTACAAACGATTAAAGAAGTGTCAGCATGTTCATTGGCGGACCGATTCTCCCCTTTGTCAATCGTCATACTTGCGGAAAGCCTATAGGGCGCTCAACCGTTTCCTAAACTCGAGCAAACACGTCATATTTAAAACCCTAAATTAGGTCGCGGAAGTATACAACTGTCGCAAATCGATCGTGTCCGTCCAACTTGGCTAGCCTAATTGGACGATGTAGATCGCATCTCGAACGATCGAAGAAGCACCAAAGTATTCATTGGCGGCCCAACTCCTTCCTTGGTCGATCAACCTACTCACGGCAAGCCCTTAAAGCATCAAATCGTTCGATCGAACTAGGGAAGACGCGGATGTTTTAAAACCTAATTGGTGTTTGCGTCAATATGTTACCGCCGCAAATCGATCACGGCCATCCATCTTCGCCAGCCAAATCGAGTTAGATCTAATTTTAGGTGGCCCAGGAGATACCAGCACGCTCGCCGGCAACCCACCTTTGCACAAGGTCGATCGACCTGCTCGAACTAACACACAACACCTCGATTTGCTCGCCCAAAAGGGGGTTAGCCACGCGGCCCCTAAAACCCTAAAAATTGCGTCAATGATAGTGGATAACTGCCGTAGATTGATCACGACCGTCCAACTTCGCCAGCCTAGTTGGATGGCATATATTTATTTTTCAAACGCTAACAAAACAACATTGAGATCACCGGCCATTCATCCTCCGCAGGGGTGATCGACCAAGTCATAGTATATTCATAGGGTCCTCAAACGATCACCTAAAGATGGACAGTCGTGCTACTCAATCCGTGATTGATTCGATCGTTCTCAAAAACAACGATGCTTCATGCATATCGATTGTCTTGAGATGCTTACTTAAAAGCGATGCATTACATGCATCAAACACATGCGATATTTTATGAATATCGACTCCGTAAACAACTTAGTTGTTTCACCTAATAGCACTGTATGTTATTCTTTGCGGCAAGTCCCACAACTTGGCCCACCTACTCGAGACATCAAACATGTCACAAATTGGGGGATACTTACTGGGGTATTGGTCTGGCGGTTTACAGCGTGCGGTGTGCAACGCCCCATTACGAGAACGTTTCAGGAAAGGACAGACGGTTAACAATGATGGAGTAGTGGGTGAAGGTGTGACCACGTAATGATCACCACCTCTTACACGAATCCATTACTCAACTACTAAACCTCCTCCACTTCCTGCGAGATCAGGGTTGCGCTCAAATGACTTGTATAAATATGTTTTCGACCTATTTCGACCGGGGAACACAAGTGTTATCAACACAAGTATCCAAAAAACACCAAGAACTGATAGCTTACATTCTGCAAGCCAGTTCCACATTCAGATACAAGTCAAAAACAGCCACACCTTCATAATTCAACATTTTGATCTCAAACACCTTCTTCGCTTCCCTCCCTAAGATCAACCCTTCTCCTTCACTTTGTGACCGAATTGAATCTGGAACGGCCATTTCTTGGTTTAGGCCAGAGTCTTACAGATTGATCTCTCTAATCTAAAAGTACTCCCGTGCAGTGCATTGTTTAGGGTTTGAATTCGTTTCTCATCAACACACCCAAATTTACCAAAAACAGCAGAACCAGTTTTTACCCTCAAACAAGTACCAGTGATATAATCATAGTAATGATGATAATCAGGATTAACAGAGCTTTATATCTTCTTTTTCATATGACCAGAAAGGAGATTTTTCCGATATCTTAAACCAGTATCAAAAATACAAGAACCTATTTTACTGGACCTGCTTGTGTTGACAATATGTGTAGTTTGTATATCATGATTGCATGATTTTACATGTACCGAACCTTTATCGGATCGATTCTTATCCTTAACTGAATTAAGCTTTTCTAAGAATCTAAAAACGTTTTCAAATGCTCTAAACAGATCTTTGTCAATTGATCCATCATGATAGTATTCCTCAAAAATATTAAGAGTTAATCTAGTGAGATTCCATATCTTTGAGCGTAAAGGATGTTTTTTTAACCTTCCTTTCTTGGAGGACCTTTTAATTTTTCCTCTAGATTGTTTCTCATCATCTAAGTTTTCCAAAGTCTTAGATGGAATGAGATTATCATGAGAAGCCAAGTGACTAGTCCACAATAATCCCTGAACATTCTTTAAGGAACTCTGGTGTGCGGTACGGATGCCGAGAGCAAGTTTCCCAAAGAAATTTCCCATGAGGACAGACTTTAGGGATCATTCAAACACAAACTTATTACGTTTATAGTGTTTGCCCGCTCTGATACCAATTGAAAAAGCGGGGGTCTAACAACCTCACCCAATATTTCGCTTAGCAATCTGTATGGACTAACTCCAATATACTTTCAAGAGAATCAACTAGACAGTCAGACTCAATCTTAATAAAAGTATATCAAAGAGTTATATCTCAATATGGAAACTAGGTGTCTCTTCCTGTAGCGCCCCCTAAGCTAACAGCTGACTAATCCAAGAGATTAACTAAATAAAGAGGTTGTTAGAGCACTGCTCGGTCAAACTCGCATGCGTTGCTATCTCAAGCATGTTTGTCAATGTTAGTGATCAAAACTATAAGTCTTGATTTCTAGTCTCTTATAGCTAAGTATCGGACTAGGATAGTAAGTGTAGTTGAGCTCAAAGACTTCATGGCGATTCATCATACAAGTAGAATATCTACTCAAGGAACCAGTGGAACTTCTCGACAAAAAGGTATGTGGAGACTCCTACTCTTTGAGACAAAAGTCGTATGCTATATATATAGACTAGATCATACACATTTGGTATTTCGAGCCGAGTATACCTCGCCTATCTATATCTCGAAATATGTGTTGGTAAGCTTTTCGCTTCGACCAAGTTTATCTTTACCTAGTGACGAAAGTCATGAATGTTTCAATCACTTTGAGAATTGCTTTGACGAGAAATAGTGTAACAACTATTTAACTTCCTCTAAGAATGTTTCAATGATTGGAATGAGAGTTTAGATTAGATAACTAATGGATTCCTTCAACCGAAGTTTTCGAACTTTTTTGATCAAGAAAACCGGAAGTATGGCAAGTGCCAAGTCCGCGAACTTCCGAAGTTCTCAAACCCGAGAATTTCTGCTGGAGTTGACAAAATACTTGCGTGATCCAAGTCCGCGAACCCGTTCCGCGAACCGGCGTAGTTCTCGAACCCGAGAATTTCTGTTGGAGTTTGTAAACTCTATCCGGTGTCTTAAGTCCGCGAACCTAGTCTGCGAACTTGAGAAGGTTATATATCTAAAGATGATTTCTGAACTTAATCTTAAAAGTCTAAGGAATGCATTTGCAAACCGTGGCTATTAAAGTTCATGAACCGATTCGAGTGAATCAAATCATCTTTGCTTCAATTGTGTCTTGTGTAGTTACATAAGATTTCCTTGCAATTGAACAACTCTCTTAACTAGTTCATTTGAGTCAATTGAACTAGTTATGGTGAAGAAGAACATGGTTGGTATGAAACGCTCATATGGTTAACCTCTTTAGGTAGACTATTGTTGAACCAACAATGTACACGTTTGGGTACGGTTAACAAACCTAGAAGCGTACAATCATTTGTGTATGACAAGCTGAGTTTTTGATCTAACGGTTGAGAAATATTAGCTTGAATCTAAATCAGATTTTCATTTAACGGTAAATATTGATTGCTTTGTAACTAAGGCAAAACCCTGATTTCAAAGGCTATATAAAGTAGACATCTAGTATTGTGCAAAACAAATCCCCACACCTTACTTGTGATACTAGTTTGCGTGCTAGAGTCGTTTCTCCTTTAACCTTTGGTTTTCTTCTTCTAAAACCAGGTTAACGACTTAAAGACTTCATTGGGATTGTGAAGCCAGACCGATACTACTTTTATCGTAGTTGTGTGATCTGATCTTGCATCTTCTATCGTAATAGTACAACCATATTGATTGGCTTGAGATCGTGAGAGTTCTACGATAGGCAAGATATAAAAATTAATCACAAAAACCTTCATCTCATCGTTTGTGATTCCACGACATCTTGTTTCGCTACCATATGATTAAGATTGTTGTGAGGTGATTGATTAATCTAGGCTGTTCTTCGGGAATATAAGACCGGATTATCAATTGGTTCATGTTCACCTTGATTATTATCAAAAGACGGAACAAAAGGTTTTAGGTTTTTTCTGTGGGAGACAGATTGATCCTTTGATAGACTTGTCTGTGTGAGACAGATTTGTTTATTGTTAAAGCCTGCGATTTTGGGTCGTAGCAACTCTTAGTTGTGGGTGAGATCAGCTAAGGGAATCAAGTGCGTAGTATCCTGCTGGGATCAGAGGCGTAGGTAGTACAACTATACCTTGGATCAGTGGGAGACTGATTGGGGTTCAACTATAGTCCAATCCGAAGTTAGCTTGGAGTAGGATAGTGTCTGTAGCGGCTTAATACAGTGTGTATTCAATCTGGACTAGGTCTCGGGGTTTTTTCTGCATTTGCGGTTTCCTCGTTAACAAAATTCTGGTGTCTTTGTTATTTCTATTTTCGCATTATATTTGTTTATATAATTGAAATAATACAGGTTGTGCGTTTTAATCAATCAATTGGAAATCCGACCTCTGGTTGTTGCTTGATATTGATTGATCCTTGGACATTGGTCTTTGGTACCGTCCAAGTTATTCCTTGTGTTTGATTATAGACTCGCTGATTTCTATTAGCTTGAGTGAATCAAAACAAGAGAGAGATATTAACTCCTTGAGATACTTTTACCTAGATTGAGTCTGACTGTCTAGTTGATTCTCTAGAAAGTGTTTCGGAGTTAGTCCATACATATTGCTAAGCGAAATATTGGGTGGTGTTGTTAGACCCCCGCTTTTTCAATTGGTATCAGAGCAGGCAAACACGTTCAAGACTTTATAAGTCTGTGTTTGTAGCGATATGACTCTATGGACAGCTGTGCTATCTCAGTTAATGTACCACCAGTCTTCGATGGATCAAACTACCTATGGTGGAAAATTGTTATGCGTACTTTTCTTCAATCGCGTGATTTTCAATCATGGGTTTATGTTGTCAATGGCTATGAGGTTCTCGTCGTTATAATTGAAGATGCTATCATGCCTAAAAACATTGGTACTTATACTGCTGCTGAGTCTCTTGCTGCAAAGCAAGACTCCGACGATTTGAATACCACCATGCATGCCATTACCCCAGATCTTCGACACCATGTGGCTTCTTGCTCCACGTCTAAAGATGCTTGGGATACTTTAGAAACTGTATTTTAAGGTAACACCAGGGAAAAGGAAGCTAGGCTTCAAAACCTTAATTCCGAATGGGAGAACCTTCATATGGCAGAAGAAGATTCATTTGATGAATTTTATCACAAAATGTCTGAAATTGTTAATGCATCACGTGCATTGGGTACGACTATTCCTGAAAAGGAAATTATGGTGAAGATTCTCAGATCGCTGCCATCTAAATACGAATCAAAAAAACATGCCATCATTGAGGGAAATAACCTTAATACTCTTTCGCGAAATACGCTTGTTGGGAAGCTTAAAATTTTCGACCGCGAACTTAAATATAAACATCACATGTCTAGTAATCATATTACTACTACTGATGGAAAATCTCACCGCCTTCATCTGATTAATAAAAATGAGAATTGCTTTATTTCTACGTTGTCTCTGCTTATACAACAACTTAAGAAAATTCTTAGACGAAGTAAAAGAAAGTCTCAAAAAGAGGTTCAATTAATCAAAAAGATGGATAAGAGAGTTCAGAAAAACTGCATTAGCGAAACTAGTCTCTTGTGCTGTAAAAGTATTCATACTCTCAATGGTCCAGATTTTAAGGAGAATAAGATAACTAAAGCATGGATGAATACTCTTGATTATGATCCTGAGGATGAAAACCATGGATGTTCTTTTAATCTCCTTGCTGAAAATCACAATCGTGATCCTTATACGACATGCCGAATTATTCCGTCCATGTCTCATAAGTTGTGTTAGCAAATGTCACCTGACTTTGTATCACTCCCTAGTCATCTTGACAACAAGAGTGATACAGAAAGATACAAGATGCTACCAAAATTTTCGGGTTCCTTGTGTAAAAATCAGGATCATCTTAGCACAAGTAGTCAAATGCAGTCCTACTCTGCTAAACGTTGTGTGCAAAAAGGGAAAAAGAAACCTTTTATGAAATCTTTTTTCTCTCAAAAATTGATTTCCAGAACAGTGTAGGACTTGCGCAATTCAACATTCAAGTTCCTCAAAACTGTGATTAAAAGGGAAAATAATGATGTGCATAACTCCTTTTTAAAGAGTAAGCATAAACTTGATTTAACAAACAATTCCCCTCTTCATGAGAAATATCCCAGTCCGATTGGATTGGAATAATCCGTAATCTTGTTTCTCATGATTCTCTCGTCTGCTCCTCTTAAGCAAGAATCATGATTTTCAAGAGGGTTGTAATGGAATGTGTTTGTTATTCTCTAGTCTACTCTTCCCTAGTACCGTTGATTGTTCATGTACGATTTCTGACTCTTTAAAAGACTTTTTGTGAAGGTAACCGAATTCTGTTAGGGTCTGGTTAAAGGTCGTTTTTGGAATTTTTCCATCTTCATTCCTTTAAATTTAAGTCTCTCCTTTTTTGTTTTCTGAAGGATCATTTCATTTATCTTCTCTATCATGTCCTCCTCTAGCCTTTCTAGCAAAGAAAGTGATGTATGGACTGTTCTATTTCCTTCAAAGAAGATTCGGTTTGATTCTTCTGATAACGAAATGTGTTATGACAAGATTATATCATCCTATGATGAAATTCCTTCTGTCTCACAATTTGATAAGCTCTCTTTAACCATGAATCTCGTTTTGGAGCAAGTACGTGGCTTGAAAAGCGAACTTGGAGCTTCCTCCAAAAGACTTGAAACAAAGATGGATAATCTTGAATCTAGGATTGATCTAATCGAAGATGAGCTTGACGAATATAGGGAATATGAGAAGAACCTTCAAAGTAAGTGAAATGCATCATAGGAGTTTATCATTGTTGCCTAGTATGTCTTCTTTTTGGCTTAGTTGGAAGAATAACTAGTGCTTTGAATAGTGATGATTGTGACTACACATAGCTATTATTTTCATCTTCTTGTTTTTAGGTTTTTGGTTTAAAATTCTAAAACTATTTGGAGGATGATGGTTTGCAATATTTTTGATTTTGTTATATTGCAACTTGTTATGGGATATTTATGTTTACGTCCGTGAACTTTGTTGTCCTATATTTTGTCAAAAGTAAAGTCGTTCACGATCGGTATTCACGTATTGGTTTAAGAATGAATAGACTTTTGACACATACGAAAGTTAAGCCTATATTGTCAACCCTTGACGGAAGATAGGTTAAAATCTTTTGTATCCAAGGATTATTGCTATTGTATATGCTTATGCAAAAGAATGAATCCTTGTGTATTCCACGGTATAGATCTTCATTGATCAATCTTTTTGTATTACCGTAAGGCTCCGTGATGTGTCTTATGTTGAGCACGATACAACTAAGTTGATTATTCTTGATTAGCTTGGTTGGTTGTTCCGTGAGGTACGTTATGTTGAGCATTTAGAACTAAATTAATCATCTCCTTGGTTATTTAGTTATTACTCCACAAGTTCTCGTGTGTTGAGTACATGAACGATTAAGCCAATCACTCTCTTGTATAATTAACTTAGTCGTTGCTCCCTAAATTTACTTATGTTGAGCACAATGAATTAAATTGATCACTTTTGTGGTCAATTTGATTATGTATTCCGATTAAATTAATCATGGGTTTACTTATGATTAATTTGATTGAGTTTTGGGTATAAAAATCATTCTCATGGTTTTGGTGTCCAATAAAATCCTTCGTTTCTCTTGAAATTAAGGTAGCTCGTTGTTGTTCCCTTGGGAATGACATCTAATGGGGGAGAGTTCTTTTGAACTTGTGCTTAGTGGTCATATCTTGAGGGGTGTGCGGCTTTGGAATTTTAGAGGGGTTATCTTGTATCTTTAAACTCCTTGATGAATGTTGTTAGCTTCGGCTATATGATTGCATCTAAATAAGATGATGTGTGTTTCTTTCTCTCAGTCATGAAATGTCTCTTACGGAAATTTCATTATGATCCCGTTCTTGTACCTTTGCCAATTTTATTGACAAAAAGGGAGAGAATTAATATGTAGTTCACACTACAAATACATATGGTTTTCGGATCATTGTGTAAGGGGGAGTGGTTCTCATGTGAGATGGAGTATTGACTAAGGGGGAGTGATACATATCACCATAGTATTATTGTTGAAGTTGTGATACAATTGGACTTTGACACTGTATAATAATACTATGACACTGTATAACAATGATCGAGACCGATGCTTTCTCATTGTTATAGCTACGGATCTTCAACAACGGTGATGCTAAACTTACAACCTTTGGGATCATTGGAGTACTTGGAAGTGACGAAGATTTCGAGGAATGTTGAAGATTAGACATGTGGAATAGGAGCTACTAAAGTTTCATTATCTTTTTTGTATTCCATATGTATTGATAGTTTTGTCGCTAAAATTGACAAAGGGGGAGATTGTTAGAGCACTGCTCGGTTAGACTCGCATGCGTTGCTATCTCAAGCATGTTTGTCAATGTTAGTGATCAAAACTATAAGTATTGATTTCTAGTCTCTTATAGCTAAGACTCGGACTAGGATAGTAAGTGTAGTTGAGCTCAAGGACTTCATGGCGATTCATCATACAACTAGAATATCTACTCAAGGAACCGGTGGAACTTCTCGACAAAAAGGTATGTGGAGACTTGAACTTATCTGTCACTCAAAAGTCTATCTATTCTATCTCCTACTCTTTGAGACAACAGTCATATGCTATATATATAGACTAGATCATACACATTTGGTATTTCGAGCCGAGTATACCTCGCCTATCTATATCTCGAAATATGTGTTGGTAAGCTTTTCGCTTCGACCAAGTTTATTTTTACCTAGTGACAAAAGTCATGAATGTTTCAATCACTTTGAAAATTGCTTTGACGAGAAATAGTGTAACAACTATATAACGTCCTCTAAGAATGTTTCAATGATTGGAATGAGAGTTTAGATTACATAACCAATGGATTCCTTCAACCGAAGTTTTCGAACTTTGTTGATCAAGAGAATCGGAAGTATGGCAAGTGCCAAGTCCGCGAACTGCCGAAGTTCTCAAACCCGAGAATTTCTGCTGGAGTTGACAAACTACTTGTGTGAGCCAAGTCCGCGAACCCAGTCCGCGAACCGGCGTAGTTCTCGAACCCGAGAATTTCTGTTGGAGTTTGTAAACTCTATCCGGTGTCTTAATTCCGCGAACCTAGTCTGCGAACATGAGAAGGTTATATATCTAAAGATGATTTTTGAACTTAATATTAAAAGACTAAGGAATTCATTTGCAAACCGTGGATATTAAAGTTCATGAACCGATTCGAGTGAGTCAAATCATCTTTGCTTCAATTGTGTCTTGTGTAGTTACATAAGATTTCCTTGCAATTGAACAACTCTCTTAACTAGTTCATTTGAGTCAATTGAACTAGTTATGGTGAAGAAGAACATGGTTGGTATGAAACGCTCATATGGTTAACCTCTTTAGGTAGACTATTGTTGAACCAACAATGTACACGTTTGGGTGTGGTTAACAAACCTAGAAGCGTACAGTCATTTGTGTATGACAAACTAAGTTTTCGATCCAACGGTTGAGAAATATTAGCTTGAATCTAAATCAGGTTTTCATCTGACGGTGAATATTGATTGCTTTGTAACTAAGGAAAAACCCTGATTTGAAAGGCTATATAAAGGAGACATCCAGTATCGTGCTGGGATCAGAGGCGTAGGGAGTACAACTATACCTTGGATCAATGAGAGACTGATTGGGGTTCAACTATAGTCCAGTCCGAAGTTATCTTGGATTAGGCTAGTGTATGTAGTGGCTTAATGCAGTGTGTATTCAATCTGGACTAGGTCCCAGGGTTTTTCTGCATTTGCGGTTTCCTCGTTAACAAAATTCTGGTGTCTGTGTTATTTCTATTTTCGCATTATATTTGTTTATATAATTGAAATAATACAGGTTGTGTGTTTGAATCAATCAATTGGAAATCCGACCTCTGGTTGTTGATTGATATTGATTGATCCTAGGACATTGGTCTTTGGTACCGTCCAAGTTATTCCTTGTGTTTGATTATAGACTCGCTGATTTCTATTAGCTTGAGTGAATCAAAACAAGAGAGAGATATTAACTCCTTGAGATACTTTTACCTAGATTGAGTCTGACTGTCTAGTTGATTCTCTTGAAAGTGTTTCGGAGTTAGTCCATACAGATTGCTAAGCAAAATATTGGGTGGTATTGTTATACCCCCGCTATCTCAGAGGCACTATAAATCTAAATCATTTACTTAAACATTCAGTTAAGATACATGTTACAAAACTTTAACCCGAAACTAACCCCGCTCTGAAAAATATATATATAAGAACTCCTCTCAAATGATACATATACAATAGTCATTTGTTTTACAAATAAAACATAGAACATAATAAACGTATCCGAAGTTAACTAACTAAAGAACTCAACCTCTGAAGCTTTCGCTGCGCAACTCGGATCTGTCTCTGAAACTGAAAGTGGGAATGGGTGAGCACATCATCCCTAAAAGGGGTGCCCAATGGAAATAGCATTTAACTTTCAAGTAATCACTGAAATGATTTGGAAAATAATACACGTTTTTCCTAAACATTAAAAAATGCAGCGAATTCACAGATGTAAACAAACATGTATATGGAACTAACTCCTTCTTCAAACAAGATGTAGTCGACCAATTCCTTCCACACCCTAATAGGTAATAGTGCGTGCCAAATTCCACACCTCATAATAATATTGATGTCGACCAATTCCTTCCACATCTAAATAATATTGGTGTCGACGAATTCCTTATACACCTAATAACATATATTGGTGTCGACCAATTCCTTACACACCAAATAGCATATACTGGTGTCGACCAATTCCTTACACACCAGATAACATATATTGTTTCGAAAGTAACTAGATATGAATGAAGGAGCGTATCCTATATGCCGCAGACGGAAATTCTTATTTCCCAAACAATTCATAAGGACAAACAAAGTATTACAATTCTTTAATTAAACAATGCATGGAATACATAATCAGACAACGAATGAATTTATTAAACATAAAATTTTGTAAAAGAAAACGACAATAATCCCAAAAGAGTTAAATGTAAATTCCCACCTCTTTTGATGACAAGCCACGCCTACCTCGAGATCCGCGATTCACTGGTTCATCCTTTGAATCGGTCGTTGTTAATACAGACTAACTGTTAATCACACAAGAACTCTAAGAATCTAACCAAAGTGGCTCACACAAAAATCATACAAGTCCGTCTAATGGTTCTAAGCCCGTTTAATGATTATTCTATACCTTTTGTTTATCTATCTTTACATATATAAGGTTTACTAATTCCATTAGGTTGGTCCATAGATCATTAAATAAGTCTAATGAATATCTACAACTTTGTAGAAGGAACCGAAAGCTTATTCGGACCGTAAATGGTCCAATTCATTAAAACATGAGAACTAGCTAACCTAAGTCCACTAATCCGGCCCATTAACTCAAGGCCTGGTCCAACTGAGTCAAATAACGGTCACTCACGGTCACGGTCAACTAATAGTCAACATAAGTCAAGTTCTGTCAAAGTCCAAGTCAAAAGTCAAACTAGTCAAAGTCTAGTCAAGATCAGGTCAAGAATCAAGTCTAAATCAAATCAGCCGAGTCAAGAAACAGTTGCTAGATAGCTGAAAGGTCTGATTCACCTAAGATTGTTGGTCTTGTGGAACTAACAATTCAATTTCTAACTACAACATTTCAACACTGCAAGTTCCAGTTCTAACACACATACATTTTAGTTCAAACAATAGAACCATTCTATTACTTCATAATTCTAACAACAAACACAATTACAGGTTACCTGCAATTGCAGCTTTAAGCGCCTACAAGAGAGTTTCAACTCCACACACTCATCCAACCCTCATCCCAAAACCTCAATCACCTAATCTTCTTTTGCTGGATCAGAAACCTTATAGTTCAATCCACTAACTGCAGGTCATCTACAGAACTCATACACATCCATTCTCTACTCAATTCAAACAACACTGCATTATACACATCTCAGGTTCATCTTCTTTTCATAAACACCATTAACTCAGCTTCTTCTAAATTCAGTTCACTCCCTCAGCTGAACTATCAAACAACTCATTAAACCACAAACACACACACACAAACCAATTCTAATTCCATCTCCACCAGTCTCTAATTTCTAATTCAATTCTGATACAAAGATTATCCATTAATAATTTCAACTGCACTACAAACCAATTACTTAAATCAATTTCTGTTTCCATTTCACCTGCACCACTCATACATCTAACCCATGTAAATCAATTTCATCTCCTTTAACAGACCCTTGTTCTGCACCTGCACAATTCATTCATCACTATTTGTATCTACTCAGTTCAATAACAAGCTCTTAACCCTTCTTGATCTCCACTAACACCTTTCCCATAATGTTTACAACAAACACAACCCAATCCTTCTCAACATCAGACTCAAACAACATTCCTTTAGTTTATCTAAAACAACTTCAACACCAACAGTTTACAACACCCAAGTTACAACAAACTCAATCTCTAATTTCTTAACTTCATAATCGATTTCACACAATTAGAGAAACATCAAATAAGAAAGCTAATTCAATTTACCTCTCTCGCCTTCTAGACTTCAATCAACCTCAGCACCAGTTCTATCATCATCATCTAATATTCAAACCCATGAACCCCAAAACTCTGTTCCATCATGAACTCTAAATTCAATCCTCAGCATCGATTTCATCCTCTAAAACTTAGCTTCACCTGTAATACGACTCCAAATCTTCAATTCACTTCATGTTCATCAAAACCCATCCATTAATTTCTTCTTCTCAATCTTTTCTGCAATTCCCATGAACCCTAAATAGAATTTCAATTAAATTTGCAGGAACCCTAACCCTTCGATTCTTCACTGAAACAACTTCATAACTTCAATTAAACATCTACCCATTTCATCTTCATGTTCCAGCAATCTGCTAAACCTATCAATTCTCCTCATGAACTCAAAATCATAACAAAACCCTAACTTCAACTACAACAGCGTCAACCCCATCTTCTCCTCAGCTCAGACAATCACAACACCAACAACATGTTCTACTTAATCAGCTCTCCCTCAATAATTAATTCTCTCAAACTCACCCTCAGTCGATAAATCTCTCGCAGAAAAGAAGAACGGGAGAAGAGAAGAAACTGAAGAAAGAAGAAGAATAAAGAAGGAGAAGAAAGAAAATGAGAATGAGTTTATCCTCTAGGCTAGACTGGGGATAAGGACGACCAAAATGTTAAAGGCACCCGACCAAAAGATGAGGGCACCCACGTCGGCTAAATGGCAATATACTATATTTCCCTTCTCACTATTGCGATGATTTCTTCTTTGTCCAATATCCGAATAACGCGTTCGAGTATTCCATTTCGCATAAATTTTCGAGATATATCTAACGATACTAATTTCTTATCTAGATCGTTGTTACATTAATTTCTATTAATTAACGTTCGTGTTAAACTAATTGTGTTATTATCGGCTAAGACGTCTCTTGACTAGTCTAATAGCGTTGACGAGCTTGAGGGTCTTTACACTTCCAATAGTATATACGCATAATGAGAGAGTGCATGAGATTCATCTAAGTTTTCAATCCATGCTGGAACTCTAATATCCCAAGATATTGTTGCAGAATCACGAGCCAACATTATGCGAGAAGGATATCGTCCAGTGCAACATTCTCCATATCGTTAAGCCACTCAACAAAATCCCCAAAGTTATCAAGATTATAGAAGATTAATAGACTTCAAAGGATCTCAAGCTCAAGGATTAAATCAATGGTTTGGAAATCAAGGTGAAGGATCTCTAGGTGCAGAAATTCAAGCTGGAGGATCATATAAATGGTTTGGGAGTATGATGCAGTGCGGCACATATGTACACCCTGTGTTTTTAGCATGGTGCATGCTAAAAGATGCGTCATGTCCTGAGATGAAGCTTCATCGAAAGCTTCTGTTACGTAGGAAAAGGAACATTGGCCCTTGGTCAATACGTTGACAATGGTCAGCCAACATGGCTGCACATCGGGTAGGCAGCAGACAACCAACATGGCTGGACAACGGTTTGGCAGCTGACGGCCAACATGGCTGGACATCGGGCTGGCAGCAAACAGCCAACATGGCTGCACATCGGGCTTGCAGCGGACAGCCAACATGGCCGGGTATATGGAAACGGCCATGAATAGTAAAAGTAGGGAGTTGATGAATGATTTTTCCTCCCCTAATCAAAGTTGTAAAAATGTTAAGTTAACATATATAGGGAGGGGTACTTGGTTGAAGGTGCATATACGGACCATGCACAAAGTAAGATAGCCTTAGAGATGTATAACCATCACGGCTGGACATTGGAGTGGCCTATGGGCCAAAGACGGGAGTACAGCCATCACGACCCTTCACTGGGCTTGGCTCAAAAAATGTTCAGCCGTCATGGACGGACATTAGAACTGGCCTGTGAGACATAATTGAATGTACAGCCATCACGGTCGTACATCGCAGTTTTCCAGGGTGGTAAGGTGCAGCCATCACGGCCTTGGGAGTTGATGTATGATTTTTTCTCACCCAATTTAAGTTGTAAAAATGTCAAGTTAACATATATAGGGAGGGGTAGTTGGTTGAAGGTACATATGCGGGCCATGTACCAAGTAATCTTCATATCTTAGCCGGAAGAGTATAAATGATGCCTAAGGCTCATTTATAGTTGCGTATCCTTTCGAAGAAAGCATTTGATGCTTAGGCATCACTTTGCCAAGTCGCAAACCAAGTATTCATCACTTGGATGCATTTTGACGGAACGACCTATACGGACTAGGTCATTACCATTATTGTTTGGTCACGGCCATGCAAATGAGTTGGCTTAAGCTTATGTCCCTTCGAGATGAACTACGGTATGTGCTTGATCCCTTTAGAGTAGGGAAGGTACGTAGGCAACCGCAATGAGTTTCAGCATTGCCGGTCCAGCACTGTGTCGCTCATATCATCTAATTGTGAGATGATTGCGACATTCTGCCTCTCATAGCACCTGGCTTGGTAGCTCGACGCAAGAGATGATTGTGGCCAAACTTGATGAGGCAAGTTGCATTTCATTCACTGGATGGTCATACTTCCTATCAAGGCGTTCGACATAGGCTAAAAACCCGAGTGTCTTAATTTAGCTCAAGAGGAGTCCATTTTGATGGAAAACGGCCCAAACATCAAGACATGTCGATCTATAGATCCACATGGTCACCAGAATTTAGCCAAATTCCATTGTTTAGGGCCTCAAAAGGCCGTTTTTGCCGTTTTAAGAAAGTTTTTGTTTTCTTAATAAATCCTTCGCGGAACAAGGGTAAGTTGGAACGGTGTGGAAGCTAATTTAGTTGCATCATGCTCCACGAGCATGCTTGTAAGGGAAAATGGACGTGCATTTGCCTAGCTTTGAGGCCCGGATCGTAGCTTCATCATGGCGCGTCGGGGAAGTTACGGCATGCGGGGCAACGCGCCAAAGGCGTAATTTTTTTGTCCGTCACAGTTGGTATCAGAGAAAGTTCCGAGAAAACTTTAGGGACTGTGCGGAGTGGACTTGTCCACGAGTATTTTCCATAATGGAAACTTAAAGTTGGAGAGTAGGCCAACTTTTGCGCGGAAAGGAATTTGCAACTGCTTTGCCAGTTACTTTGCGAAACGAGTTGAGCTTGTTTAAGTACTGTGAGTTTGCCTGGCGTAAGTGGCACTCCACTTACGAGTGGATATCCGGAAGACCGTCTGGGACGGTGGGTAGACAATGAGACTGATCATCCCCACACGTTGGCACTGGCCAAGAGTGTGCGTTGGCAGGCCCGGCTAGAATCCCACTTACGAGCGGCAACCTGGATGACCGTCAGGAACGGTGGGCAACTGGAAATTGTTCCACATAGTAGTGTGCTAAAATCTTGTCAATTCGATGACACCTTTCAACTTGTGAACCTTAGGGATTCCTGGGTGGTAGTATGGGATGCCATTTAGGATACCTGGTCGAGATATCCTCTTGGCACTCGCCAATTGCGATTCTTGGAATTGTTTTGGGCACTTTTGGATTCATGGGCAGAAGGTATAGGATGGTTGCTCAGAAAGTCTAAATTGTTGTTCACGATAACTTGAAAAAACCCGTGATTTCTGGGCATCTGGTATGAGACTTTTGCTCAGGAAATCCAAACCGAAAAGATTGTCCACAATAGTTTTTGTTTTGAATTTCGGGGATGAAATTCTTTAAAGGGGTGAATAATGTAATACCCTGTGTTTCTAACATGGCGCATGCTAAAAGATGCGCCATGGCCTGAGATGAAGCTTCATCCAAAGCTTCTGTCGCGTAAGAAAAGGAACATTGGCCATTGGCCAATACGTTGACAATGTTCAGCCAACATGGATGCACATCGGGTTGGCAGCGGACAACCAACATGGCTGGACAACGGGTTGGAAGATGACAACCAACATGGTTGGACATCGGGCTGGCAGTGGACAGCCAACATGGCTGCACATCGGACTGGCAGCGGACAGCCAACATGGCCGGGTATATGGCAACGGCCATGAATAGTAAAAGTCGGGAGTTGTTGAATGATTTTTCCTCTCCTAATGAAAGTTGTAAAAATGTTAAGTTAACATATATAGGGAGGGTACTTGGTTGAAGGTGCATATACGGACCATGCACAAAGTAAGATAGCCTTAGAGATGTACAGCCATCACGGCTGGACATTGGAGTACCTATGGGCCAAAGCCGGAAGTACAACCATCACGGCCCTTCACTGGGCTTGGCTCAGAAAATGTTCAGTTGTCATGGCCGGACATTAGAAATGGCATGTGAGCCAGAATTGACTGTACAACCATCACGATCATACATCGCAGTTTTCCAGGGTGGTAAGGTGCAGCCATCACGGCCTGGGGAGTTCTTGAATGATTTTTTCTCCACCAATTTAAGTTTTAAAATGCCAAGTTAACATATATAGGGAGGGGTAGTTGGTTGAAGGTACATATGCGGGCCATGTACCAAGTAATCTTCATAACTTAGCCGGAAGAGTATAAATGATGCCTAAGGCTCATTTATAGTTGCGTAGCCTTTCGAAGAGGGCATTTGATGCTTAGGCATCACTATGCCATGTTGCAAGCCAAGTATTCATCACTTGAAGGAATTTTGACGGAACGACCTATACGGACTAGGTCATTACCATTATTGCTTTGCCACGACCATGCAAATGAGTTGGCTTAAGCTTATGTCCCTTCGAGATGAACTACGGTCTGTGCTTGATCTATTTAGAGTATGGAAGGGTACGTAGGCAGCCGTAATGAGTTGCATCATTGCCGGTCCAACACTGTGTCGCTCATATCATCTAATTGTGAGATGATTGCGACATTCTGCCTCTCATATCATCTGGCTTGGTAGCTCGACGCAAGAATGATTGTGGACAAACTTGATGAGGCAAGTTGCATTCCATTCACTGGATGCTCATACTTCCTATCAAGGCGTTCGACGTAGGCTAAAAACCCGAGTGTTGTAATTTAGCTCAAGATGAGTCCATTTTGATGGGAAATGGCCCAAAGATCAAGACATGTCGATCTATAGATCCACATGGTCACTAGAATTTAGCCAAATTCCATAATTTAGGGCCTCAAAAGGCCGTTTTTGCCGTTTTAGGAAAGTTTTTGTTTTCTTAATAAACCCTTCGCGGAACAAGGGTAAGTTGGAACGGTGTGGAAGCTAAGTTAGTTGCATCATGCTCCACGAGCATGATTGAAAGGGAAAATGGACGTGCATTTTCCTAGCATTGAGGCACGGATCGTAACTTCATCATGGCGCGTCGGGAAAGTTACGGCCTGCGGGGCAACGCGCCAAAGACGTAATTTTCCAGTCCGTCGCAACATACAACATGAACTGGAATGAGAATGATTTGTTATGTTTATGCAAACTTAATGACGTTTGATTAAACTCAGAACTAATCAGTGCAGAAGCATCTTAAGGTAAATATAAGCCAAAAGGTATGTAATATTTAACTACTATATAGCCAAAGGATTTGAAAATACATATCATTTGGCTTTAGAAAGGAACGTAGTATTAAGTTTAACATTAAATTAAAATTTATAACGTGTTGGTTGAGTGTATTGTGTTCTTTTTAACATCCTATATGGGTAATCAAAAGCTCCTTAAGGATTGAGTAATGAGCTTCACAAGAATTTTTTTTTATTTTTCATCCAACGGCTCTAATCTTATCTTTTATAAATTCATCTACTTTCAATTCCAAATTCACACATTTTCCATGTTTTACACCCATAATTTCTGAGGAAGCGCTCAACCGTATATCAATCCTGCAGAGTAGATGAAGATTCATCTCTACGTATAAACTTTGTATTATGTTATCCGGCTAGGGATGCAGAACGACGGAAAAATGGTTTCGTGAGTGAGTTATTGGAACAAATTTATGAAAACTTCTGCATTGATACCGGTAACTAGAATAACCTTATGCAGTCGATCGTGTTGTTTTGTCGATATCAAACTATAAGAAAACTAGTGGGAATTTATAGTTTTAGTTAGGATCGTCAATCGATATATACTTAGGATTGAAACCATATAGCCATTAACGACCCAGAGAAGTTGAGCCGGGATAAGAAACTCTTAGATTTATCATTTTTTCCATTTTATTGTTGTACCGTGGAGCAGGAATGTAAAAATTAGCTCATTTTCCCACCCCAATGGAGTTGCTCTAAGTTTGCAATAGAAATATTTAGGTTAGGTTATTCCCTAGGAAGTAGGAAGACAAGACCTCAAAGCCAATTTATCAAAAGTAAGTCGAGCCCATTTGCACAACAGAATTACCACTAGAAAACACTAAGTATGCCTCTAAAAATATATTTTCAGCAGGACCAGGGTTCCAATAATATACCGGAGAAGTTGAGTTTATCAGATGAAAAAAAGAGATTAAAACAAAAAATCCATTTTAGCCACCATTAGAGCCAAATGAGCAACTATACAACTATTTTTTAAAACAGGATAATTACACCCATAACTCAACAAAACTTACCTCTGTCTTATTCATAAATGTAGACACCAAAAAGATCCTATCAACTTTAGATCAATAGGACCGTGTAACACCATCTACAAGATTATTGCAAAAATAGTAGCCAACAGAATGAAACCATTCTTACTCAATAAATACTTTTTCTGATTTCCATAGACTTTAATAGATTTCCAAAATATTGTATTACTGGTTGTATACTTTAGAAAACTCCTTGTAAGTATATGTTACTCGTTATATACTTGTAAAATCCCCTTCAAAGTTTTTGTTACTCGTTATAAACAAGACAATTTAAAGACTTTGCGTACTTACCAATTTTTAAGACTTTGAATGACATTTATGTGTATTTTTGCCTTAGAGAAAGTCTTGCAAAATATGAAAGATTTTGGGAGACTTCTACAAAAATTTAAAACTTCATTATTATCTTTTATTTTTTTGATATTATTTGTTTTTATTTCAAATTGATGCAAGCGCTTGCACGTATACTCTAGATCCATTTCTATCTCTCTCTATTTTTTTAATTATATCCTAAATGCGATATATATTTTTATATATATAAAAAAAAATATGTGATACATATGATACGATCAAACTTTTTTGGTTTTGTTATTTGTTGAAATGAAAATTTCCATTAATGGCTAAAGTGTGTAGATTATGATTGTTGCCCAATTTAATTTGCAATCAACGTTTTTCAAGAATTGTTTTTGATAGGATAAATTTTATAGAATTCTACAAATATCTAGATTTGTCATGCTTGGTTGTTATACAATTCTCTAGAAATCTTGTTTTCATAACGTTTTAGAACTCTACAAATCTCTATAAGAATTAGGTCAACTCTACATAACTCTGCAAGTATTTTTCCAACTCTGTAGAACTCTCCAAAAATTGTTATTTTTCATGACTCTTTTTAAATCTATACAAATCTAGAAAAGTATTTATTGAGTAAACCCCCGTTAAACTCTTATATCTCCCCATTTCAGGCAGCCTTCCTCTGCAAAAGAAAAATCTCTGACAATGTAGTTATAGCTCAGGAACTTATCCATTCCTTTAAGAAAAAGAAAGTAAAACATGCTGGAATAGGAATAAAAATCGATATGTCTAAAGCCTTTGATAGAGTCAATTGGGATTTCCTTATCACTGCGATGAAAGATTTTGGTTTTGACAAAAACCTTTGTAACCTTATCCATCAATGCATTTCTACTACTAACCATAGTTGTTTAGCTTAATGGTAGCCCAGGGAGCTACTTTAAACCAACTAGGGGTCTTAGGCAAGGGGATCCTCTATCCCCTTACCTTTTCATTATCTGCATGGAATTTTTTTCCAGAATGCTTCTTTCCTGTGAAGAAGAGCAGATTATTCATGGTATCAAGATGACTCCAAAAAATAGTCATATCTCCCACCTCTTCTTTGCTGATGATTGTCTATTTTTCTTTAGGGCAGACCTTAAAGAATGTCATAACATACTGCAAGTTATAGAAAATTTTAGCAAATCATCAGGACAGTTGATTAATTTTGATAAATTAGGAGTATTTTTCAGTACAAAATTCCAACCCAAGCATCAGAGAATGATTTGCAAACTCCTTAAAATCAAAAAAATTGATCTAAAGGATTCTTATTTAGGAACTCCTCTTTTCATAGATAAAGCAAAAATAAAACTCTTTAAAGTTATAATATAAAAGATGGAACAAAAAGTTCAAGGTTGGATATGTAAGGTTCTAGCTCAAGCTAGTAAAATGGTTCTCAACAAACCAACTCTGGCAGGTATGGCTAGTTATCAAATGAGTTGCTTTATCCTTCCAAAAAAAATCACTCATAAAATAGATGCCTACAAAGAGACTTCTGGTGGGGGAAAGAAACCAACTATAAAGGTTACTATTCTAAATCTTACTCTTGTTTATGTAAACCTACTAGTAAAGGAGGTCTAGGATTTAAGAATGCTCATAAGTTTAATTTAGCGTTAATAGGTGAACTTGCTTGGAGACTCTTAACTGAACCTAAGGCTCTTTGGGTGACTCAACTAAAACCCAAATATTTTAAGAAATCCTCTGCTTTTAAAGCTAAAATATCTTCAGATCTGTAGTATAAGAATAGCATTACCAATAAATGGAACTCTAATTTAATTTTGAACTGTTTCCAGAACAAATTGCTTGACAGATCTGTAGTATAAGAATAACATTAGCTAAATCAGATACTCTTAGATGACTTCTAACTAATTCAGGAAAATTTACGGTCAAATCCATGTACAACAAACTCAATGAAAGTACTGTGAATAACTAAAACCTACATTAGCTAAATCAGATACTCTTAGATGGCTTCTAACTAATTCAAAAAAATTTACGGGCAAATCCATGTACAACAAACTCAACGAAAGAATTGTGAATAACTATAACCTAGGGCAGTCTAACGCTTTTTGGAAGGGATTATGGAAAATAGGGCATTCTAACGCTTTCTGGAAGGGATTATGGAAAATAGATGTATCTCAAAGAATAAAGATCATCACATGGAAGTGCTTACAAAATGTTGTGTCTACAAATCTAAGATTATCTAGATTTATGGAAGATACTAAACTTTACAAAATGTTGTGTCTACAAATCTAAAATTATCTAGATTTATGGAAGATAATAACACCTAACTGCACCTTTAGATGTATGGAGCATGAATCCATAGAGCATCTTTTTTTTCAGTTTCCTTGCGCCAAGTCTGTGTGGACAACAGAGCCATACCCAGTTGACCTGAACTTTTAGATCAGCAAACGATGTAGCTGATATCCTTACTAACGAGGCTAAATCTTTCCCAACTTGTATCAAGTGGAAGAATGAACCTCCTCCTTGTATCGAGCATGCTTTAGAAGTAGATAAATCTAATGCTTGGGTTGGTGTTCATAGCCCAACATTAGATGGCTCTACTATTATTAATGTAAGGGTAACTCCCTAAGTTAGTCTGTTTTTATACAATTCCAACTTACAAAAAAGAAAAAAAGCCAAATGAGCAAATAAGCCACCACACGGCATAATGCGTGAATTTTTTCTTTAATTTCGCGTTTATCAGGCATAGACATCAAGTCGTGCCAATTGGGAACACGGATCAGCTGACGAGCTATTATTATATCCGACGCACCAACTTAAAATCTAGTGCTGCGTGAACTCAAATTTTAACAAAATCTTGTGGCCTTGTGAACATTATAACAAGAACACCAAAAATAACAAGTAAAACTTATAAAGATCATTAGTTTCTTCCACCTCTTAACACTGTGACAAACAAGCAGAAGTTTCCCAACATCGTAATTTATTGAGAGGAAAAAGAATATTTTAGCCTGCCTACCTCTCCAGAGGAAGCTAAAGCAACATCCTGTTCTCACCAGGTAACAATGGGAAAAATATGAACAAAGACCCCTTGTCTCTTCGTTGCTCAAGCTTAAGCAGTAGCAGACTTTGGAACTGATCTGTAGCATGCCCTCTTGGCTGCACGAACAATGTCCTCAACCTGCAAATCAATTGCGGAACCAATAAATAAGCTAAGCTGTGTATTTTTCTATTCCGTCTTGCGACAAAATAAAATTGTCATGCCACAAGAATCTACACATAAAGGCAACTATATCGGTGATTTTTGGATGAAAAAAGAAAGATAGTCAGTGCGGCTACGATGTGGTTGGGCCACGGGTCGTATAAAGTTGAAAAAAAGTTACAAAATAGTTTTCTTACCTAACTGTTTTATCTTTATCTGTTATTAACTTCCTACTTTTCTCAAAAAGTAGAGCAATTAACGGGATTTGGAGGGGGCAGGTTTTAAGTTAGATACGTGCCATAAAATAAAGATGGGCCACATACAAAATGTATGTGGCCAGACCACATCATAGACGTAGGGAAAGACACAGCCGGTCACTTTGCTACGACTTAATGACACAACAAGTCTAAAAAATGAATTGACCTGTGGAACAGCCATTCTCTCTAGATTTGCAGCATAGGGCATAGGGACATCAGCACCGGCAATCCTCTCTACAGGTGCGTCAAGATATCCGAAGCTTTCCTCAATAACAGATGCACTGTTAACAAAGAACCACACCCAAAAGTAAGTGTGCGTTGTCTACAAAATTAAAAAAAGGGAACACATCTTAAAGGTGAGAAGGCAAACCAGATCTCAGCTCCAACACCATGCTGAGGGTAGCCTTCCTCAACTGTCACCAATCTGTTGGTTTTCCTGACGGAACGATTGATTGTATCTCGATCCAGAGGTCGAATTGATCGCAGATTTATAACCTATATTGAGAAAGACCAGTCAATATACTGACCATAAAAGTCGATTATAGAGCTTGTTTGAAGCATGATATATCTATTAGCAAATTTTAGCCTCCGAACTGAATATGCTAATATTTCCAGTCGTATTTTTCTACAGCTCTTCCTAAAGAATTAATATGTAGAAAAATCAAATAATTTTTTTGCATTATATAATACCTCAGCACTTATTCCTTCCTTCGACAGGATCTCCGCAGCCTGTACATCCACTCATTTGTTAGATTAAGATAACATGAAGTAGCTTTTTCACACGAAAACTATAACAGTTGTGCCATTATTACTAAAAACGATATGCAAAAGAATTATCTACTAGAGCCTTAGAGGTGGCTAACTCTCTTTCGAACTATTGCAAGGCGAAGACAATTAAACAGCCCATTCAGAAACATACATGTGCCTTTGTGAGTGTATCTTAGCCCATTCAACTTCCAAATAACAAAAATGACTAATGAGTACTTGTGCACAACACACAGGATTTTAGTTGGCCAACTTACCTGAAGAGCGGAACCAACCATCTTCGAGAAGGCTGTAATGGTAACATCCTTTCCTTCTAGCTCAATCTGTCAAAAGAGATTTTACTCAGAAAAGACAACTTCATGCGAGACTATTACATGTTCGCATAATTTTAACAAGAATTATGGCACACACCTTAGCTTTTCCTATGGGAAGACAGAAACTAGAATCAAGAACTTCTGCTGAAATGGGGAAAGATTCACCATACCTGGGAGAAACAATGACAAAGAAGACTAAATCATCACTAACAGGACAAAGCTGCAAATTTCATTTTGTAGGCTTAATTGGGATGTCAAGCGTTAACAATGTAATGCAGTTGAGTACTTACAGCAACTCATTTTCTAGGAAAACAACAGGATCAGGGTCCCTGATAGCAGCTTTTAGAAGGCCACGAGCATCCTCAGCTGAGTATGGGGCTAGCACCTTCAAGCCAGGACAAGAACCATACCATGCTGCGTAGCACTGTAGAGTTGAGACATCTTGAAGTTTGAAACAACTCAGTAAAAAAAAGATTGACGGTGTTGGTGTCGGTCTCTAGATAAAAGTTCTAAACTTTCTTGTTCAGACCACATGTGAAGGTCGTCTTACAGAGTCAGACAAAAGAATTTAAAACTAAAAGGAATGTAAAGAGAAAGAGACGTTCGCAGGTTGCTCATTTTTGGTTATCATGGTAGATCAACCCTCGCTGTGAGAGGTCTTATCGAAATGTGAAACCAGGAGATCACAACAGTATTTATTTCTCTTAATTTTGCTGAAAGACACTGAAAGACATCGGTCTTTAAATAATCTTATGACCCTTCTTGTTCATCACATATGTTAAGGTCCTTGTACAAGGCCAAGCACACAAAAGTTGGTTAAAAGCATACACACACACAAAAAAAAAAAAACACGTAGCAGGAGGCTCGATTATGGTTGCAAGTTGCGTAAACCCTTTGCTGAGAGGTTTCATACAGATGCAAAGATACTTGCTACTGAACAGCTTACTGAGAAATGCTACACACCTGGGAGTGTTGAGCGCCAACCCCTGCGGCAGCACCATTTGGGCCTCTGAAAACGATAGGTACAGATATCTGACCAGCAGACATATAGTTTGATTTTGCAGCAGAGTTGATGATATGATCAATTGCCTGGGACAGAATCCAAAAATCAGTTTCAAACTGATAAATACGATTAAGTAGTTCCATGAGCATCATAAACATTTAATGATTCTGGACCTCGACATAAGAAACATCACATCAGTAAAGTAATCTAACCTGCATTGAGAAGTTAAAAGTCATAAACTCTACGACGGGTCGAAGACCATAGTAAGCGGCGCCGACTCCAATTCCAGTGAAACCAGCCTACAGAAAAAAACACAAATAGATTGATCACCAGCTAGAGAAACATAGTAAGTTAGTAACGAATAGCCTCTAATGTGAATGAAATACATGAACCAAACTATGAAGTTTCGCAGCACGTGCTAGATTATAAAAATGTTCTAGAAGTATCCACTTATTATGACCAACCTCTGTAATTGGTGTATCGCGAACTCTCTCAGGCCCATACTTGTCTAATAGACCTTTAGTAATCTACAAAATGAAGGAGAAGAAACTAACTGTTAGAAAGACAAAAAATAACTATAGATGCAACAACTTCATTTATCTAAACATGTCTAACCTTGTATGCACCCTGGTATTCACCAACCTACAATAAAATCAAAAAGAAGTTGAGATCCATAAATAACACCAAGTGCACGACAATAAACACAAATCGATTTTCCTTCTTACTTCCTCTCCCATCAAAAACACTTTCGGATCAGCAGACATCTCCTCGTCTAGAGCAGAATTTAGCGCATCTCGTACTGTCATCTGTATCAAAAACAGTTTTCATCCAGAAAATTAGACACAACATGCTACACAGAAAACTGTATTCTCTGATTGTATACAATCTAACAACTCATAAACTTGCCTGTTTAGCTGCGGATGAGAATCTTCTTGCCGCATCTAACGTCCTCGGCAAAGACTGTTTTACAGATGAGTTGATGCATTTGGCACCAACCTTTTGCCTTACAATCCCCAACATAATTCCTCCAAATTTACCCTAATCAATAAACAAAATCAAATGGTTTCTTCAATCAAAAACCTAAAACAAGCTTAAATCTCTCGTACTTCCACGAAAAAGCACTAGCTGAACAAATTGATTCAGCTAATCATAAGAACAGCAAATCAACACTAGAGAAAACCTAATAAAATGATAAATTCATTTGATTCAACCACGATTGTTATCTGTTTCAGGAAAGCGATTATCATCGCAAATAAGAACCACAAATCTTGAAAGAAAAATACACGAAAAAATCTTGAAAAAAACATGAAAAAATCAACACATATGAGAATCAAAACGTAATAAAATGAAATCGAAACTCAATTTAAGATTAGGTTAGGTAAAATTTTACCTGGTTATAATAGTAGTGAAGGCGAATCAAAGGTTTGATGGAGTGAGATTTGTTTGTAGAGAAGGTTTAAGACTGAGTCGAATCGGGAGATACTCTCTCTCCAGAAATAACTTTGTTTCGGGAAAGGGAATCTGTACGTATGTAATCTGTGTACCCTTCGCTGTTTCGATATTTTAAGCCTACGTGTCCTCTTTTACCTAGCATTAGCATTAGGTCAGCGCGTTGAGTTTTTAAGCTGGCGCTCGGAAGTACCAACACCGTGAATTTTTAGGATGATGCTGGCATTAGGCCAACACCGTGAGTTATTTTAAGTTGCCGCTGGGACGAGAAATGGTGAATCCGACGCTAGCTAGCGTGTGTTAGAGCTAAGGCCGTACATGGTAACGGTTACCCGCTAAAACCGAACTAAACCAAATCAAAATGATTAGGAAAAATTCGAACCGAGCCATTTACTGATATTGATTGGTTTTGATTTAACAAAAATAAAAACTGAGAGTAATGATTTCGGTTCCGATTTGATGTAAAAATCCAACCGAGTACCAATGGTAAAACCGATTGGTTTTTGGATGAAACTAATATCAACCATTAAATCTACTTTAGATTAACTATATTTAATCTTATCCGTAGATTTAACCTGTAAAAGTATATATTTAATTTTAATGTGTAATTTTATGTGTAAGTTTTTTGGAACTACATTTTAATCTCTCATTTTTTGTGTATTTTTTTCTTTTTTAAAAATCAGTTGCATGAAATTGACAACATCACTGTAAAGACAAAACCGTATGGTAAAACCAGAACCCAATGGTAAAACTAAAAACCAAAACCGTTGGTTAATGGCATGGTTTTGGTTTGGAATATAAAAAATCGGGAGTAATGGTGTCGGTTTTGGTTTGAGCAAAAACCGAACCAAACCGAGCTATGCACACTCCTAATTAGAGCACTGCTCGGTCAAACTTGCAACTTTTACTATCTCAAGATTATTGTCAATGTTAATTAGTTGTACAAAAGTATATCTTGATTTCCAGTATATTAAAGTCAAATCTCGGACTAAGATTAGAATATGGTAATTGAGCATCAAACATCACTGGATAACCCTCGAAAATTGGACTAGAGATCAAACGAAGACATTTGTAGACTTTTATCGACAAAGAGGTATGTGAATACTGAACCATCCTATCTACTCAAGGCATTACTATTCTATCTTTATGAGACTATGTCGTATGATTTTAGTAGATTTCATATTGCAAAGAAAAAGTTTCCAGTCAAGCTTGTCTTGTTGAAAATCTCGAAATATGATTCAATCAATTGATGCTCATAGATCCTTAGCGATCTTAGTTAAGAACAATTTATTGTGCAAGAACTATTTTTGTTTCAAGTTGATCATTTGGAACCAAGCAATGATATTTCATATCTGTGACGATTGGGAATGTTTCAAATAATTGAAAGAGAGATATCAGAACCACTGAGTTTCCGACCACATGGTTGGTACGCATACCCAGTACGTGCACCCTAGTCAACTGAAGTTCCGCAACATAGGTAGGTATGCATACCCTTAGGTTTTGAATACGTATAATTGGCGGAGGTACACATACCCAGTACGCGTACCCCAAGTGTCTGAGTTCGTGAATGGGTTAGGGTATGCATACCAAACATGCGTACCCTAGCTCCCTGAATTCGTGAACTGTGAAAAACCGGGGGTCTAAGAACCACACCCAATATTTTGTTTAGGTAATATGCATGGACTAACTCCAATATATTTCCAAGAGAATCAAATAGACAGTCAGACTCAATCAAGGAAAATACATCCAAGAGTTATATCTCAATTTCTCAAATCAATCTGCAATCGAACAGATAGAAATCTGTGAGTCAGATTAATATGAGAAATAACTTGGATGGTACCAAAGACCAATATCCAAGCGCCAATCAATTTCAATGAACAACCAAAGGTTGGATTCACCAATTGATTGAACTACGCACAACCTGTGATATTTTAATTATATAAAAATATAATGTGGAAAAGAAATAACACAGACACCGGAAATTTAGTTAACGAGAAAACCACAAATGCAGAAAAACCCCGGGACCTAATCCATATTTGAACACCATATTGTATTAAGCCGCTACAGACTCTAGCCTACTACAAGTTAACTTCAGACTGGAATGTAGTTGAGCCCTAACCAATCTCACACTGATTAAGGTACAGTCGCGTTCCTTACGCCTCTTGAACCACTCCGGATTCTGCGCACTTGATTCCCTTAGCTGATCTCACCCACAACTAAGAGTTGCTACGACCCAAAGTCGAAGACTTGATAAACAAATCTGTCTCACACAGAAAAGTCTATCGAATAGATAAACCTGTCTCCCACAGAAATACCTACGAGTTTTTGTTCCGTCTTTTGATAAATCAAGGTGAACATGAACCAATTGATACACCGTACTTATATTCCCGAAGAACTGCCTGGTAATATCAATCACCTTACAATAATCTTAATCGTATGGAAACGAAACAAGATATTGTGGAATCACAAACGATGAGATGAAGATGTTTGTGACTACTTTTTATCTTACCTATCGGAGATTAAATCTCGAGAAAATCTTCGAGTAGATAGTACTCAATAAGATATAACAAAGTAAGATCAGAACACGCAACTACAGAGACAATAGTTGGGTCTGGCTTCAGAATCCCAATGAAGTCTTTAAGTCGTTAACCTATAATGGTTTTAGGAAAAACCTAGGTTAAAAGAGACTCGAATATAGTCGCAACTAGTATCACACATGAGGTGTGGGGATTAGGTTTCCCAGTTTCTAGAGTTCTCCCTTATATAGTCTTCAAATCAGAGTTTGCAATCAATGCTACCTTGGTAACAAAGCATTCAATATTCACCAGTTAGATGAAAACCTGATTAGAGTCAAGCTAATATCTTGCAACCGTTAGATCGAACTTAGCTTGCTATACACAAATGAAATATGACTTCATTTAGATATGAGTAATCGTACCTATACGTGTGCACATAGTTGGCTCAACAATAGTTAACCGAAGTTAGCCATATAAACACTTTCATGTCAACCTTGTTCATCTTAATCACAACTAGTTCAAATGACTCAAATGAAACTAGTTATAGACTTGTTCAATTGTTTATATTCTCATAGAAGTATACAAGATACAATTGAAGCAAAATCGATTTTGATTCACTCGAATCAATTCATGAACATTATAGCCATGGTTTGCAAAATATTGCATTCCTTATTATATAAATGTATTTTTTCATGAACAAACCGATTTTAGAACTTAACCCACTCAAGTATGCAAACGGGTACACATACCTAAGTAGCCGGACTTGGTCTGCGTTCGCCAGTATGTGAATGGGTACGCATACTGTCGTACATGACCAAACTCAGTTGAATTCCCGGACTTGAACTTTTAAGCCGGTACGCTTACGGGTATGCATACTAAGTTCTCGGACTTCAACTATCAAACCAGTACGCATACGGGTATGCATACTATGGTTCCCGGACTTGGAATAACTTGCAACATTTTAGCATAGAAGTACACATATTGTGCCATATTCAATCAATGATTAATCGTTCTACATTCCATGTTAATCATTTAAACATTCTTGGAAGACGGGAATAGCTGTCTCACACAAACTATTAGCTTCAAAACTATTTTCAAGTGATCACTAGATCAATAGGAAACATTTCGAGTCTACATCAAATGACTGTCTCACACAAATCATGTAAGATGTTACCAGGCGATTTTCGCATGATCATATTTTGACTTTTATCAAGAATAAAGATGAACTTGGTTAAAACGAAAGCTTACCAACACATATTTCGAGAAATATGTAAGCGAATTAAACTCAGCTCGAAATATCAAATGTGCATAATATAAAGTCTATATATCTTTATACTTTTGTCTCAATAGGAGATAGAATAGAAATAGACTTCTGAGTGATAGATGAGTTCAAGTCTCCACATACCTGTTGGTCGATGAAGTTCCACAAGCTCCCCTTAGTAGTTCTTCGTCTTCAATCTATGGACGTCGTGAGGTCTAAAGCTCAACTACACATTCTATCCTAATCCGAGACATAGCTATAAGTAGACTAGAAATCAAGACTTATAGTTTTGGCAACTAAACTTTACAAACAAGCTTGAGATAGCAACGGTTGCGAGTTCGACCGAGCAATGCTCTAACAATCTCCCCCTTTCTCAAATTTAATGACAAAGCTATCACTACATATGGATTACAAAATAAATAAATTTTGTAGCTTCTCATCCAAATGCTTGATTTCCTTGGTTCTTGAACATTACTCGAAATCTTCGTCACTTCAAAGTACTCCAGTGATTCTGAACGTGTTCAACTCAACATCATAGTTGTTGAAGATCCGTAGACATAACAATAGTTCCACAAGATTGTTTTATTATTGTTATACAGTGTCATAGTATTATTATACATCATTAAAGTTCAATTGTATCACAACTTTGACAATAATATTACGGTGATATGTATCACTCCCCCTTAGTCAATACTTCATCTCACAATGAAAACCACTCCCCCTTACATAATGATCCGTAAACCATATGTATTTGTAGTGTGAACTACACAATAATTCTCCCACTCTTTGTCAATATAAATTGGCAAAGGTACGAAAACTAGTGGGATCATAATAAAATTCTCATAGAGATACTTCATGACTAAAAGAGAACATATCAACTTTGTTTCGATGATTTCACATAGTCGAAACTTAGTGTATTTATCAAGGATTTTATAAATATACAAGAAAACTACTACAATAGTCCACAACCGCACTTCCCACAAAGATTTGGAAATTAAGCACAAGTTTAAAAAGAACTCTCACCCATAAAATGTCATTCCCGAAAGAACGACAAGACTGACTTTACTTTCACAAGAAAAAAAGGATTTCTTTGGACATTAACAAATTACATGAAACATGAATTCATGTCCGTAAAACTCAATTAAATTAACCACAAGAGAACCCATGATTAATTTAATCGTAAATGCTCAACATAAGAGAACTTGCGGAACCATACAGTACTTTCACATAGAAGTGGATCAGGGAAAGATCAATACTGCGGAATATTCAAAAACTCATTCTACTTTTCATCAATATTTGCATAATGATACCATAGACTTAATCTTTGTAATCAAAAGTTCATTCTATCTTCCATCAATATTTTCATAATGACATAATAGACTTAACTTTTGACATATATGGGACAATCATAGTTCACGGACGCAAACACACATATCCCATAACTTTGAAAAGCTCAATCATAAAAGGTATCACTGATATCCTTGATTCTTTTGACCGTAGAAACTCCATGTTCATGGGTTAGAACATTAACTTTTCAATCAACATGCGGGCAAGCTGCCTAGCTTTGACACAGTCCACGATGAGTTTCTTCTGATTCTTGATCAAGATCTTTGGATTTTCAAGGATTTTGGTCTGACCATTAATAATCTGATTCATTTGCAATTGAAGATTTGCAAATTCGACCCTAGAGTCATTCTGAAAAAGAATTAAATCCTTGACATATTCTCCAATATAGGAGTTGTACTCTTTCCTTTCAATCATCTTTGAAAAAACGGGGGTCTAACAACACCACCCAATAATTCGATTAGCAATCTGTATGGATAAACTCCGAAATACTTTGCTAGAGAATCAACTAGATAGTCAGACTCAATCAAGATTAAAGTATCTCAAGGAGTCAATATCTCTCACTTGTTTTGATTTACTCAAGATAAAACAATAGCGAGTCTTTAATCAAACACCAGGAATAACTTGGACGGTACCAAAGACCAATATCCAAGGATCAATCAATATCAATCAACAACCAAAGGTTGGATTTCCAATTGATGATCTTAACGCACAACCTGTATTATTTCAATTATATAATATATAATACGGAAAAGAAATAACACAGACACCAGAAGTTTTGTTAACGAGGAAACCGCAAATGCAGAAAAACCCCGGGACCTAGTCCAGATTGAATACACACTGTATTAAGCCGCTACAGACACTAGCCTACACAATCTAACTTCGGACTGGACTATAGTTGAACCCCAATCAGTCTCCCACCGATCCAAGGTACAATTGTACTCCTATGCCTCTGATCCCAGCAGGATACTGCGCACTTGATTCCCTTAGCTGATCTCACCCACAACTAAGAGTTGCTGCAACCCAAAATCGCAGACTTGATAATAAACAAATCTGTCTCACACAGAAAAGTCTATCAAGGGATAAATCTGTCTCCCACAGAAAATCCTAGGTTTTGTTCTGAGCAAGTTTCATCTTCCTTGCTAATCGATATGCTCTTCGTTGAAGTTTGTTGGCGTGCCTTATTTGGTGCTTGTATTTGTAACACCTTGATAGTTCGTGTCCCTTCATCGAACAAAAAGAGCACGTCAATATTGGATAGTATTCAGGCATCTGAGATGTGCAAGCAACTAGACTTACTGTTGATCCTGAAACATCATTGATAGGGTTTCCAGTTATCAGATTCAGTGAATCTTCCAGCTTGATTGGGTTTCCCTCTTCTCCGAACTCATGAGGTTGATATATGTGTTGCTACAAGTATCAAAATCGATGTTTTCACAAAGAATACCTACACTTGATTTCCTATCTTCATCGGAATCATAGGTTTCAGACATTTCATCAAGTGTTACAGCTAGACCTTTGGTCCCAGTGTATTTTCTATGATTTGGGCATTCGTTAGCAAAATGGCCAAAACCCTTACACTTAAAGCACTAAGGCATGTCCTCGTCATCAGCCTCGTTAGCATCCCTGTCTTTAGGAGGTACGCGACCGTGAGGTTTGTCTGATGACTTAGGTTTGTCTCTTGAAAACCGTTTACTTCTCTTCAACAGAAGATCCCTAATCTGTCTTGTGATCAAGGAGACTGATTTGTCAAGATCTTCATCCGAAAAATCATCCTCAGAGACATGAATACTCTTACCTTTGACAAGTAATTTAGTGTTCTTTTGTGCTAGGCAACATCCTTACCGACTTTGTATGTATGCTCATGGTCAAAGATCTTAAGCTTTCCAACCAAGGTGTTTCTGGAAAGATTATCGAGGTTATTCCCCTCAACGATGGCATGCTTCTTAGACTCGTATATAGATGGCAGCGATCTGAGAATTTCATCACAATGTCCTTTTCAAGAATAGTCTTACCCAATGCAAAAGATGCATTAACAATTTCAGACACTTTGTGATTAAACTCATCAAATGTTTCTTCATCTGTCATAGGAAGGTTCTCCCAATCAGAATTAAGGTTTTGAAGCCTAGCATCCTTTTCACTGGAGTTTCCTTCAAATACGGTTTCTAAGATATCCCAAGCATCTTTAGATCTAGTGCAGTTTGTCACATGATGCTGAAGATTTGGGGTAATGGCATGTATGATAGCATTCAAACCGTCAGAATTTTGCTTTGAAGAAGTTATCTCAACAACGGTGTATTCACCAATAGGTTTGGGAACGTTTACATCACCAACTGCCACAACGGGAACATCATAGCCATTAACCAATATACCCATGATTGAAAATCACGCGATTGAAGAAAAGATCGCATATCAATTTTCCACCGTAAGTAATTGGAGCCATCGAAGATTGGTGGTACGTTAATAAAGATAACACCTCTGTCCATAGAGTCAGATCGCTACAAACACGGACTTGTTAGGTCTTAAACGTGTTTTCCTGCTCTGATACCAATTGAAAAAGCGGGGTTCTAACAATACCACCCAATAATTCGATTAGCAATCTGTATGGACAAACTCCGAAATACTTTGCTAGAGATTCAACTAGACAGTTAGACTCAATCTACATTAAAGTATCACAAGGAGTCAATATCTCTCACTTGTTTTGATTTACTCAAGCTAAAACAATAACGAGTCTTTAATCAAACACAAGGAATAACTTGGACGGTTCCAAAGACCAATATCCAAGGATCAATCAATATCAATCAACAACCAAAGGTTGGATTTCCAATTGATGATCTTAACGCACAACCTGTATTATTTCAATTATATAATATATAATACGGAAAAGAAATAATACACACCATAAGTTTTGATAACGAGGAAACCGCTAATGCAGAAAAACCCCGGGACCTAGTCCAGATTGAGTACACACTGTATTAAGCCGCTACAGACACTAGCCTATTACAAGCTAACTTCGGACTGGACTATAGTTGAACCCCAATCAGTCTCCCACCGATCCAAGGTACAGTTGTACTCCTACGCCTCTGATCCCAGCAGGATACTGCGCACTTGATTCCCTCAGCTGATCTCACCCACAACTAAGAGTTGCTGCAACCCAAAATCGCAGACTTGATAATAAATAAATCTGTCTCAGACAGAAAAGTCTATCAAAGGATAAATCTGTCTCCCACAGAAAAATCCTAGGTTTTGTTCCGTCTTAAGATATAAAATCAAGGTGAACAGGAACCTAATCCAATCTTATATTCCCGAAGAACAGCCTAGGTTAATCAATCACCTCTCAACAATCCTTCTTGACTACACAAGCGGTTTGTCGAGGAATCACAAACAGTGAGACGAAGATGTTTGTGACTTATTTATCTTGCCTATCGGAGAACTCTCACGATCTGAGGCCAATCAAAGATTGTACTCGTACGATAGAAGATGCAAGATCAGATCACACAACTACGATAAAAGTAGTATCGGTATGGCTTCACAATCCCAATGAAGTCTTTAAGTCGTTAACCTGGTCTTAGAGAAGAAAACCAAAGGTTAAAGGAGAATCGACTCTAACGAGCGCACTAGTATCACACAGACGTGTGGGGATTAGTTTTGCCCAATGCTAGATGTCTCCTTTATATAGCCTTCAAATCAGGGTTTTGCCTTAGTTACAAAGCAATCCATATTCACCGTTAGATGAAAACTTGATTTAGATTCAAGCTAATATTTCTCAACCGTTAGATCGAGATGTCAACAAAAGTTCAACAACCGACTCATGTCAAGTTTGAAGTTTAAGCACAACTTTCTCCTTTATACAGTTGTTTTCGCTCGATCGCAGCTATAAAAAAGAGCTCAACCACGTTTTGATCTAGTTGTTTTATCTTAAGTAGAATCAACTTAGCTTGTCACACACACTTGGGTATACGTTTACTGGGTTTGTGAAAACCGTGCCCAAACGTGTACATGTATGTTGGTTCAATATAGTAACCCAAAAGGTTAACCATATGAGCATTTCATATTAACCTAGTTCTTCTTCACCATAACTAGTTCAATTGACTCCAATGAAGTAGTTAGAGAGTTGTTCAACTGCTATGAGATCTTATGTAACTACACAAGACACAATTGAAACAAAGATGATTCGATTATATTGAATCGACTCATGAACTTTATAGCCACGGTTTGCATAGCATTCCTTAGTAATTTAGGTTTCATGTTCAGAGCACATCTTTAGATCATAACCACTTAAGCTCACAAACAAGTTCGCGGACTTAAGGCAACCGGCAGAGTTTTCCAAACTCATCAGAAAATCTTAGCAAAGAGACTTCCTCCAGTTCGCGGACTAAACATGCAAACGAGTTTTTGGAAAATCCCAGCAGAAATTCTCGGTAAGAGAACTTCCGTCAGTTCACGGACTGGGTTCTCGGACTTGGCAAAGCCAATTCCTCCGGTTTCTCTCAATCAACAAAGTTCGAAAACTTCGGATTAAGGAATACATGGTTATGTAATCTAAACTCTCATTCCAATCATTGAGACATTCTCAGAAGACGTTATATAGCCGTTATTCACAGACCGTTTCATGTCAAAGCAATTCTCAAAGTAATTGAAACTTTTCATGACTTTCGTCACTAGGTGAAGATAAACTTGATCAAAGCGAAACGCTTTATCAACACACGATTTCGAGAAAAGATAAGTAGTGAATACTTAGCTCGAAATGTCAAATGTGTATAATCCGGTCTATATAGATTACGACTTTTTGTCTCATAAGAAGTAGGAGATAGAATAGATAGACGTTTGAGTGATAGATAAGTTCAAGTCTCCACATACCTTTTTGTTGATGAAGTTCCACGGCTCCTTGAGTAGATCTTCGTCGTTGTATGATGAATCGCTATGAAGTCCTTGAGCTCAACTACACTTTTCTATCCTAGTCCGAGACTTAGCTATAATAAGATAGAAATCAAGACTCATAGTTCTGATCACTAACATTGACAAACATGCTTGATATAGCAACGCATGCGAGGTTGAACGAGCTATGCTCTAACAATATTTTTCAAGACAAGTTCTTGAACTGAATCACATCCTTTAATGTCTTCTTCCATCTCAAGATTCACCACTTCCTGAGGTCTTGAGGATTTCTCCATTTATTTATTTTTTTTATTAAGGAAGGAAAAAAATATAAAATATGTATACGTTTATGAACAAGAGAAGGACACCCTTGTTATGGAAACCCTAAAACACCGAAGAAAGACACGGATGTTCGTGGACCTGTTATGAAAGGTTAATCAAAAATAAGGAAATACTCTCTGTTTTCAAATATCTTTTACCTTCAAATCTCAACAATTAAAAGATTTAATCAGAGCACATGAAAAAGATACACTAGTTACTAGGAGTCAAGATATGACTCAACATTCACAAAAGAAGAAAACAGCAAAATCAAACACAATACAAATGATAGCCTACAATAGACTTGAGCATCTCGCAATTGTCATCCTTGCAACTCTCAAGTTATATACAAGGATGAAATTACCTTGAGCTAGGTAACAACGTGAGATGTAATCCCACCATGATCATTGAGAGATGAGTTTTAAATACCATCCAAATGATTGAGTCTGGTATTCCTTACTTTCCTTCGGTTGTTTCTTATCCTAGATGCATAAGACATAAACCATTTTGAGTATCCATCAGAAGGATTTTTCTGAGGACAAAATCTAGGACCTCTAGAGATTGGTTCCAGAGGATCATAATTGAGAAAATTCCTTTTTTTAGACTTAGGTCTACCAGACTTCTTCTCATTTGCACTTTGAATGTGTACATTAGTGGTGTAAATATTATCACCATTAAGAGGGGCACGATTCCTGTAAACATGTCTAGAAAAGTGACTTTGGAAACCTTGTGCATGAGAGTTCTGATTTTCTGCAGGAATGAAATCCATTGTGGATGTTGTCAGGCAATTCACCTTGTCAAACATCAAAAAGAAGTTGATTTTGACGATCAGAAATCTGTTTCGTTCTAGCAAAAAAATGTGAATCATAATGATTGCTTTTCCTGCAGAAAGAACAAGATCGTGGATGGGAGACATCGGAAGGAACCTATTCTAAACTCATAGCACTATTGGAATACTGCAAGTTATGTAAATATTTCTTAGCAGATGCTTTCTTTGGAGTAATTTTCTTCATGTACTATATCCCTTGTGAGAAGTAGAGAAAGACATAGAAGTAGTTTTGCTCATTAAGACAGAGTTTTCCTTTTTCAAGGAATTGCAGTGTTCCTGGGCTGGGGGAAGAGATGCGACAGTTTCTCTTTTTCAGTACGAATGTTGTTCAGATCTGATGAATGAGTCTCGATCAAACGTTTTTCTCTAATTGAATATTCTTTAACAATATCTTCAGGAACACTAATTTTTTCCCGTTGTAGGGTATTTTCTTGAACAAGGTTTTCGATATTGTAAGAGAAAGACCCAATGATATTGTAGAGTTCACGTTCTCGATCAAGAGACTTCTCAAGTTCATCAATGAGCTCATGTTTTTCTTCAAGAGACTTTATTTTAGAATCTTGAATATCAACAATCTCAGCAGATTTTCTTAAAGTTCTGGTGAGTTTCATTTCAGCTTCTGACATAGTATCAAATGTCACATCAGAGGGAATGTTATCAGAATCTGATAGCAACAATTTTCTACCTCAGGATTCGGAAGAATCAACTAAGGAGTTATCCTTTAAGGTAATCCCAAGACATTTGGCATAATCAAAAACTTTGGAAGACATTTTTGTATGCGTAAGGATGAGATAAACTTATGTCCATAGATTCAGATTGATACAAACACAGACTTATGAGGTCTTAAACGTGTTTGCCTGCTCTGATACCAATTGAAAAACTGGGGTCTAACAACCACACCCAACATATTTCCAAGAGAATCAACTAGACAATCAGACTCAATCAATGAAAATACATCCAAGAGTTATATCTCAATTTCTCAAATCAACCTGCAATCGAACAGATAGAAATCTGTGAGCCGGATTAATATGAGAAATAACTTGGATGGTACCAAAAACCAATATCCGAGCGTCAATCAATTTCAATCAACAACCAAAGTTTGGATTCACCAATTAGTTAAACTACGCACAACCTGTAATATTTCAATTATATGAAAATATAATGCGGAAAAGAAATAACACAGACACCATAAATTTTGTTAATGAGGAAATCGCAAATATAGAAAAACCTCGGGACCTAGTCCATATTTGAACACCACACTATATTAAGCTGCTACAGACTCTAGCCTACTATAAGTTAACTTCGGACTGCAACGTAGTTGTGCCCTAAAAAATCTCACACTGATTAAGGTACAGTTGTATTCCTTACACCTCTTGAAACACGTCGGATTCTGTGCACTTGATTCCCTTAGCTGATCTTACCCACAACTAAGAGTTGCTACGAACCAAAGTCGAAGACTTGATAAACAAATCTGTCTCACATAGAAAAATCTATTGAATAGATAAATTTGTCTCCCACAAAAATACCTACGAGTTTTTGTTCCGTATTTTGAAAAATCAAGGTGAACATGAACCAATTGATACACCATACTTATATTCCCGAAGAACAACCTAGTAATATCAATCACCTCACAATAAACTTAACCGTATGGAAGCGAAACAAGATATTTGGTGGGCCCGGAGATGTGTGAAAATTAAGCGCAATAAAAACGCGGGCCTACAGTAATACCGCAAGTGCACGGTCGTTAGTTGTAGCTCGTGCAAGTACGGGTCGATCCACAGAGACTGGGTGTGTTTTGGAGTTTTCTAGCTATTTTGGGCTCTAAATTGCTATTGTTGGGCTTTGGGTACCAATGGATTTTGGTAACCAATGGGTTATGATTGTGCTTTGGGCCTTTGAGTTCTTTGGGAATGAACTGGGCTTTAGCTTTAGCCTATCAGTAAACTAGGCTTTGGAGAGAACTGTAGACTGGGCTCAATGATCTTGAAGTGCTCTTGGGCTCAGTGGTTTTGAAATGAATTAAACTGGGGTTTTGATGTGAGCTAAGCTTTGATTGAGTTGGGCTTTCACAGTGAACTGGGCCTGTCTTTAACCTTAAGAGTTTACAGTGGGCTTAAAGAAGAAGAGAAGTGACAGAGCTGAGAGCAAAGTGGGCATTAACAAGAGAGCGGTGAACAAGAATGGTAAAGAAAGACAGTGAGCAAACAGAAAGTGACAGTGAGGAAGTAACAAAGTGAAACAATGTATGTACAAGGCCAACATGAGAGGGTATTTACAGGGCAGTGACATGAGAGGACTGGTGCTGTGGACAGCACAGGCAAATGAAGAGAGGCACAACAGCAGCAGTAGGGTAATGCAGGCTGGGCAGGGAAGCAGAACAGGGCAAAACAGGGCAATATAGCAAAGGGAAAGTGGACAATGGCAATGGAGATAGTGTCATTATATACAATGTGGAAATATATACAATGATAAAACAACAGTGATCTACATGTGCATATTAACAATGACATGGTAGTGGCAATGTGGTAGTGATAAATCAAGACAGTTGCAAACCAAGGCCTAAGCCAAGGGCAATGGCAGGGGAGCAAAACTACAGATACAAAACAGAGAAACAACACAACTAGGTTATGAATCCACCTTGTGACCTAGCCAGATAGTGTAGTTCTATGTTAAATCCCTGTCCCTAATGGAGCTAGGTGAAGGTTCAAGCCTGCCTATGTTCCAGGGCATACATAAATGGAATGGAAAGATAAAAAGCTTGCTCAACTGTTTACTCCTAGCATTGACTGTCTTTTGACAGCACAATCAATCACAAGCACAGTTGAGCACTAATTTCCTCCATTTCTCAATCAATTCTATTTACATGAATTATAACCTAACATTCCACCACTAACAGTGACTTAAGGCATCATCTCAGCCTAGCTATACACATACACATGTGAGCTCACATAACAACAACAAAAAAAAAACATCTACTAAACAGAGAACTACAAACTAACATGTGAACTAGAATGAAATGTGAATTAAAACATAAAACAAACTGAATTGAAACAAGATAAACTAAAACTGAATTTGGAATTAAAATTGAAAATTAAAATTAAATCTACAAATACAAAACAGGGAAGAAAAATCTACCCAAGAGGAACTGGCTAGTCCAGCCCTCATGGGGATACACTGGCTAGTCCAGAGATAACCTCAACAACACCCTCACAGCTCCTATTTATACAATTCGAATTAGGGTTACACTTTCCCCCAAATTCCCAAAACAGTGAATTAGGGTTTTTGAAATTAAAGAAATTGACATGACAATTCTCACCCATACTCCTGCTGCTCTTCTTCCTGCTCCTCTTCATGTCTTCCATGCTGCTACGCTCCAGCTCGAGCTTCCTCTGCCTATCAACCTAGTTCATCGATTTCAAAACCCTAACAGAGAGAGGGAGTGTGAAATCAATGAAATAGGTAGCATAGGATGATAGGGGAAGGATGGGTTTTGGTTGTATTTGATGTAGGGTGGTTGTAGTGGCTGGTAGGGATGATGGCGATGGCAGAAGGTGATGGTGATGGCAGAGTTGTTCTCTGCAGAGGAGTGGAGGAGAAGATGGATTCGATGGAGAATAGGAGAAGGGGTTGTTTGGTGCGGGGTATAGGTGTTAGGTGCTTGGGTGTGTGGCGGGGATAGCAAGCTTGATGATTCGCGAAGCTCAGCCGTGGGATGCGGAAATGATAGATTGATCTAATGGCTACAAGTGAAGAGGCTGGTATCGACCGTCGGATTCCTGATACAACGAAACTGACGGCTCAAGATGGAGTTAGGTGCTATAGTGTTTGACAGGAGCTTCAGATTTCGATGCACGAAGATGATGCGACCGTTGGATGCTGAGATGATCCAATCTGATGGCTGAAGATGAAGGCGGGTATAATATAGGAAATGGATTTGGGGAGGGTTTTGGGCCTTGGGTATCCCAAGCCCATATCTTCTTTAAGAACAATTCTTCCTCTTCAAGCCCACTTCTAGCCTTTTGGTCTTGTGCACAACATTCTTCGCGGCTTCCTTGTGTAATTCCTCCCGGCTTTTCACCACTTTTCTGCTATTTTCGCTCCGCAATTCATCCAAACTTTATTTGGTACCTAAAAATGCAAAATTAGTTAATAAAAATATTTATTCTTGAAAACAAAGAAAATACAGAATATGGGATAAAATGTAGAATTAATGCACAAAAGATGAGTTAAATGCCAACAAAAAGATATAGAAATATGCACTTTTTAGCACTCATCAATATTGTAGAATCACAAACGATGAGACGAAGATGTTTGTCACTACTTTTTATCTTACCTATCGGAGAATAGATCTCGAGCAAATCTTAGAGAAGATGGTACTCAATATGATAGAACAAAGTAAGATCAGAACATGCAACTACAGAAAAAATAGTTGGGTCTGGATTCAGAATCCCAATGAAGTCTTTAAGTCGTTAAACTATAATGGTTTTAGGAAAAACCTAGGTTAAAGGAGAATCGACTATAGTCGCAGCTAGTATCACACAGGAGGTATGGGGATTAGGTTTCCCAGTTGCTAGAGTTCTCCCTCATATAGTCTTCAAATCAGGGTTTGCAATCAATGCTACCTTGGTAACAAAGCATTCAATATTCACTGTTAAATGAAAACCTGATTAGAGTCAAGCTAATATCTTTCAACCGTTAGATCGAACTTAGCTTGTTATACACAAATGAAATGTGACTTCATTTAGATATGAGTAACCATGCCTAAACATGTGCACATAGTTGGCTCAACAATAGTTAACCGAAGTTAGCCATATGAACACTTTCATATCAAACTTGTTCATCTTAATCACAACTAGTACTCAAATAAAACTAATTCTAGAGTTGTTCAATTGTTTATATTCTCATAGAAGTATACAAGACACAATTGAAGGAGCACTGCTCGGTCGAACTCGCAAGCGTTGCTATCTCAAGCTTGTTTGTCAAGTTTAGTTGCCAAAACTATAAGTCTTGGTTTCTAGTCTACTTGTAGCTTAGTCTCGGACAAGGATTGAAAGTGTAGTTGAGCTCTAGACTCCACGTCGTTTATCATGCAAATACGAAGAACTACTCAAGGAACTGGTGGAACTTCATCGACTAAAAGGTATGTGGAGACTTGAACTTATCTATCACTCAAAAGTATATCTACTCTATCTCTTATCTTGAGACAAAAATCGTATTGCTATATAGACTTCGATTATACACATTTTTTATTTCGAGCCGAGTTTATCTCGCTTATCTATTTCTCGAAATATGTGTTGGTAAGCTTTCACTTTGGCCAAGTTCATCTTTACAAGTGACGAAAGTCATGTTGATTATTTCAATATCTTGAAAATCGCTTTGATGAAAAAAGTGTGTGAATAACCTCTATTTAACATCCTCTAAGAATGTTTCAATGATTGAAATGAGAGTTTAGAATGGATATAACCTTAGGTTGAAAGATATAACCTTAGAATGGATATAACCTCTATTTATATAACCTTGAATGGATATGAGCATTGTATGTGAACTCATACTTGTGTAAGTCCAAAATCCTTGAACTAAAGTATGCGTACTTTACTGGTTCAGGATGTCCAGAAGCTAAGTCCGCCTACCCGTACGCGTACTTCCGGAAGTTCACATCCCGTGAATTTTTGCTGGAGTTTGTGAACTGAAAACAAACTCAATCCGGGTACTTAAGTATGCGTACCAGTATGCGTACTTGAGTGGGTTATTTTCTAAAAACGGTTTATTCGTGAACTAAGACTTATATATAAACTAAGGAATGCATATTTGCAAACCTTGGCTATAATGTTCATGAATCGATTCGAGTGAATCAAAATCGTTCTTGTTTCGATTGTGTCTTATATACTTCTATGAGATCTAAGCAATTGAACAACTCTCTAACTAGTTCTTATGAGTCATTCGAACTAGTTATGGTGAAGATGAATAAGGTTGATATGAAAGTGCTCATATGGATAACCATTGGTTAACTACTGTTGAACCAACTAGGTGTACCCGTTTAGGTACGGTTACACAAACCTAAATGAACGTGCATTTCATTTGTGTATAACAAGCTAAGATTCTATCTAACGGTTGAAAGATATTAGCTTGAATCTAATCAGGTTTTCATCTAACGGTGAATATTGAATGCTTTGTTACCAAGGTAGCATTGACTGCAAACCCTGATTTGAAGAATATATAAAGGAGAACTCTAGCAACTGGGAAACCTAATCCCCACACCTCCTGTGTGATACTAGTTGTATAAGCTAGAGTCGATTCTCCTTTAAACTTAGGTTTCTACCTAGACCCTGTAGGTTAACGACTTGAGGACTTCATTGGGATTGTGAAGCCAAACCCAACTATTTTCTCTGTAGTTGCATGATATGATCTTGTTATTTCTATCGTGATTGAGTGCAATCATAATATTGGCTTGAGATTGATTTCTCCGATAGGAAAGATAGAGAAGTAGTCACAAACATCTTCGTCTCATCGTTTGTGATTCCACAGTATCTTGTTTCGCTAGTCGATTAAGATTATTGTGAGGTGATTGATATTTCTAGGATGTTCATCGGGAATATAAGTCCGGTTTATCAATTGGTTCTTGTTCACCTTGATTTATCAAAAGACGGAAGAAAACTCGTAGGTATTACCGTGGGAGATAGATTTATTTATTCCTGTAGACTTTTCTGTGTGATACAAATTTGTTTACTAAAGTCTTCGACTTTGGGTCGTAGCAACTCTTAGTTGTGGGTGATATCAGCTAAGGGAATCAAGTGCGTAGTATCCTGTTGGGATCAGAGACGTAGGGAGCGCAACTGTACCTTGGATCAGTCTGGGATTGATTGGGTTTCAACTACAGTCCAGACCGAAGTTAGTTTGTAGTAGGCTAGTGTCTGTAGCTGATAGGTGTGGTAAACGACTTGATATTTATCTATTGTTTATTCTTTCTTTGCGAGTTTTCTTGTAAATTATGTATCTTATGATTGCTTTTGAGTTTATCAGGTGCAATGGAGTCATTAGATCAAAAAGAATTGGAACTAGCTCAAATCCAGGATTTGTTCCCATCATCTTGAAGACAACGCAAAGACGAAGCCAATGGCGAAAGAATGGAGTCAATCCGACGTCGTATGAAGAATCTGGAGGCATTTGAAGCAAGCCGAAGTTGTCGAAAACTGGAGAACCTACAAAACTGTTATAGGCACCCGAGTTTCTACTCAGGGCAGCCATGAAATATTAATGACACGAGACGAGCTGAGAACTGAGTTAGGTTTTGGCTTGCTTCCAGCACATGGAATATCAATGACATGGGAGAAATGAGTTCAGTTGTTGCTGCTGTTGATTCTCGGCGATGAAGGAAATGGTCGTCGGTGATGTGAACGACCATGGCAGTAAGGATTATCGTGATGATGAAGAGATGATGACGTTCACTTCTTCTAGAATTGATGGATGATGGTGTTGTCGTTCACGGCCGGCAGATGATCATGGCGATGTTGATAAGTCACTCTCATCGGGGTTGAGTCTGGTGGATGATGATGGCTACTGCCATTAACAGGGACCGAAAAGTTCAGGGAATGCTCGTGCAGTATGCAAATTAGTAATGTGTTGTTCGAGTGAACGATGAAGGTGCTTTGAGTTAACTAGTACAGAGCTTGGCAGTTGCGTGAACGAGCATGGGAGGTTCAGCTCTGGGATTGAGGCTCGAAGTGGGTTGATGCAGTTTGCTGTAGCTAATGGCAGTAACGATGAGTTGAAGATGGAGCTGAGTTGCTGCCATTAACGGAGATGAAGCTGAGAAATGAAGGCAGTGATAACGGAGTTTGGATTTTGCAGCGAGACTGTTGGCTGATGATGGAGAGGATTCGTTTGCATGGCAGTTGGTGATCGATGAAGACTGGTTGTAGATGGAGAAAGCTCGACATGCATTATGGCAGGATTTTAAACTGTGGTAATGGTGATGGATCAATGATATAAGATGGAGAAGATCATGGGAGTTTGTGGTCGGCGCTGGGGAGATTGATGTCGAGCTCAAGTGATAATACATAAGCTTGTTACTGCCAGGGAGAACGCGAAATAGAAGAACTGAAGTTTGCTGGTGCTGTTGTGTTATCGTGCATGGTGTGTAGTGACTGAGATGAATGAGAAGAAGGGGTATGGCCGGAAATTACACAGGAGGTGATGGATATGATGGCAGTGCTGCAACTGGTGGAGATTGATGTGGTGCTCGAGTTGATAAAACCCGATGGAGTAAGTTCAAAGAAGAGAGACGAGAATGGTCAGAGTTTGAGTCCGCGTGAGAGAAGAAACGATATTATCTCGTTTAGGAAAGTTATCAGAAGAGATGTTGTTCTTGTTGAACCAGGAAGAGAGCAGTGATTGAAACTGCAAATAGATGAATGCACGAATGATATTGCAGGGAAGAAGGAGCTGAGCTATGCCGTGTACCTGATGTTGTCGAAGGCTGAATTTGGCTTGTTAGTTTCAGGTGACCGACAGGCTTAAGTAAATTTGGATTGCATTATGGGCCTGTATTGGGCTGGAACTTGAGTTAGGCGGAAGTGGTCAGGCCTTGGCCGAGACTTGGAAAGCAGTTCTTAACCTGGAAAGAGAAGGCTATATAAGCTCTCTAGGGTTCTATTCTAGGGGGGATCTATACTGTTTTTTTTATTCTAGGGTTTACAACATGATATGTTTTCTCTTCATTCTTGTGATGAACTCCATTATGTTTACCTAGTTTTCTTTTGGTTAAGGAATAAGTTGGATTTCCAAATATGGGTTTTCATTCAATAAATTAGTTTTGTCTCCATCTTTTGTCGATTATGATTTGCTAGAAATATCGCCATGTATGATTGATTGTTAGTTTTGTCAAGTTGCAAATTGGTAGAACTCGTAATCATATTTATTGCTAGTTTAGGGTTTATTATACGTAAACGTGATACACCTTGAATACACGTAGCATAATTGTGATTATTGCTTGTAGTGATACATCCTAATAGTCACATGTGAGTCATAACCTTTGTTAAATCGGATTAGTGATTTTACACGTTCGATTGCTTTGATTGGCCTGATTTCATAAAACTTAATGCATCTAGGGAATTAAACTTGATTAGTGCTTTTACACGTTAGGTTGTTCTCTTAGGTAGAATTCATATTCACATCTTTTAATGTGTTGTTGATGATAAGAGGAAATTAGCGGCATACTCTTGCGATCAAGGTATCCTAGGGCCTTTGATAAAAGTTGAGATTAAAATATCAATTCTAGTTATTGTGTATAAAACATGTTTGTGAATGAAGATGAAATCCGCAACCAATATTTTCTCATCCTCGATTTGATTCGTCTACCTTTATTGTTTTCTTTTATTTATTTTTAGTTTCATAAAAACAAAACATCCCCCCATTGTTTGCTTAAGATACCGAAACAACTTGACAACCTAGATCCTCTCTGTGGGAACGATCCTTTCTTACCCTTGTTATATTATATATTTTAAGTTGTGAGAAAGTAATATTATTTTTAACGCATACGACAACAATCAAATTTTGGCTCCGCTACCGGGGAGGCAGCGGTTGTCACTTGTGTTTGGTTTCTTATTTTCTTGTTTTTAGTTTTGTTTTATTTTCTGGTTTTTAACCTTGTTTTGAGAATCGTGTTTCAGGTACTTATTTCTCATGGATGGAGCATATTGGAACAATGGATACGGTTTCCAACAATCTCAACAACATGACAACTTCCAACAATTCCAAGGGTATAATCAAAACCAATTCATTGGTTATGACCAATATTCCATGAATCTTTATGGTTTTCCTCAACAACCTTATGGCGGGTATGTGTGTGAACAACCACAAGGATTGGAGGATTCTTATGCTCGTGAACAACAAGTCTCTAACTTGTTAGACAATTTTCCAACTTTTTACGACAAGAGTTTCAAAAAGATAAAGAGGCTACAAACGAGCAACTCCAAGAACTTCGTGAAGGTATGGCTATCTTACGAAGAAGCATTTATGAATACAAGGAAGAAAGGTATGAAGAAGAATTTTGTTTTCAAAGAAATAATTATTCTAATGTACCTGTGGTGTGTGATGAATATTTGATTGATGCTAATGTTGAAAAAGGCCAACATTTGGGGACCTTCGTTGATAATTGTGTAGCTAACTCAACTCTTGATCTTAATAATGATCATTCGCCTATTCAAAAGGATGAATTTGAGGTTAGCAACACTGAATTCAGCGACAACCAATCTTATGTTAGCTATGAAATTGACGATGATTATGAAGATACGTCGTTTGAAGCAACTCATGGTGACATTACCCAAAGGTGTACAATGGAATTCTGGGATCAAGATGAAGATGAAAAGGACTATGATGACACTTGTGTAGATTACTCAAGCATTGATCTTAATAATGATCAAGAGCCTATTCAAAGGGTGGAGCTTGAGGATGCTACATTTTTGAGTGTTCTAAAAAAGTTCTTATAATAAAATTTGGATCCGCAAAAGAGTATGTGCCTTACCAATAAGAGGAGTGTGTTGAGAATGAAACCAATATGACCAATATTGTGGAAGACCCAATTGAGCTTGCAAAGGATTGTAATGAAGATGTTGATGCCGAGATTTTGGTTAAGGCAGAAACGACGAATATTTTGTTTTTCATATCATATTTGCATCCCCATGTTTAATTTCCTTGAGTCCATGATCTATTTTAGAAGAAAATGATGACGAATACCTTTTTTGTCAGAAAATTTCAGACTGCGCGTAGTTCAGTCCAGAGACCATAACTGTCAGACCATTTATCGAAACACTGTTTCCTTTTGACACTGTGTAGAAAAGACGTAGGCGAACAACTTTCTTGAAATAGTGTTTTGCCAAATTCCTTACCAATTTGTACAGTTTTTGTTTTTATCTGCTGGTACGTCAGAATTCAGAATTTTCGGTTTTTCACATTGAGGACAATGTGAAGTTTAAGTGTGGGGGAGTCTTTTGCATATAGACTTTTTAGCCTTGTTAAGAAAAATTAAAAAAAAAAGAAAAGAAGAAGATGAGAAAGTCTAGCAACTTGTACCTTACACTAATGGAAACATCGTGGTTGTAGGAGTTGAGGAACCCATTAGTAGAGTCTATTCATATGAAAACGAACAAAATATAAGAATAAATAAAATGTTAGTTGTCACTATATCTCGGAGTCGTCACCATATCACGTTCTATTTTTATTTTTCCATATTTATCCATTGTTTCTCTAAGTGAATTGGTGGGGCACGAACATCGAATTGTTATCACTGCTAGGATGAAATAGAGTGATTGAGTTACTACAAAAATAAAATAAAATAAATAAATAAATAAAGACCGACCAGTTGACCAAAAGGAATAAATATGACACTTGGATAAAGCAATATGTGTGTGTTTCCCCTGTCTCCGTCGCCTAAGCAAGCGTGGAGCGCAGGATCCAAGGGAACTATCATGTAATCTGCTGACAAGAAACATGCGCTTGGATCCACAAGATCCAATCATGATGTCAAAAAAAAAAAACGAAAAAAAAGAGAGAAGAAGAAAAAAATATTATTATTCTGTTAAATAAAATCGATCACCGGTTCCCTTGTATATGCCAGTGAATTGATCTAAAATTAAGTTTGTCGACCGCTGGTTCCCTTGTATATGCCAGCTGTGTTGATATTAGAATCAGACGAGTAACTCAATCCAATAGGATTTTTAGGTTTGTTTTGGCAGTGACCTTCAGACAGATATGGGAAAAACCGTTCACCTTAGTCAACAGTCCGCCACCATATACTTTCTTTATCCATCTTCTTAATCTTTTCATGTGATTGTGGTTGATTAGATTCCGAGTATTATGGTTGTGTTCAACTTTCCGAATAAAGCTATATTAATAATTTTTGAATTGGATTTGAAAGTGGGTACTTCCTCTTATAATCATTGACTGTATGCCATCGAATAAACAATGTTTAGTGTCATTAAATTGTCACAAGTAGATGGATTTTGGAAGTAAAGGTTTTGTAGGTACACCTCTTGTAAACCTTCACGAGACTATAACTCGTCCACTAGGGACACCTCGGGGTTCAAAGGCCTGTTATTCATGCTAAGAGTAACTGTATCCTCGGCGAGACGGAGTTGTATGTATGTTTTAGAATTGTTTTGTTTGATTTTCTCGAGGACTAGCAAAGTCTAAGTGTGGGGGAATTTGATAGGTGTGGTAAACGCCTTGATATTTATCTATTGTTTATGCTTTCTTTGCGAGTTTTCTTGTAAATTATGTATCTTATGATTGCTTTTGAGTTTATCAGGTGAGATGGAGTCATTAGAGCAAAAAGAAGTGGAACTAGATCAAATACATGATTTCTTCCCATCATCATGAAGACAACGAAAAGACGAAGCCAATGGCGAAAGAATGGAGTCAATCCGACGTCGTATGAAGAATCTGGAGGCATTTGAAGCAAGCCGAAGTTGGCGAAAACTGGAGAACCTACAGAACTGTTATAGGCACCCGAGTTTCTACTCAGGGCAGCCATGAAATATTAATGACACGAGACGAGCTGAGAAATGAGTTAGGTTTTGGCTTGCTTCCAGCACATGAAATATAAATGACACGGGAGAAATGAGTTCAGTTGCTGCTGCTGTTGATTCTCGACGATGAAGGAAATGGTCGTCGGTGATGTGAACGACCATGGAAGTGAGGATTATCGTGATGATGAAGAGATGATGACGTTCACTTCTTCTAGAGTTGATGGATGATGGTGTTGTCGTTCACGGCCGACAGATTATTATGACGATGTTGATAAGTCACTCTCATCGGGGTTGAGTCTGGTGGATGATGATGGATGCTGCCATTAACAGGGACCGAAAAGTTCAGGGAATGCTCGTGCAGTATGCAAATTAGTAATGTGTTGTTCGAGAGAACGATGAAGGTGCTTTGAGTTAACTAGTACAGAGCTTGGAAGTTGTGTGAACGAGCATGGGAGGTTCAGCTCTGGGATTGAGGCTCGAAGTGGGTTGATGCAGTTTGTTGTAGCTAATGGCAGTGACGATGAGTTGAAGATGGAGCTGAGTTGCTGCCATTAACGGAGATGAAGCTGAGAAATGAAGGCAGTGATAATGGAGTTTGGATTTTTCAGCGAGACTGTTGGCTGGTGATGGAGAGGATTCGTTTGCATGGCAGTTGGTGATCGATGAAGACTGGTTGTAGATGGAGAAAGCTCGACATGCAGTATGGCAGGATTTTAAACTGTGGTAATGGTGATGGATCAATGATATAAGATGGAGAAGATCATGGGAGTTTGTGGTCAGCGCTGGGGAGATTGATGTCGAGCTCAAGTGATAATACATCAGCTTGTTACTGCCGGGGAGAACGAGAAATAGAAGAACTGAAGTTTGATGGTGCTGTTGTGTTATCGTGCATGGTGTGTAGTGACTGAGATGAATGAGAAAAAGGGGTATGCCCGGAAATTACAAAGGAGGTGATGGATATGATGGCAGTGCTGGAACTGGTGGAGATCGATGTGGTGCTCGAGTTGATAAAACCCGATGGAGTAAGTTCAAATAAGAGAGACGAGAATGGTATAAGTTTGAGTCCGCGTGATAAAAGAAAAGAGATTATCTCGTTTAGGAAGGTTATCAGAAGAGATGTTGTTCTTGTTGAACCAGGAAGAGAGCAATGATTGAAACTGCAAATAGACGAATGATATTGCAGGGAAGAAGGAGCTGAGCTATGCCGTGTACTTGATGTTGTCGAAGGCTGAATTTGGCTTGTTAGTTTCAGGTGACTGACAGGCTTAAGTAAATTTGGATTGCATTATGGGCCTGTATTGGGCTGGAACTTGAGTTAGGCGGAAGTGGTCAGGCCTTGGCCGAGACTTGGAAAGTAGTTCTTAACCTGGAAAGAGAAGGCTATATAAGCTCTCTAGGGTTCTATTCTAGGGGGCATCTATACTGTTTTTTTTTTATTCTAGGGTTTACAACATGATAGGTTTCTCTTCATTCTTGTGATGAACTCCATTATGTTTACCTAGTTTTCTTTTGGTTAAGGAATAAGTTGGATTTCCAAATATGGGTTTTCATTTAATAAATTAGTTTTGTCTCCATCTTTTGTCGATTATGATTTGCTAGAAATATCGCCATGTATGATTGATTGTTAGTTTTGTCAAGTTGCAAATTGGTAGAACTCGTAATCATATCTATTGCTAGTTTAGGGTTTATTATACGTAAACGTGATACACCTTGAATACACGTAGCATAATTGTGATTATTTCTTGTAGTGATACATCCTAATAGTCACATGTGAGTCATAACCTTTGTTAAATCGGATTAGTGCTTTTACACGTTCGATTTCTTTGATTGGCCTGATTTCATAAAACTTAATGCATCTAGGGAATTAAACTTGATTAATGTTTTTACACGTTGGGTTGTTCTCTTAGGTAGAATTCATATTCACATATTTTAATCTGTTGTTGATGATAAGAGGAAATTAGCGGGATACTCTTGCAATCAAGGTATCCTAGGGCCTTTGATAAAAGTTGAGATTAAAATATCAATTCTAGTTATTGTGTAGAAAACATGTTTGTGAATGAAGATGAAATCCGTAACCAATATTTTCTCATCCTCGATTTGATTCGTCTACCTTTATTGTTTGCTTTTATTTATTTTTAGTTTCATAAAAACAAAACATCCCCTCATTGTTTGCTTAAGATACCGAAACAACTTGACAACCTAGATCCTCTCTGTGGGAACGATCCTTTCTTACCCTTGCTATATTATATATTTTAAGTTGTGAGAAAGTAATATTATTTTTGACGCATACGACAACGATCAGTAGCGGCTTAATACAGTGTGTGTTCAATCTAGACTAGGTCCCGGAGTTTTTCTGCATTTGCGGTTTCCTCGTTAACAAAACTTCTGGTGTCTGTGTTATTTCTTTTCCAAATTATATTTTGTTATATAATTGAAATATCACAGGTTGTGTGTTGAACCGATCGATTGGTAAATCCGACCTTTGGTTTGTTGATTGAAATTGATTGATCCTTGAACATTGGTCTTTGGTACCGTTCAAGTTAATTTCTCTTGTATTCAATTAGACTCGCATATTGCTATTTGCTTGAGTAAGTATTGAATCGAGAAATTGAGATATAACTCCTTGATATACTTTTCTTAAGATTGAGTCTGATTGTCTAGTTGATTTTATTGAAAGTATATTGAAGTTAGTCCATACAGATCGCTAAGCGAAATATTGGGTGAGGTTGTTAGACTCCCCCTTTTTCACAAACTGGTTCATAGGTACGTGTACCCCTACACATACCTACTCAATACAAATTAAGAAGACGCTCATAAACTATTTTCACAAATACATATGCCGATAACTCTCATGAACACTTCCAATATACCTTTGATCACTAAATCATCTTGTGTTTGTCAATCATGATTTAAGTTTTACGATTATGCTTATACGTTCATATTGCATATTCTCCATGAACTATCATTTTACATGGTTCCAGTACCCTGGTGTAGATGGTGGATTTTCGACAAAGGGTAGAATTGTAAAACTATACTCCTGATTCGGCAACCGGATGAGTATTGAGGCTCATGTCTCTCATTAAAGCGTGAAAGCTCATGCCATAAACCTCTGACCGAGAAGGATGTCTCTCAGAGTACGTGTAGATGTGTAGTCTCTCAGCTGAGACCGCGACATATCTTACGAAAACTGAGCAATTTCAGTAATTACTCCAGATCCGACAATCAGATGAGTATCGAGACTCATGTCTCTATGCATGAAATCTCATGCCACCTATGATGGAGAAAGTCTCTCAGAGAAGATGAAGATGTGTAGTCTCTCAGCTGAGGCCACGACACATCCCATATTGTATAGAATCGAAAGATTGGGCGGCTCCTAGACAGCATGTCTACTAGTATAGAGCGACAACGTCTTCGGGATGTAAAAAGGTTTTCCCCGTCTATGCAAGAGGAATATGACACTCCAGCAAGTTCATATTGCTCAACCCGCAGATAATTAATGCTCTTAGACAGGAAGCCCTTCTAGTGTAGAGCCAGCAATTAATTATCTCAAATCGTCTGAATATCCAGCAATATTCTACGAGCCATCGTCTGAATATCCAGCAATATTCTACGAGTCGTCAATTAATCGCCCGAATATCCAGCAATATTCTATGATTCCTCGTTATATTTCATTACTTCAATCTGTGGTTCTTCCCAGCAGAATTCCACAGGTTAGTAATAAATATTCGACGAAGCAGGCATCTGAGCATCGAATAAGCCCTGACGAAAATGGTGCAAGTGTAATTAGCAGATAATGCACAGACCAGCATTTTGAATGCACGAACGAGCATTTCAAAAATACGAACGAGAACCTATGCAAAATAGGGAGGGAAAATAATAATAATAAAATATTAAGCAAAAGCGCCAGGGGATTAGGCTCACCAGCTGGCCAGTCATGCTGTGACCAGTCCCGAGCCCAATTTTATATTTTATCATATTTTTATTATTTTCACGATCTCATGAAAATCCTCTCGTTCGAGCAAATTTCCTTTATTTCAAAGAAATTATCTAAATCACATGATTTTATCAAAAATAATAAAATTAGAGAAAGGTGTCGCGGGACCGAGCACTAGACGGCCATGTCTTGGCCGTGGCCGGTCCCACACCTCACGTCTCCATTATTTTATTATTTCTCTCAAATTATGAAAAATCCTTGATTTTATGAATTTTCCCTAAAATCATGAAAATTACCTAATTTCATGTATTTTATCTAAATCACATGATTTTATCAAAAAATAATAAAATTAGAGAAAGGTGTCGCGGAATCGAGCACTAGTCGGCCATGTCTTGGCCGTGACCGGTCCCACACCTCACATCTCCATTATTTTATTATTTCTCTCAAATTATGAAAATTCCTTGATTTTATGAATTTTTCCTAAAATCATGAAAATTACCTAATTTCATGTATTTTATCTAAATCACATGATTTTATCAAAAATAATAAAATTAGGGAAAGGTGTCGCGGGACCGCTGGTCGGCCGCAGGCCTTGGCCGTGGCCGGTCCCACACCTCACATCCCATTATTTTATTACCTTTTCTCAAATTATGAAAATTCCTTGATTTTATGGATTTTCCCTAAAATTACCTAATTTCATGTATTTTCTCTAAAATCATGAAAAATATTAAGAAATTAGGAAAACTTTTGGGATCGGGCTCTAGCAGGCCAGCCATGTCCTAGCCGGTCCCACACGCCCACTATTTTATTATTATTTGGTGTTTGGTTTCCTGATTTCATGAAAACTCCCTGATTTCAACAAAATATCTTGGTTTTCAACAAATCCCTTTGATTTTATGAAAAGTTATCTAAAATCATCAAAATTACATAAAATTGGGAAGAGTGTCTTGGGACCCGCGCCCATTGGCCGGCCGGCCATGCTACGGCCATTTCCGGTCCCACACTCTCATTCCCTATTTTATATTTTAATTTATGTCTCTCATCTCATGGAAGTTCCCTAATTTCGCCAAACTCTCCAGTTTCATGGAATTTCCCTTAAAATCAAAGAAAAATACATGAAATCACATAAAACTGGGGAAAGCATGTGGGACCGCGTGTCATCCGGCCGGCCATGCCCTAGCCGTGGCCGGTCCCACACCTTGTGATTTCATGTTTATTTATTATTTCCATCATCTCATGTATTTTTGTCGGTTTCAGCAAAACCATGGATTTTGCATATTTTCTCCAAATATTGCTCAAACGTGCATCAGAAAGTATCAAAATTCTCAGGACTGAAGCATGGACATCATGGTGACACGGGAACATCCCCTTGACCGACCAAGGGTGACCCTGAGGCTTGTAAACAGCTGGTCCCGCGTGCTTTAATGATTTTAACCTAATTTGCTCAGCTGCTCATATTAGGTTCGAACTCTTTCCAAACAATTAGAAGTTCGCTCAAACGACCATCTACTGGTCCCACGGCCACCAAGAGCCGGTCTCATGACCTCTTGGCCGGTCCCTCATATTTTCCATAAAACAGGTTTTATGATTTGTCGCTCACACGAGCATTTTTTCAGTAAATGATTGAACCAGCATTTAATCATTCTTTCACCAACTGGTCCTCAAGAGACTTTGGTGTTTTTGCTCATTCGAGCATCTAGGCGTTATATGGTGAACCCGTCATCCCATGTAGCCGGTTTCATGTGATTTGCAATAAAACATTATCTCGGTAAAATTAGGGTTTTTTATCCAGAGCTTTGCAGAAACGTGATTCTGAACAGATTCGAACACTCTGATAATTTTATGTTGATTCCATTATTAACATTCATATTTATTGGGCTGGAACTTGAGTTAGCCGGAAGTGGTCAGGCCTTGGCCGAGACTTGGAAAGCAGTTCTTAACCTGGAAAGAGAAGGATATATAAGCTCTCTAGGGTTCTATTCTAGGGGGGGATCTATACTGTTTTTTTTATTCTAGGGTTTACAACATGATAGGTTTCTCTTCATTCTTGTGATGAACTCCATTATGTTTACCTAGTTTTCTTTTGGGTAAGGAATAAGTTGGATTTCCAAATATGGATTTTCATTCAATAAATTAGTTTTGTCTCCATCTTTTGTCGATTATAATTTGCTAGAAATATCGCCATGTATGATTGATTGTTAGTTTTGTCAAGTTGCAAATTGGTAGAACTCGTAATTAGGGCTCGGCCTGCCTGTATCCGCCCGAGCCCGCCTGTACCCGAAGTAGCCCAAAGCCTGTTATGGCCCGTTATGGACCACCCGGCCTGGCCTGGATTAATTTATTGGGCGGTCTCGGGCTTTGCGATTAATTATGATGCCCGGCCTGATACCCGGTCTGGTGCCCGGCCTGAAAGCCTTCTATGTGCCATTAATCATTTAATATCCTCTTAAAAAGACTTAAAAGTTACAATTTTATAATTGTCAATTTTGTGTCAAGAAAAATAAAATATATAATTGTTTTTTACTTATAATTAACCTTTTCAAAACATTAATGGTAATATATTTTCTTATTAGAAATTTTATTGTACTCTAATTAATTATTTATTATAGCATAAAATTAAAAATTTGTCAGTGTAATTTAAATATAAAATAATACTATCACTTACGATATGCGATGTTGGAAAGGAAAGGATATTGTATTTAATACCGTTCATTTGAAAATTTAAACTTAAAAAAAAAAAATTCAAAATAGTGGCCTGTCCGGCCCGATCTGGCCTGCCCGTATAAAAAGCGGGCTTTGGGCGGTCTTTGGGTAGCAAATTATCTACTTGTGCCCGGCTTGTCCGGCCTGAATTTGTTTACGGGCTCACAAATATTAAGCCTGGCCTGCCCGGCCTGTCTTAGTTTTTGGGTCGGGCGGCCCGGCCTGCCCGAATTTACACCCCTACTCGTAATCATATTTATTGCTAGTTTAGGGTTTATTATACGTAAACGTGATACATCTTGAATACACGTAGCATAATTGTGATTATTGCTTGTAGTGATACATCCTAATAGTCACATGTGAGTCATAACCTTTGTTAAATCGGATTAGTACTTTTACACGTTCAATTGCTTTGATTGGCCTAATTTCATAAAACTTAATGCATCTAGGGAATTAAACTTGATTAGTGCTTTTACACGTTAGGTTGTTCTCTTAGGTAGAATTCATATTCACATCTTTTAATGTGTTGTTGATGATAAGAGGAAATTAGCGGGATACTCTTGCGATCAAGGTATCCTAGGGCCTTTGATAAAAGTTGAGATTAAAATATCAATTCTAGTTATTGTGTAGAAAACATGTTTGTGAATGAAGATGAAATCCACAACCAATATTTTCTCATCCTCGATTTGATTCGTCTACCTTTATTGTTTGCTTTTATTTATTTTTAGTTTCATAAAAACAAAACATCCCCCCATTGTTTGCTTAAGATACCGAAACAACTTGACAACCTAGATCCTCTCTGAGGGAACGATCCTTTCTTACCCTTGGTATATTATATATTTTAAGTTGTGAGAAAGTAATATTATTTTTAACGCATACGACAACAATCAAATTTTGGCTCCGCTACCGGGGAGGCAGCGGTTGTCACTTGTGTTTGGTTTCTTATTTTCTTGTTTTTAGTTTTGTTTTATTTTCTGGTTTTTAACCTTGTTTTGAGAATCGTGTTTCAGGTACTTATTTCTCATGGATGGAGCATATTGGAACAATGGATACGGTTTCCAACAATCTCAACAACATGACAACTTCCAACAATTCCAAGGGTATAATCAAAACCAATTCATTGGTTATGACCAATATTCCATGAATCTTTATGGTTTTCCTCAACAACCTTATGGCGGGTATGTGTGTGAACAACCACAAGGATTGGAGGATTCTTATGCTCGTGAACAACAAGTCTCTAACTTGTTAGACAATTTTCCAACTTTTTACGACAAGAGTTTCAAAAAGATAAAGAGGCTACAAACGAGCAACTCCAAGAACTTCGTGAAGGTATGATTATCTTACGAAGAAGCATTGATGAATACAAGGAAGAAAGGTATGAAGAAGAATTTTGTTTTCAAAGAAATAATTATTCTAATGTGCCTGTGGTGTGTGATGAATATTTGATTGATGCTAATATTGAAAAAGGCCAACCTTTGGGGACCTTCGTTGATAATTGTGTAGCTAACTCAACTCTTGATCTTAATAATGATCATTCACCTATTCAAAAGGATGAGTTTGAGGTTAGCAACACTGAATTCAGCGACAACCAATCTTATGTTAGCTATGAAATTGACAATGATTATGAAGATACGTTGTTTGAAGCAACTCATGGTGACATTACCCAAAGGTGTACAATGGAATTCTGGGATCAAGATGAAGATGAAAAGGACTATGATGATACTTGTGTAGATTATTCAAGCATTGATCTTAATAATGATCAAGAGCCTATTCAAAGGGTGGAGCTTGAGGATGCTACATTTTTGAGTGTTCTAAAAAAGTTTCTTATAATAAAATTTGGATCCGCAAAAGAGTATGTGCCTTACCAAGAAGAGGATTGTGTTGAGAATGAAACCGATATGACCAATATTGTGGAAGACCCAATTGAGCTTGCAAAGGATTGTAATGAAGATGTTGATGCCGAGATTTTGGTTAAGGCAGAAACGGACGAAGAATGGTTGCAAGGTTTGATAGAGGACCATGATATGCAAGAGGTGAATAGTTCACTTGAATTTTTCAAGGATGAAGAGGATTCCGTGCTACAAGAGATTGTGCAAGGTTTGTCTAACCCTTTGCCTATTGTTTCTTCTCCTTTACCTCTTATTGGTTTGAATATATGTGCTTCGAGAATATTTTTGAATGACTTTGTTTCTCGATTTCCGCCATTATAGATACTTGATTCTCATACTATGCAGGTTTTGGAACAAGAAACCGTGGTAGTCCCTAACTTCTATATTCTTTATACACTTCCAAGTGTGGACAAGAATAAGTGTGGGGGAAACTTTTATCGGTTAATAGCTTCGTTTCTATTTTATTGTGCTAATATGTGTGCGAAGCTAGTGTTTTCAAAACAGGTGTTATGGGTGGACCCCTAACTTTTCAGATTATTGGTGTATGGGGAATTCGTCTTGAAAGTCGGGCTAAAGACGTTAAACTAAGCGCTAAATGGGAGGCAACCCACTGAGTTTGTATTTCTATCTTTTGTTTTTCATATCATATTTGCATCCTCATGTTTAATTTCCTTGAGTCCATGATCTATTTTAGAAGAAAATGATGACGAATACCTTTTTTGTCAGAAAATTTCAGACTGCGCGTAGTTCAGTCCAGAGACCATAACTGTCAGACCGTTTATCGAAACACTGTTTCCTTTTGACAATGTGTAGAAAAGACGTAGGCGAACAACTTTCGTGAAATAGTGTTTTGCCAAATTCCTTACCAATTTGTACAGTTTTTGTTTTTATCTGCTGGTACGTCAGAATTCAGAATTTTCGGTTTTTCACATTGAGGACAATGTGAAGTTTAAGTGTGGGGGAGTCTTTTGCATATAGACTTTTTAGCCTTGTTAAGAAAAATTAAAAAAAAAAAAGAAAAGAAGAAGATGAGAAAGTCTAGCAACTTGTACCTTACACTAATGGAAACATCGTGGTTGTAGGAGTTGAGGAACCCATTAGTAGAGTCTATTCATATGAAAACGAACAAAATATAAGAATAAATAACATGTTAGTTGTCACCATATCTCGGAGTCGTCACCATATCACGTTCTATTTTTATTTTTCCATATTTATCCATTGTTTCTCTAAGTGAATTGGTGGGGCACGAACATCGAATTGTTATCACTGCTAGGATGAAATAGAGTGATTGAGTTGCTACAAAAATAAAATAAAATAAATAAATAAATAAAGACCGACCAGTTGACCAAAAGGAATAAATATGACACTTGGATAAAGCAATATGTGTGTGTTTCCCCTGTCTCCGTCGCCTAAGCAAGCGTGGAGCGCAGGATCCAAGGGAACTATCATGTAATCTGCTGACAAGAAACATGCGCTTGGATCCACAAGATCCAATCATGATGTCAAAAAAAAACGAAAAAAAAAAGAGAAAAGAAGAAAAAAATATTCTTATTCTGTTGAATAAAATCGATCACCGGTTCCCTTGTATATGCCAGTGAATTGATCTAAAATTAAGTTTGTCGACCGCTGGTTCCCTTGTATATGCCAACTGTGTTGATATTAGAATCAGACCAGTAACTCAATCCAATAGGATTTTAGGTTTGTTTTGGCAGTGACCTTCAGACAGATATGGGAAAAACCGTTCACCTTAGTCAACAGTCCGCCACCATATACTTTCTTTATCCATCTTCTTAATCTTTTCATGTGATTGTGGTTGATTAGATTCCGAGTATTATGGTTGTGTTCAACTTTCCGAATAAAGCTATATTAATAATTTTTGAATTGGATTTGAAAGTGGGTACTTCCTCTTATAATCATTGACTGTATGCCATCGAATAAACAATGTTTAGTGTCATTAAATTGTCACAAGTAGATGGATTTTGGAAGTAAAGGTTTTGTAGGTACACCTCTTGTAAACCTTCACGAGACTATAACTCGTCCACTAGGGACACCTCGGGGTTCAAAGGCCTGTTATTCATGCTAAGAGTAACTGTATCCTCGGCGAGACGGAGTTGTATGTATGTTTTAGAAATGTTTTGTTTGATTTTCTTGAGGACTAGCAAAGTCTAAGTGTTGGGGAATTTGATAGGTGTGGTAAACGCCTTGATATTTATCTATTGTTTATGCTTTCTTTGCGAGTTTTCTTATAAATTATGTATCTTATGATTGCTTTTGAGTTTATCAGGTGCAATGGAGTCATTAGAGCAAAAAGAAGTGGAACTAGATCAAATACATGATTTCTTACCATCATCTTGAAGACAACGAAAATACGAAGCCAATGGCGAAAGAATGGAGTCAATCCGACGTCGTATGAAGAATCTGGAGGCATTTGAAGCAAGCCGAAGTTGTCGAAAACTGGAGAACCTACAGAACTGTTATAGGCACCCGAGTTTCTACTCAGGGCAGCCATGAAATATTAATGACACGAGACGAGCTGAGAACTGAGTTAGGTTTTGGCTTGCTTCCAGCACATGAAATATCAATGACACGGGAGAAATGAGTTCAGTTGCTGCTGCTGTTGATTCTCGACGATGAAGGAAATGGTCGTCGGTGATGTGAACGACCATGGCAGTGAGGATTATCGTGATGATGAAGAGATGATGACGTTCACTTCTTCTAGAGTTGATGGATGATGGTGTTGTCGTTCACGGCCGGCAGATGATCATGACGATGTTGATAAGTCACTCTCATCGGGGTTGAGTCTGGTGGATGATGATGGCTGCTGCCATTAACAGGGACCGAAAAGTTCAGGGAATGCTCGTGCAGTATGCAGATTAGTAATGTGTTGTTCGAGAGAACGATGAAGGTGCTTTGAGTTAACTAGTACAGAGCTTGGCAGTTGCGTGAACGAGCATGGGAGGTTCAGCTCTGGGATTGAGGCTCGAAGTGGGTTGATGCAGTTTGCTGTAGCTAATGGCAGTGACGATGAGTTGAAGATGGAGCTGAGTTGCTGCCATTAATGGAGTTTGGCTTTTGCAGCGAGACTGTTCGCTGGTGATGGAGAGGATTCGTTTGCATGGCAGTTGGTGATCGATGAAGACTGGTTGTAGATGGAGAAAGCTCGACATGCAGTATGGCAGGATTTTAAACTGTGGTAATGGTGATGGATCAATGATATAAGATGGAGAAGATCATGGGAGTTTGTGGTCGGCGCTGGGGAGATTGATGTCGAGCTCAAGTGATAATACATAAGCTTGTTACTGCCAGGGAGAACGAGAAATAGAAGAACTGAAGTTTGCTGGTGCCGTTGTGTTATCGTGCATGGTGTGTAGTGACTGAGATGAATGAGAAGAAGGGGTATGGCCGGAAATTACACAGGAGGTGATGGATATCATGGCAGTGCTGGAACTGGTGGAGATCGATGTGGTGCTCGAGTTGATAAAACCCGATGGAGTAAGTTCAAAGAAGAGAGACGAGAATGGTCTGAGTTTGAGTCCGCGTGAGAGAAGAAACGATATTATCTCGTTTAGGAAGGTTATCAGAAGAGATGTTGTTCTTGTTGAACCAGGAAGAGAGCAGTGATTGAAACTGCAAATAGATGAATGCACGAATGATATTGCAGGGAAGAAGGAGCTGAGCTATGCCGTGTACCTGATGTTGTCGAAGGCTGAATTTGGCTTGTTAGTTTCAGGTGACTGACAGGCTTAAGTAAATTTGGATTGCATTATGGGCCTGTATTGGGCTGGAACTTGAGTTAGGCGGAAGTGGTCAGGCCTTGGCCGAGACTTGGAAAGCAGTTCTTAACCTGGAAAGAGAAGGCTATATAAGCTCTCTAGGGTTCTATTCTAGGGGGATCTATACTGTTTTTTTTATTCTAGGGTTTACAACATGATATGTTTTCTCTTCATTCTTGTGATGAACTCCATTATGTTTACCTAGTTTTCTTTTGGTTAAGGAATAAGTTGGATTTCCAAATATGGGTTTTCATTCAATAAATTAGTTTTGTCTCCATCTTTTGTCGATTATGATTTGCTAGAAATATCGCCATGTATGATTGATTGTTAGTTTTGTCAAGTTGCAAATTGGTAGAACTCGTAATCATATATATTGCTAGTTTAGGGTTTATTATACGTAAACGTGATACACCTTGAATACACGTAGCATAATTGTGATTATTGCTTGTAGTGATACATCCTAATAGTCACATGTGAGTCATAACCTTTGTTAAATCGGATTAGTGCTTTTACACGTTCGATTGCTTTGATTGGCCTGATTTCATAAAACTTAATGCATCTAGGGAATTAAACTTGATTAGTGCTTTTACACGTTAGGTTGTTCTCTTAGGTAGAATTCATATTCACATCTTTTAATGTGTTGTTGATGATAAGAGGAAATTAGCGGGATACTCTTGCGGTCAAGGTATCCTAGGGCCTTTGATAAAAGTTGAGATTAAAATATCAATTCTAGTTATTGTGTAGAAAACATGTTTGTGAATGAAGATGAAATCCGTAACCAATATTTTCTCATCCTCGATTTGATTCGTCTACCTTTATTGTTTGCTTTTATTTATTTTTAGTTTCATAAAAACAAAACATCCCCTCATTGTTTGCTTAAGATACCGAAACAACTTGACAACCTAGATCCTCTCTGTGGGAACGATCCTTTCTTACCCTTGCTATATTATATATTTTAAGTTGTGAGAAAGTAATATTATTTTTGACGCATACGACAGCGATCAGTAGCGGCTTAATACAGTGTGTGTTCAATCTAGACTAGGTCCCGGGGTTTTTCTGCATTTGCGGTTTCCTCGTTAACAAAACTTCTGGTGTCTGTGTTATTTCTTTTCCAAATTATATTTTGTTATATAATTGAAATATCACAGGTTGTGTGTTGAACCGATCGATTGGTAAATCCGACCTTTGGTTTGTTGATTGAAATTGATTGATCCTTGAACATTGGTCTTTGGTACCGTTCAAGTTAATTTCTCTTGTATTCAATTAGACTCGCAGATTGCTATTTGCTTGAGTAAGTATTGAATCGAGAAATTGAGATATAACTCCTTGATATACTTTTCTTAAGATTGAGTCTGACTGTCTAGTTGATTTTATTGAAAGTATATTGGAGTTAGTCCATACAGATTGCTAAGAGAAATATTGGGCGAGGTTGTTAGACCCCCCCCCTTTTCACAAACTGGTTCATAGGTACGTGTACCCCTACACATACCTACTCAATACAAATTAAGCAGACGCTCATAAACTATTTTCACAAATACATATGCCGATAACTCTGATGAACACTTCCAAGATACATTTGATCACTAAATCATCTTGTGTTTGTCAATCATGATTTAAGTTTTACGATTATGCTTATACGTTCATATGGCATATTCTCCATGAACTATCATTGTACATGGTTCCAGTACCCTGGTGTAGATGGTGGATTTTCGACAAAGGGTAGAATTGTAAAACTATACTCCAGATTCGGCAACCGGATGAGTATTGAGGCTCATGTCTCTCATTAAAGCGTGAAAGCTCATGCCATAAATCTCTGACTGAGAAGGCTGTCTCTCAGAGTACGTGTAAATGTGTAGTCTCTCAGCTGAGACCGCGACATATCTTACGAAAACTGAGCAATTTCAGTAATTACTCCAGATCCGACAATCGGATGAGTATCGAGACTCATGTCTCTATGCATGAAATCTCATGCCACCTCTGATGGAGAAAGTCTCTCAGAGAAGATGAAGATGTGTAGTCTCTCAGCTGAGGCCACGACACATCCCATATTGTATAGAATCGAAAGATTGGGCGGCTCCTAGACAGCATGTCTGCTAGTATAGAGCGACAACGTCTTCGGGATGTAACAAGGTTGCAAGGGGAATATGACACTCCAGCAAGTTCATATTGCTCAACCCGCAGATAATTAATGCTCCTAGACAGGAAGCCCTTCTAGTGTAGAGCCAGCAATTAATTATCTCAAATCATCTGAATATCCAACAATATTCTACGAGTCGTCAATTAATCGCCCAAATATCCAGCAATATTCTACGATTCCTCGTTATATTTCATTACTTCAATCTGTGGTTCTTCCCAGCAGAATTCCACAGGTTAGTAATAAATATTCGACGAAGCAGGCATCTGAGCATCGAATAAGCCCTGACGAAAATGGTGCAAGTGTAATTAGCAGATAATGCACAAACCAGCATTTTGAATTCACGAACGAGCATTTCAAAAATACGAACGAGAACCTATGCAAAATAGGGAGGGAAAATAATAATAATAAAATATTAAGCAAAAGCGCCAGGGGATTAGGCTCACCAGCTGGCCAGTCATGTTGTGACCAGTCCCGCGCCCAATTTTATATTTTATCATATTTTTATTATTTTCACGATCTCATGAAAATCCTCTCGTTCGAGCAAATTTCCTTTATTTCAAAGAAATTATCTAAATCACATGATTTTATCAAAAATAATAAAATTAGAGAAAGGTGTCGCGGGACCGAGCACCAGACGGCCATGTCTTGGCCGTGGCCGGTCCCACACCTCACGTCTCCATTATTTTATTATTTCTCTCAAATTATGTAAAATCCTTGATTTTATGAATTTTCCCTAAAATCATGAAAATTACCTAATTTCATGTATTTTATCTAAATCACATGATTTTGTCAAAAAATAATAAAATTAGAGAAAGGTGTCGCGGGACCGAGCACTAGCCGGCCATGTCTTGGCCGTGACCGGTCCCACACCTCACATCTCCATTATTTTATTATTTCTCTCAAATTATGAAAATTCCTTGATTTTATGAATTTTTCCTAAAATCATGAAAATTACCTAATTTCATGTATTTTATCTAAATCACATGATTTTATCAAAAATAATAAAATTAGGGAAAGGTGTCGCGGGTCCGCTGGTCGGCCGCAGGCCTTGGCCATGGCCGGTCCCACACCTCACATCCCATTATTTTATTACCTTTTCTCAAATTATGAAAATTCCTTGATTTTATGGATTTTCCCTAAAATTACCTAATTTCATGTATTTTCTCTAAAATCATGAAAAATATAAAAAAATTAGGAAAACTTGTGGGATCGGGCTCTAGCAGGCCAGCCATGCCCTAGCCGGTCCCACACGCCCACTATTTTATTATTATTTGGTGTTTGGTTTCCTGATTTCATGAAAACTCCCTGATTTCAACAAAATATCTTGGTTTTCAACAAATCCCTTTGATTTTATGAAAATTTATCTAAAATCATCAAAATTACATAAAATTGGGAAGAGTGTCTTGGGACCCACACCCATTGGCCGGCCGGCCATGCCACGGCCATTGTCGGTCCCACACTCTCATTCCATATTTTATATTTTAATTTATGTCTCTCATCTCATGGAAGTTCCCTAATTTCGCCAAACTCTCCAGTTTCATGGAATTTCCCTTAAAATTAAAGAAAAATACATGAAATCACATAAAACTGGGGAAAGCATGTGGGACCGCGTGTCAGCCGACCGGCCATGCCCTAGCCGTGGACGGTCCCACACCTTGTGATTTCATGTTTATTTATTATTTTCATCATCTCATGTATTTTTGTCGGTTTCAGCAAAACCATGGATTTTGCATATTTTCTCCAAATATTGCTCAAACGTGCATCAGAAAGTATCAAAATTCTCAGGACTGAAGCACGGACATCATGATGACACGGGCACATCCCCTTGACCGACCAAGGGTGACCCTGAGGCTTGTAAACAGCTGGTCCCGCGTGCTTTAATGATTTTAACCTAATTTTCTCAGCTGCTCATATTAGGTTCGAACTCTTTCCAAACAATTAGAAGTTCGCTCAAACGACCATCTACTGGTCCCACGTCCACCAAGAGCCGGTCTCATGACCTCTTGGACGGTCCCTCATATTTTCCATAAAACAGGTTTTATGATTTGTCGCTCACACGAGCATTTTTTCAGTAAATGATTGAACCATCATTTAATCATTCTTTCACCAACTGGTCCTCAAGAGACTTTGGTGTTTTTGCTCATTCGAGAATCTAGGCGTTATATGGTGAACCCGTCATCCCATGTAGCCGGTTTCATGTGATTTGCAATAAATCATTATCTCGGTAAAATTAGGGTTTTGAATCCAGAGCTTTGCAGAAACGTGATTCTCTGCAGATTCGAACACTCTGATAATTTTATGTTGACTCCATGATTAACATTCATATTAACTTTGCTCGAATCAACAGTCAGTAACTTAAATTAATATTTTTTCAAACTAGCAATATTTACTCGAACTAGCAATATTCACTCGAACCGGCAATATTTACTCAATTAGAAATATTCGCTCAGACTAGCAATATTTGCTCAAATCAAAGAATATTGGTTCAACTATCAATATTCAACAATCTAGCAACACAGTTTTGCTCGTCTTAGGTTATAATGATACCTTGTCCTAGCAAACACGTTAAACTCATGAGTTTCAGAATATTTGCTAATCATGTTCGACTCAGCGCTACATGAACTCATCGTCCCATAAAGTCAGCAACTGACTCCACAATCACGAGATTTCAATCGTGTCACATGGGGGGATATTAACTAGGGTTTTGGTCTGGCGGTCTACGACACGTGTGTTTACCCACGATGAGAATGTGAGCAAGTCGTGCAATCAGTTGGAAGAATCAGCAAAGTAGTGGGTGGAAAGTTAACCAAGTCTCCTCACGATGAGTAATTGGTTTTAACACGATTTCCCTATTTCCCATTCTCTGATTCCAGTAACTGTCACACTTCATGGGATCATGGTGTTTTCAACTCCGACATTATAAAATGCCTCTGGATCCTGATTGAAAGAACAACAATTTTCGAACATTCGAACAACATTTCACCAAAACGAGCAATTTCTCATCAAAGTTCATACAGACAATCTGTCGTCTACACGAACTCACAGAAATTACTCTCAATTGACCAAAATTCAATCATTCAGAGCATTTTCATGCTGAATTCACAACACACCTACAATCTCAGATCACCATTGATCTCACGCATTTCTCAGCTCCCCTCCTACAGATTAACCCATCCTCTCTTGTGACCGAATTAACTATGGAACGGCCATTGTTCTTGGTTTAGGCCGGGGTCTTACAGATTGATCTCTCGAACTTAAAACACTCCCTTCTTGCAGTGCATCTATGTAAGGTTCAACATTTCTCTCGGTTCAAGGAATCTCCACACGGTCGACTCTTCAATTCCGTAAAAACCAGCAAATCGTTTTTCCCCATCCACACCTGGACCATAGAGTATATTCTTCTATGTAATTTCAAAACGAACTTCTCACATGTTTACACGAACTCCTGACAAGTGTTTCATCTAAACTGAGAAAGTGTTTGCTTGAAGCTCAAGTTATATTAGATTGAATTCAAATCCACCTATACTCAAACAACTGGGAAATTTAATCCATGACACTTCAGTGTCCTAGCTGTATGCTAGAGTCCTTCTCTATTAACCTAGATTTCCCTTGAGAAACATAATTATGTTTACGACTTAAACACTTCACTTAGGGATTCGTGGAGCCAGGTCCGACTATTTTTGTTTTGATAGTATGTGTATCCTGATCTCTTTCTTATTGATCTTCGAAGTTCTTTTTATCTCAAATCAAGAACGAGATAGATAGAAATCACAAAGTTTTCTTCGTCTAAAATTTTGTAACTCCTCAAGATAGATATCTAAAACTCTTCTTTGTTGATCAGTTTATAATTGTTCTTGAGAGGTAGTTAGTACTCCATACTTTTCAGCTAAATGAGTGTAAGTGTTCTGTATTCATGAGGTTTGCTAGTTTTGTCTATTGCAAATAAATTTGCAAGCCTTGATCTAAATGATCTAAAGGGAAATCAAATAAGTTTATCTTTTAGAGGCATATTGGTATCCAAATTATTCACTTAGGTTGAAGCAACTCTTAGATTGTAAAGTATGCCAGCTAAGGAATCAATTGCGTAGAGCCTTGCGAGGTTCACGAGACTTGAGGAGCACGACTGCAGGTGAATTTCTTGGAGGGTTAATTTGGTCTCAACTATATTTCAGTTCGAAATCTGATAGTAGGATAGTGTCTGTAGCGGCTTAATACAGTGTGGTGTTCAAAACTGGAAAGGGTCCTGAGGTTTTTCTGCAGGTGTAGTTTTCCTCTTTAACAAAACTTTTGGTGTCTTATGTTTTTATGTTTTCGTATTATTTTATTTTTTCTTTATAGTAGCAATATAACAAGTAGTACGTATTCAATCTATGTAGTTTAAATCTTTATTAATTGTGATCAATTACGAGACTTGTTCTTGTAGAATTTGTATATTGAAAGATAGATAACAAGTTTTATACTTGGTAGAATTAGGATCCTCTTGATTTGGATACGAGGAGATTGATCTTGGATATTGATTTGTGAAATCGTCCAATAAATCTTTTACACAATCGGGTTCACAGACTTTGTTGTGTAGATATATTGATTGTGGAAGAGATAAGAAAAACTCTATATTATATGTTCAAGGAATCTTAATTATATCTACTTGCAATTATGTTAGGTTTTTTCCACACAGGATACCAAATGAAAAAGTGTGTGGTGTACTTGGTGTTTGTACCCAAAATGACTTCGAGGCACAAAACACGTTTGATTTGATGATTTGATGGGAAATTAGGTTTCAGAAAACGAATTGAAAATAAAGAGAGGAGACAAAAAATTTATGTGGTTCGGTGAGTTATGCCTACGTCCACGAATGAATCCCCATAGGGAGAGATATTTTATTGATTATGATAATACAATGATTTCTCCTTGTGCTAGCTAACCCAGAAATTGTTTTCTCCTTGAGTTGGATTTTGGCCTCTATTTATAGGAAAAAACCAAATCTAGTTGTAGTTAACCCTATATTTGAAGTTATAAACAATAACCCCCTAGATTTGTATGTATCCTTTAATATTTGTATATATCCTTGAATATCCATGCCTATCTTCCCCAGATTTATGTTTATCTTGAAAGATCCTTGTATATCTTCCTCGGATTTGTGTTTATCTTGAAAGATCCTTGTATATCTTCCCCAGATTTGAGTCTGTCGTGGAAGATCCATATATAGCTTCACAAGATTTGTGTCTATCTCCACAAAATTTGTATTTATCTTGGAAGATCCTGTATATCTCCCAAGATTTGTACCTATCTTACAAGATCCATATCTACCTTCCAAGATTTGTATCTATCTCAAAATGACTTCCAAAATAAGTCTTTTGGGCTTCTATAATAAGCTAGATCGGGCTTCTATAATAAGCCATGGGTTTCTTTAATAAACCGTACGGGCTTCCAAAATAAGCCAACTAGGCTTGTTTAATAAGCCTTGGGTTTATTTAATAAACCGACTGGGCTTCCAAAATAAGCCAACTGAGCTTCTATAATAAGCCATATGGGTTTCTTTAATAAACCGACTGGGCTTCTAAAATAAGCCATCTGGGCTTCTATAATAAGCCATATGGGTTTCTTTAATAAATCGATTGGGCTTCCAAAATAAGCCAACTGGGCTTCTATAATAAGCCATGTGGGTTTCTTTAATAAACCGACAGGTTTCCATAAAAAACCAAACGGTTTTCTCCAATAAATCGTGTTTCTCTGTTATGCAATAGCTTGGGCGGTACGCACATGCACCATTTTAATGGGGGTACAATCACTTGGTATTATCTCTTTTTCAACTTAGGCTAATGTCTTGGCGAGAGTGGTTGTGAACAAGGCTTGTGTCATCCTTGATATGCTCTCATTGATGTTTTTCTTTTGTTATTCACAGTTAATGCTATTTGAAATGATGAGGTTACCGAGTACACCACAATCTTTTCATATCAACCTATACAAACAAACCTTGTGTAATGCTACTAAAACAATAATGGCCAAAGAATTACTTCAACAAGATGTAACTTGGTATATAGTCTAAGTTTGTTATCAAACTAATGATTAAATTGTTAGAGCGTTGCTCGGTCGAACTCGCAAGCGTTGCTATCTCAAGCTTATTTGTCAAGTTTAGGTGATAAAAACTATAAGTCTTCATTTCTAGTTTACTTATAGCTATGTCTCGGATTAGGATAAAATATGTAGTTGATCTTTAGACTTCACGGCGTTCGTCGATTGAAGACGAAGATCTAATGAGAAGAGCTTGGAGGAACTTCATCAACAAAAGGTACGTGAAGACTAAAACTTATCAATCACTCAGAAATCTGTTCCATTCTATCTCCTAATGAGACTAAGTCATGTAGCTATATAGACTTTTATATTATACACATTTGATATTTCGAGTTGAGTTTAACTCGGTTTTCTATTTCTCAAAATATGTGTTGGAATGAGTTTAACTCGGTTATCTATTTCTCGAAATATGTGTTGGAAGCTTTTTTGCTTTAGCTACGTTCATCATATTCTTGACGAGTTTACTTGAAAAAAATTATTTGTTGGAAACTAAATAATAAGTCAAAAGATGATCATATGAAAATCGCCTTGAAACATCTTACATGATTTGTGTGAGACAATCATTTGATGTCGACTCAAAAAGTTTCATATTGATCATTCAATCACTTGAAAATTACTTATAGGCTAATAGTTTGTGTGAGACATTCATTGTCGTCTTCTAAGGATTTTTCAATGATTGAAATGGGAGTTTAGGACAAACTAACCTTTGTCTAGATACAACATAGTATGCATACCAGTATGCAAACTGTTGTGTTATGATTCAGGTCCGGAAACCTAGTTTGCATACCAGTTTCCCACACGTCTGTGTGCTACTAGTGCTCCCGCTAGAGTCGATCTCCATTAACCTTTGATTTTCTTCTCTAAAATCAGGTTAACGACTTAAAGACTTCATTGGGATTGTGAAGCCAGACCGATACTACTTTATCGTAGTTGTGTGATCTGATCTTGCATCTTCTATCGTACGAGTACAATCGATTGATTGTCTTGATATCGTGAGAGTTCTCCGATAGGAAAGATAAAGAAGTTTCAAACATCTTCGTCTCACTGTTTATGATTCCTCGCTAATCCGCTTGTGTAGTCAGGAAGGATTGTATAGAGGTGATTGATTAATCTAGGATGTTCTTCGGGAATATAAGACCGGATTATCAATTGGTTCCTGTTACCTTGATTTTATATCTAAATACGGAACAAAACCTAGAGTTTATATGTGGGAAACAGATTTATCCTTTTATTGAACCAGCATTTAATCATTCTTTCACCAACTGATCCTCAAGAGACTTTGGTGTTTTTGCTCATTCGAGCATCTAGGCGTTATATGGTGAACCCGCCATCCCATGTAGCCGGTTTCATGTGATTTGCAATAAATCATTATCTCGGTAAAATTAGGGTTTAGAATCCAGAGCTTTGCAGAAACGTGATTTTGAGCAGATTCGAACACTCTGATAATTTTATGTTGATTCCATGATTAACATTCATATTTATTTTGCTCGACTCAGCAGTCAGTAACTTAAATTAATATTTTATTTGGTTCAGATTCCAACAATTCATCAAAAGAACAATATTTGTTCAAACTAGCAATATTTGCTCGAACTAGCAATATTCGCTCGAACCAGCAATATTTACTCAATTAGCAATATTCGCTCAAACTAGCAATATTTGCTCAAATCAAAGAATATTGGTTCAACTATCAATATTCAACAATCTAGCAACAAAGTTTTGCTCGTCTTAGGTTATAATGATACCTTGTCCCAGCAGACACGTTAAACTCATGAGTTTCAGAACATTTGCTAATCATGTTCGACTCAGCGCTACATGAACTCATCGTCCCATAAAGTCAGCAACTGACTCCACAATCACGAGATTTCAATCGTGTCACATGGGGGGATATTAACTAGGGTTTTGGTCTGGCGGTCTACGACACGTGTGTTCACCCACGATGAGAATGTGAGAAAGTCGTGCAATCAGTTGGAAGAATCAGCAAAGTAGTGGGTGGAAAGTAAACCAAGTCTCCGCACGATGAGTAATTGGTTTTAACACGATTTCCCCATTTCCCATTCTCTGATTCCAGCAACTGTCACACTTCATGCGATCATGGCGTTTTCAACTCTGGCATTATATAATGTCTCTGGATCCTGATTGAAAGAACAACAATTTTCGAACATTCGAACAACATTTCGCCAAAACGAGCAATTTCTCATCAAAGTTCATACAGACAATCTGTCGTCTACACGAACTCACAGAAATTACTCTCAATTGAGCAAAATTCAATCATCAGAGCATTTTCACGTTCACAACACACCTACAATCTCAGATCACCATTGATCTCACACATTTCTCAGCTTCCCTCCTACAGATCAACCCATCCTCTCTTGTGACCGAAGTGACTCTGGAACGGCCATTGTTCTTGGTTTAGGCCTGGGTCTTACAGATTGATCTCTCGAACTTAAAGCACTCCCTTCTTGCAGTACATCTGTGTGAGGTTCAACATTTCGCTCGGTTCAAGGAGTCTCCACACGGTCGACTCTTCAATTCCGTAAAAACCAGCAAATCTTTTTTTCCCCATCCACAGATTGGCGACCACAGTGGGAGATTAATCTCTCGGTTGCAATATCATTTTCACAAGATGGTTAGTCTTAGGACTAATTCAACTGATCCAGACCCAATCCATAATCTTTCAAATGGCAGGATTCCTCATGTTACACCTGACGACAAGGAAGGCAGGGGAACCCCGACTCTGGCAGAGCTATCTCAAATTCTGGAAGTCCACACCCGGAACATGGATCTGATGAAGAACACAAAAGATCACATACTGGATTTTCTCATCAAGCTGACATCTGAGTTGGGCAGTGTCTCGGAAGTCCCAACACTGGGGACTGGCTCAACGCCCGACCCTTAAATCGACAGTTTCACTACGTATGAAAAGCCGGTGGATCAAGAGGTTGCACAATTGATTGAAAATTTGTGTGAACTTTTACACTTTTCCAGGGAACATCGTACGGACACGTTTGCCGCACTCAACCAGATATCATCTGACGTACAAATAACTTTACCAACCCCAGTAGTTGAAGAAGTATCCCTGATATCTAAACATTCAATCGACAACATCACTTTTGGAGAGGAAGATCGCATCGCAGACGAAGGGAACAATCGCGCGTTATACGTGACTGGCTTCATCAAAGGCACCGAATTTATAAGAGCTCTCATCGACACCAGTGCTTCCACCAATATTGTTACTATTAAACCTCTTAGAATGGCCAGATTCCCACGAGGTAAAATTATTCGCCATCCCATCATAATGATAGGGTTTGAAGGAAGCCGAAGCCACACATATGGATACGCGTACATAGATTTGAGGGTAGGACCAATTCAATCAAAGGTGAAATTCCACGTGATCGAATAATAACCTGACTACCACATGATACTTGGGCGACCTTGGCTCAATGACAACAAGGTAGTTCCATCAATCTACCACCAATGCATGAAGGCATTACTCAATAACAAGATCTTCCGCATAGCTGCTTCATCATCTCTATATGCTCTGTCCTACGATGCGGAATTCATCGAGTCCCAGAGAATCTCCCTTGAACCTCCTAAGAAAATCTACACTACCCCGCTTCCAAGTTGGAAGGCTATTGAGGCATCCGCATCATCACCATCTTCGGAAGCGGAACCAGTCGAATCGCCTGCTACATCATTCAAGCGCCGAAAAGATGAAACTACGATCTCAGGGTCCAATTTTATGACCACTCATGACGCAGAAGGAAGGGTCATTTACCGACGACGCAAATATTAGCAATTAATAGGGGAGATTGATCAAGAGTCTCCTCGCACTGGTGAATCGTGTCAGAATGAACAACTACCCGAGGATGAAGTTCAAGAAGCTCCACAACAGTTGCAAGATGGCACAAATTCTACCACTGATGATCTTGAGACAGTTAACATCGGCACAGAGGAAGATCCACGACCGATCTTGGTCAGTTCTGCGCTATCACCGGAAGAGCGTGCAGGTCTGGTAAAGCTACTGAAGGAGTATCGGGATATATTTGCTTGGACGTATGAAGAAATGCCTGGCATGGATGACAAACTGGTCAATCACCGTCTACATATCATTCCCGGCTCCAAGGCTGTCAAACAACCGCCCAGGCAGTTCAGGCATGAGGTCGAGGAACAAATCAAGGCCGAAATTCAAAAATTGCTGGTAGCAGGATTTATCAAGCCTATTCAACATCCAACCTGGCTGGCTAATGTTGTCCCAGTTAAGAAGAAAAATGGCCAAATCAGATGTTGTGTAGATTTCAGAGACCTAAATAAATGCTGCCCGAAGGATGACTTTCCTTTACCCAACATTGATATGCTCGTTGATGCGACCAGCGGCCACGGTATGTTCTTATTCATGGATGGTTACAGTGGGTACAACCAAATCAAAATGTTCGAACATGATGCCGCCAAGACCGCATTTCGCACTCCCATTGGGAATTTTCATTACACTGTGATGCCTTTTGGGTTGAAGAATGCTGGCGCCACCTACCAACGAGCCATGACAGCAATATTTCATGATATGATGCACAAGCAAGTAGATGATTACGTTGATGATGTCGTGGTAAAATCGAAAGCTCGAACATCCCATCTAGAAGTTCTGAGACGAGTCTTTGAAAGATGCAGAGAATACAAGTTGAAGATGAATCCTCTAAAATGCGCTTTTGGAGTTTCTTCTGGAAAGTTCCTGGGATTCTTGGTCACTGCCGAATGGATCAAAGTCGTTCCGGACAAAGCAAAATCCATCTCCACCATGCCTCCTCCACACACTGTGAAGGAACTGCAGAGCTTCATGGGTAAGGTGATGAGTGACAAATATTGTATATATTTATCCCTTTTTGTTGGCATTTAACTCATCTTTTGTGCATTAATTCTACATTCTATCCCATATTCTGTATTTTCATTGTTTTCAAGAATAAATATTTTTCTTAATTAATTTTGCATTTTTAGGTACTAAATAAAGCCTGGTTATCTCACGGAGCGAAAAGAGCAAAGGAACGGCAAAGACTCCCGCTAGGAGGAAGCGAAGAATGATGTTTGCAAGAGCCGGATCAAATAGAAGTGGGCTTGAAGAGGAAAAATTGTTCTTAAAGAAGATATGGGCTTGGCATACCCAAGGCCCAAAACCCTCACCCAAATCCATTTCCTATATCCATACCCGTTTCCCTTTCTAGCCGTCAGATTGGATCATCTCAGCATCCTACGGTCGCAGCATCGCCGTACATCAAAGTCTGAAACTCCTGTCTAACACTAAACACCTAACTCCATCTGGAGCCGTCAGCTTCGTTGTATCACTTAATCCAACGGTCGCTCAGAGCCTTCTTCTATCTTGCCGTTAGATTCAATCTGAAGTTGATGATCCAACGCCTTCCACTCGTTGTTCATCAAACTCCGCTGCACCTGCTCAACACCTAAGCATCAAACCCATCGACCCAAAACAAACACCCACTCTCTTCTTCCCCAAATACACTTCCCCCAAATTTCTCCTCTTCCCCCGACCATGGCAGACACTGCCATGTGCTCCGCCGTCTCAGTCTCCACCACGACCACAAGGACACCACCACCATCACCTACCTCTTCCCTAGTCGTGTCTGTCTTGTTCTTAGCATTGATTTTTGATGCTACCAAGAAGACAAACATAACCAGGGTTTCACCACAGTGAAGAGAAGACAAATTTGGGAGAAATTCGAGTAGAGGATTAGCAGAGGAGGAGAAGTACAAGCATGGGTTGGCGTCAATTTGCAGAGGGGACAACAAATTCAGAGGGTATGGTGAGTTTTTCCCAAATTCCTATAACCCTAATTTGTTAAATTTGGGGGTTTGGTGTAAAAACCCTAAATGGGTGTTCTGATTATAAATAGGAAGTGAGGGTGTAATGATTTTGGGTATGCTGGAATAGCCAGTGTCATTTGGTCTGATTTTGGGAGAGCTGGATTAGCCAGTCTCTCCAATCTTTGTGCTGTTCATATTTTGCTCTTGTTTTATCCACTGTTAACTGTTACTGTGAGGTTATTGTTGTTGTTTTCTTTTAATTTCAGTTTTACCATGTTTTAGTTTGTCACCTTGCTGAGGAAAAGATGAAGCTTCATGTGAATGCTAGTTAACTGATATGTAGAGAGTTTTGTGGTCTGAAATTGTGCAGGATAATCATAATTTAAGCACTTAGTTAGGCTAGCCTTGTGACTAATGGTTCTGCAGCTCATGCACAGTTGTTGCTAAGCCCTTAGACTAGTTGTACTTTAATCAGACAATTAGTACTTTGGTAAGTATTTTAGCTGTAATTAGGATATCCCATAGGAAGAACAAGAGGCAGAAATTTGAGTCACATTGAAGATTGATTAGCATAAGTTTGAGGTGAAATCAAAAACCTCAGTGCCACTGCCCTATTACCATTTTGTCTCACTGTTTCTACTTCACTATTAACTTAATTTCTCATCTCCACTGCCCTTGGCTTAGGCCTTGGTTTATCTCTTTGTCATCCTTTGTGTCACTGTCACTTTTCCAGTCACTGTCATCACCTAGTAGTTCCTTTGCTGTTTTAGTTTACTTGTTCATTGTTTCACATTTTATCACTTTCACTGTCACCTTCTCACTTTCACTTTGTTCCATTTTGTTTTGCTTTTGTTCTTTGTTTAGTTTCATTGTTCTGTCACCTTCTCATAATACTTTTGTTCTGTTTGCTTTTGTTCATTGTTTTGCTTTTGATGTGTTCACTGTCACCTTCTCACAACACTTTTGTTACTTCAGTTTCAAGTTCTGTCACTTAAAAGCCCATTTGTTCTCTTGCTTGGCTAAAGCCTAGTTCATAGCTCAGAAGCCTAGCTCAAGCTAAGGCCCAGATTCATTACAAAGCCCAGTTCAGTCTTGGGTTAATCTATAAGCCCATTGACACTCAAAGCCCAGTGCACTTCAAGACCAACTGAGCCCAAGCTCAGTTCACTTCATTGTCAAACAAGCCTATAATCCAAAGGTACCCAAAGCCCAAAAGGCTTCATAGTTAACCAACAACAATTTAGGAGCCCAAAATAGCTAGAAAACTCCAAAACACTCCCAGTCTCTGTGGATCGACCCGTACTTGCACGAGCTACAACTGACGACCGTGCACTTGCGGTATTACTGTAGGCCCGTTTTTTATTGCGCTTAATTTTCACACATCCGGGCCCACCAAGTTTTTGGCGCCGCTGCCGGGGACTCGGGTTTGTTTCTCTAGTAGTTTTATTAGCTATTTTTGCATTTCACTGCATAGCATTTGCATCTGCATCTGCTTCACTTCATTTGTTGTTGGACCTGCTGTTCTGAACCAGTTTTTCCTCTGCTGGGACGCCACCAAGGAAAAGAACCAAAGCCCAACTGCGTTTTTGCAACAATATCAGAGCAGCTGGGCTGTGCTTAAAAGGTAACCCATTTAAGAGAACCCGAATTGTGGGCTTCCAATTTTTAATTGTGGGCTTGTAATATTAAAGCCAATTTTTGGTCTTTTTATTTTTTGTTGGGTTTGTAATTAATTTTTGTGGGCTTGTTTGTTTAATTTGTGGGCTTGTATTTAATTTTTGTGAGCTTGTTTAATTTGGACTTGTATTTTGTATTCTGGGTTTTTAAACCCAGCTGAGCTTGTAACCGATCACGCTTGGTTAACTCGTTAGTGGGCCGAGTACCCAAATTCTAGGCCGAGATTTTGGACTCAGTTTCACCAAACGTTTTCAAACCAGCTGAGCCAAAGCAAACACAAAACCAACAGTGGGCTTGCTCCCATTCAAAAAACCAAATTTTATTTTCTTTTAAAATAAATAAATAAATAAATATTTTTTCTCCCATTCAAAAACCAAAATTTTTACTTGCTCCCAAATTTTAAAACCAAATTTTATTTTGCTCCCACATTAACAACCAAATGTTTTTCTTTTATCCCACCAAAACCAAATTTTTCCCAAAAATCCAAACCCATTAAAAACCAAATTTCTTTTCAAACCCGACAAAACCAAATGTTACCTATAAAAACCAAATTTTTCCCAAAAATCCAAACCCATTAAAAACCAAATTTTGGGCTTTGTAACATAGTTACTTAGCTTTTGAGCCCAATCATGTCTAGATCTTGGTCTACAGTTGGGGAATACAACAAATCCCTTAGAGAACTTGCGTATGGACATACTCCACGTTATGAACCTTCCATAGACCATGATGTCAATAGTTATAGGAATTATTATGGACATTTTCAAAGTCCCGAGCCTCAATACATGAACCCTAAACTATTCAACATGCATCATTCATCACAACGTGAAAATGAACATTTGCTAGTGCCTCACTCACACAATCATCACTGATCGATCAATTAGAAGCTCGAATCGCAGCTTTAGAAATGCAATCACATGAGGAATCTGTCACATCGAATTTTCTTAGGCAACCTGAAATCTATGCATGTCCTGCATGTGGTAGTTTATACCACCCTGTTGAGAATTGTCATATTTTGCATAATTTTAGGCAATCTAGAGAAAATCCAAGGTATGAAATGCCCATAAATTGTGAGAATGGTAGTCATTGGGACCATAATCAATCCTTTGAGGGTTGCGATCAATATTTTGTAAACCCTAATGACCATGCACACATGTACCATTCACCACAATTTGAACATGAAGAATTTTGTACTCCCATGAATTTAGACTCCACCACAGAAGCTTTAAGACTCAGTAAGCAAAACTTTGATAGATCTACATCACGAATTCATGCATATTTGGATCAGATTTTGCTTCACCTACAAAAGGAGGAAATTCATGAGGAAATGTATGTTGTCCCTAATGAAGTGTCTAGTCCCATTCATGTAAATGATGTTGAACATGAACCTAATTTAGAGGAACATGAATCGACTAATGACACCACCACTGTTAATGAGGACCAATATGCATGCTACCATGATGATGATTATGATGATTATGATGATATGTTAGAAGAACATGAAAATATTGTGGAACCTGTTGGTTCAATAACATATGGATTCTCGCCCTCGACCTTCATGAATGTTGTTTTTTCTAATACTCATTGTAATTCATATGATTTTGATATTGACATGGGATTCGTACAATTATTCTGCGAAGATGAGCATGACATAGGAATAGTTGAATCTTCTGTAGACACTAATGCTAATATGCATGAAAATATATTTGATGTGTCTGATTCTCTACCTAGGTCACATTGTGATATTTCTCCTGATTTGCCGATGCATGAGAATAAATTTGTTGATGATGTTGATGACTCTGATTGTGATCTTGCCAATTTGTTTGATGATTGTGAGCATGTTGTGACACGTGTAGAAGACTTAGGAGATGTTGATGTGATTAGTAATGATGTGCCTATCGTCCTACATAAGTCACAATCTGATGGCCTTCCACCCAACCTAGATTTGGTTTGTACCCATATTGTCAAACCGAATTTTCTGAGAGTCCCTAATCTAGGTTTGGAACTGTGTGCTTCCCAAGTCCTTTGGACTATTTTGCATCTAAGTATATATCTTTGAGGAGCCACAGTTGGAATTAGCATGTTTGCCCGTCCCTAGCAAGTTCATTTCGAGCTAGACCTTGTGCATGATGAACCCCCAAAACTGCGAGATTTTGTTTCCAAAATTTTATCCGTTGAAAAATCCAGGTTTGGGGTAGCTCATTTTGTTTCACAGTTTCACTTGCGTTTCTTTCCTGTTATATTTGTGTGAAGCTGTTGAAACCTCTACACTTTGTCTTTTGGGTTGATCCTCAACTCTTTAGATTGTTAGTGTATGGTGAATTTTTTGTATATAATCCAGTAGATAAAATTTCTTAAAACCCTTTTGTTCCTTTTGTATATATTTTGTTAATCCAATATGATCTCGGCTGACATATGTTGGATTCTTGCCTTGAATAACGGAGTTCTAATATTGCTTTCGCCAAAATCGGGTATTCTCTTTCCTTTTTCTCTACTCAACATGATCCTCTTCATATGTTGTATTATAATTTTGTTCATATTTTGAAACATTGAGGACAATGTTTAGTTTAGGTTTGGGGGTGAAAAGTAGATACTTTGATAATATGCCATAATTGAAAACAAGAACTCCTTCTTTTTGAAAAAAATGAAAAATGAAAATAAAAAATAAAAAATTGAAAAAAACATAAAAATGGAGCTCATTTACCTTGAAATGTTGACTCTTGTGCAAATATGTAATTATTAGGAGTCTTAGTCTAGATATTTAGGCACCCTGATTCTAGCACAATTCACATAGTGATAAGAAATTTGCACGCGCACGATCTACCAATACATGTATAGCCTCGATCTTCAAGGTGTTTGATAGGAAGTCACGATTGCCAATCACTTTAGAATACTGAACGAAACTTGACTTACTTGTTCTTTGGTTGGTTGGGATAGAAGGTGGAGGTTACATTAAGAAAGACAACCTTCGAATTTAACTGGGTGCATCAAAAAGGGCTACCTCTTGCAAAGTGTCATGTAATCTTTTGTTTCCTTTTGTATATGTATCAAAAGTGTTTCCTTGTTATAAAAAAAATAAAAAATAAAAAAATAAAAAAAATGATGTATATATTCAGAAAAAAAAAAAAAAAAAAAAAAAAAAGAAAAAAAAAATGAAAAAATCAATCAAGTATTTTTCAATTCCATCCTCTCTTGTTCCAAAAATAAAAGAGAGTAGTCAATGTAAATAAGAGTCATGTAAAGAGTCATCTTTTGTGTTTTATTGTAATAAGCAAGGAAGGGTGTATGCCATTGATGTATAATGCGAGTAATTGTGAAACACCTCCTACTCATTCACAATTCTCGTAAAGTCCGGACAGCTAGCTAGATTTCGACCTCGGTTCTTAGCCTGAGAAACTATCTCTTGGTGATTAGTAGTCATAACATCCGATCTTTCTTTACACATGTGTAGATACACTTTACACTCTTATCACATGTCTTTATTTGTTATCAATGCTAGGATTGTGCCTTTGATAGATAGATTGACATCTCCATTTTGCTGTGAGCTTAAACTGTCTTGCACATGTCACATTTGATGGAATATGAGCTTATATTTTTTCCTAGAACTTTGTAGGTACGTTCTAAGCAAACCTTCACGAGACTTCACTCGTCCACTAGGGACACTTAGTGGTTTAAAAGGCTTAGTGCATACGCTAAATGCATTCGAGAGACCAGCGACAGTGGTATAGGTAGGATTTCCTTAGTTTTGTTTTACTTGAGGACAAGTAAAATTCAGATTTGGGGGTATTTGATGAGTGCCAAATATTGTATATATTTATCCCTTTTTGTTGGCATTTAAATCATATTTTGTGCATTAATTCTACATTCTATCCCATATTCTGTATTTTCATTGTTTTCAAGAATAAATATTTTTCTTAATTAATTTTGCATTTTTAGGTACTAAATAAAGTCTGGTTATCTCACGGAGCGAAAAGAGCAAAGGAACGGCAAAGACTCCCGCTAGGAGGAAGCGAAGAATGATGTTTGCAAGAGCCGGATCAACTAGAAGTGGGCTTGAAGAGGAAAAATTGTTCTTAAAGAAGATATGGGCTTGGCATACCCAAGGCCCAAAACCCTCACCCAAATCCATTTCCTATATCCATACCCGTTTCCCTTTCTAGCCGTCAGATTGGATCATCTCAGCATCCTACGGTCGCAGCATCGCCGTACATCAAAGTCTGAAACTCCTGTCTAACACTACAACACCTAACTCCATCTGGAGCCGTCAGCTTCGTTGTATCACTTAATCCAACGGTCGCTCAGAGCCTTCTTCTATCTTGCCGTTAGATTCAATCTGAAGTTGATGATCCAACGCCTTCCACTCGTTGTTCATCAAACTCCGCTGCACCTGCTCAACACCTAAGCATCAAACCCATCGACCCAAAACAAACACCCACTCTCTTCTTCCCCAAATACACTTCCCCCAAATTTCTCCTCTTCCCCCGACCATGGCATACACTGCCATGTCTGCTCCGCCGTCTCCGTCTCCACCACGACCACAAGGACACCACCACCATCACCTATCTCTTCCCTAGTCGTGTCTGTCTTGTTCTTAGCATTGATTTTTGATGCTACCAAGAAGACAAACATAACCAGGGTTTCACCACAGTGAAGAGAAGACAAAATTTGGGAGAAATTCGAGTAGAGGATTAGCAGAGGAGGAGAAGTACAAGCATGGGTTGGCGTCAATTTGCAGAGGGGACAACAAATTCAGAGGGTATGGTGAGTTTTTCCCAAATTCCTATAAACCCTAATTTTGTTAAATTTGGGGGTTTGGTGTAAAAACCCTAAATGGGTGTTCTGATTATAAATAGGAAGTGAGGGTGTAATGATTTTGGGTATGCTGGAATAGCCAGTGTCATTTGGTCTGATTTTGGGAGAGCTGGATTAGCCAGTCTCTCCAATCTTTGTGCTGTTCATATTTTGCTCTTGTTTTATCCACTGTTAAATGTTACTGTGAGGTTATTGTTGTTGTTTTCTTTTAATTTCAGTTTTACCATGTTTTAGTTTGTCACCTTGCTGAGGAAAAAGATGAAGCTTCATGTGAATGCTAGTTAACTGATATGTAGAGAAGAGTTTTGTGGTCTGAAATTGTGCAGGATAATCATAATTTAAGCACTTAGTTAGGCTAGCCTTGTGACTAATGGTGCTGCAGCTCATGCACAGTTGTTGCTAAGCCCTTAGACTAGTTGTACTTTAATCAGACAATTAGTACTTTGGTAAGTATTTTAGCTGTAATTAGGATATCCCATAGGAAGAACAAGAGGCAGAAATTTGAGTCACATTGAAGATTGATTAGCATAAGTTTGAGGTGAAATCAAAAACCTCAGTGCCACTGCCCTATTACCATTTTGTCTCACTGTTTCTACTTCACTATTAACTTAATTTCTCATCTCCACTGCCCTTGGCTTAGGCCTTGGTTTATCTCTTTGTCATCCTTTGTGTCACTGTCACTTTTCCAGTCACTGTCATCACCTAGTAGTTCCTTTGCTGTTTTAGTTTACTTGTTCATTGTTTCACATTTTATCACTTTCACTGTCACCTTCTCACTTTCACTTTGTTCCATTTTGTTTTGCTTTTGTTCTTTGTTTAGTTTCATTGTTCTGTCACCTTCTCATAATACTTTTGTTCTGTTTGCTTTTGTTCATTGTTTTGCTTTTGATGTGTTCACTGTCACCTTCTCACAACACTTTTGTTACTTCAGTTTCAAGTTCTGTCACTTAAAAGCCCATTTGTTCTCTTGCTTGGCTAAAGCCTAGTTCATAGCTCAGAAGCCTAGCTCAAGCTAAGGCCCAGATTCATTACAAAGCCCAGTTCAGTCTTGGGTTAATCTATAAGCCCATTGACACTCAAAGCCCAGTGCACTTCAAGACCAACTGAGCCCAAGCTCAGTTCACTTCATTGTCAAACAAGCCTATAATCCAAAGGTACCCAAAGCCCAAAAGGCTTCATAGTTAACCAACAACAATTTAGGAGCCCAAAATAGCTAGAAAACTCCAAAACACTCCCAGTCTTTGTGGATCGACCCGTACTTGCACGAGCTACAACTAAAGACCGTGCACTTGCGGTAATACTGTAGGCCCGTTTTTTATTGCGCTTAATTTTCACACATCTCTGGGCCCACCATAAGGTGAATTACATCATACGCTTCATACCAGGATTGGCTCAACTTATTGCTTCGTTCACCCCTCTGCTGAAGAAGGGAGCGAGTTTCACGTGGACGGATGTTCAGCAGGAAGCATTTCAGAAAATAAAACAGATACTTTTATCACCTGCAGTCATGAGGTCTCCAGTGCAGGGTCGACCGTTGATATTATACACAACATCGAGTGATGTTGTTATTGGAGCACTACTGGATCAAGAAGACAAAGAAGGCGTCGAGCATCCGATTTACTATTTCAGCCGAACCATGAAGGATACTCAACTCAGATACCCGAAATCTGAAAGAGCATGCCTGGCGTTAGCTCATGCAATGCAAAGATTCAGGCATTATTTACTATCCAACAGAGTTGTGCTTGTATCCAAAGCTGATCCCATAAAGTTTTTACTCTCAAAGCCCGCTCTGATAGGAAGACCTGTAAAGTGGTTGCTTCAGATGTCGGAATTCGACATAGTATGTGTTCCCCCAAAGCAATCAAAGGTCCAGCAATAGCAGATTTACTAGCAGCGTTCCCAGGAGAAGATTCTGCGACATTACCAGATGATGTACCAGGAGAACTTCCAGGAATCTCAGTCGTTAAATAAGAAACATGGTTGTTGTACTTTGATGGATCCGCCACTCCTAGTAATGACACTGAATGAGCGGGCATAGTCTTGGTCTGTCCATCAGGAGAGGTATTCTCACACTCATTTAAGCTGGATTTCCACTGTACAAATAATTCAGCAGAGTATGAGGCCTTCTTGCTAGGATTATTCTTAGCTAAACAAGCAGGAGCAATGCATCTGGAGATCAGAGGAGATTCAAAACTACTAGTCAATCAAATGAATGAGGTGTACTCTCTCAAAGAGATAACACTTGCTCCATTCAGGGCTGAAGCACAGCGACTCCTGACTCATTTCGCCGACGCGACCATCACCCATACTGGCCGAACCAACAATAGGCATGCTGATTGCTTAGCAACTCTTGCCTCCAAGTTGCAATTCGAAGGATCAGAGAAATCCATCATAGTGCAAAGACGAGTGTCATCCACGTGGCTTAATCAAACTGAAGAAGCTCAAGCAAATGACTGGAGAGCACCTATCATTCATGAACTGAGCAGCTCCATTACAGAAGGGACGATCAGCCTTAAAGAACTGAAGAACTTCTTCTTGCTTCATGGAGCCTTATACCATCGTAACCCGGATGCCTCTCTATCACGATGCCTGGGTGATGAAGAAGCGAAAAAAAACTCGAAAGTGTGCATCAAGAAGTGTGCGGACAGACGCTGGTGATAACACTTTATAGAAGACTCCAGAGACTCGGGTACTATTGGCCTTCCATGGAAGCACAGTCGAGGACTTTGCAGGGAGCTTGTCCTAATTGTCAGACACCTCCTCATCATTTGGAGGTGCTAACACTCCTTCACACCGCGGACTGGAGGCAGCCTTACATCGAATATCTTCGAGACAACAAATCGCCACCAGAAAAGAAAGATGCAATCAAACTCATACAGAGAGCTAAGAGATTTGTTTTTCTTGACGGAATCTTATACCGCAAAAGCTTTGGAGGAGACTTGTTGAGATGCCTAGCCGAAGATGAAATCCTGACAGTCCTGAAAGAAACTCATGAAGGAGAACATCAGGGGAAAAAGAAGTTGTTTCTCCAAATCCACGAGAAATACTACTGGCCGACTATGGAAGATGATGCAGCCGCATACGTTCAGAAGTGCCATAAATGCCAGATTCACGGTAATCTCATTCATACCCTTGTCTTCCATTACACTCTGTGAATAGTCCATGGCCTTTCTATAGCTGGGGACTTGATATCATCGGGAAGATCAATCCAGCATCCTCAAAGCAGCATGAATACATCATCACAGCTACTGAGTATTTCACTAAGTGGGTCGAAGCAATCCCGCTCAGAGGTACCACAGGGGTAACTATTGCAGCCTTCATCAAGGAGCATATTATATGTAGATTCGGCGTCCCTAAACATCATCACATAATGGGACTCCTTTCGCCAATCAAGATGTCGAGAAATTACTCAAGGAGTACGGGATTAAACAATCTTCTCCACACCATACTACCCCCAAGGAAACGGCCAAGCGGAGAGTACCAACAAAACTTTGATCCGGATTATCAGTCGAACAATTCATGACAATCCACGATCGTGGCATGAGCAACTTCCCATGGCTTTGTGGGCTTACAGAACTGCACCAAGGAGCTCAATTGGGACGTCACCGTATTCGCTCGTCTATGGGGCTGATGCTATACTCCCAGCCGAGATAAAAATTCCTTCAGCAAGGATTGCAGCGGCTAGCGGAATACAATGGGATGAAGCTGAAGTGTCCAAGTCAAGAGTTGCTGAACTAGACATGCTTGAATCAAGGAGAGCTAAAGTAGAAAAGTACGTGGAGGCTTATAAACAGAGGGTATCCAGGGCTTACAACAAAATGGTAAAACCCCGAACTTTTCAAGTAGGAGATTTGGTATTAAAGACAGCAAAGCACATTCAACAAGACATGTCTGCTCCCAAATTCTCTCCGAAATGGGAAGGGCCGTATGTTATCATCAAAGCGGTGTCTAGTGGATACTACAAAATTTTAGCACTCAGTGGAGGAAAGGAAGGAAATATTATCAACGCAAATGGCTCAAAGCCTATTACGCTTGATCAACACAGATAATTAACCTTTATTTCAAATACATCTCAAATGTAATTTATTTCCTTCAAAGAGCATGCAAGATGCTCATTCGTTCATCAAATATTCATCAATTGAACAAAAACTCCTCATGCTATCAGATTATTCTACCTTGTCAGAAACCTACATTACAACTCTCCTGAATATTCACTCAGAGCAAACCATCCAGCAATGGATAATCCCTATAGGAAACCCTGTCGAGTTTCTTCTGGAAGATCCTAGTCTTTGCCTTCAAATCCTCAACCGCCTTCTCAACCCTCGCTGACTCCAAAGCCAGTATCTTTTCCTCCTCCAGTAAAGCAGTGGTCATGGAAATCGCATCAGCAGCCTCCGCCTTATGGATCTTAATTATCTCAAGACGACGGCGAAGCCAGCTCACATTGAATCGCAATATCTCACAATTGGAAATCATCTCATCCCACTTGTGCAGTTCCTGATTCTTGACGTCTCGCAGGTGCATTTGGTTCATTTCTTCAATGATCGGTAGCAGCCCTGCAACTGTAGTCAAGAGAGTGGGTAGAAAACCTTTCCACACTTCCGTAGTAGCAATATGCCCATACTTTTTCCAGATCTTGGTATACAGAGGTGCATGGCACTTGGGAATGACAAATCCACCAACCATCTCATTGTCGGGAAAGTGTTAACCAATGGAGCTTCAAACGAGAGTCCAGCTGTCGGGTATTCACAGGCGTGAACACTGTCTTCTGTCTCCACGGATTCTGCAGAATCTTCACATGCTCGATTGCCACTGTCTTCAACCTCGACCACAGTCACGGACTTTCCACTCCTTCTCCTTCTAGCATCAACAACGACACGAACATCCGCCTGTGATGAAGGGAAGTGTTTAATTTCGCCTGAATTAGACATGGTAAAATTTCAAGGATTATAAGATTGCTTACAGATGATCCAGTCTCAGCAGGAGCCGACCTATACCGGGCAGGAGTTCTAGCAGTCCGCTTGGGCCTTGAATTGTGAGAAGAAAGATTCTTCTGGTTATCCTGCAACAAATCATCTTCTACGATCAGTAACCTCAACTGAACGAGATGGAAAAGATGTGCAACTTACCAAGATGGGCGCTTCTACTCCATGTTTCGACTGAAGTCCGTTTTGAGAAGAAGTATTATCAGCAGACATGATATGAGAGGTATGATGATCGAAATTTCTTCTGTGATGAAACTAACTTAGGAAGGAAATATTGGCGCAAGTGATAAACCCTAAATCTACAAAGATATATACAAGATACAGCAGGCACTTATCTCCGATTCAGTTACGAGTTTTACTGAAACCCTAAGTCTTGAACAAGGTCAAACTGGAGATGCGGAAGTAAAATAGTGCACTGGGGACTGACCAAGGTTAATTGTGATCGGCAAGTCACACGGCCCCATGTACTATACAACTTATGTTTGGATATTTTCATAATATGAAGAACCACAAGGTTTAAGGGAGATTACAATGAGTTCGGCATGAAGAGTGGCTCAATTTGCTTAATTAAATCAAGAAGAACTTGCATTAATAAAATCTCTCGTTCAAAAGGAAGACCTAAATACTTCAATAAAGTTGTTGGAATGAAGACATCTACTACGAAGATTGAGAGTATTCAAATACTAAAAAAGAAAAAAAGAGATCGAAAGTAAAGCTACTCGTCAGATCCATCTGAGTTGTCAGATTCTTCATCACTGTCTTTCTCAGAGTTTTCATCACTATCCTTCTCAGAATCCTCTTCTTCGGAATCACTGTCATGACTATTGGTGACGTCTGGATGAGCATGAAAATCATCATCTGAATCTGAATCTTCTTCCGCTTCAGTTGCAATGTTCATGGGACTTTCGAATTCTTTGGCACACTGATCAGGCAAACCCCAGGCGGTTTCTTCTTCAGTAGCATCAACATCAGAATCATAGGGTACCCCGTCCAAGAATTGGCGTTTTCCTCAACTCTCTGTATTTTGCGCCGGATTCGATCCTTTTTGCGCTGACGAGCATCTTTCTCATCGTCTTCGGCTTTTCTTTTCATGAGTTCGGTGAAAGTAACTCTCCGCTCATTCGAGGGTGCGCTGGGCTTTGCTCCCTCATCGCGAATTACCTTGGCTCTCGGCTTAGCTATGGGAGCTTTGGGATCTTTGTCAGAACCGGAGGAATAACTATGACCGTTGGAAGCCGACATTTTTTGAAACCAGGAGCATGGAGTTATCGACATGCAGATAAATTCATCCACAAAATGGTAATTCTTGAATCTTACCTCTTTCAATTTCACTAACAATAGTGGTTGCAATACAAGAGTTAACACACGAAATCAATTCGTTCCTTGAAACCTGCAATAACGAACAACACTTCATTAGTTCATGAAAAATGATTTTCTCATAAAATCATAGACATAATTTTCATAATGTGAACATTCACACAACTGACCTCATGAAATTTACAACAAGACACTATTTCATCGTAAATAAATTGTCTAGTTTGAAGGTTACTCAAAACCCACATCTTGATTTTCCAAAGCAACAATTAATGCAATTTGTTCATATAAAATTTCAGAATTTGTCTAATAAGAAAAAATACATGTGAATAAAATATGTCATCATGTTTCACATAAAATATGTCACGGCTACACATATATATATATATATATATATATATATATAAATCTATTTTCCTTCGTATTAGCGTTTTATTAAAAACGAAGGTTTATGCTAGTTTTGTGAAAGCTCACACCTATTGTGATAAAATACTAACTCTCATGAAAGCTCATAAATAAAGTTTTATCACTGGACATAAATTCACATACATAGAAGTATATACATATTTTCCTCGAATAAGCATCGTCTTCTAAAAACGGGTTTATTTCGGTTTTGTGAAAGCTCACATCTATTAAGGTAAAATCTTGGTTCACGTGAAACCTCATACACTAAGTTTTATCACTGGACCTAAGTCCACATATAAAAAAAAATCCCTCATAAATCAGGGTTTTTATTAGTTTTCAAAACTAACGATCGAACGAACATACATTTGATAAAACAAGGGTTTTCATACAAAACTCACGCTAATTTATACACATGTATAGAATTTCAACATGATCAAAACATGAAAAACTCATGAAATCAGCAAAATAATAATAATAATAATTAGCCGCGTACCTGGTCGGCGCCGGCCGGAAGTTGGCCGGACGGTGCTAGCTCCGGTCGGCGGCTGGTGGTGCGCCGGCGAAACCTCCTGTTCTCTGCTGGATGTGAGGAGAGGGAGGAAGAGATGATGGTGGTCGGCCGTGGAGAAAAAAAAAAGAGAGAGAATTAATCCCTTTTATACTTAATTTTATTTCCAAAACCTAATTCCATAAAGATTTCCCTTTTGGCCCCGACCCGTGAATCCTAAACCAACCAAGGTTTCACCATCGAACCAGCGGTTGTACACGGTTTTATGTTCACTGGATGACGCTCTATTATGCCACAGAGGTTTCCGCTCAAACCATGGTTTGCTCATTCATTCGAAATCCGGTAATATCTTATCTTATGACCAAGTTCAATTACTTATTTTTATTTATACCTGGAAAATCACCATTCAATGCTGACTGAGGAACATGATTGTTCCTCACTAAGCAAGGGACTTAATGTAGATGGTGAATTTTCGACAAAGGGTAGAATTGTAAAACTATACTCCAAATTCGGAAATCGGATGAGTATTGAGGCTCATGTCTCTCATTAAAGCGTGAAAGCTCATGCCATAAATCTCTGATTGAGAAGGCTGTCTCTCAGAGTACGTGTAGATGTGTAGTCTCTCAGCTGAGACCGCGACATATCTTACAAAAACTGAGAAATTTCAGTAATTACTCCAGATCCGGCAATCGGATGAGTATCGAGACTCATGTCTCTATGCATGAAAGCTCATGCCACCTCTGATGGAGAAAGTCTCTCAGAGAAGATGAAGATGTGTAATCTCTCAGCTGAGGCCACGACACATCCCATACTGTATAGAATCGAAAGATTGAGCGGCTCCTAGACAGCATGTCTGCTAGTATAGAGCGACAACGTCTTCGGGATGCAACCAGGTTTTCCCCGACTATGCAAGAGGAATATGACACTCCAGCAAGTTCATATTGCTCAACCCGCAGATAATTAATGCTCCTAGACAGGAAGCCCTTCTAGTGTAGAGCCAACAATTAATTATCTCAAATCGTCTGAATATCCAGCAATATTCTACGAGTCATCGTCTGAATATCCAGCAATATTCTACGAGTCGTCAATTAATCGCATGAATATCCAGCAATATTCTACGATTCCTCGTTATATTTCGTTACTTCAATCTGTGGTTCTTCCCAGCAGAATTCCACAGGTTAGTAATAAATATTCGACGAAACAGGCATCTGAGCATCGAATAAGCCCTGACGAAAATGGTGCAAGTGTAATTAGCAGATAATGCACGGACCAGCATTTTGAATGCACGAACAAGCATTTCAAAAATACGAACGAGAACCTATGCAAAATAGGGAGGGAAAATAATAATAAAATATTAAGCAAAAGCGCCAGGGGACTAGGCTCACCAGCCGGCCAGTCATGCTGTGACCAGTCCCGCGCCCAATTTTATATTTTATCATATTTTTATTATTTTCACGATCTCATGAAAATCCTCTCATACGAGCAAATTTCCTTTATTTCAAAGAAATTATCTAAATCACATGATTTTATAAAAAATAATAAAATTAGAGAAAGGTGTCGCGGGACCGAGCACCAGCCGTCCATGTCTTTGCCGTGGCCGATCCCACACCTCGCGTCTCGATTATTTTATTATTTCTCTCAAATTATGAAAATTCCTTGATTTTTTGATATTTCCCTAAAATCATGAAAATTACCTAATTTCATGTATTTTATCTAAATCACATGATTTTATCAAAAAATAATAATATTAGAGAAAGGTGTCGCGGGACCGAGCACCAGCCGACCATGTCTTGGCCGTGACAGGTCCCACACCTCACGTCTCCATTATTTTACTATTTCTCTCATATTATGAAAATTCCTTGATTTTATGAATTTTCCCTAAAATCATGAAAATTACCTAATTTCATGTATTTTATCTAAATCACATGATTTTATCGAAAATAATAAAATTAGGGAAAGGTATCGCGGGACCGCCGGCCGGCCACATGCCTTGGCCGTGGCAGGTCCCACACCTCACATCAGATTATTTTATTATTCTTTCTCAAATTATGAAAATTCCTTGATTTTATGAATTTTCCCTAAAATTACTTAATTTCATGTATTTTCTCTAAAATCATGAAAAATATTAAAAAATTAGGAAAACTTGTGGGATCGGGCTCTAGTCGGCCGGCCATGCCCTAGCCGGTCCCACACGCCCACTATTTTATTATTATTTGGTGTTTGGTTTCCTGATTTCATGAAAACTCCCTGATTTCAACAAAATATCTTGGTTTTCAATAAATCCCTTTGATTTTATGATAAGTTATCTAAAATCATCAAAATTACATAAAATTGGGAAGAGTGTCTTGGGACCCGCACCCATTGATCGGCTGGCCGTGCCACGGCCATTGCCAGTACCACACTCTCATTCCCTATTTTATATTTTAATTTATGTCTCTCATCTCATGGAAGTTCCCTAATTTCGCCAAACTCTCCAGTTTCATGGAATTTCCCTTAAAATCAAAGAAAAATACATGAAATCACATAAAACTGGGGAAAGCATGTGGGACCGCGTGTCAGCCGGCCAGCCATGCCCTATCCGTGGACGGTCCCACACCTTGTGATTTCATGTTTATTTATTATTTCCATCATCTCATGTATTTTTGTCGGTTTCAGCAAAACCATGGATTTTGCATATTTTCTCCAAATGTTGCTCAAACGTGCATTAGAACGAATCAAAATTCTCAGGAGTGAAGCACGGACGTCATGGTGACACGGGCACATCCCCTTGACCGACCAAGGGTGACCCTGAGGCTTGAAAACAGCTGGTCCCGCGTGCTTTAATGATTTTAACCTAATTTGCTCAGCTGCTCACATTAGGTTCGAACTCTTTCCAAACAATTAGAAGTTCGCTCAAACGACCATCTACTGGTCCCACGGCCACCAAGAGCCGGTCTCATGACCTCTTGTCCGGTTCCTCATATTTTCCATAAAACATGTTTTATGATTTGTCGCTCACACGAGCATTATTTCAGTAAATGATTGAACCAACATTTAATCATTCTTTCACCAGCTGGTCCTCAAGAGACTTTGGTGTCTTTGCCCATTCGATCATCTAGGCGTTATATGGTGAACCCGTCATCCCATATAGCCGGTTTCATGTGATTTGCAATAAATCATTATCTCGGTAAAATTAGAGTTTTGAATCCAAAGCTTTGCAGAAACGTGATTCTGAGCAGATTCGAAAACGCTGATAATTTTATGTTGATTCCATGATTAACATTCATATTTATTTTGCTCGACTCAGCAGTCAGTAACTTAAATTAATATTTTATTTGGTTCAGCTACCAACAATTCATCAAAAGAACAATATTTGTTCAAACTAGCAATATTTGCTCGAACTAGCAATATTCGCTCGAACCGGCAATATTTACTCAATTAAAAATATTCCCTCAGACTAGCAATATTTGCTCAAATCAAAGAATATTGGTTCGACTATCAATATTCAACAATCTAACAACACAGTTTTGCTCGTCTTAGGTTATAATGATACCTTGTCCCAGCAGACATGTTAAACTAATGAGTTTCAGAACATTTGATAATCATGTTCAACTCAGCGCTACATGGACTCATCGTCCCATAAAGTCAGCAACTGACTCCACAATCACGAGATTTCAATCGTGTCACATGAGGGGATATTAACTAAGGTTTTGGTCTGGCGGTCTACGACACGTGTGTTCACCCACGATGAGAATTTGAGCAAGTCGTGCAATCAGTTGGAAGAATCAGCAAAGTAGTGGGTGGAACGTTAACCAAGTCTCCGCACGATGAGTAATTGGTTTTAACACGATTTCCCCATTTCCCATTCTCTGAGTCCAGCAACTGTCACACTTCATGGGATCATGGTGTTTTCAACTCCGGCATTATAAAATGCCTCTGGATCCTGATTGAAAGAACAACAGTTTTCGAACATTCGAACAACATTTCGCCAAAACGAGCAATTTCTCATCAAAGTTCATACAGACAATCTGTCGTCTACAAGAACTCACAGAAATTACTCTCAATGGAGCAAAATTCAATCATTCAGAGCATTTTCACGCTGAATTCACAACATACCTACAATCTCAGATCACCATTGATCTCACGCATTTCTCAGCTTCCCTCCTACAGATCAACCCATCCTCTCTTGTGACCGAATTGACTCTGGAACGGCCATTGTTCTTGGTTTAGGCCGGGGTCTTACAAATTGATCTCTCAAACTTAAAGCACTCTCTTCTTGCAGTGCATCTATGTGAGGTTCAACATTTCGCTCGGTTCAAGGAGTCTCCACACGGTCGACTCTTCAATTCCGTAAAAACCAGCAAATCGTTTTTCCCCATCCACACCTGGACCATAGATTATATTCTTCTATGTAATTTTAAAACGAACTTCTCACATGTTTACACGAACTCCTGACAAGTGTTTCATCTAAACTGAGAAAGTGTTTGCTTGAAGCTCAAGTTATATTAGATTGAATTCAAATCCACCTATACTCAAACAACTGGGAAATTTAATCCATGATACTTCAGTGTCCTAGCTGTATGCTAGAGTCGTTCTATATTAACCTAGATTTCTCTTGAGAAACATAATTATGTTTACGACTTAAACACTTCACTTAGGGATTCGTGGAGTCAGGTCCGACTATTTTTGTTTTGATAGTTTGTGTATCCTGATCTCTTTCTTATTGATCTTCGAGGTTCTTTTTATCTCAAATCAAGAACGAGATAGATAGAAATCACAAAGTTTTCTTCGTCTCAAATTTTGTAATTCCTCAAGATAGATATCTAAAACTCTTCTTTGTTGATCAGTTTATAATTGTTCTTGAGAGGTAGTTAGTACTCCATACTTTTCAGCTAATTGAGTGTAAGTGTTCTGTATTCATGAGGTTTGCTAGTTTTGTATATTGCAAATAAATTTGCAAGCCTTGATCTAAACGATCTAAAGGGAAATCAAATAAGTTTATCTTTTAGAGGCATATTGGTATCCAAAGTATTCACTTAGGTTGAAGCAACTCTTAGGTTGTAAAGTATGCCAGCTAAGGAATCAATTGCGTAGAGCCTTGAGAGGTTCAAGAGACTTGAGGAGCACGACTGCAGGTGAATTGCTTAGAGGGTTAATTTGGTCTCAACTATATTTCAGTCCGAAATCTGATAGTATGATAGTGTCTGTAGCGGCTTAATACAGTGTGGTGTTCAAAACTGGAAAGGGTCCCGAGGTTTTTCTGCAGGTGTAGTTTTCCTCTTTAACAAAACTTTTGGTATCTTGTGTTTTTATGTTTTCGTATTATTTTATTTTTCTTTATAGTAGGAATATAACAAGTAGTACGTATTCAATCTATGTAGTTTAAATCTTTATTAATTGTGATCAATTACGAGACTTGTTCTTGTAGAATTTGTATATTGAAAGATAGATAACAAGTTTTATACTTGGTAGAATTAGGATCCTCTTGATTTGGATACGAGTAGATTGATCTTGGATATTGATTTGTGACTCTTTTACACAATCAGGTTCACAGACTTTGTTGTGTAGATATTGATTGTGGAAGAGATAAGAAAAACTCTATATTATATGTTCAGGGAATCTTAATTATATCTACTTGCAATTATGTTAGGTTTTTTCCATACAGGATGCCAAACGAAAAAGTTTGTGGTGTACTTGGTGTTTGTACCCAAAATTACTTCTAGGCACAAAACACGTTTGATTTGATGATTTGATGGGAAATTAGGTTTCAGAAAACGAATTGAAAATAAAGAGAGGAGACAAAAACTTTATGTGGTTCGGTGAGTTATGCCTACGTCCACGAATGAATCCCCATAGGGAGAGATATTTTATTGATTATGATAATACAATGATTTCTCCTTGTGCTAGCTAACCCAGAAATTGTGTTCTCCTTGAGTTGGATTTTGGCCTCTATTTATAGGAAAAAACCAAATCTAGTTGTAGTTAACCCTAGATTTGTAGTTATAAACAATAACCACCTAGATTTGTATGTATCCTTTAATATTTGTATATATCCTTGAATATCTATGCCTATCTTCCCCAAATTTATGTTTACCTTGAAATATCCTTGTATATCTTCCTCGGATTTGTGTTTATCTTGAAAGATCCTTGTATATCTTCCCCAGATTTGAGTCTATCGTGGAAGATCCATATATAGCTTCACAAGATTTGTGTCTATCTCCACAAAATTTGTATTTATCTTCGAAGATCCTTGTAATTCTCCCAAGATTTGTGCCTATCTTAGAAGATCCATATCTACCTTCCAAGATTTGTATCTATCTCAAAATGACTTCCAAAATAAGTCTTTTGGGCTTCTATAATAAGCTAGATCGGGCTTCTATAATAAGTCATGGGTTTCTTTAATAAATCGTACGGGATTCCAAAATAAGCCAACTAGGCTTGTTTAATAAGCCTTGGGTATATTTAATAAACCGACTGGGCTTCCAAAATAATCCAACTGAGCTTCTATAATAAGCCATATGGGTTTCTTTAATAAATCGATTGGGCTTCCAAAATAAGCCAACTGGGCTTCTATAATAAGCCATGTGGGTTTCTTTAATAAACCGACATGTTTCCATAATAAACCAAACGGTTTTCTCCAATAAATCGTGTTTCTCCGTTATGCAATAGCTTGGGCGGTACGCACATGCACCATTTTAATGGGGGTACAATCACTTGGTACTATCTCTTTTTCAACTTAGGCTAATGTATTGGCAAGAGTGGTCGCGAACAAGGCTTGTGTCATCCTTGATATGCTCTCATTGATGTTTTTCTTTTGTTATTCACAGTTAATGCTATTTGAAATGATGAGGTTACCGAGTACACCACAATCTTTTCATATCAACCTATACAAACAAACCTTGTGTAATGCTACTAAAACAATAATGGCCAAAGAATTACTTCAACAAGATGTAACTTGGTATATAGTCTAAGTTTGTTATCAAACTAATGATTAAATTGTTAGAGCATTGATCGGTCGAACTCGCAAGCGTTGCTATCTCAAGATTATTTGTCAAGTTTAGGTGATCAAAACTATAAGTCTTCATTTCTAGTTTACTTATAGCTATGTCTCGGATTAGGATAAAATATGTAGTTGATCTTTAGACTTCACAGTGTTCGTCGATTGAAGACGAGGTTCTAATGAGAAGAGCTTGGAGGAACTTCATCAACAAAAGGTACGTGAAGACTAAAACTTATCAATCACTCAGAAATCTGTTCCATTCTATCTCCTAATGAGACTAAGTCATGTAGCTATATAGACTTTTATATTATACACATTTGATATTTCGAGCTGAGTTTAACTCGGTTTTCTATTTCTCAAAATATGTGTTGGAATGAGTTTAACTCGGTTATCTATTTCTCGAAATATGTGTTGGAATATTTTTTGCTTTAGCTACGTTCATCATATTCTTGACGAGTTTACTTGAAAAAAATTATTTGTTGGAAACTAAATAATAAGTCAAAAGATGATCATATGAAAATCGCCTTGAAACATATTACATGATTTGTGTGAGACAATCATTTGATGTCAACTCAGAAAGTTTCATATTGATCATTCAATCACTTGAAAATTACTTATAGGCTAATAGTTTGTGTGAGACATTCATTGTCGTCTTCTTAGGATGTTTCAATGATTGAAATGGGAGTTTAGGACAAACTAACCTTTGTCAAGATACAACATAGTATGCATACCAGTATGCAAACTGTTGTGTTATGATTCAGGTCCGGAAACCTAGTTTGCATACCAGTTGGCGAACGGTTTTAACTGTTAAAGTCCGGGAGCCAAGTTTGCATACCAGTATGCAAAGGTTCTGCCTGAGTTAAGGTCCGAGACATCAGTATGCATACCGGTTTGCAAACTGTTGGACAAGACCAAAGTCCAGAAGCTAGAGTTTGCGTACCCATTTGCAAACTTAGTGGTTAAAGTTCTAAAATCGGTTAAGTATATTCTCATACTAATGAACAAATACATTTATGAATTAAAGAATGCAATCTTTGCAAACCGTGGATTAATATTCATGAATTGATTCTCATGAATAAATCAGATTTTGATTCGATTGGTTCATATATATTTATGTGAATTAGTGAATTATTGAACAACTATATCTGAAAAACAATTAGATTCATTTGATTATCTTTCATGTTTGATTGATCATCATAGTTGATCTAGAAGTGTTAGATGAATGTGGTTAAGACAAAAACGTTCATATGGCTAACCTCGGTTAACTATTATTGAGCCAACTCAATATACACGTTTAGGTACGGTTACCCATATCTAAATGAAAGTATATTTCATTTGTGTGTAACAAGCTTGTTAGAGCATAGCTCGGTCAACCTCGCATCCGTTGCTATCTCAAGCATGTTTGTCAATGTTAGTGATCAAAATTATAAGTCTTGATTTCTAACCTACATAGCTAAGTCCCAGACTAGGATAGAAAAGTTTAATTGAGATCAAGGAATTCATGGAGATTCATCATACAACAACGAAGATCTATACAAGGAACGGTGGAACTTCATCAACAAAAATTTATGTGGAGACTTGAACTTATCTATCACTCAAAAGTCTATCTCTTCTATCTCCTACTTCTTAAGAGACAAAAGTCGTATGCTATATAGACTAGATCATACACATTTGACATTTCGAGCTGAGCATTCATTGCTTATCTTTAATCTCGAAATCGTGTGTTGGTAAAGCGTTTCTCTTTGATCAAGTTTATCTTCACCTAGTGACGAAAGTCATGAAAAGTTTCAATCACTTTAAGAATTGCTCTGACGTGAATCGATCTGTGAATAACGGCTACATAGCGTCCTCTGAGAATGTCTCAATAATTGAAATGAGAGTTTAGATTACATAACCATGCATTCCTTGAACCGAAGTTTTCGTACTTTGTTGATCAAGAGAAATCGGGAGGATTGTGGAATTGGATTGCAAAGTCCGCGAACTGTCGGAAGTTATCGACCGAGAATTTCTGCTGGGATTTTCCAAATACTCGTTTGTGTGCTTAGTCCGCGAACTCAGTCCGCGAACTGGCGGAAGTTCTCTTTCCGAGAATTTCAGCTGAGTTTGGAAAACTCAACCGATTAACTTAAGTCAGCGAACTTGTTTGTGAACTTAAGAGGTTATGATCTAAAGATGTGCTCTGAACATGAAACATTAAATTACTAAGGAATGCTTTATGCAAACCGTGGCTATAATGTTCATGAGCCGATTCAATCGAATCGAATCATCTTTGCTTCAGTTGTGTCTTGTGTAGTTACATAAGATCTCATAGCAATTGAACAACTCTGTAACTAGTTCATTTGAGTCAATTGAACTAGTTATGGTGAAGAAGAACAAGGTTAATATGAAATTCTCATATGGTTAAGATTTTGGGTTACTATGTTGAACCAACATACACGTACACGTTTGGGCATGGTTTTCACGAACCCAGTAAACGTCTACCCAAGTGTGTGTGACAATCTAAGTTTTCGATCTAACGGTTGAGAAATATTATCTTGAATCTAAATCAGGTTTTCATCTAATGGTGAATAAGGATTGCTTTGTAACTAACGCAAAACCCTGATTTGAAGGCTATATAAAGCAGACATCTGGCATTGTGCAAAACTAATCCCCACACGTCTGTGTGCTACTAGTGGTCCCGCTAGAGTCGATCTCCATTAACCTTTGATTTTCTTCTCTAAAATCAGGTTAACGACTTAAAGACTTCATTGGGATTGTGAAGCCAGACCGATACTACTTTATCGTAGTTGTGTGATCTGATCTTGCATCTTCTATCGTACGAGTACAATCGATTGATTGTCTTGAGATCGTGAGAGTTCTCCGATAGGCAATATAAAGAAGTTTCAAACATCTTCGTCTCACTGTTTATGATTCCTCGACAATCCGCTTGTGTAGTCAGGAAGGATTGTAGAGAGGTGATTGATTAATCTAGGATGTTCTTCGGGAATACAAGACCGGATTATCAATTGGTTCATGTTACCTTGATTTTATATCTAAAGACGGAACAAAACCTAGGGTTTATCTGTAGGAAACAAATTTATCCTTTTATAGACTTTTCTATGTGAGACAGATCTGTTTATTATCAAGTCTGTGATTTTGGGTTACATCAACTCTTGGTTGTGGGTGAGATCAGTTAAGGGAATCAAGTGCGCAATATCCTGCTGGGATCAGAGGCGTATGAATACAATTGTACCTTGTATCAGTGGGAGATTGATAGGGGTTCAACTATAGTCCAGTCCGAAGTTAGTTTGCAGTAGGCTAGTGTCTTTAGCGGCTTAATACAATGTGTATTCAATCTAGACTAGGTCCCGGGGTTTTCTGCATTTGCGGTTTCCTCGTTAACAAAACTTCTGGTGTCTGTGTTATTTCTTTTCCGTATTATATTTTATATAATTAAAATAATACAAGTTGTGCGTTCGTGATCATCAACCTCTCTAATCCAACCTTTGGTTGTTGATTGTAGTTGATTGATCCTTGGACATTGGTCTTTGGTACCGTCCAAGTTATCTCTCTTTGAGAAAGACTCGCAGATTTCTATTTGCTTGAGTAAAGATCAAATCGAGAGATTGAGATAATAAATCCTTGAGATACTTTCTATCTAGATTAAGTCTCACTATCTAGTTGATTCTCTAGCAAAGTGTTTCGGAGTTAGTCCATACAAATTGCTAATCGAAATATTGGGTGGTGTTGTTAGACCCCCACTTTTTCAATTGGTATCAGAGCAGGCAAACACTTTAAAGACCTCATAAGTCTGTGTTTGTGGCAATCTGAGTCTGTGGACAGAATCTCATACGCATACCAAAATGCCTCCTAATACTGTCAACTTTGCCAAGTGTATCAGGAATACCTTAAAGGGTCACTCCTTAGATGATTCTTCTGAATCCCGAGGTAGGAAGAATGTTCCATCCTGTGTTGGTCATTCTCCCTCCAATGATACGTTGGACATAATGGAAAAAAAGCTGAAATGGAGCTCACCAGAATTTCAAAAAATTCTACAGAGTTTGTTGGTCTCAAGGATCATTGATGAATTCAAAAATTCTATTGATCGTGAACAAGTACTCTACAACATTATAGGGTCATTCTCTAAGGATATTGAGAAACTTCTTCAAGAAAATAATATACAACGTGAAAAGATTTGTTTTCTTGAAAAGCAGGTCAAAGAAGGCTCAATTAGAGAATTTTTTTTGATCAAGACGCATTTATCCGATCTAGACAGACTTCGTGTTGAGAGGGAGAAACTTGAAGCATCGCTTGTCTTAGCCCATGGACAGTGCAAATCCTTGGAAAAGGAAAACTCTGTTTTAAAGAAAAATTCTTATGCACAAACTAATTCTCATGAGTTACCGTACAGAATGAAATTTTCTCCAAGAGAAGATTGTGTCAAGAAAAGTTTTCATAACTTACAGTCTTCTCCCGTGGCTATGAAGTTTAAACAAGTGCCAGTTGTTACTTCTCCTCCACGAATATGTACCTTCTGTGGAAAAGGAAATCACTATGCTATCCATTGTTTTGATAGAAAGAAACGTGTTTCTGAACTCCACAAGTTACTTCTTTCTACTGTCAATGGAGTAAATAGTCGAACGACTACTATAGTGAAGGTCCCTTTCACAGGAAACCAGTCATCTTATAAAAATGATCTCTCTCCTAGAAATCATTACAGGACATTTATAAATTCTTGTGCTACCAATGAAAGTATGTCCCGTGCTTATAATAACACATCTGATAAATCTAAGTCTAGTGTGTGGAGACGAATTTCGTAAAATCCCCTAGAACCTATTTCTAGAGGTCCTAGACTTTGGTATCATAAGGGTTTCTCTCCTGTGATTCCCAGAAGGACTGCGAGACACACCCTTCTTCCTGGAAGCTACGGTGAAAGGATAAGAATTGCTGAGATAAGATATCCTAGAAGAATTTATAGGTACTCTCTCAGAGCCGATGGTGAGACTATGTCTCCCTCTGCTACCTAGCAGCAGAATGTTCTATCCTTGTGTCTAACTTGAGAGATACAAGGATGAGGATTTGAGAGATGCTCAAGTATTGTACTATATTTTCTCTAGGATTGTATATCCCTTGTTGTAATGATCTTCTCTAGTATCATTTTCATTTTGTCACTTTTATCTTTTGGGATGGTGGACATTTTGGAAGATGCACATCATCTCTTTCTAGGGCCATTCTTGGTCGGCCACAAACGCCTGTATCTCCTCAAGAAAATCTAGGGTTTCTAGCCAGGGAATTCACGAACATATATAAATCTTATAGGTGTCCCATTTTTCTTCAGAAAGGAGCTCTATGAAAATTGTTCCCAAAGAAGAAGTTAACCCTATGGTTTAGGATGATCTCAAAGGATGTGATTCTGGTCAAGAGTTTATACGGAAGAAGGGAGCTCTATGAAAATTGTTCCCAAAGAAGAAGTTAACCCTATGGTTTAGGATGATCTCAAAGGATGTGATTCTGGTCAAGAGTTTATACGGAAGAAGATGCTTGAAAGAAAAGAGTATAACACTTGGATTGGTGAATCTGTCAAGGATTTGATTCGTGTTCAGAATGAAGTTAAGAACGAACTGGCTAAACTTCAATTGCAGATAAACCAGCTGATTGATGGACATGCGAAAATCCTTAGTACTCAGAATATCTTGATCACAGATCAGAAGAAAGTTATCCTTGACTGTGCAAAGTCTCATCATTATGCTCGCACTATTGATCGAAAAGTCAACGTTCTAACTTTTGAACATGGTGTCTCTACGGTCAACAGGGTCAAGGATATCAGTGACTCCTACTTTGATGGACCAATTCAGAGGTATGAAATCATCAAGGAAAACTGAGTCTTATATGCCTAGTAAGTCTTTCTTTTTGGATTATTTGGAAGAATAACTAGTGCTTTGAATAGCGATGATTGTGACTACACATAGCTATTTTTGTTTTCATCTTCTTATCTTATTTTTTAGGTTTATTGGTATTAAATTCTAAAAATATTTGGAGGATGATGTTTATTGCAGTATTTTAATGGTTTGTGATATTGCAATATTTTTATGGGATATGTATTGTTTGCGTCCGCGAACTTGAAGGTCCCATATTTTGTCAAAAGTAAAGTCGTTCATGAATCGATATTCTTATTGATGAAAGGACGAATGGAATTTTGACATATACAAAAGTTATGCCTATGCAATCATGTATTTGATGGAAAATAGGATAAAATCTTTTGTTCAACAAGGATAAAGTCTATAATGTCGTTATGATGGAAAATAAAATAGATCCTTGTATGTTATCCACGATATTGATCTTCATTGATCCATTTTATTATGTTTTACCATGAAGGCTCCATTGTGTGTCTTATGTTGAGCACCTTACAACTAAGTCGATTTACCTTGGCTTTGTTGGTTGTTCCATAAGATGCTATATGTCGAGCATTAGGAACTAAATTAATCAACTAGTTTGGTTATTTAGTTAGTACTCCATAAGTCTTCTTTCTTATGTCGAGTACATGTACGGTTAAGGTTGTCATATTCTATGATGAACTTAGTCGGGGTTCCATAAGTTCTCTTATGCTGAGCCCAAAATAATTAAATTGATTACTTCGGTGATTAGTTTGGTTATTTGTATTCCAATTAGATTAATTATAGGTTCTCTTGTAATTAATCTAGTTGAGTTTTCATATATTCCACAAATTCTTATGTTGAGAATATGAAGGCTACACTATCATGTTCTTTGGTTAATGTAGTCATATATTCCGTAAGGTTTTCCTTATGTTGAGTATTTGAACGGTTAATTTAGTCATCTTCGTGTGATTGACTTAGTCGTAGCTCCGTGAGTTTACTTATGTTGAGCACTTTCAATTAAATTGATCAGTTTTGTGGTTTGATTTAGTTGCGTATTCCAATTGAATTAATCATGGGTTCACTCGTGATTAATTTGGTTGAGCTTTGGATATATAAATTCATTCCTATGGTTTTTGGTGTCCAATAAAAAATTCTTCTTTTCTTTCGAAATTAAAGTCGCTCTTGTTGTTGTCTCTGGAATGACATCAAATGGGGGAGAGTTCTTTTGAACTTGTGCTTAATGGTAATATCTTGCGGGGAGTGCGGCTGTGGAATTTTATAGGGTTTATCTTGTATCTTAAAACTCCTTGATGAATGTTATTAGCTTCGGCTATTAGATTGCATCTAAATTAAGTTGGTATGTATTTTTTTTTTGGTCATGAAATGTCTCTTGTGGAAATTTCATTATGATCCCATTCTTGTACCTTTGCCAATTTTATTGACAAAAAGGGGGAGAAATATTGTAGTTCACACTACAAATAAATATGGTTTTCGGATCATTGTGTAAGGGGGAGTGGTTTCCATGATCGAGATGGAGTATTGACTAAGGGGGAGTGATACATATCACCGTAGTATTATTGTTAAAGTCGTGATACAATTGGACTTTGATGTTATATAATAATACTATGACATTGTATAATAATGATCGAGAATCTCGATTTTTCTCATTGTTATAGCTACGGATCTTCAACAACGATGGTGCTAAACTTACAACGTTTGGAATCATTGAAGTACTTGGAAGGACGAAGATTTCAAGGAACGTTGAAGATTAGACTATGGAATAGGAGCCACTTAAGTTTATCTTTTTTGTATTCCATATGTATTAATAGTTTTGTCACTAAAATTGATAAAGGGGGAGATTGTTAGAGCATAGCTCGGTCAACCTCGCATGCATTGCTATCTCAAGCATGTTTGTCAATGTTAGTGATCAAAAATATAAGTCTTGATTTCTAGCCTACATAGCTAAGTCTCGGACTAGGATAAAAAAGTATAGTTGAGCTCAAGGACTTCATGGCGATTCATCATACAACAACGAAGATCTATACAAGGAACCGTGGAACTTCATCAACAAAAAGTTATGTGGAGACTTGAACTTATCTATCACTCAAAAGTCTATCTCTTCTATCTCCTACTTCTTATGAGACAAAAGTCGTATGATATATAGACTAGATCATACACATTTGACATTTCGAGCTGAGCATTCATTGCTTATATTTTATCTCGAAATTGTGTGTTGGTAAAGCGTTTCGCTTTGACCAAGTTTATCTTCACCTAGTGACGAAAGTCATGAAAAGTTTCAATCACTTTGAGAATTGCTCTGACGTGAATCAGTCTGTGAATAACGGCTACATAGAGTCCTATGAGAATGTCTCAATGATTGAAATGAGAGTTTAGATTACATAACCATGTATTTTTTGAACCGAAGTTTTCGAACTTTGTTGATCAAGAGAAATCGGGAGGATTGTGGAATTGGCTTGCCAAGTCCGCGGACCTAGTTCGTTGACTCAGTCCGCGAACTGTCGGAAATTCTCGACCGAGAATTTCTGCTGGGATTTTCCAAATACTCGGTTGTGTGCTTAGTCCGTGAACTCAGCTCGCGAACCCAGTCCGCGAACTGGCGGAATTTCTCTTTCCGAGAATTTCTGCTGAGTTTGGAAAACTCAACCGATTAACTTAAGTCCGCGAACTTGTTCGTGAACTTAAGAGGTTATGATCTAATGATATGCTCTGAACATGAGATATTAAATTACTAAGGACTTCTTTATGCAGACCGTGGCTATAATGTTCATGATCCGATTCAATCGAATCGAATCATCTTTGCTTCAATTGTGTCTTGTGTAGTTACATAAGATCTTATAGAAATTGAACAACTCTGTAACTAGTTCATTTGAGTCAATTGAACTAGTTATGGTGAAGAAGAACAAGGTTAATATGAAATGCTCATATGGTTAACCTTTTGGGTTACTATGTTGAACCAACATACACGTACACGTTTGGGCACGGTTTTCACGAACCCAGTAAACGTCTACCAAGTGTGTGTAACAAGCTAAGTTTTCGATCTAACGGTTGAGAAATATTAGCTTGAATCTAAATCAGGTTTTCATCTAACGGTGAATAAGGATTGATTTGTAACTAAGGCAAAACCCTGATTTGAAGGCTATATAAAGGAGACATCTGGCATTGTGCAAAACTAATCCCCACACGTCTGTGTGCTACTAGTGCGCCCGCTAGAGTCGATCTCCATTAACCTTTGATTTTCTTCTCTGAAATCAGGTTAACGACTTAAATACTTCATTGGGATTGTGAAGCCAGACCGATACTACTTAATCATAGTTGTGTGATTTGATCTTGAATCTTCTATCGTACGAGTACAATCGATTGATTGTCTTGAGATCGTGAGAGTTCTCCGATAGGCAAGATAAAGAAGTCACAAACATCTTCGTCTCATTGTTTGTGATTCCTCGAAAATCCGCTTGTGTAGTCAGGAAGGATTGTAGAGAGGTGATTGATTAATCTAGGCTGTTTTTCGGGAATATAAGACCGGATTATCAATTGGTTCATGTTACCTTGATTTTATATACGGAACAAAACCTAGGGTTTATCTGTGGGAGACAGATTTATCCTTTTATAGACTTTTCTGTGTGAGACAGATCTGTTTATTATCAAGTCTGTGATTTTGGGTTACAACAACTCTTGGTTGTGGGTGAGATCAATTAAGGGAATCAAGTGCGCAGTATCCTGCTGGGATCTGAGGCGTAGGAGTACAACTGTACCTTGTATCAGTGGGAGATTGATAGGGGTTCAACTATAGTCCAGTCCGAAGTTAGTTTGCAGTAGGCTAGTATTTGTAGCGGCTTAATACAATGTGTATTTAATCTGGACTAGGTCCCGGGGTTTTTCTGCATTTGCAGTTTCCTCGTTAACAAAACTTCTGGTGTCTGTGTTATTTCTTTTCCGCATTATATTTTATATAATTGAAATAATACAGGTTGTGCATTCGTGATCATCAACTTCTCTAATCCAAAAATTTGTTGTTGATTGTAGTTGATTGATCCTTGAACATTGGTCTTTGGTACCGTCCAAGTTATCTCTCTTTGATAAAGACTCGCAGATTTCTATTTGCTTGAGTAAAGATCAAATCGAGAGATTGAGATAATAACTCCTTGAGATACTTTCTATCTAGATTGAGTCTGACTATCTAGTTGATTCTCTAGCAAAGTGTTTCGGAGTTAGTCCATACAGATTGCTAATCGAAATATTGGGTGGTGTTGTTTGACCCCCACTTTTTCAAAGCTAAGACCATCTAACAGTGGAGAGATATTTCTTTGGTTTTAAGCCGACTTAGCTTGAATCTTAAATCAGGTTTTCATCTAATGGTGAATATTGAATGCTTTATTACTATGCTATCTTAGATTTGATTGAAAGCAAACCTAGATTTGAAAGACTATATAAGGGACAACTCTAGCAACTGGAAAGCCTAATCCCGATACTTTCCTGTGTCCTAGTTGCGACTAGAGTTGAATCTTCTTTAACTTAGTTTTTTTTCAAAACCATTATAGGTTAACGACTTGAAGACTTCATTTGGGATTAGTGAAGCCAGACCCAACTATTTTCTTTGTAGTTGCGTGATCTGATCTTACTTGTTCTATCGTATTTAGTACTATCTTCTCTAAGATTAACTCGAGATTTATCTCCGATAGGTAAGATATAAAAAGTAATCACAAAGCTTTTCGTCTCATTCTTTGTGATTCCACAATAACTTCTTCTACTGCCATATACTTAAGTTATTGTGAAGTGATTGATATTTATAGGATGTTCTTCGGGAATATAAGACCAGATTATCAATTGGTTCTTGTTCACCTTGATTTATCAAAAGACGGAACAAAAACTTCATAGGTACTTTTGTGGGAGACATATTTATCTATCAGAATGGACTTATCTGTGGGAGACATATTTGTTTATAAGTCTTCGACTTTGGGATGTAGGAACTCTTAGTTGTGGGTGAGATCATCTAAGGGAATCAAGTGCGCAGAGTCCTGCTAGGATTCAGAGACGTAAGGAATGCGACTGTACCTTAATCGGTGTCAGACTTGGTTAGGGCTTAACTACATTCCAGTACGAAGTTAACTTGTAGTAGGCTAGTTTCTGTAGCGGCTTAATACAGTGTGGTGTTCAAATCTGGACTAGGTCCCGGGGTTTTTATGCATTTGCGGTTTCCTCGTTAACAAAACTTCCGGTGTCTGTATTATTTCTTTTCTGCATTATATATGTTTATATAATTGAAATATCACAGGTTGTGCGTAGATCAATCAATTGGTAAATCCGACCTTTGGTTGTTGATATAAATTGATTGACACTTGGGCATTGGTCTTTGGTACCGTACAAGTTATTTCTCATATCAATCGGGCTCACAGATTTCTATCTGTTCGATTGAAAATTGTGTTGAGAAATTGAGATATAACTCTTTGATATATTTTTTGATTGAGCTCGCTTTATAAGTTGGTGCTCTTGGAATTATATTGGAGTTAGTCCATACAGATTGCCGAATAAATTATTAGGTGCGGTTGTCGTACCCCCATTTTTTCAGAAATTACACCAAGTGGATTAACGTACAAGTGTAATTACTAAACTATAACCACAACAATAATTGTAATACGGGAAAGTAATAACGCGACACACAAATTTTTTTAACGAGGAAAACTGGCTGGCAGAAAACCCCCAGGACCTAGTCCAGTTTTGAGTACTTATAATTAAGCATATACAAATTGACTACCACAATTTCGTAGTTGAGACCAAGTAAACTACCCCTAGTTACTCATTTCCTTAAGTATCCCTGCTCCTACAACCAATCTGGTCTATGCACGTGAATTCCAGGACAGGGTCCACTATCTTGAGTCGCTTCACCTGTTGTGAAGACTTCCTATCTCAATTCCTTTAGATCGTAACCTGAAACAACAAAGGACTAAGTATGTTTCAGTAACCAACTCACTTATTAATCTTCCAAATCAAGATTTCAGTCAAAGATAAAGTAGAGTAAATGATCTCCCGTTTACAAATATAAACTCCTTTATTCAAAGATCAAACCAAGAAAAAGATTATCGAAATAATCTATCTCGGTGAACAAAATCTATACAAATCTACTAGGGTAAGCAACTACACAGTTTGTTCGATCTTTTCAACAAGTCTTAAGTGTATCATGATAAGATTATTGTTTGGATCCCAGAGAATCAAGTGTGCAAGAAGAATCACAAAGATCGATCAAAAACCATAAAAAAGAAAAATCTTCAAGTTTTGAATCCCTAATCTTCAAAGCTACCGTTACACAAACAACTTAATTCTTACCATTGATCAACATACTAAGAACGAAGCCTGTTAACTGATTAATCAACAGTTCTATCTATAGATCTTAAATCACTAGATCTAAAATAGTCAAGCCTCAAACATACTTGAGTGACCTTATAACAGAATAAAATGACCATAAAATAAACATTTGATCTATCAAGGATAATTGTACAGTTGATTCTTAATCAAAATAATTAATTGAAAAACTAAAAAACAATACGATTTAATTTCCCACGAACGCTACTACTAAAGGCTTCTTGATCCTGAAGAAGACTTTAAATGAAGGCAATGCAAGATATTTCACCCAATTAGATTATTCACATCTCTCAACGAGTTGGATTCCCATACAATCACTTTGGTGTGTCAAGGGATGATTTTGTAAAAATACAATCTCCACTATTTATATTGTTATGACCAAGGCTTGAGTGGAAGACAATCTGAAAATTCTGAAGATCTACAATGGATATTTATTTCCGAATTTAACAAATATCATCTGTGTTGCCACCCATAAACGGAAATCGCTAATTGACAACTAATATTAGCTACCACACATCCATGTAGTTTATTATATAATAATATAATAGAGATATGCAAACCTCTGGGATATGATAAGCATATATTTTCCGATATCTAAAGGTAAATACTTGAACATTATAATATTAGAGTTTAACACATGTTCAAAGCATTATGTCGACGTTACTTGAAAATTTCTATCTAATCAAAATACATATCGATATTTACAGGAACTTTAAGATAGTATACATATCGAAAATGTAAATTTCAGTCAGACATATAGGGATCGGTTCTAACATAGCTAGATCTTAGTTGAAATCCTTCTTAAGGATCGGTCCTAGTTGATATCCTTACATGGACTGGTTCTTAGATAGAATCCTTGAATCACCAATTCAACTAAAAAACAAGTTTCGCAAGTGTACTCCCTTAACTATGTAGTTAAACATAATTCCAAGGTTTGGATTTATCCAAAAGTTCAATACACTAAATAACAACTAATTACCAATTAGTGTTATTTCGATTCTACGAAGTCCGTCCCTTGTTGAAAACGCAGGGGATACCAAATACACCCAACTTTTTCGTTCGACAACTGTATAAACAAAAACTTAATACAATCGCAAGTAGACCAACTAGTGATCCTTGAAAATATGTATACATAGTTAATATCGCAGTATCTACTCAATCAGTATGTATAAAGACACAAGGTCCATGAACCTGATTGTTAAGCAGAGTACTTGGACGATCTCTAAAATCAATATCCAATATCAATCTAGTTGTATCCAAATAATTCAATTGGAATTCTTCCAAGTGATTAAACTTGTTATCTATCTTTCAAGATACGAATTCTACAAGAAAGTACTCTCGTAATCGATTACAATTAAGCAGGCGTATCTACTTATATTGAATACATACTAACCTATGTAAATCCAATTATAAAGATAAACAACATAATGCGAAAAGGGAAAAACACAAGACACCAGAAATTTTGTTAACGAGGAAACCGCAATAGCAGAAAAACCTCGGGACCTCGTCCAGATTGAACACCATAATGTATTAAGCCGCTACATATACTAGCGTACTATCAGACTTCGTACTGGAATGTAGTTGAGATCGAATCTGTTAGAGCATAGCTCGGTTGAACCCACCAAGTGTTGATATGTCAAGTTTGGTTTTCATATTTTCGTATCAAAACTCATCTAGAGTCGCTTGATTAAATACAAGAGACAACTTCGTTTAGGTTAGACTAGAAAATATAAGAATATTGATATGTACAAGTATTACTCCAAAGACCTGAAGAATAAGAAGAAGTAACGACTACAACGACGACATCATCCTTCCACTTGAGGTTAGTAATATTGGCTTGATCTTGTTTCCATTCGTTACATATCTTTCAAGTCGTGCTATATTGAAAACATAACATGCGAAGATGATTATATTGTATATAATACTTTAATGATGAGACTTGGTCATAACAATATGATCAAAGTATCAAGGAAACATATTAGGAAGTATAAACACTTATCTTTAGGAACTTCGTAAATAGGACATCGACATAATCTATTGTATATAGTTATTTGATTATGTGTGCATTATATAGGTGTGATTTCATCCTAGAAAATATCTTTATACTAGTTAGAGGAAGTAGATGTACAAACTTGTTTTCGTAATCGAAAGGGAAATCATGATTGGTTTTGTTATTCAATGAATATCTTTTGGATGCTTAATGGAAGATGACTATGGTAGATACCATCTTAACTTTGTTGAGACTTGAGGTATAACCTGCAATAGCTTATAACATATATCTAGTTGGAATCCGTCAAAAGTAACTTTGGAATTCAAGGTGTAACCAATCACAAGCTATATTGGAATGCAAGTTCTAACCGGTCACAAGTTACTTTGGGAACCAAGGTACAACCGGTCACAATATGAATTGGGGAGTTAGTTGTAATTATTCACAAGCTACCTTTGGGAAGCCAGGTGTAACCGATCACAAGTTACTTCGGGAAGCAAGGTGTAACCTGTCACAAGCTACTTTGTGGAGCAAGGTGTAACCAATTACATCCTATATTAGGAATCATGTTATAACGGGTCACAACATAAATTGGAGTGATGGTTTATATCGATTCCATGAACAAAATCAATATTCATGGTTCACATATTTCTTCATGGTATGTGTGAATTAGGGTTTGGGGTTTGTCAAGATGAGAAGCTTCCAGATGTCGACATATTTGAACATGTACATAACTCTTATCATTTATTGTTCAAAGATATTCCTTGATGCTCAAGGTGATCCTGGTCCGAAATATTGAAAAGCATTTAATTATGATTTTCATCATATATGTTTTAATTACTAGCAACTCTGGAAAATATTATTAGTTAATGTGCTAGACTAATAATATAAGTTTTTCTATGAGAGTTTTCGGAAATGTTGGTCAACATTGATTGGGAATAAGAAAATCGAAAATAGGTACTTTTGAAAAAGCGGGGGTCTAACAACACCATCCAATATTTCGATTAACAATCTGTATAGACTAACTCCGAAATACTTTACTAGAGAATCAACTAGACAGTCAGACTCAATCTAGATAAAAGTATCTCAAGGAGTTAATATCTCTCTCTTGATTTGATTTTTACTCAAGCTAAAAACAATAGCGAGTCTTTATCAAATAAAAGGAATAACTTGGACGGTACCAAAGACCAATGTTCAAGCATCAATCAATATCAATCAACAACCAAAGGTTGGATTTCCAATTGATGATCACGAACGCATAACCTTTATTATTTCAATTATATAAAATATAATGCGGAAAAGAAATAACACAGACACCAGAAATTTTGTTAACGAGGAAACCGCAAATCCATAAAAACCCCGGGACCTAGTCCAGATTGAATAAACACTGTATTAAGCCGCTACAGACACTAGCCTACTGCAAACTAACTTCAGACTGGACTATAGTTGAACCCTAATCAGTCTCCCACCGATCCAAGGTACAGTTGTACTCCTACGCCTCTGATCCCAGAAGGATACTACACACTTGATTCGCTTAGCTGATCTCACCCACAACCAAGAGTTGTTGCAACCCAAAACAGACTTGATAATAAACAGATCTGTCTCACACAGAAAAGTCTATCAAAGGATAAATCTGTCTCCCACAGATAAACTCTAGGTTTTGTTCCGTCTTTTGATATAAAATCAAGGTGAACATGAACCAATTGATAATTCGGTCTTATATTCTAGAAGAACAGCCTAGATTAATCAATCACCTCTCTACAATATTTCCTGGCTACATAGGCGGTTTGTCGAGGAATCACAAACAGTGAGAGGAATATGTTTGTGAATTCTTTATCTTGCCTATTGGAGAACTCTCACGATCTCAAGTCAATCAATAGATTGTACCGGTACGATAGAAGATGCAAGATCAGATCACACAACTACGATAAAAGTAGTATCGGGCTGGCTTCACAATCCCGATGAAGTCTTTAAGTTGTTAACTTGATTTTAGAGAAGAAAATCAAAGGTTAATGGAGATCGACTCTAGCGGGCGCACTAGTAGCACACAGACGTGTGGGGATTAGTTTTGCACAATGCTAGATGTCTCCTATATATAGCCTTCAAATCAGGGTTTTGCCTTAGTTACAAAGCAATCCTTATTCACCGTTAGATGAAAACCTGATTTAGATTCAAGCTAATATTTCTCAACCGTTAGATCGAAAACTTAGCTTGTCACACACGGTAAACGTTTACTGGGTTCGTGAAAACTATTCCCAAACGTGTACGTGTATGTTGGTTCGACATAGTAACCCAAAAGGTTAACCATATGAACATTTCATATTAACCTTGTTCTTCTTCACCATAACTAGTTCAATTGACTCAAATGAACTAGATAAAGAGTTGGTCAATTGCTATGAGATCTTATGTAACTACACAAGACACAATTGAAACAAAAATGATTCGATTCGATTGAATCGGCTCATGAACATTATAGCCACGGTTTGCATAAAGCATTCCTTAGTAATTTAATGTTTCATGTTCAGAACACATCTTTAGATCATCACCTCTTAAGTTCACAAACAAGTTCGCGGACTTAAGTTAATCGGTTGAGTTTTCCAAACTCAGTAGAAATTCTCGGAAAGAGAACTTCCACCAGTTCGCGGACTGGGTTCGCGGACTTAGCACACAAACGAGTTTTGGAAAATCCAGCAGAAATTCTCGGTCGAGAACTTCCGACAGTTCGCGGACTGAGTCTGCGGACTGGGTTCGCGGACTTGGAAAGCTAATTCCACAATCCTCCCGATTTCTCTTGATCAACAAAGTTCGAAAACTTCGGTTCAAGGAATACATGGTTATGTAATCTAAACTCTCATTTCAATCATTAAGACATTCTCAGAGGATGCTATGTAGCCGTTATTCACACACCGATTCACGTCAGAGCAATTCTCAAAGTGATTGAAACTTTTCATGACTTTCGTCACTAGGTGAAGAGAAACTTGATCAAAGAGAAACGCTATACCAACACACGATTTCGAGATAAAAGATAAGCAATGAATGCTCAGCTCGAAATGTCAAATGTGTATGATCTAGTCTATATAGCATACGACTTTTGTCTCATAAGAAGTAGGAGATAGAATAGATAGACTTTTGAGTGATAGATAATTTCAAGTCTCCACATACCTTTTTGTTGATGAAGTTCCATGGTTCCTTGTATAGATCTTTGTCGTTGTATGATGAATCGCCATGGAGTCCTTGAGCTCAACCACCCTTTTCTATCCTAGTCCGAGACTTAACTATGTAGGATAGAAATCAAGACTCATAGTTTTGATCACTAACATTGAAAAACATGCTTGAGATAGCAACGCATGCGAGGTTGACCGAGCTATGCTCTAACAATCTCCCCCTTTGTCAATTTTAGTGACAAAACTATTAATACATATGAAATACAAAACAGATAAACTTTAGTGGCTCCTATTCCATAGTCCAATCTTCAACGTTCCATGAAATCTTCGTCCTTCTTAGTACTCCAATGATCCTAAAGGTTGTAAGTTTAGCATCACCATTGTTGAAGATCCATAGCTATAACAACGAGAGAAATCGGGATTCTCGATCATTATTATACTGTGTCATAGTATTATTATGTAATATCAAAGTCCAATTGTATCACGACTTTAACAATAATACTACGATGATATGTGTCACTCCCTCTTAGTCAATACTCCATCTCGATCATGGAAACCACTCCCCCTTACACAATGATCCGAAAACCATATGTATTTGTAGTGTGAACTACATTATTTCTCCCCCTTTTTGTCAATAAAATTGGCAAAGGTACAAGAACGGGATCATAATGAAATTTCCACAAGAGACATTTCATAGACTAAAAGAAAAATACATACCAACTTGATTTAGATACAATCATAAATCCGAAGCTAAATGCATTCATCAAGGAGTTTTATTATACAAGATAACCCCTATAAAATTCCACAGTCGCACTCCCCGCAAGATATTACCATTAAGCACAAGTTCAAAAGAACTCTCCCCCATTTGATGTCATTCCCGAAAGAACAACAAGAGCGACCTTAATTTCGAAAGAAAAGAAGGATTTTTTAATTGGACATCAAAAACCATAGGAATGATTTTTTATATCCAAAGCTCAACCAAATTAATCACAAGTAAAACCATGATTAATTCAATTGGAAACACAACTAAATCAAACCACAAAAGTGATCAATTTAATTGAAAGTGATCAATTTAATTGAAAGTGCTCAATATAAGTAAACTTACGGAGCTACGACTAAGGTAATCATACGGAGATGACTAACTTAATCGTTCACATAATCAACATAAGGAAAACCTTACGGAATATACGACTACATTAACTAATAGAACATGATTAGTATAGCCGTTCATATACTCAACACAAGAATTTGTGGAATATATGAAAACTCAACTAGATTAATTACAAGAGAACCTATAATTGATCTAATTGTAATACAAACAACTAAACTAATCACCGAAGTAATCAATTTAATTATTTTGGGCTCAACATAAGAGAACTTATGGAACCCCGACTAAGTTCATCATAGAATATGACAACCTTAACCGTACATGTACTCGACATAAGAAAGAAAACTTATGGAGTACAAAATAAATAACCAAACTGGTTGATTAATTTAGTTCCTAATGCTCGACATATACCATCTTATGGAACAACCAACAAGCCAATAAGAATAATCGACTTAGTTGTATCGAGATCAACATAAGACACACAATGGAGCCTTCACGGTAAAACATAACAAGATGGATCAATGAAGATCAATACCGTGGATAACATACAAGGATCTATTCTATTTTCCATCATAACGATATAATAGACTTTATCCTTGTCAAACAAAAGATTTTATCCTATTTTTCATCAAATACATGATTGCATAGGCATAACTTTTGTAATTGTCAAAAGTCCATTAGTCCTTTCATCAATACGAATACTAATTCATGAGTGACTTTACTTTTGACCGCAATATGGGACCTTCAATTCACGGACGTAAACAATACATATCCCATAAACAAATTGCAGTATCACAAAATCATAAAGATCAATACTGCAATAACATCATCCTCCAAATATTTTAGAATTTAATACAAATAAACCTAAAAAATAACATAAGAAGATGAAAACAAAAATAACTATGTGTAGTCACAATCATCGCTATTCAAAGCACTAGTTATTCTTCCAACTAATCCAAAAAGAAGACATCCTAGGCGACAATGCCTTTGAGAAATTCAACATCATTCCCGAACTCCTTGTTGTCAACATCCATTGGAACATACGGTTCACGAAGATAGGAGTTTATATCAACGAACTGTCTTGGATGATTATGTCGTACATGGCTCTCTGAATTTCTAAGGACTTTGACACAAAAGACTTTATTTCACGAATCTCCTTTCTTACTTCCTTCAACTCATCAAGAACATCGGAAAACTTCTGAGAGTTAGAAGGCACAACCCTGGGATTTCTTGTACTCCTTCTTTTTCTTTTCAGGGACTTAGAAACAGGAGATTTTTATTTTTCCTTGATTGGAGATTTAACAATCATGTTGACATCCTTTCCATCTGACATGGTGTTTTGAGAACAGTTATAAACAACTGGATTTGTGTGATTGAATCACTTAACTCAACAATCAATCTTATATAGGATGTCAAAAAGGAAAAAGGAATGTAGGGTTCGAAACCTATTGACAGGTTCGTATACGCCCAACTCTAAAACCTTATAAAGAATAGAATTGACGATAATAACCCTTTATTTTATTTGATAGACAGAAAATAACAAATCTAAGAAAAGAAGGAAAAACTTTACTAAAGCCTGAATAAACACTCAATCTTGTCACTTTTCGATCAGGCACATGAGACAAGATTTTCCCAACAACAAAATCAAGTTGTGTTGCGATGAACAACAATTTGTCCATATTTTTCCTCAAGGGAGGAATCTTCAGACTTCTGTCTGTCAAAACGATTCGACCATACTTTCTTTTCAAATGGTCTTACTCTATCCCTGGAAACCAACTTCTTAGACGAAGATAAGATCCTACATACCTCGGCGGTCTTCTGAGCAAGTTTCAGCTTCCTTCTTAATCGATCTGCTCTTCGTTGAAGTTTGCTGGCGTTCCTTATTTGGTGCTTGTACTTGTAACACCTTGATAGTTCGTGTCCCTTCATTGAACAAAACGAGCACGTCAAAGTTGGATAGTATTCAGGCATCTGAGATGTGCAAGCATCTAGATATACAGTAGATCCCGAAACATTACTGACAGGGTTTCCAGTTAGAGAATCTTCCAGCTTGATTGGGTTTCCTTCTTCTCCGAACCCATTGAGGTTGATATATGTATTGCTACAAGTATCAAAATCGATGTTTTCACCAAGGAGCCCTATACTTGATTTCCTGTCTTCATCGGAATCATAGGTTTCATACATTTCATCAAGTGTTACAACTAGACCTTTGTTCCCAGTGTATTTTCTACGATTTGGGCATTGGTTAGCAAAATGGCCAAAATCCTTACACTTAAAGCACTGAGGCATGTCCTCGTCACCAGCCTCGTCAGCATCCTTGTTTTTAGGAGGTACGCGACCGTGAGGTTTGTCTGATGACCTAGGTTTGTCTCTTGAAAATCGTTTACTTCTCTTAAACAGAAGATCCCTAAACTGTCTTGTGATCAAGGAGACCGACTTGTCAAGGTCTTCATCTGAAAAATCATTCTCAAACTGATCATCCTCAGAGACATGAACACTTTTACCTTTGGCAAGTAATTTAGTGCTCTTATGTGCTTTAAAGGCAACATCCTTACCGACTTTGTATGTATGCTCATGGTCAAAGATCTTTAGCTTCCCATCCAAGGTGTTTCTGGAAAGATTATTGAGGTTATTCCCCTCAACGATGGCATGCTTCTTAGACTCGTATCTAGATTGCAGCGATCTGAGAATTTGCATCACAATGTCCTTTTCAAGAATAGTCTTACCCAATGCAAAATATGCATTAACAATTTCAGACACTTTGTGATTAAACTCATCAAATGTTTCTTCATCTGCCATACGAAGGTTCTCCCAATCGGAATTAAGGTTTTGAAGCCTAGCTTCCTTTTCAGTGGAGTTTCCTTCAAATACGGTTTCTAAGATATCCCAAGCATCTTTAGACCTAGTGCAATTAGACACATGGTGTTGAAGACTTGGGGAAATGGCATGTATGATAACATTTAACCCTTCAGAATTCTGCTTTGCAGCAAGAATCTCGACATCATTATATTCACCAATATTCTTGGGAACAGTTCCGTCTCCAGCTGTAACAACGGGCGCATCATAACCATTCACCACATATACCCATGATTGAAAATCACGCGATTGAAGAAAAGGTCGCATAGTAATTTTCCACCATAAGTAATTGGAGCCATCGAAGACTGGTGGGACGTTAATAGAGATTGCACCTCTGTCCATAGGGTCAGATTGCTACAAACACTGACTTGTTAGGTCTTAAACGTGTTTGCCCGCTCTGATCCAAATTGAAAAAGCGGGGGTCTAACAACACCACCCAATATTTCGATTAGCAATCTGTATAGACTAACTCCGAAATACTTTACTAGAGAATCAACTAGACAGTCAGACTCAATCTAGATAAAAGTATCTCAAGGAGTTAATATCTCTCTCTTGATTTGATTTTTACTCAAGCTAAAAACAATAGCGAGTCTTTATCAAATACAAGGAATAACTTAGACGGTACCAAAGACCAATGTCCAAGGATCAATCAATATCAATCAACAACCAAAGGTTGGATTTCCAATTGATGATCACGAACGCACAACCTGTATTATTTCAATTATATAAAATATAATGTGGAAAATAAATAACACAGACACCAAAAATTTTGTTAACGAGGAAACCGCAAATGCAGAAAAACCCTGGGACCTAGTCCAGATTGAATATACATTGTATTAAGCCGCTACAGACACTAGCCTACTGCAAACTAACTTCGGACTGGACTATAGTTGAACCCCAATCAGTCTCCCACCGATCCAAGGTACAGTTGTACTCCTACGCCTCTGATCCCAGCAGGATACTACGCACTTGATTCCCTTAGATGATCTCACCCACATCCAAGAGTTGCTGCAACCCAAAATCACAGACTTGATAATAAACAGACCTGTATCACACAGAAAAGTCTATCAAAGGATAAATCTGTCTCCCACAGATAAACCCTAGGTTTTGTTCCGTCTTTTGATATAAAATCAAGGTGAACATGAACCAATTTATAATCCGGTCTTATATTCCCGAAGAACAGCCTAGATTAATCAATCACCTCTATACAATCCTTTCTGACTACACAGGCGGTTTGTCGAGGAATCGCAAACAGTGAGACGAAGATGTTTGTGACTTCTTTATCTTGCCTATCGGAGAACTCTCACGATTTCAAGACAATCAACTGATTGTACTCGTACGATAGAAGATGCAAGATCAGATCACACAACTATGATAAAAGTAGTATCGGTCTGGCTTCACAATCCCAATGAATTCTTTAAGTCGTTAACCTGATTTTAGAGAAGAAAATCAAAGGTTAATGGAGATCGACTCTAGCGGGCGCACTAGTAGCACACAGACGTGTGGGGATTAGTTTTGCACAATGCTAGATGTCTCCTATATATAGCCTTCAAATCAGGGTTTTGCCTTAGTTACAAAGCAATCCTTATTCACCGTTAGATGAAAACCTGATTTAGATTCAAGCTAATATTTCTCAACCGTTAGATCGAAAACTTAGCTTGTCACACACACTTTGGTAAACGTTTACTGGGTTTGTGAAAACCATGCCCAAACGTGTACGTGTATGTTGGTTCAACATGGTAACCCAAAAGATTAACCATATGAGCATTTCATATTAACCTTGTTCTTCTTCACCATAACTAGTTCAATTGACTCAAATGAACTAGTTAAAGAGTTGTTCAATTGCTATGAGATCTTTACACAAGACACAATTGAAACAAAGATGATTCAATTCGATTGAATCGGCTCATGAACATTATACCCACGGTTTGCATAAAGCATTCTTTAGTAATTTAATGTTTCATGTTCAAAAAGCACATCTTTAGATCATAACCTCTTAAGTTCACAAACATGTTCGCGGACTTAAGTTAATCGGTTGAGTTTTTCAAACTCAGCAGAAATTCTCGGAAAGAGAACTTCCGCCAGTTCGCACACTTAGCACACAAACCAGTTTTGGAAAATCCAGCAGAAATTCTCGGTTGAGAACTTCCGATTCGCGGACTTGGCAAGCCAATTCCACAATCCTCCCGATTTCTCTTGATCAACAAAGTTCGAAAACTTCGGTTCAAGGAATACATGGTTATGTAATTTGAACTCTCATTTCAATCATTGAGACATTCTCAGAGGATGCTATGTAGCCGTTATTCACAGATGGATTCACGTCAGAGCAATTTTCAAAGTGATTAAAACTTTTCATGACTTTCGTCACTAGGTGAAGATAAACTTGATCAAAGCGAAACGCTTTACCAACACACAATTTCGAGATAAAAGATAAGCAATGAATGCTCAGCTCGAAATGTCAAATGTGTATGATCTAGTCTATATAGCATACAACTTTTGTCTCATAAGAAGTAGGAGATAGAATAAATAGACTTTTGAGTGATAGATAAGTTTAAGTCTCCACATACCTTTTTGTTGATGAAGTTTCACGGTTCCTTGTATAGATCTTCGTCGTTGTATGATGAATCGCCATGGAGTCCTTGAGATCCACTACACTTTTCTATCCTAGTCCGAGACTTAGCTATGTAGGCTAGAAATCAAGACTCATAGTTTTGATCACTAAAATTAACAAACATGCTTGAGATAGCAACGCATGCGAGGTTTACCGAGCTATGCTCAAACAACTTTAAGCATATCTTGAGAATATTTTCCGTTTTGGAATTTCCTTGTTGTCCAAACAACCTTGGTCTATAAAAATTCGAGTTTGCATTTCTTGCAAACTATCCTAAGATCCAGGAAAACTTAATTTCTTGTTGTTTCTAGTGGATCCATCTATCCGGAGAGGAAAGAACCCTAGTTAGGCGAAATCTCTCACGACCGCTCGTTTAAATACTTCTGTGGGATCAAGAAGCTCTACGAGTACCGTTGGTGGGAAACTAGATAATTACAATATTATTTGTTTTAGATTATTCATTTGATTGACTTATGGTTATTGTAACTTTGATTGTACCTAGTTTGTTTATTCTTGAGAAATATCTCTTCTGATGTAAGGCTCACTCAAACTAGATCAAAGTAGCGACGAGATCTTTACAACCATCTTCGGATTTAAAGACATCTCGTGATGATCCATTATTAACATACTCCGCTCTGTGCATGATTGATCACAAAAGGATTCAAGTGTTGTTGTGCAGGTTATTGAAGGCAATAGAATATTTGAAGACGAAGAAAAATTCTTATTAGTTTTCGTATCTTGTGGATTTAGTGCACAAATCTTGATCGTCTGGGATCCAACTAGAATCGGTTAGTTGCGTGAGATTGGAATCGCTTTATAGTTTATCTTTGAGATCTATATTGATTGATTGCGTATCTATAGTTTGATTATTTCGGTAATCAAAAGATAGATTGATCTAACCAGACAAAGAAATTTATTAGGTTAAACAGATGAGCTTTTGTCAACAACTCACATGTATTCTATCAAGATTGATTAGAGTGGTTACCAAACCGATTCTTCCTTTGCTGTTTGGAATACGATCCAAAGGACTTGTTATTCACGTGCGTGACTCTAGAAGTCGAAGGAGCATGAATACTGAAGAAACTAAGTAGCTAGGGGTAGTCTTCTTAGTCTCAACTATGTGAAGTTGGTATTATATTTTGTATATTGGCTTAATTCTGAGAGTATTCAAAACTGGACTAGGTCCGGAATTTTTCTGCATTTTCGGTTTCCTAGTTAACAAAATCTTGTTGTGTTATTTACTTTGTTTTCCGCATTATAATTGTTATTGTAATTAATTAAATTATACAGTACTTTAACTCCGTAACACTTGATATTGATCCTATAGAGTTTCGGCAATTACCGTACCCATTATCAAGTGCGCACTTTGTTGTCGTATAGTCTCGATCTTGTATCCGTAGTTAATCACACAAGTGATCTTGTTGTTGTATTGTCTCGATCTCGTATCCATAGACGATCACATGAAGTGTGAACCGAATCTGTTATATTGTCTCGACTCTGTCCACAAACGATCACATTCGGTAAAGGACTTATAGGTTGATATTTGAAATATTATGTTGTATTTGGGTACCCTCGTATTTTTAGAATCCACCCTCCAAGCGATTCAGTTACATTTCGCACTCCTTACGTATCTTGAACCTCGCAAGGTTCTACACACTTGATTCCCTTAGCTGATGTACTTTACATCCTAAGAGTTGCTTCAGCCGAAGTGAATACTTTTGATACCAATATTCCTCTAACAGATAAGTATATTTGATTTTCATTTAGACCAAATATCAAGGTGTGGAAATATGTTTACAATAGACAAGACAGGAAACCTCACAAATCCAGAACTTACGACTCCCGAAGAGCATCCTATATTTTTAACCACCTCCCAAGAATAATCGTCGAAAGATCAACTAAGATCAATCTTTAGATACTCGAGGAATCACAAAGTCTGAGACGGAGAGAACTTTTCGATTATTATCTATGTTGCCCGAAAGAGGTTACGAAAACCCCGATAAAAAAAAAGCAAGATCATGATACACAAACTATCCAGGTAAAGATTGTCGGACCTGGCTTCACGAATCCCCAAGCGAAGTCTTTTTAGTTGTAGACCTAAAAGGTCAACAAAGGTGACTCTAGAATCAACTAGGACACATAATGTCAGGGATGATTTTCCCAATCAACAAATATGCTCTATTTATAGTTTTCAAAGACCAGTGTTATCTTAGAATTCAAGCTAAGATAACATGAGAATCAAGCAAACTAATTAGGTCTTCAAACTACAATAGAAGACTATATACATAGGTTTGGTTACTAAAAAAGCGGGGGTATAACAACCACACCAAATAATTCGTTGGACAATCTTTATGGACTAACTCCAATATAATTCCGAGAGCACCAACTTAAAAGCGAGCTCAATCAAGAGATATATCAAAGAGCTTAATCTCAATTTCTCAATGCAATCTGCAATCGAACAAACAGTAATATGTGAGCATGATTTATATGAGAAATAACTTGGACGGTACCAAAGACTAATGCCCAAGTGCCAATCAATTCCTATCCAACAATCAACGTCGAATTTTTCAATCGATTGAACTACACATAACCTGTGATATTTCAATTATATAAAATATAATGTGGAAAAGAAATAACACATACACCAGAAATTTTGTTAACGAGGAAACCGCAAATGCAGAAAAACCTCATGACCTAGTCCAGATTGAACACCACACTGTATTAAGCCGCTACAGACACTAGCCTATTACAAGTTAACTTTGGACTGGAACGTAGTTGAGCCTAACCAAATCTCACACCGATTAAGGTACAATCGCGTTCCTTACGCCTCTAGAACCATGCCGGATTTTGCGCATTTGATTCCCTTAGCTGATCTCACCCACAACTAAGAGTTGCTACGACCCAAAGTCAAAGACTTATAAACAAACCTGTCTCACACAGATATGTCTATTCTGATAGATAAATATGTCTCCCACAGAAGTACCTATGAAGTTTTGTTTCATCTTATGATAAATCAAGGTGAATAGGAACCAATTGATAGTCCGGTCTTATACTCCCAAAGAGCAGCCTAGAAATATCAGTTACCTCACAATAACTTAACTATATGGTAGTAAAAGAAGTTATTGTGGAATCACAAAGTCTGAGACGAAGAACTTTGTGACTACTTTTTATATATTACCTATCGGAGATAAATCTCGAGCAAATCTTAGAGAAGATAGTACTCAACATGATAGAAAAAGTAAGATCAGAATATGCAACTACAGAGAAAATAGTTGGATCTGGCTTCACGAATCCCAAATGAAGTCTTCAAGTCGTTAACCAAATAGGGTTTTGGAAAAACATAGGTTAAAGGAGAATCGACTCTAGTTTGCAACTAGGACACAAGAAAGTGTCGGGATTAGGTTTTCCAGTTGCTAGAGTTCTCCCTTATATAGTCTATCAAATCAGGATTTTCTTATAGTCAAAGCTAAGATAGCTTAGTAACAAAGCATTCAATATTCACCGTTAGATGAACTCCTGATTTAAGATTCAAGCTAAGTCTGCTTTAAAATAAAGCAATTAATATCCGCCGTTAGATGGTCTTAGCTTGTTACACACAAATAAAATATACCTTCATTCAGATATGGGTAACCGTATTTAAACATGTATATTGAGTTGGATCAATAACAGTTAAAGCGAAGTTAGCCATATGAATACTTTTGTCTTAACCACATTCATATAACATTTCTAGATAAAATATGATGATCAATCAATCATGAAAGATAATCAAATGACTCTAATTGTGTTTCAAATAGAATTGTTCAATTGTTCATTATCTCATAGAAATATATATGAACCAACTGAAACAAAACCGGATTGATTCGGAATTGTACAAAGTACTTATACAAGAATCAATTCATGAACATTAAGCCGCGGTTTGCAAAGATTGCATTCCTTAATTCATAAATGTTTAGTTCATGAGTATGAGAATCACACTTAACTGATTTTAGAATTTAAACCACTGTGTTCGCAAACCAGGTATGCACACAACAACTCCGGACCTTGGCCTTGTCAAGCCGTTCGCAAACCAGGTATGCAAGCATCCGTCCCGGACCCAACTCAGGTAGAACCGTTCGCATACTAGGTACGCAAACAAGGTTCCCGAACCTTTATAGGTAAAACCATTCGCATATGCTAGGTACGCAAACAAGGTTCCCGGACCTGAATCTTAACAATACAGTTCGCATACTATGTATGCATACCGTGTTGTATCCATACATGGTTAATTGTTCTAAACTCCCAATTTAATCATTGAAACATCCTTAGAAGACGACAATAGCTATCTCATACAAACTATTAGCTTCAAGTAATTTTCAAGTGATCGAATGATCAATACGAAACTTTCCAAGTCGACATCAAATAATTGTCTCACACAAATCATATAAGATGTTTCAAGGAAATTTTCATATGATCATCTTTTTACTTAATATTTAGTTTCCAACAAATAAATTTATCTCTAACTAAACTTATCAAGAATAATGATGAACATAGTTAAAGTAAAAAGCTTCCAACACATATTTCGAGAAATAGATAACCGAGATAAACTCAGCTCGAAATATCAAATGTGTAATGTAAAAGTCTATATAGCTATACAACTTAGTCTCATTAGAAGATAAAATAGAATTGACTTCTGAGTGATAGATAAGTTTTACTCTCCACATACCTTTTGCTGATGAAATTCCTCCAAGCTCTCCGCAGTAGATCTTCGTCTTCAATCGATGAACGCAGTAAAGTCTAAAGCTCAACTACACATTCTATCCTAATCCGAGACATAACTATAAGTAGAGTAGAAATCAAGACTATAGTTTTGATCAACTAAACTTGACAAACAAGCTTGATATAGCAACACTTGCGAGTTCGACCAAGCGTGCTCTAACAATTATGGAACCGTGCACAATGATTGTTCGGTTTGGCGAGTTAGCCAAAGAACTAAAAGCTATTTGATGTTTATTTAAACACCTAAGAAATTAATCAAAGTTCACACATATAAGTGTTTAAGTAATCAATGAATTCTTAGAATTATTTAAGAAAGTTCTAACAATGCTAAACATATTAAAATAATATGTCTTTAAGCATCTGCTAAACATTGTCGGGACAGTTGGTACAATGGTTTGCCAACCGTGGGCTTGTTCACGAGTCAGGGTGCTACGGTTCGTGAACCGGGTTCACCAACCCTAATAGACTACTGAAATCAGTTGACCACGGTTCGTGAACCGGGTTCGCCAACTGCTAGTCAATTTATCAAACTTAAAAAATCTGTCCACCACGGTTCTCAAACCAGGTTCGTGAACTGTTCCTAACTGAATTTGTGATTTGCGAATTGTTTCGCCAACTTTCATGTATTTCTGTATCTCAGATATCTATGGTTTGCAAACTGAGTTCACCAACTTTCCATGAGCATAAATTTCAGTAAGATCATATTTCTCTCTTATGATGTTTGAAACATTCCTAAGTGATATAATTATTTGCATGAGAAATTTTCAATCGATCAAAAAATTAATTCATAGAACTAACACTGTTAAGGACCTTTGAACATCTAATCACTAAATCATATTTCGATATTTTTCACAAGACAACTTGACTCGAAACATCTTATTTGTGAATCTACTATAATTCATACTGTTAGAGCATTGCTCGGTTGAACCCACCAAGCGTTGGTATGCCAAGTTTGGTTGTCATATTTTAGTGGACCAAAACTCATTTAAAGAGTCGTTTGATTATTTACTAGAGTCAACTTCGTATAGGTTAGCTAGAAAGTTATTAGGATATGAGACTTACAAGTACTACTCGAAGACTTGAAGAATGCGAAGAAGTAAAGAGCTACATCGATAACATCATCCTTCCTCTTGAGGTTAGTAATATTTTGACTTGAACTGTTTCATTCCTAACGTATCTTTCAAGTTGTGCTATATTGAAAACATAACTGCGAAGCTGTGAATAATTATACTCTAGTTAGACGTAGTATTAAGGAATTATAATACGAAGTATAACTCTTATCTTTTGAACTTCGTATATAAGACATCGACATAATCGTATGAATGTTATTGTGATTATGTATGGGTATGGGTGAATATTTCGTCCTAGGAAACAATGTTTTACATTCGTTTAAAGGAAGTACAATTCATAAACTTGTTTTGTGAATCGAAAAGGAAATCGCTAGGCTTAATTGTATTGTTATTCATTGCAAATCTTTGGATTACCAATATGTGTGTTTAGTATAACCGCTCATAACTTGTTTATGTATCTTGGTAAAACTATTCACAATGCCTGACTTATGTATCGGTATGAATTTCATTAGTGAAACCAATCTTAAGTAATCACCTGAGATGGTATGATCGATATTTGGTGTGACCAATCCTAGTCATTGGGTAACCGATCCTAGTACTTGGTGGGACTAATCACAAGATGTGTAATCGATCCTTGTAGTAGGTTAACAAGTTTTAGTAATTGGTATAACCGATCCTATAACTTGTGCAACCGATCACAATTAATACCATGAGATAGTGGTAATCGATCCTGGTACTTAGTTATCCATTTTATGGAAACTAGTGTAACCAATCCTAGTAGCCACTTGGAGGTAGAACCGAACTTTGTGTTTGGTAGAACCGTTAAACCCATGAATGGTGATTGAATGATTTTGATCAATCACATAGTTCTTGGAAATCAGATAAACCAATTCTAAACTCGTTTGGAAGTGTGGCAAAATCGGTTCCAAGAGTGTAAATATGAAAAAGGATTTACAAAGTAAAGATGTCGACATTCTTAAACATGTGCAATAATTCTTATCTATTATTGTTCAAAGATATTTCTTAATAACTAAAGGAGAATCCCGGATCGAAATAAATTGAGAATCTTTTAATTAAGGTTTTTAATTTTATATACTTTTAATTTCCAAAAATTAAATGCATATCTTTAGAAAATAAAAATTGGTAATGTGCATTTACTAATTGGAGATTTTCTACTGAGATTTCGGTCAATATTTGGACAATGCATTTCCAGGAATTATGAAAACCGATTTTGGCTTTATTGCATATATTTGAGAATATTTGGTTTTGGAAATTCCTTGGTGTCCAAACTTCCTTGGTCTATAAATATTGAAGTTTGCATTTCGAGCAAACTAATCCTCAGAGCCAGCAAAACTACCTAGTTGTGTTGTTACTGGTGGATCCGTCTACTCGGAGATGAAATTACCCTAATTAGGTGAAATCTCTTACGACCGCTCGTTTTAAAGACTTCTTTGGGATTGAGAATCTCTACGAGTACCGTTGGTGGGAAACTAGATAATTGCAGTTTATTATTAGTTTTCGATTAATTTGATTGACTAAAAGTTGTTGAACTTTGATTGCACCTAGTTTGTTTATGCTTGAGAATATTATCTTCTGATATAAGATTCACTCAAACTAGATCGAAGTATCGACGGGGATCTTTAGACTGTTTGTAGATATAAAGACGTCTCGTGATAATCCATCGTTAACAGACTCCGTTCTGTGTGTGATTGATCACAAGAGATTCAAGTTGTTTGTGTGCAGGTGTTTATCGAAGATCTAAGAAGATTTTTGAAGACAAAGAAGATTTCTTATTTGAGTTCATAATCTTTGGTTTGCACAAAACTTGATCGGTTGGGGATCCAACTATAATCAGTTTATCTTTTGATAGATTGGATTGATTAGTTGCGTAGATCGGCATCAATACATTTCTTTGTGATTCATAATATTGATTGTATAGTCTAAACAATTACTTTGGTAGTTGTTGAATAGATTGATCTAGAACCCGACAAAGGAGTTTATTGGTTAATAGGAAGAGCCTTTTGTCAAACTCATATCACGTTTTTTGAAAAGAGTTGTTACCAAACATATTTGTTGTTCCTTTACTGTTTGGAATACGAACCAAATGAATTGTTCCAAGTGCGTGACTTATTGCAAGTTGGAGGCGCAAGGATACTGAGGGAACTAGGTAAACTATAGGTTTAGTTGCTTGGTCTCAACTATACGAAGTTGGTTTAGATTTTGTATAACAGATTAATTATGAGATTATTCAATTCTGGACAAGGTCCCGGGGTTTTTCTACATTTGCGGTTTCCTCGTTAACAAAATCTTGTTGTGTCTTTTTGTTAGAGAACTGCTCGGTCAAACTCGCATGCGTTGCTATCTCAAGCGTGTTTGTCAATATTAGTGATCAAAACTATAAGTCTTGATTTCTAGTCTCTTATAGCTAAGTCTCGGACTAGGATAGTAAGTGTAGTTGAGCTCAAGGACTTCATGGCGATTCATCATACAAGTAGAAGATCTACTCAAGGAACCGGTGGAACTTCTCGACAAAAAGATATGTGGAGACTTGAACGTATCTGTCACTCAAAAGTCTATCTATTCTATCTCCTACTCTTTGATACAAAAGTCATATGCTATATATATGGACTAGATTATACATATTTGGTATTTCGAGCCGAGTATACCTCGCCTGTCTATATCTCGAAATATGTGTTAGTAAGCTTTTCGTTCGACCAAGTTTATCTTTACCTAGTGACGAAAGTCATGAATGTTTCAATCACTTTGAAAATTGCTTTGATGAGAATTAGTGTAACAACTATATAACGTCCTCTAAGAATGTTTCAATGATTGGAATGAGAGTTTAGATTACATAACCAATGGATTCCTTGAACCGAAGTTTTCGAACTTTGTTGATCAAGAGAACCGGAAGTATGGCAAGTGCCAAGTCCGCGAACTGCCGAAGTTCTCAAACCTGAGAATTTCTGTTGGAGTTGACAAACTACTTGCGTGAGCCAAGTCCGCGAACCGGCGTAGTTCTCGAACCCGAGAATTTCTGCTGGAGTTTGTAAACTCTATCCGGTGTCTTAAGTCCGCGAACCTAGTCTGCGAACTTGAGAAGGTTATATATCTAAAGATGATTTCTGAACTTAATCTTAAAAGACTAAGGAATGCATTTGCAAACTGTGGCTATTAATGTTCATGAACCGATTCGAGTGAATCAAATTATCTTTACTTCAATTGTGTCTTGTGTAGTTACATAAGATTTACTTGCAATTGAACAACTCTCTTAACTAGTTCATTTGAGTCAATTGAACTAGTTATGGTGAAGAAGAACATGGTTTATATGAAACGCTCATATGGTTAACCTCTTTGGGTAGTCTATTTTTGAACCAACAATGTACACGTTTGGGTGCGGTTAACAAACCTAGAAGCGTACAGTCATTTGTGTATGACAAGCTAAGTTTTCGATCTAACGGTTGAGAAATATTAGCTTGAATCTAAATCAGGTTATCATCCAACGGTGAATATTGATTGCTTTGTAACTAAGGCAAAACCCTGATTTGAAAGGCTATATAAAGGAGACATCTAGTATTGTGCAAAACTAATCCCCACACCTTACGTGTGATACTAGTTTGCTAGTTTGCGTGCTAGAGTCGATTCTCCTTTAACCTTTGGTTTTCTTCATCTAAAACCAGGTTAACGACTTAAAGACTTCATATGGATTTTGAAGCCAGACCGATACTACTTTTATCGTAGTTGTGTGATCTGATCTTGCATCTTCTATCGTAAAAATACAATCATATTGATTCGCTTGAGATCGTGAGAGTTCTCCGATAGGCAAGATATAAAAAGTAATCACAAACACCTTCGTCTCATCGTTTGTGATTCCACAACATCTTGTTTCGCTACCATACGATTAAGATTGTTGTGAGGTGATTGATTAATATAGGCTGTTCTTCATGAATATAAGACCGGATTATCAATTGGTTCATGTTCACCTTGATTATTATCAAAAGACGGAACAAAAACTTTTAGGGTTTTTCTGTGGGAGACAGATTGATCCTTTGATAGAATTGTCTGTGTGAGACAGATTTGTTTATTGTTAAAACCTGCGATTTTGGGTCGTAGCAACTCTTAGTTGTGGGTGAGATCAGCTAAGGGAATCAAGTGCGCAATATCCTGCTGGGATCAGAGGCGTAGGGAGTACAACTGTACCTTGGATCAGTAGGAGACTGATTGGGGTTCAACTATAGTCCAGTCCGAAGTTATCTTGGAGTAGGCTAGTGTCTGTAGCGGTTTAATACAGTGTGTATTCAATCTGGACTAGGTCCCGGGGTTTTTCTGCATTTGCGGTTTCCTCGTTAACAAAATTCTGTGTCTGTGTTATTTCTATTTCCGCATTATATTTGTTTATATAATTGAAACAATACAGGTTGTGCGTTTGAATCAGTCAATTGGAAATCCGACCTTTGGTTGTTGATTGATATTGATTGATCCTTGGACATTGGTCTTTGGTACCGTCCAAGTTATTCCTTATGTTTGATTATAGACTCGCTGATTTTTATTAGCTTGAGTGAATCTAAACAAGAGAGAGATATTAACTCCTTGAGATACTTTTACCTAGATTGAGTCTGACTGTCTAGTTGATTCTCTAGAAATTGTTTCGGAGTTAGTGCATACAGATTTCTAAGCAAAATATTGGTGTTGTTAGACCCCCGCTTTTTCACTTTTACATTTCTATTTCTGCAATTATAATTGATTTATTATAATTAGAAGTAAAATACACAAACGTTAATTCCTAATTACTTGATAACAATCCTATAGTGTTTGGTTAAGTCCGAACCTATTATCAAGTAATCATACTTCGTTTTTGTATTGTCTCGATCTTGTATCCATAGTCAATCACGCAAGTTATCTTGTTGTCGCATTGTCTTGATCTCGTATCCATAGACGATCACACGAAGTGTGAACCGATTCGTTGTATTGTCTCGACTCAGTCCATAGACAATCACTTTCGGAGAAAGGACTTATAGGTGAAAAAGTTTTAGATTTAGGTATATTTGGGTACCCTCGTATTTTCACATACAACATAGACTCAATAGATAGAATGATAGTATAATGAGTAAAATAGAATGCTTCAGGCTTCACATACCTGATACAGAAGTTCTTCAAATGTCTTCGTCGATCTTCAGTCTTTAAGGGTTATATCTGATACTCAACTACAATTCTATCCTATCCAAAACTTGACTTAGTAGACTAGAAATCAAGATATAGTTTTGATTTCCAAACATTGAAAAAAAACTTGTGGGTTCAACCGAGCAATGCTCTAACAATCTCCCCCTTTTTCAATTTTAGTGACAAAACTATTCGATACATATGGATACAATAAATAAACTTTTCAGCTCAATCAACTATGCTTGATTTCCTTGGTTCTTCAACACACTTCTTGAATTCTTCGTACTCAAGTTCTTCTAATGTTCTACATATGTTCGTTCAACACTTTGTTGTTGAAGATCCGCAGCGATAACAACTTATGAGAATACTCGTTAGAGCTTTTATATTGAATAAGGTAAACACACTATACTCATTAGTCATTATACAGAAACGTAGTATTGTTACCTTCCTCAAACTTCAATTGCACCACAATTTTGAAGCAATACTACGGTGATATATTCTCCCCCTTAGTCAATCCATACTACTTGTCGCAAAATAGGTAAAACCTATAGATAATAATTTACTCCCCCTTACATGATGCACCGTAAATACATATGTAATGTAGTAAGATACTACCTAAAAATTCTCCCCCTTTTTGTCAATAAAATTATCAAAAATGAAAAATTGGGATAATCATGAATTAACCAAAAGAGTTTCAAGACTAGAGAACACATACCAACCTTTAGTTTAGACAATTCCAACCAAGAAATCTCGGTTTGCGTCAAGGAGACATAAGGCACAAGCATCTCCTACAATTCCACATCTGCACTCCCCACAAATATATTACCATTAATCACAAGTTCAAAAAGAACTCACCCCCATTTATGCCATTCCCGAAAGAATGACATGAGCGACCTTAATCTAGTCACAAGAGAAGGATTTTCTTGGACTTTAAATTTAACAGGCCAGTTACGAACAAATTAAATTTGTATCCAATATTTCTCTCTCTTCTCTCCAATTATGAACAAAGAAGTTAAAAACATCGATCTTAATGTTAGAGGCACTAAGATGTAATATTTTAGTTAGAAAAATCATCAACACAAACTATTCTCTACGCCAGTTACGAACAAGAGAATAATTACTGCGATATCACTCAACATAAAAATTATAACTTCTCTAGACATGTACGAACGTAGAGATTAAAGTTAACCACTTATTCCATGGTGCAACACAATCAAGGAAGTATGTCGATCCCTAAAGAACATCTTATGGAATCCTGTAGCAGTTTATTCACAAAAAATGTGAAGATTAAAAACTGTCGTTCACAAAATAATTTTTGCAAGAGTGAAAGAGCTTAACCTATGAGAAAAATGAGATACATATTCTAATCACCAATAATGATAGCAAAGAACAAATCTCACAAAATAAGCAATATATATATATAACCATGAAGATTAGGTATTGCAAGTCATCTTCCAAAATAAAATTTAAGTTATAAACTTTAACTATGCAAGATGAAAATATTTGGAATAACTAATGTAACACATAAAAACTACTCCAAAAACTAGTGTTCCTCCATAAAAAATTAGAACAAAATTCCTACAAGGAGTTAACTAGTGAAAAGATCTTTGAAGAAAGCATAATCATTACTGAACTCTTTACCATCAACAGTCATTGGAACATAAGGTTTATGAAGAAGAGCATTATATCCTCCAAACCTGTTTGGTTGTTGTTTGACAAGTGCCTCTTGAATCTCCAAAGATTCTACAATATGTTTTTAAGACCTTGCACTTCCATCTTGGTCTTTTAAATCTCTTCAAGAATATTTGCAAACATTTGCTGATTTGAGTAGTTTTCCCTAGGTTTCTTCATATTTTTCCTTTTTCTCTTAATATGTGAATATTTCTCCTTAGGAACAGTACACTCAACACCTTTCTTAGACTCGTATTGAGCTGGTGAAGATCTAAAAATTTTCATCACAACATCCTGTTCAAGAATAGTCTTTCCTAGTGAATAAAAAACATTCAAAATTTCTGAAAATTTGTGATTAAATTCCTCAAACGAATTTTCATCAGCCATACGAAGGTTTTTCCAGTAAGAAATTAGGTTTTGAATCCTGGCTTCTTTCTCTACGAAATTCCCTTCAACTACAGTTTCTAAGATATCCCAAGCTGCTAGAGCACTGCTCGGTCGAACTCGTAACCATTGCTATCTCAAGCTTGTCTGTCAAATTTATTTGATCAAAACTATATACTTGATTTATAGTCTACTTATATCTATGTCTCGGATTAGGATAAAACGTGTAATTGATCTTTAGATTTCACGGCGTTCACCAATTGAAGAAGAAGATCTACTGAGGAGCTTGGGGGAACTTCATCAACAAAAGGTATGTGGACACTGAAACTTATCTATCACTCAGAAGTTTATTCTATTCTATCTTCTAATGAGACTAAGTCTTATAACTATGTATACTTTTACATTATACACATTTGATATTTCATGCCGAGTTTATCCCGCTTATCTATTTCTCGAAATATGTGTTGGAAGCTTTTTGTTTTATATATGTTCATCATATTCTTGACGAGTTTAGTTGGAAACAATTTATTTGTTGAAAACTAAATATTAAGTCAAAAGATGATCATGTGAAAATTACCTTGAACATCTTATATGATTTGTGTGAGACAGTCATTTGATGTTAGCTCAGGAAGTTTCGTATTGATCATTCGATCACATGAAAATTACTTGAAGCTAATGGTATGTGTGGGACTACCATTATCGTCTTCCAAGGATGTTTCGAAATGAGAGTTTAGAACAATTACCCATGACTGGATACAACACAGTATGCATACCTAGTATGCGAACTGTATTGTGATGATTCATGTCCGGAACTCTTGTTTGCGTACCTAGTATGCGAACGGATTTACCTGAGAAGGTCCGAAACTATTGTTTGCATACCTAGTATGAAAACGGGTTTTCCTGAGTTGGGTCCGAAATGGTTGTTCGCGAACCAGGTTTGCAAACGGCTTGACTAGGCCAAGGTCCGGAGCTGCTGTTCGCGTACCTAGTTTGCGAACATAGTGGTGAGGTTCTAAAATCGGTAATGTATGATTCTCATACTCATGAACTAAAAACTTTATGATTTAGGGAATGCAAATTAACTTTGCAACTGTGGCTTAATGTTCATGAATTGATTCTTGTATAAGTACTTTGTGCGGTTACGAATCAAACCGATTTTGATTCAATTTGTTCATGAATATTTCTATGAGATAGTGAACAATTGAACAACTCTATTTGAAACACAATTAGATTCATTTGATTATTTATTATGATTGATTGATCTTCATATTTGATCTAGAAGTGTTAGATGAATACGGCTAAGACAAAAGTGTCATATGGCTAACTTTGGTTAACTGTTATTGAGCCAACTCAATATACACGTTTAGGTACGGTAACCCATATCTAAATATAAGTATATTTCATTTGTGTGTAACAAGCTAAGACCATCTAATGGTGGATATTAATTGCTTAGTTTCTAAGAAGACTTAACTTAAATTTTAAATTAGGAGTTCATCTAACGGTGAATATTGAATGCTTTGTTACTAATGAAAAAGCGAGGGTCTAACAACACCACCCAATATTTCTCTTAGCAATTTATATGGACAAACTCCAATATACTTTTTATGAGAATCAACTAGACAGTCAGACTCAATCAATAAAAATATATATCAAAGAGTTTATATCTCAATCTCTCGATTTGATCTTTACTCAAGAAAATAGAAATCTGCGAGTCTTTATCAAAGAGAGATAACTTGGACGGTACCAAAGACCAATATCCAAGGATCAATCAACTACAATCAACAACCAAAAGTTGGATTAGAGAAGTTGATGATCTTAACGCACAACATGTATTATTTCAATTATATAAAATATAATACGGAAAAGAAAGAACACAAACACCAGAAATTTTGTTAACGAGGAAATTGCAAATGCAGAAAAACCCTGGGACCTAATCCAGATTGAATACACACTGTATTAAACCGCTACAGACACTAGCCTACTGCAAACTAACTTCGGACTGGACTATAGTTTAACCCCAATCAGTCTCCCACCGATCCAAGGTACAATTGTACTCCTACGTCTCTGATCCCAGCAGGATACTACGCACTTGATTCCCTTAGCTGATGTCACCCACAACCAAGAGTTGTTGTAACCCAAAATCCCAGACTTGATAATAAACAAATATGTCTCACACAGAAAAGTCTATCAAAGGATAAATCTGTCTCCCACAGATAAACCCTAGGTTTTGTTCCGTCTTAAGATATAAAATCAAAGTGAACATGAACCAATTGATAATCCGGTCTTATATTCCCGAAGAACACCCTAGATTAATCAATCACCTCTCTACAATCCTTCCTGACTACACAGGAGGTTTGTCGAGGAATCATAAACAGTGAGACGAAGATGTTTGTGACTTCTTTATGTTGCCTATCGGAGAACTCTCACGATCTCAAGCAAATCAAAGATTGTACTCGTACGATAGAAGATGCAAGATCAGATCACACAACTACGATAAAAGTAGTATCGGTCTGGCTTCACAATCCCAATGAAGTCTTTAAGTCGTTAACCTGATTTTAGAGAAGAAAATCAAAGGTTAATGAAGATCGACCCTAGCGGGCGCACTAGTAGCACACAGACGTGTGGGGATTAGTTTTGCACAATGCTAGATGTCTCCTTTATATAGCCTTCAAATCAGGGTTTTTCCTTAGTTACAAAGCAATCCTTATTCACCGTTAGATGAAAACCTGATTTAGATTCAAGCTAATATTTCTCAACCGTTAGATCGAAAACTTAAATTGTCACACACACTTGGGTAGACGTTTACTGGGTTTGTGAAAACCATGCCCAAACGTGTATGTATATGTTGGTTCAACATAGTAACCCAAAAAGGTTAACCATATGAGCATTTCATATCAACCTTGTTCTTCTACACCATAACTAGTTCAATTGACTCAAATGAACTAGTTAAGAGTTGTTCAATTTCTATGAGATCTTATGTAACTACACAAGACACAATTGAAACAAAGATGATTTGATTCGATTGAATCGGCTCATGAACATTATAGCCACGGTTTGCATAAAGCATTCCTTAGTAATTTAATGTTTCATGTTCAGAACACATCTTTAGATCATCACCTCTTAAGTTCACAAACAAGTTCGCGGACTTAAGTTAATCGGTTGAGTTTTCCAAACTCAGCAGAAATTCTTGGAAAGAGAACTTCCACCAGTTCGCGGTCTTAGTGCACAAACGAGTTTTGGAAAATCCAGCAGAAATTCTAGGTCGAGAACTTCCGACAGTTCGCGGACTTGGCAAGCCAATTCCACAATCCTCCCGGTTTCTCTTGATCAACAAAGTTCGAAAACTTCGGTTCAAGGAATACATGGATATGCAATATAAACTCTCATTTCAGTCATTGAGACATTCTCAGAGGACGCTATGTAGCCGTTATTCACATACCGATTCACGTCAGAGCAATTCTCAAAGTGATTGAAACTTTTCATGACTTTCGTCACTAGGTGAAGATAAACTTGATCAAAGCGAAACGATTTACCAACACACGATTTCGAGATAAAAGATAAGCAATGAATGCTCAGCTCGAAAAGTCAAATGTGTATGATCTAGTCTATATAGCATACAACTTATGTCTCATAAGAAGTAGGAGATAGAATAGATAGACTTTTGAGTGATAGATAATGTCATGTGCCTTCTTGAGTAATTTCCATCATCCTTGTGCTGGGTAGCTAGTGGGTAGTTGCTGGTGTCGGATATCCTTTGAGATCACGACAGGTGTAGGAACTGTATTCATCCATTGACTTTGTATTCTCTTCCCTTCCATTTTTCATTTAATATGTAATAACCTGGATTGGGGTTTTAGCTATGAAATTAATGAAGTTGTAGTTGGCTGCTCCGGCAGAGTTACTGATTTTCTAATCAAATTCCGATTCAATTATTTCTTTCTTGTACTAGAAAAATACAATTGGTATCTAGAGTCGTTCATTCCTTCACTCAATCATGGTGGTTCCTACTTGCAAAGATCTACATGATACTAACACCAGACAGCAGGTAGAACTCGATTCCTTACATTCAAAAGTTAACAATATCGTCTTACAAATCACGTCTACCGCTACAAAAGATGATTTACAGTCACTCAAGCTAGAAATAGAGAATGGGTTTCAAGCTCAGCTGGAGAATTTTTTTTCTCAGCGGGATTTTAATAATCGAAATGAAACTGAGAATCGAGGATCTAATTCTGGTGGTCATCACATGGGGTAGGCAGAAATTATCCACCTCCAATGCGTATGCCAAAGGTAGATTTCCCTCGTTTTGATGGTGACAATCCAAAGAGCTGGTTGCAGAAATGTGAGTATTACTTTCAGATGAACGATCTTCCAGATAACACCAAAACTCGGCTAGCAGCTATACATCTTGATGGGAAAGCATCTAAATGGTATGACAATTTTTGTCTCAACCAACCTCATATTTCTTGGCAGTACTTCTGTGATAATATTTGTGCTCGTTTTGAAAATCTTGCAAATGATAATATTGTGTGCTTGTTCAATAAGTTGACTCAATTAACCACGGTTGAAGCTTATTTTGAAGAATTTGAATACCTGAAAGCCTTGTTGTTAAGTGTTCATCCTGATTTTCCTGAGTCATACTTCATTGCGAGTTTTATTGGAGGGTTGAAAGATGAACTCAGAAGTTCGGTTCCTATGTTTGATCCTTAAACATTGTTACAGGTTTTTGCACTTGCTAGAATGCAAGAACAAACTTTAAGATTACAACAGAAGACTATCAAGCTTCCACAAAAAAAATTCACCCAAAATTTCTCATCCCCAAAACCATTTACTGCTTCTACATTCACTCCCAAACCTAATGCTGCCCCTTCTACTTCACTTTCTACACCACCAATCACTAAAACCAATGAACCCATGCCCCTAAAGAGGCTTACGCCTGAACAAGTACAAGCCAGGAAAGCTAAGGGACTATATTTTAACTGTGATGACTACCACAGAAGAGGACACATATGTAAGAAGCAATATATGTGTGTTTTAATTGGTGAAGAAGCAGCAGAGAATTCTGAGACAGAGGCAGAAATGTTGTTGGATGCTGAAGATTCCCCAGCTGTGGAAAGTGATATGGAGATTTCTTTGCATGCCTTAACTGGAACTATATATGCTGATACAATTAGAATTCCAGGGTTCATTAACAAGAAGGCCATCTCTATTCTCATAGACACTGGAAGTACCAATAGTTTTATTGACAGTACTCTAGCTAAAGAACTTAAATTTTCAGTTGAAAACACTGCTAGCTTACTAGTTACTGTGGCCAATAGGGATAAAACTATCAGATCTGGATTTGCTCTCAACTCCAGTGGTCAATGCAAGGTCATAAGTTTTGTGGGGATTTGAGATTACTTCCCCTTGGAGGCTGTGACATAGTTTTGGGTGCTGACTGGTTAAGGAACCTGGGAGATGTCCTTTTCAACTTATCCAAATTATGTATCTCATTTAAACACAAGGGTAAAAAAATCACTCTTACAGGTGATCAACAGAAAACTTCCCTGAGCATGATGAGTGGTTCAGCAGTGAAGAATTTTTTTCAGAAGCATACTCATGGACTGGTGGGTCAACTCTTTTCAATTTCAACTACACCCAACCTCTCCACCACACCACCTCAAATATCTTCTTTACTCCATCAATACCTTGATGTTTTTTTTGAGCCAAAACAGCTTCCTCCCACAAGAGTTTTAGACCACAAAATTCCACTCAAGCCAAACTCTGAACCTGTCAATCTTAGGCCTTACAAGTGCCTCTACTTACAGAAGTTTGTTGTTGAACATTTGGTTCAAGAAATGCTGCAAACTGGGGTCATACAACCAAGCCACGGCCCCTATGCTTCTCCAATTTTACTTGTCAAGAAGAAGGACAATTCCTGGAGATTTTGTGTCGATTACAGGAAATTGAACAGCCTCACCATCAAGGACAAATTCCCTATTCCTATCATTGATGAGCTTCTAGATGAATTACATGGTTCAAAGTTCTTCACCAAAATTGATCTGAAATCAGGTTATCACCAAATCAGGGTCACCCTAGTGACATTCATAAGACATCTTTCAGAACCCATCATGGACATTTTGAATTTCAAGTCATGCCATTTGGCCTTACCAATGCTCATGCCACCTTTCAAGCTCTGATGAGTTCTATCTTTCAAGAGCATCTTAGGAAATTTATCCTTGTCTTTTTTGATGACATTTTGATATATATCCCTACCCTAGAAGCTCACTTACTTCACTTACAAACCATCTTGGACATACTAAGATCCAATCATTTATCTGCCAATTCTCTAAATGTTCTTTTGGACAACATGAAATAGAGTATTTGGGTCATCTTACTACTGGCGATGGAGTCAAAGCAGACCCTGCCAAAATTTCAGCTATGATGGACTGGCCTATTCCCACAACAATAAAAGGGCTGAGAGGTTTTTTGGGTCTCACAGGGTATTACAGAAAATTTGTGAAGAATTATGGTCTTATCAGCAGACCATTAACTGAACTATTGAAGAAAGCGGCTTTCCATTGGTCTTCTGCAACTACTACTGCATTCGATGCACTTAAGCTTTCCATGACCACTACTCCTGTGTTGGCATTACCTGATTTCAATAAACAGTTCACACTGGAAACTGATGCTTGTGACACAGGGATTGGAGCTGTCCTAATGCAGGAAAATAGAGCCATTGCTTGCTACAGCAAGCCTTTGGGACCAAGAGTTGCTGCCTTATATACTTATGAGAAGGAACTTTTGGCCATAGTGCAAGCTGTTACTAGATGGAGACAGTACTTACAGGGTCATAAATTTGTTATCAAAACTAATCATCAGAGTATACATTACTTCATGGAGCAGACGATTTCTACTGTCTTACAACAAAAGTGGTTAATGAAGCTTTTTGGCTTTGATTATGAAATTAAATACAAAAAAGGCTCTGAAAACAAGGTTGCAGATGCACTATCTAGGAGACCTCATGCACATCCACTCTGCTACTCAATTACTTCTTCACAACCTGCATGGGCTCATGACATTCTTGCTAGTTATGCTTCAAACCCACAGGTACAACACATTCTCACTCAACTTTCTAGCTCCCCTGCTGCTCCTTCTCAGTATTCTTACACTGATGGCTTATTAAGATACAAAGGGAGATTGTATGTGGGTACCTCTGCTAACATAATGAATAAAATTTTGGAATCCCTACACTGCTCTGTTATTGGGGGTCACTCTGGTATGCTAGCAACTTACAATAGAGCTAAAGCTTACTTCTTCTGTACTGCAATGAAGAAGGATATCTTGTTATTTGTTTCAGCCTGTGATGTCTGCCAAAGACACAAATTGGAGCATCACTTTCCAGCTGGCTTACTTCAGCCCTTACCAATTCCTGATCATCCTTGACAGCACATATCCATGGACTTCATTGAAGGGATTCCCATGATTGAAAGGAAGTCTGTCATTTTGGTTGTGGTGGACAAGCTTACAAAGTACAACCATTTCATTGGCCTTCATCACCCTTACACAGCTTCATCTGTTGCGAGAGAGTTCATCTCCACTGTGTTTAAACTCCATGGTCTGCCTGCTTCAATTACTTCTGACAGGGACAAGGTTTACACAAGTCACTTTTGGCAGGACTTATTCACAGCTCTAGGAACTCAGCTGCAACTCAGTACTGCATACCACCCACAAACTGATGGGCATACTGAGAGAGTTAATGCTTGTCTGGAAAACTACTTAAGATGCATGTGCAGTCACCAACCTAAGAAATGGCACCTGTGGCTTCCATTAGCAGAGTGGTGGTACAACAACAATTATCACACAGGACTGAAGATGAGCCAAGTTGAAGATGAATCCTCTAAAATGCGCTTTTGGAGTTTCTTCTGGAAAGTTTCTGGGATTCTTGGTCACTGCCGAAGGGATCAAAGTCGATCCGGGCAAAGCGAAATCCATCTCCACCATTCCTCCTCCACGCACTGTGAAGGAACTGCAGAGCTTCATGGGTAAGGTGAATTATATCAGACGCTTCATACCAGGATTGGCTCAACTTATTTCTTCGTTCACCCCTCTGCTGAAGAAGGGAGCGAGTTTCACGTGGACGGATGTTCAGCAGGAAGCATTTCAGAAAATACAACAGATACTATTATCACTTGCAGTCATGAGGTCTCCAGTGCAGGGTCGACCGTTGATATTATACACAGCCTCCAGTGATGTTGTTATTGGAGCACTACTGGCTCAAGAAGACGAAGAAGGCGTCGATCATCCAATTTACTATTTCAGCCGAACCACGAAGGATGCTCGACTCAGATACCCGAAAGCTGAAAGAGCATGCCTGGCATTAGCTCATGTAATGCTAAGATTCAGGCGTTATTTACTATCCAATAGAGTTGTGCTTGTATCCAAAGCTGATCCCATAAAGTTTTTACTCTCAAAGCCCGCTCTGATAGGAAGACCTGGAAAGTGGCTGCTTCAGATGTCGGAATTCGACATAGTATGTGTTTTCCCCAAAGCAATCAAAGGTCAAGCAGTAGCAGATTTACTAGCAGTGTTCCCAGGAGAAGATTCTGCGACATTATCAGATGATGAGAACTTCCAAAAATCTCAATCGTTAAAGAAGAAACATGGTTGTTGTACTTTGATGGATCCGCCACTCCTAGTAATGATACTGAAGGAGCGGGCATAGTCTTGGTCTCGCCATCAGAAGAGGTATTCTCACACTCATTCAAGCTGGATTTCCACTGTACAAATAATTCAGCAGAGTATGAGGCCTTCTTGCTAGGATCATCCTTAGATAAACAAACAGGAGCAATGCATCTGGAGATCAGAGGAGATTCAAAACTACTATTCAATCAAATGAATGGGGTGTACTCTCTCAAAGAGATAACACTTGCTCCATTCAGGGCTGAAGCACAACGAATCCTGACTCATTTCGCCGATGTGACCATCACCCATATTGGCCGAACCAATAATAGGCATGTTGATTTCTTAGCAACTCTTGCCTCCAAGTTGCAATTCGAAGGATCAGAGAAATCCATCATAGTGCAAAGACGAGCTGTGTCATCCACGTGGCTTAATCAAACTGCAGAAGCTCAAGCAAATGACTGGAGAGCACCTATCATTCATGAACTGAGCAGCTCCATTACAGAAGGGACGATCAACCTTAAAGAACTGAAGAACTTCTTCTTGCTTCATGGAGCCTTATACCATCGTAACCCGGATGCCTCTCTATCACGATGCTTGGGTGATGAAGAAGCGAAAGAAAAAATCCAAAGTGTGCATCAAGAAGTGTGCGGACAGACGATGGTGATAATACTTTATAGAAGACTCCAGAGACTCGGTACTATTGGCCTTCCATGGAAGCACAGTCGAGGACTTTGCAGGGAGCTTGTCCTAATTGTCAGACATCTCTCATCATTTGTAGGTGCTAACACTCCTTCACACCGCGGACTGGAGGCAGCCTTACATCGAATATCTTCGAGACAACAAATCGCCACCAGAAAATAAAGATGCAATCAAACTCATACAGAGAGCTAAGAGATTTGTTTTTCTTGATGGAATCTTATACCGTAAAATCTTTGGAGGAGACTTGTTGAGATGCCTAGCCGAAGATGAAATCCTGACAGTCCTGAAAGAAACTCATGAAGGAGAACATCAGGGGAAAAAGAAGTTGTTTCTCCAAATCCACGAGATATACTACTGGACGACTATGGAAGATGATGCATCCGCATACGTTCAGAAGTGCCATAAATGCCAAATTCACGGTAATCTCATTCATACCCCTTGTCTTCCATTACACTCTGTGAATATTTCATGGCCTTTCTATAGATGGGGACTTGATATCATCGGGAAGATCAATCCAGCATCCTCAAAGCAGCATGAATACATCATCACAGCTACTGAGTATTTCACTAAGTGGGTCGAAGCAATCCCGCTCAGAGGTACCACAGGGGTAACTATTGCAGCCTTCATCAAGGAGCATATTATATGTAGATTCAGCGTCCCTAAACATATCATCACAGATAATGGGACTCCTTTCGCCAATCAAGATGTCGAGAAATTACTCGAGGAGTACGGGATTAAACAGATCTTCTCCACAACATACTACCCCCAAGGAAACGGCCAAGCGGAGAGTACCAACAAAACTTTGATCCGGATTATCAGTCGAAAAATTCATGACAATCCACGATCGTGGCATGAGCAACTTCCCATGGCTTTGTGGGCTTACATAACTGCACCAAGGAGCTCAATTGGGACGTCACCGTATTCGCTCATCTATGGGGCTGATGCTATACTCCCATCCGAGATAAAAATTCCTTCAGCTAGGATTGCAGCGGCTAGCGGAATACAATGGGATGAAGCTGAAGTGTCAAAGTCAAGAGTTGCTGAACTATACATGCTTGAATCAAGGAGAGCTAAAGTAGAAAAGTACGTGGAGGCTTATAAACAGAGGGTATCCAGGGCTTACAACAAAATGGTAAAACCCCGAACTTTTCAAGTAGGAGATTTGGTATTAAAGACAGCAAAGCACATTCAACAAGACATGTCTGCTCCCAAATTCTCTCCGAAATGGGAAGGGCCATATGTTATTATCAAAGCGGTGTCTAGTGGATACTACAAAATTTTAGCACTCAGTGGAGGAAAGGAAGGAAATATTATCAACGACAAATGGCTCAAAACCTATTACGCTTGATCAACAGCAGATAATTAACCTTTATTTCAAATACATCTCAAATGTAATTAATTTCCTTCAAAGAGCATACAAGATGCTCATTTGTTCATCAAATATTCATCAATTGAACAAAAACTCCTCATGCTATCAGATTATTCTACCTTGTCAGAAACCTACATTACAACTCTCCTGAATATTCACTCAGAGCAAACCATCCAGCAATAGATAATCCCTATAGGAAACCCTGTCGAGTTTCTTCTAGAAGATCCTAGTCTTTGCCTTCAAATCCTGAACCGCCTTCTCAACCCTTGCTGACTCCAAAGCCAATATCTTTTCCTCCTCCAGTAAAGCAGTGGTCATGGAAATCGCATCAGCATCCTCCGCCGCCTTATGGATCTTAATTATCTCAAGACGACGGCGAAGCCAGCTCACATTGAATCGCAATATCTCACAATTGGAAATCATCTCATCCCACTTGTGCAGTTCCTGATTCTTGACGTCTCGCAGGTGCATTTGGTTCATTTCTTCAATGATCGGTAGCAGCCCTGCAACTGTAGTCAAGAGAGTGGGTAGAAAACCTTTCCACACTTCCGTAGTAGCAATATGCCCATACTTTTTCCAGATCTTGGTATACAGAGGTGCATGGCACTTGGGAATGACAAATCCACCAACCATCTCATTGTCTGGGAAAGTGTTAACCAATGGAGCTTCAAACGAGAGTCCAGCTGTCGGGTATTCACAGGCGTGAACACTGTCTTCTGTCTCCACGGATTCTGCAGAATCTTCACATGCTCGATTGCCACTGTCTTCAACCTCGACCACAGTCACGGACTTTCCACTCCTTCTCCTTCTAGCATCAACAACGACACGAACATCCGCCTGTGATGAACGGGAAGTGTTTAATTTCGCCTGAATTAGACATGGTAAAATTTCAAGGATTATAAGATTGCTTACAGATGATCCAGTCTCAGCAGGAGCCGACCTATACCGGGCAGGAGTTCTAGCAGTCCGCTTGGGCCTTGAATTGTGAGAAGAAAGATTCTTCTGGTTATCCTGCAACAACATCTTCTACGATCAGTAACCTCAACTGAACGAGATGGAAAAGATGTGCAACTTACCAAGATGGGCGCTTCTACTCCATGTTTCGACTGAAGTCCGTTTTGAGAAGAAGTATTATCAGCAGACATGATATGAGAGGTATGATGATCGAAATTTCTTCTGTGATGAAACTAACTTAGGAATGGAGGAAATATTGGCGCAAGTGATAAACCCTAAATCTACAAAGATATATACAAGATACGGCAGGCACTTATCTCCGATTCAGTTACGAGTTTTACTGAAACCCTAAGTCTTGAACAAGGTCAAACTGGAGATGCGGAAGTAAAATAGTGCACTGGGGACTGACCAAGGTTAATTGTGATCGGAAAGTCACACGACCCCATGTACTATACAGCTTATGTTTGGATATTTTCATAAGATGAAGAACCACAAGGGTTAAGGGAGATTACAATGAGTTCGGCATGAAGAGTGGCTTGGTTTGCTTAATTCAATCAAGAAGAACTTGCATTAATAAAATCTCTCGTTCAAAAGGAATACCTAAATACTTCAATAAAGTTGTTCGAATGAAGACATCTACTACGAAGATTGAGAGTATTCAAATACTAAAAAAAAAGAGATCGAAAGTAAAGCTACTCGTCAGATCCATCTGAGTTGTCAGATTCGTCATCACTGTCTTTCTCAGAGTTTTCATCACTATCCTTCTCAGAATACTCTTCTTCGGAATCACTGTCATGACTATTGGTGACGTCTGGATGAGCATAAAAATCATCATCTGAATCTGAATCTTCTTCCGCTTCAGCTACAATGTTCATGGGACTTTCGAATTCTCTGGCACACTGATCAGGCAAACCCCAGGCGGTTTCTTCTTCGGAAGCATCAGCATCAGAATCAGAGGGTACCCCGTCCAAGAATTGGCATTTTTCCTCAACTCTCTGTATTTTGCGCCGGATTCGATCCTTTGTGCGCTGACGAGCATCTTTCTCATCGCCTTCGGCTTTTCTTTCATGAGTTCGGCGAAAGTAACTCTCCGCTCATTCGAGGGTACGCTGGGCTATGCTCCATCATCGCGAATTACCTTGGCTCTCGACTTAGCTATGTGAGCTTTGGGATCTTCGTCAGAACCGGAGGAATAACTACGGCTGCTGGAAGCCGGCATTTTCTGAAACCAGGAGCATGGAGTTATCGACATGCAGATAAATTCATCCACAAAATGGTAATTCTTGAATCTTACCTCTTTCAATTTCACTAACAATAGTGGTTGCAATACAAGAGTTAACACACGAAATCAATTCGTTCCTTGAAATCTACAATAACGAACAACGCTTCATTAGTGCATAAAAATGATTTTCTCATAAAATCATATACATAATTTTCATAATGTGAACATTCACACAACTGAACTATGATATTTACAATAAGACATGACTTCATCAAAGATAAGTTGTATAGTTTGAAGGTTACTCAAAACCCATGTCTTGATTGTACAAAACAATAATTAATGCAATTTGTTCATATAAATTTTCAGAATTTATCTAATAAGAACAAATCCATGTGAATAAAATACGTCATCATGTTTCACATAAAATATGTCACGGCTACATGTAAAAAATCTATTTTCCTTCGTATTAGTGTTTTATTAAAAACGAAGTTTTATGCTAGTTTGTGAAAGCTCACACCTATTGTGATAAAATACTAACTCTCATGAAAGCTCATAAATAAAGTTTTATCACTAGACATAAGTTTACATACATAAAAATATATATGTATATTTTCCTCGAATAAACATTAAACGAAGTTTATTTCGGTTTTATGAAAGCTCATATCTATTAAGGTAAAATCTTGGTTCACATGAAAGCTCATACACTAAGTTTTACCACTGGACCTAAGTCCACATATGTAAAAAAAAATCTCTCATAAATCAGGTACTTTTATTAGTTTTCAAAACTAACGATCGAACGAACATACGTTTGATAAAAAAAGGGTTTTCTACAAAACCCACATCAACATATACACATGTATAGGATTTTGATATGGTGAAAGCATGAAACACTCATGGAATCATCAAACATCTAAAAAAAAAAAATTGGACGCACCTGGTCGGCGCCGGCCGGAAGTTGGTCGGACGGTGACGCTCCGGCGAAAATCCTTCCTGCTCTTGTCAAGCTCGGACGTGAAGGTGATGAAGAGGATGGTGGTCGTGGGAAGGAGAATAAAAAAAAAAGAGAATTAATACCTAATTTTATTTCCAAAACCTAATTCCATAAGGATTTCCCTTTTGGGCCCGACCCGTGAATCCTAAACCAACCAAGGTTCCACCATCGAACCAGCGGTTCTACACGGTTTTATGTTCACTGGATGACGCTCTATTATGCCACAGAGGTTTCCGCTCAAACCATGGTTTTCCCATTCAGTCGAAATCCGGTAATATCTTATCTTATGACTAAGTTCAATTACTTATTTTTATTTATACCTGGAAAATCACCATTAAATGCTGACTGAGGAAAATGACTGTTCCTCACTAAGCATGGGACTTAATGTAGATGGTGGATTTTCGACAAAGGGTAGAATTGTAAAACTATACTCCAGATTCGGCAACCAGATGAGTATTGAGACTCATGTCTCTCATTAAAGCATGAAAGCTCATGTCATAAATCTCTGACTGAGAAGGTTGTCTCTCAGAGTACGTGTAGATGTGTAGTCTCTCGGCTGAGGCCACGACACATCTCATGAATACTGAGCAATTTCAGTAATTACTCCGGATCCGGCAATCGGATGAGTATCGAGACTCATGTCTCTGTGCATGAAAGGTCATGCCACCTCTGATGAAGAAAGTCTCTCAGAGAAGATGTAGATGTGTAGTATCTCAGCTGAGGCCACGACACATCTCATACTGTATAAAATCGAAAGATTGGGCGGCTCCTAGACATCATGTCTGCTAGTATAGAGCGACAACGTCTTCGAGATGTAACCAAGTTTTCCCCGACTATGCAAGAGGAGTATGACACTCCAGCAAGTTCATATTGCTCAAACCTCAGATAATTAAGGCTCCTAGACAGGAAGCCCTTCTAGTATGGAGCCAACAATTAATTATCTTAAATTGTCTGAATATCCAACAATATTCTACGAGCCATCGCCTGAATATCCAGCAATATTCTACGAGTCGTCAATCAATCGCCTGAATATCCAACAATATTCTACGATTCCTCGTTATATTTCGTTACTTCAATCTGTGGTTCTTCCCAGCAGAATTCCACAGGTTAGTAATAAATATTCAACGAAACAGGCATCTGAGCATCGAATAAGCCCTGAAAAAAATGGTGCAAGTGTAATTAGTGGATAATGCACAGACCAGCATTTTGAATGCACGAACGAGCATTTCAAAAATACGAACGAACGAGGAACCTATGCAAAATAGGAAGGGAAAATAATAATAATAAAATATTAAGCAAAAGCGTCAGGGACTAGGCTCACCAGCCGGCCAATCATGTCGTGACTAGTCCCGCGTCCAATTTTATATTTTATCATTTTACTATCTTCACGATCTCATGAAATCCTCTTGTTCGAGCAAATCTCCTTTATTTCAAAGAAATTATCTAAATCACATAATTTTATCAAAAATAATAAAATTAGGGAAAGGTGTCGCGGGCCCGAGCACCAGCCGGCCATGTCTTCGCCGTGGCCGGCCCCACACCTCACGTCCCATTATTTTATTATTCCTTCTCAAATTATGAAAATTCCTTGATTTTATGAATTTTCCCTAAAATCATGAAAATTACCTAATTTCATGTATTTTTATCTAAATCACATAATTTTATCAAAAATAATAAAATTAGGGAACGGTGTCGCGGGACCGAACACCAGCCGGCCATGTCTTGGCCGTGGCCGGTCCCATACCTCACGTCCCATTATTTTATTATTCCTTCTCAAATTATGATAATTCCTTGATTTTATGAATTTTCCCTAAAATCATGAAAATTACCTAATTTCATGTATTTTTATCTAAATCACATAATTTTATCAAAAATAATAAAATTAGGGAAAGGTGTCGCGGTACCGAGCACCAGCCGACCATGTCTTGGTCGTGCCGGTCCCACACCTCACGTCCTATTATTTTATTATTCCTTCTCAAATTATGAAAATTCCTTGATTTTATGAATTTTCCCTAAAATTACCTAATTTCATGTATTTTCTCTAAAATCATGGAAAATATTAAAAAATTAGGAAAACTTGTGGGATCGGGCTCTAGCCGGTCGGCCCTGCCGTAGCCGGTCCCACACGCTATTATTTTATTATTATTTGGTGTTTGGTTTCCTGATTTCATGTAAACTCCCTGATTTCAACAAAATATCTTGGTTTTCAACAAATCCCTTTGATTTTTATGAAAATTATCTAACATTATCAAAATCACATAAAATTGGGAAGAGTGCCTTGGGACCCGCGCACATTGGCCGGCCGGCCATGCCACGGCCATTGTCGGTCCCACACTCCTATTCCCTATTTTATATTTTAATTTATGTCTCTCATCTCATGGAAGTTCCCTAATTTCGCCAAACTCTCCAGTTTCATGGAATTTCCCTTAAATCAGAGAAAAATACATAAAATCATATAAAACTGGGAAAAGCATGTGGGACCGCGTGTCAGCCGTCCGACCATGCCCTAGCCGTGGCCGGTCCCACACCTTGTGATTCCTTGTTTATTTATTATTTTCATCATCTCATGTATTTTTTCCGGTTTCAGCAAAACCATGGATTTTGCATATTTTCTCCAAATGTTGCTCAAACGTGCATCAGAAAATATCAAAATTCTCAGGACTGAAGCACGGACACTATGGTGACACGGGCACATCCCCTTGACCGACCAAGGGTGACCTTGAGGCTTGCAAACAGCTGGTCCCACATGCTTTAATGATTTTAACCTAATTTGCTCAGTTGCTCATATTAGGTTCGAACTCTTTCCAAACAATTGGAAGTTCGCTCAAACGACCATCTACTGGTCCCACGACCATCAAGATCCGGTCTCATGACCTCTTGGTCGGCCCCTCATATTTTCTACATCAGGTTTTATGATTTGTTGCTCACACGAGTATTATTTCAGTAAATGATTAAACCAGCATTTAATCATTCTTTCACCAACTGGTCCTCAAGAGACTTTGGTATTTTTTGCTCATTCGAGCATCTGGGCGTTATATGGTGAACCTGTCATCCCATGTAGCCGGTCCCGTGTTTATTTGCAATAAATCATCATTTCGATAAAATTAGGGTTTTGAATCCAGAGCTCTGCAGAAACGTGATTCTGTGCAGATTCGAACACTCTGATAATTTTATGTTGATTCTATGATTGATATTCATATTTATTTTGCTCGACCCAGCAGTCAGTAACTTAAATTAATATTTTATTTGGTCCAGCTACCAACAATTTATCAAAGGAACAATATCTGCTCGAAGTAACAATATTCGCTCGAACCGGCACTATAATTTCAATTAGCAATATTCGCTCAGACTAGCAATATTTGCTCAAATCAAAGAATATTGGTTCAACTACCAATATTCAACAATTTAGCAACACAGTTTTGCTTGTCTTAGGTTATAATGATACCTCGTCTCAGCAGACACATTAAATTCATGAGTTTCGAAACATTTTCTAATCATGTTCAACTCAGCGCTACATGGACTCATCGTCCCATAAAGTCAGCAACTGACTCCACAATCACGAGATTTCAATCGTGTCACATGGGAGGATATTAACTAGGGTTTTGGTCTGGCGGTCTACGGCACGTGTGTTCACCCACGACGAGAATGTGAGCAAGTCGTGCAATCAGTAGGAAGAGTCAGCAAAGTAGTGGGTGGAAAGTTAACCAAGTCTCCGCACAATGAGTAATTGGTTTTAACACGATTTCCCCATTTCCCACTATCTGATTCCAACAACTGTCACACTTCATGGGATCATGGTGTTTTCAACTCCGGCATTATAAAATATCTCTGAATCCTGATTGAAAAAAGGAGGTTTTTCGAACAATCGAACAACATTCGCTAAAACGAGCAATTTCTCATCAAAGATCATACAGACAATCTTTCATCTACACGAACTCACAGAAATTACTCTCACTTGAGCAAAATTCAATCATTCAGAGCATTTTCATGCTGAATTCACAACACACCTACAATCTCAGATCACCATTGATCTCACGCATTTCTCAGCTTCCCTCCTACAGATCAACCCATCCTCTCTTGTGACCGAATTGACTCTGGAACGACCATTGTTCTTGGTTTAGGTATGGGTCTTACAGATTGATCTCTCGAACTTAAAGCACTCCCTTCTTGCAGTGCATCTGTGTGAGGTTCAACATTTTGCCCGGTTCAAGGAGTCTCCACACGGTCGACTCTTCAATTCCGTAAAAACCAGCAAATCGTTTTTCCCATTCACAGAAAACTTATGGAGTACAAACTAAATAACCAAACTGGTTGATTAATTTAGTTCCTAATGCTCGTCATATAACATCTTATGGAACAACCAACAAGCCAATAAGAATAATCAAATTAGTTGTATCGTGCTCAACATAAGATACTCAATGGAGCCTTCACGGTAAAACATAACAAGATAGATCAATGAAGATCAATACCGTGGATAACATACAAGGATCTATTCTATTTTCCATCATAACGATATAATAGACTTTATCCTTGTCAAACAAAAGATATCATCCTATTTTCCATCAAATACATGACTGCATAGGCATAACTTTTGTAATTGTCAAAAGTCCATTTGTCCTTTCATCAATACGAATACTAATTCATGAACGACTTTACTTTTGACCGCAATATGGGATCTTCAAGTTCACGGACGTAAACAATACATATCCCATAAAAATATTGCAATATCACAAACCATTAAGATACTGCAATAAACATCATCCTCCAAATATTTTTAGAATTTAATACCAATAAACCTAAAAAAATAACATAAGAAGATGAAAACAAAAATAGCTATGTGTAGTCACAATCATCGCTATTCAATGCACTAGTTATTCTTCCAACTAATCCAAAAATAAGACTTACTATGCATATAAGACTCAGTTTTCCTTGATGATTTCATACCTCTGAAATGGTCCATCAAAGTAGGAGTCACTGATATCCTTGACCCTTTCCATCAATCATATGGTTTATCTGCAATTGAAGGTTAGCTAGTTCGTTCTTAACTTCATTCTGAACACTAATCAAATCCTTGACAGATTCACCAATCCAAGTGTTATACTCTTTTATTTCAAGCATCTTCTTCCGTATAAACTCTTGACCAGAATCACATCCTTTGAGATCATCCTCAACCAAGGGGTTAACTTCTTCTTTGGGAATAGATTCCATAGAGCTCCTTTCTGAAGAAAAAAGAAACACATATATGTTCATGAAAACCCTGGCTAGAAACCCTAGATTTCTTTGAGGAGATACGGGCGTTCGTGGGCCGACCAAAAACCATTGGCCCTAAAAGTGATATTGCACACTATGTAGCTTTCAAAAATCCTCCATCCAAAATCATAGAGACAAGAAGACAAAGAGACTAAACAGGGGAATACAACAAAGACAAGAGAAAAATATATCACAATACTTGAGCATCTCTTAAATCCTCATCCTTGTATCTCTCAAGTTAGACATAAGGATGAACCATTCTGCTGCTAAATAGCAGAGGGAGACATAGTCTCACCATAGAATCTGAGAGAGTAGATGTAATTTCTTTCAGGATGTCTTATTACAACATTTCTAGTCCTTTCACTGCAGCTTCCAGGAGAAAGGGTGCGTCTAGCAGTTCTTCTGGGAATCACAGGCGAGAAGCCTTTCTGATGACAAAGTCTGGGACCTCTAGAAATAGGTTCTAGTGGATTTTCTGAAATTCGTCTCCACACACTAGACTTAGATTTATCAGATGTGTTCGTATAAGTACATGACATACTTTCATTGGTAACACGTGGATTTACAAATGTCCTGTAATGATTTCTGGGAGAGAGCATTTTTATAAGATGCCTGGTTTCCTGTGAACGGGACCTTCACTGTAGTAGTCGTCCGACTATTTACTCCATTGACAGTAGAAAGAAGCAACTTGTGAAGTTCAGAAACACGTTTATTTATAGAAAAACAATGGATAACATAGTGATTTACTTTTCCACATAAGGTACAAATTCATGGAGGAGAAGCAACAACTGGTACTTGTTTAAACTTCATATCCACCGGAGAAGATTGTAAGTTATGAAAACTTTTCTTGACACAATCTTCTTCTGGAGAAATTTTCATTCTGTACAGTAACTCATGAGAATTAGTTTGTGCAGAAGAATTTTTCTTTAAAACAGAGTTTTCCTTTTCTAAGGATTTGCACTGTCCATGGGCTAAGACAAGTGATGCTTCAAGTTTCTCCTTCTCAACACGAAGTCTGTTTAGATCAGATGAATGCGTCTTGATCAAATAATTTTCTATAATTGAACCTTCTTTAACCAGCTTTTCAAGATCACAAATATTTTCACGCTGTATATTGTTTTCTTGAAGAAGTTTCTCAATTTCCTTAGAGAATGACCCTATAATGTTATAAAGTACCTGTTCACGATCAATAGACTTTGCAAATTCATCAATGAGCTGTACATGATCCTTGAGATCAACAAACTCTATAGAATTTTTTGAAATTCTGGTGAGCTCCATTTCAGCTTTAACTATTATGTCCAATGTCTCATTGGGGGAAGAATGATCAACACAAAATGTCACATTCTTCTTACCTCGGGATTTAGAAGAATCATTTAAGGAGTGACCCTTTGAGGTATTTCCGAGACACTTGACAAAGTTGACAGCTTTAGGAGGCATTTTGGTATGCATATGAGATTCTGTCCACAGACTCAGATTTCCACAAACACATACTTGTTAGGTCTTAAACGTGTTTGCCTGCTCTGATACCAATTGAAAAAACGGGGGTCTAACAACAACACCCAATATTTTGCTTAGCAATCTGTATGGACAAACTCCAATATACTTTTTATGAGAATCAACTAGACAGTCAGACTCAATTAATAAAAACATATATCAAAGAGTTTATATCTCAATCTCTCGATTTGATCTTTACTCAAGCAAATAGAAATCTGTGAATCTTTATCAAAGAGAAATAACTTGGATGGTACCAAAGACCAATATCCAAGGATCAATCAACTACAATCAACAACCAAAAGTTGGATTAGAGAATTTGATGATCTTAACACACAACCTGTATTATTTCAATTATATAAAATATAATGTGGAAAAGAAATAACACAGACACCAAAAATTTTGTTAACGAGGAAACTGCAAATGCAGAAAAACCCCGGGACCTAGTCCAGATTGAATACACACTGTATTAAGCCACTACAGACACTAGCATACTGCAAATTAACTTCAGACTGGACTATAGTTGAACCCTAATCAGTCTCCCACCGATCCAAGGTACAGTTGTACTCCTACGCCTCTGATCCCAGCAGGATACTACACACTTGATTCCCTTAGCTGATCTCACCCACAACCAAGAGTTGTTGTAACCCAAAATCACAGACTTGATAATAAACAGATCTGTCTCACACAGAAAAGTCTATCAAAGGATAAATATGTCTCCCACACATAAACCCTAGGTTTTGTTCCGTCTTAAGATATAAAATCAAGGTGAACAGGAACCAATTGATAATCCGGTCTTATATTCCCGAAGAACAGCCTAGATTAATCAATCACCTCTCTACAATCAATCCTGACTACACATGTTGTTTGTCGAGGAATCACAAACAGTGAGACGAAGATGTTTGTGACTTCTTTATCTTGCCTATCATAGAACTCTCATGAACTCAAGCGAATCAAAGATTGTACTCGTACGATAGAAGATGCAAGATCAGATCACACAACTACGATAAAAGTAGTATCGGTCTGGCTTCACAATCCCAATGAAGTCTTTAAGTCGTTAACCTGATTTTAGAGAAGAAAATCAAAGGTAAATGGAGATCGACTCTAGCGGGCGCACTAGTAGCACACAGACGTGTGGGGATTATTTTTGCACAATGCTAGATGTCTCCTTTATATAGCCTTCAAATCAGGGTTTTGCCTAAGTTACAAAGCAATCCTTATTCACCGTTAGATGAAAACCTGATTTAGATTCAAGCTAATATTTCTCAACCGTTAGATCGAAAACTTAGCTTGTCACACACACTTGGGTAGACGTTTACTGGGTTTGTGAAAACCATGCCCAAACGTGTACGTGTATGTTGGTTCAACATAGTAACCCAAAAAGGTTAACCATATGAGCATTTCATATCAACCTTGTGCTTCTTCACCATAACTAGTTCAATTGACTCAAATGAACTAGTTAAGAGTTGTTCAATTTCTATGAGATCTTATCTAACTACACAAGACACAATTGAAACAAAGATGATTCGATTCGATTGAATCGACTCATGAACATTATAGCCACGGTTTGCATAAAACATTCCTTAGTAATTTAATATTTCATGTTCAGAGCACATCTTTAGATCATAACCTCTTAAGTTCACAAATAAGTTCGCGGACTTAAGTTAATCGGTTGAGTTTTCCAAACTCAGCAGAAATTCTCGGAAAGAGAACTTCGCCAGTTCGCGGACTTAGCACACAAACGAGTTTTGGAAAATCCAGCAGAAATTCTCGGTCGAGAACTTCCGACAGTTCGCGAACTGAGTCTACGGACTGGGTTCGCGGACTTGGCAAGCCAATTCCACAATCCTCCCGATTTATCTTGATCAACAAATTTAGAAAACTTCGGTTCAAGGAATACATGGCTATGTAATCTAAACTCTCATTTCAATCATTGAGACATTCTCAGAGGACGCTATGCAGCTGTTATTCACAGACCGATTCACGTCAGAGCAATTCTCAAAGTGATTGAAACTTTTCATGACTTTCGTCACTAGGTGAAGATAAACTTGATCAAAGCGAAACGCTTTACCAACACACGATTTCGAGATAAAAGATAAGCAATGAATGCTCAGCTCGAAAAGTCAAATGTGTATGATCTAGTCTATATAGCATACGACTTTTGTCTCATAAGAAGTAGGACATAGAATAGATAGACTTTTCAGTGATAGATAAGTTCAAGTCTCCACATACCTTTTTGTTGATGAAGTTCCACGGTTCCTTGTATAGATCTTCGTCGTTGTATGATGAATCGCCATGAAGTCCTTGAGCTCAACCACACTTTTCTATCGTAGTCCGTGACTTAGATATGTAGGCTAGAAATAAAGACTTATAGTTTTGATCACTAACATTGACAAACATGCATGAGATAGCAACGCATGCGAGGTCGGCCGAGCTATGCTCTAACCACTAAGCTATCTTAGATTTGATTATAAGCAACCCTGATTTGAAAGACTATATAAGGGAGAAATTAGAAACTGGAAAACCTAATCCCGACACTTTCTGGTGTCCTAGTTGCAAACTAGAGTCGATTCTCCTTTAACCTAGGTTTTCCAAAACCATTATTAAGTTAACGACTTGAAGACTTCATTTGGGATTCGTGAAGCCAGATCCAGCTATTTTCGCTGTAATTGCATATTCTGATCTTACTTGTTCTACCGAATTGAGTTTTATCTTCTCTAAGATTTACTCGAGATTTATCTCCGATAGGTAAGTGTAGTGATCTTCACCATAAAGGATAGAAACTTCGAGAGATCTAAGATGAAGTTGAAGAATAAGAAGATGAAATTTAGACAGTGAGACAAGAGATAAGATTTCAGAGGAAAGAAGACAATAATTCAATAATTTTCTAAAGAGTATCCAAGGCAAAACATGGATACTAATACATATACTGTCAAGAACGTAAACCGTGTGATATGAGTTCTAAGCACCCGCTGACAAGCTAAGGGCACCCTAGTTCAGACATAAGAATTTGAAAGGGGCACTCTTAAGGGTGGTCTATGAAAAATACCCCTCACTTCAATTGATTTTTGTCCTCAAGAATCGTATCAGGAAATTGTCGTTTTATAGCTGCCCTGTCTTCCCAAGTCGCTTCCTCAGCAGTGGAGTAAGTCCATTGAACTAGAATCTGATCTACTAGTTGTTGTTGTTTCTTGATAACTCTGGTAGACAAGACATAGAGTGGATCAATCTTCATACAACCTTGAGAGTCCATAGCTGGTAAAACTGTTTGAGGAAGTAATCCTGCACCAATCTTAGGCTTAAGCTGGGAGACATGAAACACTAGGTGTATTCTGGAGGTAGCAGGTAGTTGAAATTTGTATGCCACCTTGCCAAGCCTTGCAATGAATTGGTATGGACCAAAAAATTTAGCAGATAACTTTAAACTCCTCTTTAACTGAACTGAGGTTTGCCAGTAAGGTTGAAGCCTCAAGTAGACCCAATCACCCACCTTGAATCCTTCTAAGATCTCTTCTTGTCAGCTTGTTGTTTCATCCTGTGTTGTAGCTCTTCAAGAGTGGACTTAAGTATGATTCCCATGGCCTGCCTCCTTTGTAAGTACTCTTCAACAGATTCATTAGTTGATGGATGATGAGAGAAAAGACCAAATTGCTGGGGTTGGTATCCATACAAGGCTTGGAAGGGTGTAGTCTTCAAACTGGAGTCACAAGTAGAGTTTAACCACCACTCTGCTAAAGACAACCAACTAACCCACTTGGTAGGCCTGTAACTTGTCATGCACCTCAAGTAAGACTCAAACATCCATTCACCCTCTCAGTTTGTCCATCTGTCTGAAGGTGATATGTTGTACTCATGTGGAGAGAAGTTTCCATCTTTGTGAATAGATCTTGCCAGAAGTTACTAAGAAAAATACTGTCTCTATCTGAGATTATGGTGGCAGCCCATGTAATTTGAAAATGTTGTCTAGGAATACCTTTGCTACAACTGAGGCAGTGAAAGGGTGACTCAAGGGAAGGAAATGGCTATAATTGGTGAATCTATCCACCACAACCATGATGACCTCTCTGCCTTCTGATTTTGGGAGCCCAATGATGAAATCCATGGATATATGCTTCCAAGCTTGATCAAGGACTGGAAGTGGATGGAGTATCCCTGCTGGTGATGTGTGTGGTACCTTGTGATGTTGGCATATGTCACACTCTTTAATATACTGGTACAAGTCCTTCTTCATGCCAATCTAGTGGAAGTGTTCTTTGGCTCTCTGGTAGCTTGCCTGGGTACCTGAATCTCCTCCCATAGATGAAGAATGAACTGCATCTAAAACTTGTTGCCTTAAGGTTCCTTTGGAGCCAATATAAACCTTATCCTTGTATCTGAGGATACCTTATTTCAGTGTATAAGGAGGTCAGCTAGCAGGAGACACAGTCAGTTGTGGTATCAATTCTTGTGCCACTTTATCTGAACTATAACTATCTTGCACTTCTAGTAACCAAGTAGGTTGCAACTGTGAAATGAGCTGGCACTCTGAAAAGTTAGAATATGGTACCCTTGATAAGGCATCAGCCACCTTATTCTTAGCTCCCTTCTTGTAACAAACTGTGTAATCATATCCTAAAAGCTTAGAAAGCCGCTTTTGCTGAGCCATAGAATGCAGCTTCTGCTCCATGAAGTACTTCAAGATCTGCTAATAACTCCTTTCCATAAGTGGGCATGGAAAGAAATATGATTCCCATGCCCTTAATGTAATAAGAAATTGGTTGCTTCTTCTGCATCAAGACTGCTCCTATTCCCGTGTCACATGCATCATTTTCAACTTCAAATGGCAGGTTGAAATATGGCAAGACCAATACTGGAGCGGAAGTTACAACCCTCTTGAGAGTATCAAAAGTTGTTTGAGCACTTGGGTTCCAATGGAAGTTGTCCTTCTTTAATAAGTCTGTCAAGGGCTTGCATATGATCCCGTAGTTTTGCACAAACTTCCTGTAATACCCAGTTAACCCTAGAAATCCCCTTAGATCTTTCAAATTAGCAGGAACAAACCACTGTAACATGCATTCAATCTTTTTGGGGTCTGCTGCCACTCCTTCCTTAGAAATAATGTGACCAAGATATTCAACTATATCCTGACCAAAGGAGCACTTGCTGAGCTTGGAAAACAAGGTGTGTTGCTTTAAGGTGCTGAGAGTGATCTCTAAGTGTTTCAAGTGAGTATCCATATCAGGACTATAAACTAGGATATCATCAAAAAATACAAGTATAAACTTTCTGAGGTGAGGCTTAAAAACATCACTCATCAAGGCTTTAAAGGATGTTGGTGCATTGGTTAATCCAAAAGGCATCACCATGAATTCATAATGCCCCTGGTGAGTCTTGAAAGCAGTCTTGTAAGTGTCTAGGGGGTATACTCTAATTTGGTGGTATCCAACCCTCAAATCAATTTTAGAGAATACCTTGGAGCCAAATAATTCATCCAATAGATCTTCAATTATTGGAATAGGATACTTATCCTTAACTGTAGCCTCATTCAACCTTCTATAGTCAACACAAAATCTCCAACTGCCATCTTTCTTCTTAACTAGGAGAATTAGTGAATAAAATGTGTTGTGGCTGGGTTGAATTACACCTGACTTCAACATTTCTTGTACAAGTTGTTCTACTAACTCCTTTTGGATGTATGAAATTCTATATGGTCTTTGATTAGGAGGGGTAGTGAGTGGCTTCAAGGTTATGTGATGGTCATGAGTTCTAGAAGGAGGTAAAGTTTTAGGTTCTTGAAAGATAGAATCATATTTCTGTAACAATGGTTTGATGGGTTCTGGTATCTCAACTTCTTTCTCACAAGCATTAATGGCAAAAAGATTACCAATCAATCTATGTTTGTTCTTATTTTATGTAGAACACTTCCTGTCATCATAGAGATTTGAGCTGTGGGATTGTTACCTTGTAATGTAATGCTTTCTCCAGCTTTGGTGAAGGTCACAGTTAGCTTATTGAAATCATACAACATGGGGCTCATACTTTTCATCAAATCAACACCAAGTACCATATCACAGCCACCCAATTTCAAAAGCCTCATGTCATACTGGAATTCATGCCCTTGCATTTGCAAGGTGAAAGAAGAGCATTTAGCATCACTGACCATTTTAGTTCAATTGGCAATAGCTACCAACAGAGGAGTTGCAAGATTAATGTTCACCCCACACCTTGTAGCATCTCCAGGATCCAAGAAACTGTGGGTGCTCCCACTATCAATCAAAATTGTTAATGATTGCTTCTTGTTAACTCCTTCTATGTTGATGGTGCTGTGTGAAGCATTCCCAGCTAAGGCATGCACTGATATCTCCACGTCTTCCTCAGTACTAGGTGATAGTGGAGTATCACGAGGGGATTCTTCATCAGACTGAGTTGTTTCTTCTTCATGTGCAGCTAGCATATAAATTTGTTGCTTAATGCATTTGTGACCTGCTTGAAAAACCTCATCACAGTAGTAACAAAGTCCTTTCTCCCTTCTCTTCCTCATTTCAGTATAAGATAATTTCTTAATGGGTGGTGGGGAATTGATAGTAGGGATTGAGAAGACTTAGTGAAGTTTATGGTACTTGTCACTGGAGATGTGATATCTCTTTGAGGGTGGTGGTTGGGCACAAAGAGTGGGGGTGGTTTGTAAGAAGTTCTTGCTTTCTTAGCTGCATTTTCAATGAGTGCTTCCTGCATTCTTGCTAGGTAAACTGCATTGGTTAAAGTTTTAGTTGAAAACATTTATACATGTAGTCTCAGTTCATCCTTAAGGCCACTGATGAAGCTAGAGGTAAAGTAGCTTTCTGTAAGATGAGGATATTTAGCTAACATCAAAGCCTTCAGTTCTTCAAAAATTTCCTGATAATCAAGGACTGAGCCTAATTTTTGAAGCTTATTAAACTCACCTACAATTTCATCATGTCCTAATTCTTGAAAACGAAGACATATATCACGAAGAAAATCCTCCCACATCACCACGGGTTTTCCAATCTGATAATCTTGAAACCATACATCTGCCTTTCCCTCAAGATACATAGAAGCTAAATTTACCATTTGTGGATCTGTCATATTATGCATAATAAAGAACTTCCTACACTTGCGTATCCATGATCGAGGATTATTTCCTTCAAAACTTGGAAACTCAACCTTGGGTTTAGGATGTTGAAATTGATTATGGTCATTAACACCAATATTATAACGAGGTGGGATTAAAGAATTTTCACCTGGAGGGGAAGGAATGTTGTTTCCGAATGGTGGTGCACCCGAAATACTTTCATATCCGTTGGTATGAACCTCTATGTTATTGTGATTTCGACCTGAAACACCTGAAGCTTCCATAAAACGTTCCATATGAGTAGTTAGAGCTGTATTAATGGCACTCATGAGCTCCGGAGTGGGTTTTCCTTGAGCTTCTTTGATCTCTATAATTGTCTTCATCACAAAATCATACTTAACCGATGAGTCGCTCTGAGACTTTGCAAGCTCATCCATCTTCTTAGTATAATCTTCTTGTGCTGAGGTAAGCTCCTCGATTTTCCTGGTTAATTCTTCGACAACTGCTTTGTTAGCCATGACAGGTCCAAAGGATAGATGCTACTGATACCAATTTATAGTGATCTTCACCACAAAGGATAGAAACTTCGAGATATCTAAGATGAAGTTGAAGAAGAAGAAGATGAAATTTAGACAGTGAGAGAAGAGATAAGATTTCAGAGGAAAGAAGACAATAATTCAATAATTTTCTAAAGAGCATCCAAGGCAAAACATGGATACTAATACATACTGTCAAGCACGTTAACCGTGTGACATGAGTTCTAGGCACCCGCTGACAAGCTAAGGGCACCCTAGTTCAGACATAAGAATTTAAAAGGGGCACTCTTAAGGGTGGTCTATGACAATAAGATATAAAAAAGTAATCACAACAGTTCTTCGTCTCAGACTCTTGTGATTCAGCAATAACTTATTATGTTAATCAGTTAGGTTATTGTGAGGTGCCTAATATTTCTAGGCTGCTCTTCGGGAGTATAAGACCGAATTATTAGTTGGTTCCTATTCACCTTGATCTTTGTATCAAAATACGGAACAAACAGAATAAAGGATAAACATATATGTGGGAGACATATTTGTTTATAAGTCTTCGACTTTGGGTTGTAGCAACTCTTAGTTGTGGGTGAGATAAGCTAAGGGAATCAAGTGCACAGAATCTGACGTGGTTATAGAGGCGTAAGGAACGCGACTGTACCTTAATCAGTGTGAGACTTGGTTAGGGCTCAACTACATTCCAGTTCGAAGTTAACTTGTAGTAGGCTAGAGTTTGTAGTGACTTAATACAGTGTGGTGTTGAAATCTGGACTAGGTCCCAGGGTTTTTCTGCATTTGCGGTTTCCTCGTTAACAAAATTTCTGGTGTCTGTGTTATTTTTGTATATAATTGAAATATCACAGGTTGTACATAGTTCAATCAGTTGATAAATCCGACCTTGATTGTTGGATAGAACTTGATTGACACTTGGGCATTGGTCTTTGGTACCGTCTGTTAGAGCATAGCTCGGTCAACCTCGCATGCGTTGCTATCTCAAGCATGTTTTTCAATGTTAGTTATCAAAACTATAAGTCTTGATTTCTAGCCTACATAACTAAGTCTCTGACTAGGATATAAAAGTGTAGTTGAGCTCAAGTACTTGATGGCGATTCATCATACAACGACGAAGATCTATACAAGGAACCGTGGAACTTCATCAACAAAAAGGTATGTGGAGACTTGAACTTATCTATCACTCAAAAGCTTATCTCTTCTACCTCCTACTTCTTATGAGACAAAAGTCGTATGCTATATAGACTAGATCATACACATTTGATATTTCGAGCTGAGCATCCATTCCTTATCTTTTACCTCGAAATCGTGTGTTGGTAAAGTATTTCGCTTTGATCAAATTTATCTTCACCTAGTGACGAAAGTCATGAAAAGTTTCAATCACGTTGAGAATTTCTCTGACGTGAATCGGTCTGTGAATAACGGTACATAGCGTCCTCTGAGAATGTATCAATGATTTAAATGAGAGTTTAGATTACATAACCATGTATTCCTTGAACCGAAGTTTTCGAACTTTGTTGATCAAGAGAAATCGGGAGGATTATGGAATTGGCTTGCCAAGTCCGCGAACTGTCGGAAGTTATTGACCGAGAATTTCTGCTGGATTTTCAAAAACTCATTTGTGTGCTAAGTCCGCGAACTGGTGGAAGTTCTCTTTCCGATAATTTCTGCTGAGTTTGGAAAACTCAACCGATTAACTTAAGTCCGCGAACTTGGTTGTGAACTTAAGAGGTTATGATCTAAAGATGTGCTCTGAACATGAAACATTAAATTACTAAGGAATGCTTTGTGCAAACCGTGGCTATAATGTTCATGAGCCGATTCAATCTAATCATCTTTGTTTCAATTGTGTCTTGTTTAGTTATATAAGATCTCATAGAAATTGAACAACTCTTTAACTAGTTCATTTGAGTCAATTGAATTAGTTATGGTGAAGAAGAACAAGGTTAATATGAAATGCTCATGTGGTTAACTTTTTGAGTTACTATGTTGAACCAACATACACATACACATTTGGGCATGGTTTTCACGAATCCAGTAAACGTCTACCCAAGTGTGTGTGACAAGCTAAGTTTTCGAACTAAAGGTTGAGAAATATTAGCTTGAATCTAAATCATGTTTTCATCTAACGGTGAATAAGGATTGCTTTGTAACTAAGGAAAAACCATGATTTGAAGGCTATATAAAGGAGACATCTAGCATTGTGCAAAACTAATCCCCACACGTCTGTGTCCTACTAGTGCGCCCGCTAGGGTCGATCTTCATTAACCTTTGATTTTCTTCTCTAAAATTAGGTTAACGACTTAAAAACTTCATCGGGATTGTGAAGCCATACCGATACTACTTTATCGTAGTTGTGTGATCTGATCTTGCATCTTCTATCGTATGAGTACAATCGATTGATTGACTTGAGATCGTGAGAGTTCTCCGATAGGAAAGATAAAGAAGTCACAAACATATTCGTCTCACTGTTTGTGATTCCTCGACAATCCTCTTGTGTAGTCAGGAAGGATTGTAGAGAGGTGATTGATTAATCTAGGCTTATTCGGGAATATAAGACCGGATTATCAATTGGTTCCTGTTCACCTTGATTTCATATCAAAAGACGGAACAAAACCTAGGGTTTATCTGTGGGAGACAGATTTATCCTTTTATAGACTTTTCTGTGTGAGACAGATCTGTTTATTATCAAGTCTGTGATTTTGGGTTATATCAACTCTTGATTGTGGGTGAGATCAACTACATTCCAGTTCGAAGTTAACTTGTAGTAGGCTAGAGTTTGTAGTGACTTAATACAGTGTGGTGTTGAAATCTGGACTAGGTCCCAGGGTTTTTCTGCATTTGCGGTTTCCTCGTTAACAAAATTTCTGGTGTCTGTGTTATTTTTGTATATAATTGAAATATCACAGGTTGTACATAGTTCAATCAGTTGATAAATCCGACCTTGATTGTTGGATAGAACTTGATTGACACTTGGGCATTGGTCTTTGGTACCGTCTGTTAGAGCATAGCTCGGTCAACCTCGCATGCGTTGCTATCTCAAGCATGTTTTTCAATGTTAGTTATCAAAACTATAAGTCTTGATTTCTAGCCTACATAACTAAGTCTCTGACTAGGATATAAAAGTGTAGTTGAGCTCAAGTACTTGATGGCGATTCATCATACAACGACGAAGATCTATACAAGGAACCGTGGAACTTCATCAACAAAAAGGTATGTGGAGACTTGAACTTATCTATCACTCAAAAGCTTATCTCTTCTATCTCCTACTTCTTATGAGACAAAAGTCGTATGCTATATAGACTAGATCATACACATTTGATATTTCGAGCTGAGCATCCATTCCTTATCTTTTACCTCGAAATCGTGTGTTGGTAAAACGTTTCGCTTTGATCAAGTTTATCTTCACATAGTGACGAAAGTCATGAAAAGTTTCAATCACTTTGAGAATTGCTCTGACGTGAATCGGTCTGTGAATAACGGCTACACAGCGTCCTCTGAGAATGTCTCAATGATAGAAATGAGAGTTTAGATTACATAACCATGTATTTCTTGAACCGAAGTTTTCGAACTTTGTTGATCAAGAGAAATCGGGAGGATTTTGGAATTGGCTTTCCAAGTCCGCGAACTGTCGGAAGTTCTCGACCGAGAATTTCTGCTGGATTTTCCAAAATTCGTTTGTGTGCTAAGTCCGCGAACTGGCGGAAGTTCTCTTTCCGAGAATTTCTGCTAAGTTTGGAAAACTCAACCAATTAACTTAAGTCCGCGAACTTGTTTGTGAACTTAAGAGGTTATGATCTAAAGATGTGCTCTGAACATGAAACATTAAATTACTAAGGAATGCTTTATGCAAACCGTGGCTATAATGTTCATGAGCCGATTCAATCGAATCGAATCATCTTTGTTTCAATTGTGTCTTGTGTAGTTACATAAGATCTCATAGAAATTGAACAACTCTTTAACTAGTTCATTTGAGTCAATTGAACTAGTTATGGTGAAGAAGAACAAGGTTAATATGAAATGCTCAAATGGTTAACTTTTTGAGTTACTATGTCGAACCAACATACACGTACACGTTTGGGCATGGTTTTCATGAACCCAGTAAACGTCTACCCAAGTGTGTGTGACAATCTAAGTTTTCGATCTAACGGTTGAGAAATATTAGCTTGAATCTAAATCAGGTTTTCATCTAACGGTGAATAAGGATTGCTTTGTAACTAAGGCAACACCCTGATTTGAAGGCTATATAAAGGAGACATCTAGCATTGTGCAAAACTAATCCCCACACGTCTATGTGCTACTAGTGCGCCCGCTAGAGTCGTTCTCCATTAACCTTTGATTTTCTTCTCTAAAATCAGGTTAATGACTTAAAGACTTCATTGGGATTGTGAAGCCAAACCGATACTATTTTATCGTAGTTGTGTGATCTTATCTTGCATCTTCTATCGTACGAGTACAATCTATTGATTGGATTGAGATCGTGAGAGTTCTTCGATAGGCAAGATAAAGAAGTCACAAACATCTTCGTCTCACTGTTTGTGATTCCTTGACAAACCGCCTGCGTAGTCAGGAAGGATTGTAGAGAGGTGATTGATTAATCTAGGCTGTTCTTCGGGAATGTAAGACCGGATTATCAATTGGTTCCTGTTCACATTGATTTTATATCTTAAGATGGAACAAAACCTAGGGTTTTTCTGTGGGAGACAGATTTATCCTTTGATAGACTTTTCTTTGTGAGACAGATTTGTTTATTATCAAGTCTGCGATTTTGGGTTGCAGCAACTCTTGGTTATGGGTGAGATCGGCTAAGGGAATCAAGTGCGCAGTATCCTGCTGGGATCACAGGCGTAGGAGTACAACTGTACCTTGCATCGGTGGGAGACTGATTGGGGTTCAACTATAGTCCAGTCCGAAGTTAGCTTGGAGTAGGCTAGTGTATGTAGCGACTTAATACAATGTGTATTCAATCTGGACTAGGTACCGGGGTTTTTCTGCATTTGCGGTTTCCTCGTTAACAAAACTTTTGGTGTCTGTGTTATTTCTTTTCCGCATTATATTTGTTATATAATTGAAATAATACAGGTTGTGCGTTCGTGATCATCATTTGAAAATCCGACCTTTGGTTGTTGATTGATATTGATTGATCCTTGGACATTGGACTTTGGTACCGTCCAAGTTATTTCTTGTATTTGATAAAGACTCGTTATTGTTTTTAACTTGAGTAAAAATCAAATCAAGAGAGAGATATTAACTCCTTGAGATACTTTTATCTAGATTGAGTCTGACTGTCTAGTTGATTCTCTAGCAAAGTATTTTGGAGTTAGTCCATACGGATTGCTAAGCGAAATATTCGGTGGTGTTGTTAGCCCCCCCCCCCCTTTCACCATCCAAATTATTTCTCATATCAATCAGGCTTGCAGATTTCTATCTGTCTGATTTGCAAATTGTATTGAGAAAGAGATAAAAATTATTTGATACCAATCTGTCTCTAACAGATAAGCCTATTAAAATTCAGTTTAGACTAAAGATCACGGTGTGGAAATCTGTTTGCAATAGACAAGTTAGAAAACCTCACAAATCCGGAATATACGAATCCCGAAGAGCAGCCTAGATTCTTAACCACCTATCATGAACAATCGTTGACTGATCAACTAAGATCAATCTTTAGATTTCTATCTTGAGGAATTACAAAGTCTTAGATGAATATAACTTTGCGATTACTATCTATTTTGCCTAAAAGAGATTACGAAAACTTCGATGATAGAAAAGCAAGATTAAAATACACGAAATATCAAGGTAAAGATAGTCGGACCTGGCTTCATGGATCCCTAAGCGAAGTCTTTTTAGTCGTAGACCTAAAAGCTCAACAAAGGTGACTCTAGAATCAAATAGGACACAAAATGTCAGGGATTGATTTTCCCACTTGATAAAGATGCTCTATTTATAGTTTTTCAAAGACCAGTGTTAGCTTAGAATTCAGCTAAGATAACTTGAAAATCAAGCAAACTAATTAGGTCTTCAAACTACAATAGAAGACTATAAACATAGGTTCGGTTACGGAACCGTGTACAATGATTGTTCGATTTAGCAAGTTAGCTAAAAAACTAAAAGTTATTTGATGTTCATTTAAACATCTATAAAATTAATTAAAGTTCACACACATAAGTGTTTAAGAAAGTTCTAATAATGCTAAACATATTAAAATAATAAGTCTTTAAGCATATTTCCCGAAGGTTTCGTGAACCGGGTTCGCCAACTGCTAGCCAATTTACCCAACTTAAAAAATCAGTTTACTAGGGTTATTGAACCAAGTTCGTGAACTGTTCTCAGCCGAACTCGTGGTTTGCTGATGTATTTTCAAATTGGTTGTAGTTGTAGTGGTAAAAAGGTTCTTTTCAGACTTGTGAAGGTAACAAAATTTCTAGATTTAAATAAAATTTAGGAAAATAGCAAACTGACGTAAAATTTTACTGAAAAATAGGGGTTAAGATTCCACCATTCAACAATACTTATGTGATCTAATATTTTTTTACTATGCAATTTAAATAATTGGGTTGATTCTAAATATTGCCAAAAGCAGATTTTTCAAAATATCAAATGTTAATCACAAGTATAATGCATCAAGAGTCTAAAACTAAGCATGCATTATCAAGGGAAAACACAGTTGATTAATGAAAACCATTTAAATCATTTTTATCAATGCAATCAATCATATAAAAATATTGCATATATTAATAAAATAGAGATTACCACATAATTATTGTGAGAATGGCTTCCTCTGTCACCCCTGGGTTTGGGTTTAGCTCCTCATATCAAAAACTTGCTCAAAATTGCTTAATAGGTGTTTTTATTGATGAATATGGTGATAAAGAGAGTTTGCAACGCTGTATAAACGTTACAGCGTCACTGTTACAAAGATGAGTAATGTCGTTTATAAACGATACATATATAGCGCAGTTGAACTACGACACTCGTTTCTGGTTTAAGATTGTTGAAGAACGACTGCCTTAGCAGGTCTGTTCTTCCTCTTCTTCTTCCTCCTCGAACAGCAGCAGCAGCAACACTGTAACTCTCTGTAATCGCTTCTCCTCGGCTCTCCTCTACTCCCAATTCTCTCCTAAGGGTTTATAAAACTTTCTTTGCTTCTCACGGGTATTCCAGCCCAATTTTCCGGGTCCAATTGATTGTACTGGGCTTGTAATGTCTTCTAGAGTCCGTAGGTACCAAATATTCCCATTGAATCTCCTCCTAAGTCGCTCAAATCTCTGCTCAAAAACTGCTGTCTTTTTTTCCCGCCAATTTCTATTTTGAATTTTGAAGATGACCTCCCCCTATCCAGTTCCGGTCTCCCTTTAGCAGATGCCTGGAAATGGGTCACCCCTTAGTAATTAGGTTACCCCTTATCCAAAGTGAGAGTCCGTATAGTAATTTTCTCCCACGAGCGCAAAAGCCACTTTTTAGCCAATTTCGCCGCAAAAGCTTATTTCTCCAAAAATACCTACAGGGACATAAAAATCCATAATAAATATAAAATCGAGCACTAATAATATATACAATTAAGATTATATAAGACACAAAAATGTGCCTATCATTTGCGAACTGGTCCAACCTTCTTGCATTTATGTATCTCAGATATCTTTGGTTTGCAAACTGAGTTCGCCAACCTTCCCTAAGCATAAATTCCAGTAAGTTCATATTTCTCCCTTATGATGTTTGAAACATTCCCCAAGTGATATAATCATTTGCATGGAAAATTTTCATTTGATCCACAAATTACTTCATAGAACTAATATTGTTAAGGACCTTTTAATATCCAATCGCTAAATCATATTTCACAAGAACACCTTTAAAGATCAAATTGCTAAATCATGTTTTTTACAAGACAATCTTGACTAGAAACATCTTCTTTGTGAATCTACTATAAGTTATACGACATAGTCTCAATAGATAGAATGATGGTATAGTGAGGAAAATATATATAATGGTTTGGTCTTTACATACCTAATATAAAAGTTCTCCAAATGTCTTCGTCGATCTTCAGTCTTCAAGGGTGATTTATGATACTCAACTACAATTATAACATATCCGAAACTTGACTTAGTAGATTAGAAATCAAGATATAGTTTTGATCACCTAATATTGACAACAAACCTGAGATATCAAAACTTGTGGGTTCAACCGACCAGTGCTCTAACACTTATAACTCCACATTCTTAAGTTGTATAAAACATCTAATATATAATTTTCTTGATACTTTTATCATAATATCGTGGCCAAGTCTCCAATAAGAGACAAGTAAACAAACTTTACTTCATATTTTAAGTTTTCAATAAGTACTGAAGTGAAAGAACGAACGATAAAAACGGAACAAGTAAAGTCTATTGTTACTAACCTCGAACTGAAGGATGATGTCTTCATTAATGCCGACACGTCTTTAGGTTTTTTATGAGTAACAAGAGAAAATCTCGATATTTCTATGTTCCTAATCTAACCTAACGAAGTTGACCATGGTAATCAAATCAAGTGACTTCCAGTTTTGGAACTAAATTCAATCGAGCAATGCTCTAACCGTGTTTGCACTTTTGTTTGGTGGCACGATGTATTTCGTTTATGCGAGCGTTGAATTGTCATTTTCTCTTTGTAATTCAAGAGATGAATATACACTTACTCATGAACTAAAAGGGATTCATGTGATTCTGCTGAGAATAATCATGAATTAGTTCAGTGATTCATTCGAGTACACAAATATATTATTAGTATATAAACTTCAAGTACTGAAGGTATATATAGACAGTGTTTTGCAGGAGCTCACTTATCGGTGATACTCTCACTTGAATAATGATGTAGATTCATGCAGCTCAGCTGAGAGCAGACATGGATATTCTTAGTAATTCTCATTCTTGCAAATGAGTTCAATTGATTAATAGGCTTCAGGTAAGTCTAGGTATGTATACTGTGATTACAGTAGTAAAATATATAATATGGTTTAAGTAAGAGCTTGGACATTTATATGTAGAATAAGTTCAAGGAATTCAACTGTGGACTTATTTACGACTTGTCATTTTATACCGATTGACATCCATCATGGAGCTTTGTTGTCAGTTCAAGAACATGAGCATGTTCTGAATGTACATTCTGTATAGCCAGAGAACATGTGGAGAGGAGTTGCAACAAGCACCAGTGGCATTTTGAGGACAATGCTGCTCTATACTAGTGGTCAAACCATTTAGGAGTTTGTTATATATACATAATATTAGGATTTCATACGGGTGAAACTCTAATATATCAGGCGTATATATTTATAGAGAGGCTATATTATCAGTGTACAGTACCTGTAGCTATTAGTAGCATTTGCATTCCCAACTTCTCTTGTAGAATGTGAAAAGAAGTCCAAACTCTATATTTTTGATACATGGCCAGAAATAATTATATAAATTTTATATTTCTACTAGGGGAGTAGCGGTTTTATGATTTTCATATTTTTCGGAAATCCACCAAAAATTATGTCCCCAAATGCTCCGTTGTAAGCACTAGATGGTGACAGTAAAACGACAAATATCCAAAATTAACTTAAGAGATATAGTCAATTAGCTTTCTCTCCTTCAGGAAATATCCTTGATGCAAGCCTGAGCTTTAGACTTAGGCTCTCATATGAGCAAGCGCCGGTGCTTCGGGTTTTAGTATGCAGCTCCAAGTGTTAGAGATGACATCAGTAAGGCGGAAGTAGATACTTTTAGTTACAACCGGTAGCATCAAAGTTGAAAACAACAGATCGACAGGAGAAATTGATGGTAGATTAGGGCTGCAGATGGGGTTGGTGGTGGACTCCAATGCTCTTGTTGTAGACTTGACTATATTAACCTTTTAAATGCGAAAGATTCATTAACTTGATCTCGTATCAGTAGAAACACTGAGAAATATGGTTAGCAGCAACAACATCATAAGTGGAGACGACATGGTCACATCAGCGGACCAATAATAATGACATAAGGTTGATGACGTCTTCTAGTATGTTGAAATTTTTTAGAGATGAAATGGAACTTGAGATGAAAGTGTTTTTGAGCAGATGAGAACCTATAAATAGATAAGATCTCAGTGAACTGAGTCTCTTAGATCTTCGTGAAGCATGGGATAGGTAGTGGGTCCCAATTACTGTCCCATGTTGGGATTTCCTTCGGGATTAAATGTCGAAAATGCTATGTTGACTGAAAATAAATCAGTTTATCCCGCAACCCATTATTACCTTTACTAATCCCGATGTTATTGTTTTTAGCCATCAGAACCCCTGTCGGGATAATACTCGGGACCAAATGTCGGTGCGTGTAGCACAACTCATTAAATGCCGGAGATTTTTAAAAAATATGGTCGCATTGAATATATATTTTTCAATGTATGATTGATTGTTGTGAAACATAAAATCTGTTTATCTCTTTCTTTCTTTCTTGGGATTTATGATAAATACCCCAAAATCGATCACAACTTTGTGAAAATGCCCCGGTCGTTAGGGAATAAATCAAAATGCCCCAATCCGTTAAATTTTTCGTTAGAGAGAGTTAAGTAGTCGAAATTGCCCTTCAGGGTACATTGTTCATAATTTAGGGTTCATCGCTTAAAATTCAGGGTTTAGGGTTCAGGGTTTGGGGTTCAGGATTTAGGGTCAGGCGGTGGTGGTGGTGCGGTGGTGGTGGTGGTGGTGGCAGTGGTGGTGATGGTGGTTGTTCGTTTGGTGGTGGCGGTGGTAGTGGCAGGATTAGGGAATTTTGCCTAAAAAGGATAAAATTGGAATTCCAAAACTCCATTGACCGGTCAAGATGCCCAATTTTGATCAAAATGCCCCAAAAATAACAGATTGGGGCATTTTAATCTATTCCCTAACGTCCGGGGCATTTTCACAAGGTTGGGGTCGATTTTGGGGCATTTTCCCTCTTGTCCCAAAATACTTGGGATAAATGGTAAAATGTCTAAAAATCGATCACAACCTTGTGAAAATGTCCCGGTCGTTAGGGAATAGATCAAAATGCGCCAATCTGTTAAATTTTCCGTTAGAGAGAGTTAAGTAGTCGAAATTGCCCTTCAGGGTACATTGTTCATAATTTAGGGTTCAGCGTTTAAAATTCAGGGTTCATGGGTTCAAGATTTGGGATTCAGGATTTAGGGTCAGGTGGTGGTGGTGGTGGTGCGGTGGTGTTGGTGGTGGTGATGGTGGTTGTTCGTTTGGTGGTAGCGGTGGTAGTGGCGTGATTGGGGAATTTTGATTAAAAAGGATAAAAATGGAATTCCAAAGCTCCATTGACCGGTCAAGATGCTCAATTTTAATTAAAATACCCCAAAAATAACGGATTGGGGCATTTTAATCTATTCTCTAACGTCCAGGACATTTTCACAAGATTGGGGTCGATTTTGGGGCATTTTCACTCTTGTCCCTTCTTTCTTTCTCAAAGTGTTTGTTTTCTCAATTCAGAAAACACAGTCTAAGGTTCCATTGAGAACTCCCCCAGAAGGTAAAAGACGCAAATAAATACTACACAAGATATTTAAGTATATGTTTTGGATCAATAAGACCAGCTTCATGTACATTGTAAGATGATAATGGGGCGTAAGATTACTACAACTCCATCTATATCTGATATAAATACAGCCGTAAATAAACTTAGCTATTCTTCAAATTACACATCCCAGGAATGCAAGAGATATCGAGAGATAAAGGGGGGATCGAAATAACAAATAAGCAAAGGCGAAACAGCCATATATCAGATTAGAAAAAATTATTCAATAACCTGATATACATGGTGTTAACCTTTTTTGTTCCCTCATGTTGCGGTCACTTTAACGTTATTCAACATTTGGGGGTTGTCATGGGCATGCGGATTCATGCATGGAGTGTAACATGACTTGACATTCAGAAGATTCTTTACTGCAGCCTGACCAACATTTGGTAATCCCCTCCTAAATCTCTTTCCTTTGGGTTCTTGTTTCACTAACGTAGTTATTGATCCCTGGAGAGAACAGAAGAAGAAAAAAGGAAACTGAATCATTTATAGGATCCTACAAATGTTTATCTATTACGTAACTAAGTTAGAAATATACAGAGCTTATCATCTCATGGTTGTTGCATTTTGGGTAAAACCATTTCTACGGAAATTCTATGAACTATAGGCTATGTTTCATTCAATGGTTTGTAAATAGTAGTCAAACTTATTAATGGAAATTTAATAAGTTTAATTTCAATGAGAATGGTACGAACCTCGCAAGATGCAATGCTCTGAGTCCTTCGCGACTTGTTTGTTGTCTTTTCATCATGGTGTACATCTGCATCTACAAAGAGGGATATTTACTATCATCAATTAGGAAACATTAGCAGAAGTTCATTCACAAGGGAATATTGCATGAAGAAAAATATCAAAAGCAAGCGAAAATAATACGTATACGCATAAATTATTTGTAAGCTTTCATCTCCTGCCACTGCCAGGCAAGATTGGTTCTTCACCCTCATTGCGAGCACCTCACATTTTTATAACATTGTCTAAATTGATCATTCATAGAAATTAGAAACTCAATAAATCACTTTACCTTCTTCCTTGTGTGTATCGATGCCATCTGCGCTATCCATTGAATCATCAATCGAGGCAATGTAATACATTCTAAAACTGGGAGACCCAGGTGCGAGTTCCTCGTCTTCATCAACTTCACCATCTTCATCCTCTTCCTTATGCTGTTGTTTCATTATACTCCTCTCATTTTTATCCTCCGCAAACTTTTTCTCCTGATCATGGACGATATGTTTCTTGTTTTCAGATTCCACTGATTTTTCCTCCGTATACATATCTTGACATGTCTCTTCCTTGATCATTGGCGAAAACGTGCTTTTCGAACAATCATGCGGCGGGGAATTAATTTGCGAGTGCTCATCAATGTCTGTATGTTCACCATCATGTAAAAGCTGTTTGCTAGAAGGAGTGATCATTGTAATAACACGGGTACGGCGTTTAAACTCTTCGATTCTACGACGTATTGGTCGCATTCCGGGAGTATTAGACTCTGATCCTTGATCATTTGTGCTTGGAACAGAGGCGCCGCAACCCATTATGTACACGAAAGATAATTCGATGGAGCAACCAGCTGAAGGGAAGAAATGAATTGAAGAGGGGAAGAGAGTTGTGGGTTAAGATGAATCGGATTAAAATGGTGGTACTTTAGGGTTGGGATTGACAGCAAAAGGATGCTGTTGTTTGGAGGTTTTAGAAGGGATGAACTAAAATTTCGGATGATAAACATGACATTGTTAATCCCTTTGGGGAAGGAGAGAAGAATAAGAATTGTTATCTTTGTATCTTGGACGGTTAAAAGTCGTTATTTTTAGGTGTTTTCCGTTGTTCTCCCATATCTCGACGTGTGAGTTCTTTCAACGGCTAAGATGACGCCCCACATTTTGAATAGTTATTGTGAGTCTGTGACATGCGACGCTCAACGTTGGTTTGCCATTTTATAAGTGGTTTGCACGATTGGAATGTGGTAGTCACGATGAGCTTTTAAGTTTTAACAACCTGATCAATTTGGATTCGTTTAGATAGATCAGACATCTGAATCCGACCGGTTGATTCTAATTCCTGTTAATGATATTATCAATAAAATGTTTAACGATGTAGTAACACAATTGAATCAATGACCATTTGTTTTTATTTTTATTTTTGGGTAATCGTTTCAACACTCAGACTCCTTTTTTTCTCTATGCCGGTTGTATTTATTGGGTTGAGGTATCCTTAAGTACCTATTTTTCAATTAATACTTTCCTACTGACCGATCAAATAAAGAGAGCACAGACACAATCACGGAACAAAAACTTTTAGCATACATAGGAAAAAACTGATAATGAAAAACGAGTCAAATGATGATTATAATGTAATGTTCGACTATATTAACAAAAACAAAAAAAGAAATTGTTTATAATTGTTACAATATTATCAGGAAAAAAAATAACCGCATAAAGTGGCCCCATGAATAAGTTCTCACACGGCCTTCTAATCTGAAAATCGGCTCTGCATATTATCTTTGGTTTTTTCTCTGTGAGTACAAAATTTAATTTTAAGCTTGAGTGCGATATTGCCAACAGTAAGTTAGCACCCAGAAGAGTATCTGCTCTATCAAAAGAAGACAAAAAAACATTGTTTAGAAGTGCCATCAGTGGGGAATAATGTTGCACAACGGGTCGGGTGGGTCGGGTTTGGCCTTACCCGCCACCCTACCTGTTGATGGCGGATAATATAAGTTATCACCCGCACCCAACCCAACATCACAACAGGTTGGTTTTCACCCGACCCATGTTAAGATGGGTTGAGTCGAGCGGGTGGCGAGTATATACCCGTCCTAATTTCCCTTACTGGAATTTGGGCGCGACCTTATTGTTTGTTTGGTCCTCATGCCACCTGATAAGTTATTTTTATTTTTAACCAACATTCAAGTATCTTAAAATCTAACTTATAATTCAAAGTTTATATTAAACTCAAGTTTTAGTACTACAAGTCTGCAACTGAAATTGAAATCATCAAAGTTCTAATACTACAACAAGCTCATCAAGTAGCAAAATCCTCTCTCAGGTTGCAAGGTTGAAAATCAAGTGTTTGCTGTCTCGGTTCCTTATTTATTGTTTTCTTATATTCATTGCATTTTTCCAAATAGCGACTAAGATTGAAAGTCCCATATGATTTATCACCAATCTTTTATATATAAACCCAGATCATTTGGACAATGCTTACGCTTTGCTTTAGCACCAGATTCTATAAATATCAAAGTGCTCGTGTACCTAAGATTTTCTCACACCAACTCTAGGCTTCTTAGTTGCCCTGTCACTTGCTGCACAAGATGATGAAAGTTAAGAAGATGGTCTAATTTGTACAAGATTGGAAGTACCAACTTCATCTACAGAACTATGATTATACAAGGAAACCAAATGAGTCAGTTCAAAAACATGAATAACTTTGTGCAAACATTGCAACAAACCAAATGACATGATCAAAACAAGCAACATTGTCACAAATACTATTTTCAACTATAACTCAGACCCAAATCTCCAAAGCTAGTACTACGTCAACTGCAAACACTTGGCTTCAAAGTTCAAACAGTTAGCAACTTAACATCGAATCTAGGATTTAGGCTTTACGTTATAGTTTTTCAGAAAGCATCTTATCTATTTCTTCTTCACGCTTATGCCGGAGAAAGTAAAAGCTGAGGCTCTTACGTTCAAGCTGAAAGTGGAAATTGAATTATTGTCCCTCCTTCTGGTGGGCCTTCACAAATATCCCTAAGACTCTTTACAAATATCCCTGATTGCATAATTAAATTTTTTTCTAAAAACCTAATATCCCTAATTCCTTATTTAGCCTTTCTATATCGGTTTTCTTTTCTTCGTTCTTCTTCACTTATCATGACAGAGAATAAAAATCGTATCGCATCCCACAACCATCCTCTCCCAACGACAGCCACCGCCACCATCTTCAATCGTCACCACCACCATTCCAACATCACCAGTTCCACCATCACCTTATATACTTCCATTAAATCCACCACCACAACCTAAACATGCGATTTAGGTTTAACAAGTGATTGAGTGTGTTGTTGTAGATGATATTGGAAAAGAAGATGCTGAAGTTTGGTGGTGTTTACAAAGGATTTGAACAAGAAATCAAGGAAGAGTTATGCTGTTACGGATTGAGAAGAAATTGATGGTGGTTTGAGATCGATAAGGTTTTAACAGGAAGAGATTTATGAGATTGAAGGATGGGTTTTGGTTCATTTCGAGATTCATAAGGAATTGATTTCATTTGTTGAAGTTAGGGTTTCAGATGATTATGGATTTGAAGTGGTTTTTTTGTTTGAAGATTCAGATGGATTTGATTGTAGTTGTTGGTGGTGATGAAGTCGCAAGACCAGTTGCTGATGCCATGATGAATGTTGCTGGTGATGAACACCGGAGATGTGTGTTGTAAGTGAGAAGTAAATGGATAGACTTCAGTTTTTATGGATCAACTACGGTTTTTGATCCTATTTATGTATCAACTCTTGTTGTTGACCTAATTTTTTACGGGATCAATTACTGTTGTTGATCCATCTATGGGATCAACTCTTGTTGTTGACCCAATTTTTTTAGGGATCAACTACTGTTGTTGATCCTTTCAACTCCTATTGTTGACAACATTTCCTTGGATAAGTATAATCATGCTTGTAGTTTAAATCATGTAAATTTATTCCAATGTTGAGTTTGTGGTGCAATGGTGGCATGACTGACTCTATGTCAGATGATGCGTGTTCGTATCACGCCAAGTTCACTCTATTTACATGGATCAACTTCTACTATTGATCCTTTTTTTTGGATCAACTACCGTTGTTGATCCCCTAAATTGGATAAACTTCTACTGTTAGTTCTATTTTTATTTGGATCAACTATTGTTGTTCATACAAAAATATTTGAACTAGTGGTGGTGGAGGACTGTTAGTGGTGTAATGGTGTTGGTGAAAGAGTGGTGGTGGAGGTTGGTAGGTGATGGTGGAATGGTAGTTGAACGATGGTGGTGGTGGTGGTAGTGGTGATTGAAGTGGTAGAGGAAGAAATTTGTTCCATTTTGAAATAAAGAAAATATTATATAGCTTTGGGTATTAAGGTAATCTAATTTTAAATGGATAAGGTTATTAAAAAGTACGGACATATTTATTGTTATATATGAATATATTTATTGGGTGTCAAAAGTAGGGACATATAAATAATGTACCCAAGCCGAAAGGATTCAAGCCAACATCAAAGACAACTCCATTTAAGTTTTCTGGAATGTTTTCTCTTTCAATTATGATTCTATTCAAGAAAAAATGATTCTCTACATCAAAAACGTTAACAACATGGCACTATGACTTGCAAATACTATATTCAAGGAGAAAAAATTTCCAAATTTCACTTGCATTTTTCTAGTAATTCAACAACAAAAAAATCACTAACACTCTCCCACACAACAATCGTAGGAATTCCTTCCTATTCAGGATCAAAATACTAATAGTACAACATCAATTCCTACTCAGACTATCATAATCTCACTACTAAATAAACTCATTCATGTCTTTTAGTAATTATGTCAAACATCTAGGAGGCATTACAATTAATTCAGAATGAACAAACCCATATCACACCTAAATACTGAAACCTAATAATCAACATACCCGCAAATCAAAACCTAGGAAATCATCACGCCCAGATACAAAAACATCCCAAATCAGCAAAGTTTCATCGCTCTCATGAAAATCAACTGTTTTAGAATACATGTCAGAAAGCAAAACCGTAACAACACTTCTATAACAACAACATAACTCGAAAAGTAAATCATGATAAAAACTCATAATACAAAGATTGAATCCATTTTTTTATCGATCCAGGCCCTAATTGAAATAAAAAATGTTAGAGCATAGCTCGGTCAACCTCGCATGCGTTGTTATATCAAGCATGTTTGTCAATGTTAGTGATCAAAACTATAAAGTCTTGATTTCTATCCTATTAGCTAATTCTCGGACTAGGATAAGAAAAGTGTAGTTGAGCTCAAGGACTTCATGGTGATTCAACGACAACGACGAAGATCTACACCAAAGAACCGTGGAACTTCATCAACAAAAAGGTATGTGAAGACTTGAACTTATCTATCACTCGAAAGTCTATCTATTCTTCTCCTACTTCTTATGAGACAAAAGTTGTATGCTATATAGACTAGATCATATACACTTGATATTTCGAGCTGAGTATTCATTGCTTATATTTTACTCGAAATCATGTGTTGGTAAATTGTTTCGCTTTGATCATGTTTATCTTCACTCACCTAGTGACGAAAGTCATTAAAGTTTCAATCACTTTGGAAATTGCTCTGACGAGGTATGTTATTCTTCACGACTGAATATTTCCCTCTGAAAATGTTTCAATGATTGAAATTAGAGTTTAGATTATATAACCATGTATTCCATGAACCGAAGTTTTCGAACTTTGTTGATCAAGAGAAATCGGTAGGATTGTGGAATTGGCTTGCCAAGTCCGCAAACCCAGTCCACAGACTCAGTCCCGAACTGACGGAAGTTCTCGACCGAGAATTTCTGCTGGGATTTCCTAAACTCATTTGTGTGCTAAGTCCGCGAACCCAGTTCGCGAACTGGCGGAAGTTCTCGACCCGAGAATTTCTGCTGAGTTTGGAAAACTCAACCGATTAACTTAAGTCCGCGAACTTTTTTGTGAACTTAAGAGGTTATGATCTAAAGATGTGCTATGAACATGAAACATTAATTATGAAGGAATGTTTTATGCAAACTGTGGTTATAATGTTCATGAGACAATTCTAATCGAATCGAATCATCTTTGATTCAATTGTGTCTTGTGTAGTTACATAAGATCTCATAGCAATTAAACAACTCTTAACTAGTTCATTTGAGTCAATTGAACTAGCTATGGTGAAGAAGAACATGATTAATATGAGATGCTCATATGGTTGACCTTTTGGGTTATCATGTTGAACCAACATACGTGTACTCGTTTGGGCATGGTTTTCTCAAACCCAGTAAACGTGTATCCAAGTGTGTGTGACAAGCTATGTCTTTCGATCTGACAGTTGAGAGATATTGGCTTGAATCTAAATCAGGTTTTCATCCAACGGTGAATAAGGATTGCTTTGTACCTAAGGAAAAACCCTGATTTGAAAGGCTATATATAGGAGACATCTAGCATTGAGCAAATCTAATCCCCACACGTCTGTGTGCTACTAGTGCGCTCGCTAGAGTCGATCTCCATTAACTCTTGATTTTCTTCTCTAAACTCGAGCTAACGACTTAAAGACTTCATTGGGATTGTGAAGCTAGACCGATACTACTTTTATCGTAGTTATGTGATCTGATCTTGCATCTTCTATCGTACGAGTACAGTCGATTGATTGGCTTGAGATCGTGAGAGTTCTCCGATAGGCAAGATAAAGAAGTCACAAACATCTTCGTCTCACTGTTTGTGATTCCTCGACAATCCGCTTGTGTAGTCAGGAAGGATTGTAGAGAGGTGATTGATTAATCTAGGCTGTTCTTCGGGAATATAAGTCCGGATTGTCAATTGGTTCCTGTTACCTTGATTTTATATATAAAAACGGAACAAAACCTAGGGTTTATCTGTGTGAGACAGATTTATCCTTTCGTTAGACTTTTCTGTGTGAGACAGATTCGTTTATTATCAAGTCTGTGATTTTGGGTTGCAGCAACTCTTAGTTGTGGGTGATATCAGCTAAGGGAATCAAGTGCGCAGTATCCTACTGGGATCATAGGCGTAGGAGTACAACTATACCTCGTATCAGTGGGAGATTGGTAGGGGTTCAACTATAGATCAGTCCGAAGTTAACTTAGAGTAGGCTAGTGTCTGTAGCGGCTTAATACATTGTGTATTCAATCTGGACTAGGTCCCGGGGTTTTTCTGCATTTGCAGTTTCCTCGTTAACAAAACTTTTGGTGTTTGTGTTATTTCTTTTCCACATTATATTTTATATAATAGAAATAATACAGGTTGTGCGTTCGTGATCATCAACTTCTCTAATCCAACTTTTGGTTGTTGATTGTAGTTGATTGATCCTTGGACATTGGTCTTTGGTACCGTCCAAGTTATCTCTCTTTGTTAAAGACTCGCTATTGATTTTAGCTTGAGTAAAAATCAAATCGAGAGATTGAGATAATAACTCCTTGAGATACTTTTTATATAGATTGAGTCTGACTGTCTAGTTGATTCTCTAGCAAAGTATTTCGGAGTTAGTCTATAAAGATTGCTAAGCGAAATATTGGGTGGTGTTGTAAGACCCCCGTTTTTTTATTGGTATCAGAGCAGGAAAACACGTTAAAGACCTCATCATTCTGTGTTTGTAGCGATCTGACTCTATGGATTTTAAAGTCTCAATTAATGCTTCACCAGATGTAAAAAAAACCGCAGGAAAAGGTATGATAAACTGGTTAATCTTCAAAAGAGATTGGAAGAACAAATCCGGATCTATTCTGGTCTTGTTGCAGAAATTGCAACTCTTAAGGATTTGATATCTAGTAAGAATCTCTCATTGAATCTGAGAGAATCCAGTTGTTCCCTTCTAAAGAAGTGTCATCTTTCAGATAATGCTCAACGATCATTTGTTGAGAAAACTGATGTGACTAGGAACCATTCAGACAAATTCCAAGGGTTTGGTTTTTATGGATGCTCATCCGATCATCCTCGACTACCCTGTACGTCGTCTTTAAGGAGTCTGGAGGCTGCAAGTAATCCTTGTAAGAATACTATGCAACTTTGTGTTACTCAAAAGGGGCGTACGCTACTATCAGGAAATTCTGTGCAGAAAAGTACTGATGGTATAGGCATTCTTACTTCTTGTCTTACTTCTTCTCTTCGATGGTGTAGTGACAGTCGTTGTGGGCCTTTTATACATGTGTTAGGCGATTCCTCCTTGTGTGTATCTTCTATCGTCTTCAAATGTGAAAAAGACTCTACAACCAAGACAGAAGGACTTCTGTCAGTTGGTTTCTATTCGTCTCATCCAGAACCAGGAAACATTGATATAACTCTGAGCAACTTCTCTTGGAAAAAATCAATGAATGATGATGAGTTAGATCAACTTCATAGACAAGTTATGTGGAACCTTGTATCATGCAAGTACAATGTCTATAATGAAGGTTCTAAATGGGTATCCAGGAATGAGGGAGATTGTTTAAACACCTTCAGAAATAATCTCAAGCTCATTTCTCAAGGACACACACGTGTTGAAGAATTTGAGGAAACGATTGCTCCTATGTAATGCTTTTTAGCTTTTCAGCCCACTTATAATTGTCGCAGGTCCTATGTGACAAGTGCTTCAGGGAAAAAAAGAAGAAGAATCTCTGCACGTGTGCCTTACTTTAGAAAGTCACTATGGGATAAACCAAGGGGAGCTTTTTGATCCCATCATGTCTTCCTAACCCTAAACCTTCGCGTCCCCATATTTGTCTTGAGGAATTAGGGGATTTGCGTCTTTTGGCTCAAGAAGTGTATTTTTGGTAATATTAGTTGTATATATATAATCTGAAAGAACTAAGAAATACAAAAGCTTTTGTTTGTCCATGGTTTCTGTCGTCCGCGAACGTGCGTCTCAAGTCGTCCTTTCTATGGCACCAGTTACTAGATGCAGCACAAGCAGGAATACAGCTCTTACAGCTAACGTTCGTGGATGCTCTGGAATCTCCTCCACAAGATTGAAGAAAGTAAAGACTATGACAAATGGTAAAAATCCTTCCTTAAACTTGTTCGTGTCTTCTTATCAAGGTGATGAATGTTTCAGGAATCTTGTAAAAGAATTCATCTGCAAAAGAAACAACTTAAAATCTCGGATGTCTGCATCCTTAGATGATATTGTTCACTATGAATGAATGCTGTCACAATCTACAAACACTGTTCAAAAGCTAGAAAAGGAACACAATAAGTTGACAGTGTTCTCAAAAGATTTGGAGGAGTTAAATGATCCCTTTGTCAAATAACTTTTCAATAATGAGAAGGAGCTCTCTGAAGATTTTTTGGAAAAGCTCATTAATAACTAGGATGTCTTCTTTTTGGATTAGATGGAAGAATAACTAGTGCTTTGGATAGCGATGATTGTGACTACACATAGCTATTTTTGTTTCATCTTCTTGTTATTTTTTAGGTTTATTGGTTTTAAATTCTAAAAATATTTGGAGGATGATTACTATTGCAGTATTTTCTTGGTTTGTTATATTGCAATATTTTTATGGGATATGTATTGTTTGCGTCCGTGAACTTGAAGGTCCCATATTGCGGTCAAAAGTAAATTCGTCCATGAATTGGTATTCATATTGATGAAAGGACGAATGGACTTTTGACATATACAAAAGTTATGCCTATGCAATCATGTAATTGATGGAAAATAGGATTAAATCTTTTGTGTGACAAGGATAAAGTCTATTATGTTGTTATGCATATAATGATGCAAAGATAGAATAGATCCTTGTATGTTATCCACGGTATTGATCCATCTTGCTATGTTTCACCGTGAAAGCTCCATTGTGTGTCTTATGTTGAGCACCTTACAACTAAGTCGATTAACCTTGGATTTGTTGGTTGTTCCGTAAGATGCTATATGTTGAGCATTAGGAACTAAATTAATCAACTAGTTTGGTTATTTATTTTTGTACTCCATAAGGTTCTTTCTTATGTTAAGTACATGTGCGGTTAAGATGGTCATGTTCCATGATAATCTTAGTCGGGGTTCCATAATCTCTTATGTTGAGCCCAAAATAATTAAATTGATTACCTCGGTGATTAGTTTGGTTATTTGTTTGTATTCCGATTAGATTAATTATAGGATCTCTTGTAATTAATCTAATTGATTTTTCATATATTCCACAATTTCTTGTGTTGAGTATATGAAAGGCTACACTATCATGTTTCATTGGTTAATGTGGTCGCGTATTCCGTAAGGTTTTCCTTATGTTGAGTACTTGAATGGTTAAGTTAGTCACCTCCATATGATTAACTTATTCATAGCATGTTGCTCCGTGAGTTTACTTATGTTGAGCACTTTCAATTAAATTGATCACTTTTGTGGTTTTGATTTAATTGCGTATTTCAATCAGAATACTCATGGGTTTACTTGTGAGTATTTTGGTTGAGTTTTGGATATGTAAAATCATTCACATGGTTTTTGGTGTCCAAATAAAAATCCTTCTTTTCTTTCGAAATTAAGGTCGCTCTTGTTGTTCCTTTGGGAATGACATCAAATGGGGGAGAGTTCTTTTGAACTTGTGCTTAATGATAATATCTTGCGGGGAGTGCGGCTGTGGAATTTTATAGGGGTTATCTTGTATATTAAAACTCCTTGATGAATGCATTTAGCTTCGGCTTTATGATTGCATCTAAATTAAGTTGGTATGTATTTTTCTTTTAGTCTATGAAATGTCTCTTGTGGAAATTTCACTATGATCCCGTTCTTGTACCTTTGCCAATTTTATTGATAAAAGGGGGAGAAATATTGTAGGTCACACTACAAATACATATGGTTTTCGGATCATTGTGTAAGGGGGAGTGGTTTCCATGATCGAGGCGGAGTATTGACTAAGGGGGAGTGATACATATCACCATAGTATTGTTGTTAAAGTCGTGATGCAATTGGACTTTGATGTTCATAATAATACTATGACACTGTATAATAATGATCGAGAATCTCGATTCTCTCATTGTTATAGCTACGGATCTTCAACAACGGTGATACTAAACTTACAACCTTTGGGATCATTGGAGTACTTGGAAGGACGAAGATTTCAAGGAACGTTGAAGATTGGACTATGGAATAGGAGCCACTAAAGTTTATCTTTTTTGTATTCCATATGTATTAATAGTTTTATCACTAAAATTGACAAAAGGGGAGATTGTTAGAGCATAGCTCGGTTAACCTCGCATGCGTTTCTATATCAAGCATGTTTGTCAATGTTAGTGATCAAAACTATAAAGTCTTGATTTCTAGCCTATTATCTAAGTCTCGGACTAGGATAGGAAAAGTGTAGTTGAGCTCAAGGACTTCATGGTGATTCAACGACAACGACGAAGATCTACACCAAGGAACCGTGGAACTTCATCAACAAAAAGGTATGTGAAGACTTGAACTTATCTATCACTCGAAAGTCTATATATTCTTCTCCTACTTCTTATGAGACAAAATTCGTATGCTATATAGACTAGATCATATACACTTGATATTTCGAGTTGAGTATTCATGCTTATCTTTTACTCGAAATCATGTGTTGGTAAAGCGTTTCGCTTTGATCAGGTTTATCTTCACCTAGTGACGAAAGTCATGAAAGTTTCAATCACTTTGGAAATTGCTCTGACGAGAAAGGTCTGTTGTTCTTCACGACTGAATATCGCCCTCTGAGAATGTTTCATGTACTCCTTGAACCGAAGTTTTCGAACTTTGTTGATCAAGAGAAATCGGTAGGATTGTGGAATTGTCTTGCCAAATCCGCGAACTGACGGAAGTTCTCGACCGAGAATTTATGCTGGGATTTCCAAAACTCGTTTGTGTGCTAAGTCCGCGAACTGGCGGAAGTTCTCAACCCGAGAATTTCTGCTGAGTTTGGAAAACTCAACCGATTAACTTAAGTCCGCGAACTTGTTTGTGAACTTAAGAGGTTATGATCTAAAGATGTGCTCTAAACATGAAACATTAATTATTAAGGAATGCTTTATGCAAACCGTGGCTATAATGTTCATGAGACGATTCTAATCGAATCGAATCATCTTTGATTCAATTGCGTCTTGTGTAGTTACATCAGATCTCATAGGAATTGAACAACTCTTAACTAGTTCATTTGAGTCAATTGAACTAGTTATGGTGAAGAAGAACATGATTAATATGAGATGCTCATATGGTTGACCTTTCGGGTTATCATGTTGAACCAACATACGTGTACTCGTTTGGGCATGGTTTTCTCAAACCCAGTAAACGTGTATCCAAGTGTGTGTGACAAACTATGTCTTTCGATCTAACGGTTGAGAGATATTGGCTTGAATCTAAATCAGGTTTTCATCCAACGGTGAATAAGGATTGCTTTGTACCTAAGGCAAAACCCTGATTTGAAAGGATATATATAGAAGACATCTAGCATTGAGCAAACCTAATCCCCACACGTGTGTGTGCTACTAGTGCGCTCGCTAGAGTCGATCTCCATTAACTCTTGATTTTCTTCTCTAAACTCGAGTTAACGACTTAAAGACTTCATTGGGATTGTGAAGCCAGACCGATACTACTTTTATCGAAGTTGTGTGATCTGATCTGGCATCTTCTATCATACGAGTACAATCGATTGATTGGCTTGAGATCGTGAGAGTTCTCCGATAAGAAATATAAAGAAGTCACAAACATCTTCGTCTCACTGTTTGTGATTCCTCGACAATCCGCTTGTGTAGTCAGGAAGGATTGTAGAGAGGTGATTAATTAATAATCGCTGTTCTTCGGGAATATAAGTCTGGATTTTCAATTGGTTCCTGCTACCTTGATTTTATATCTAAAGACGGAACAAAACCTAGGGTTTATCCGTGGGAGACAGATTTATCCTTTCGATAGACTTTTCTGTGTGAGACAGATTGGCTTATTATCAAGTCTGTGATTTTGGGTTGCAGCAACTCTTAGTTGTGGGTGAGATCATCTAAGGGAATCAAGTGCGCAGTATCCTGCTGGGATCAGAGGCGTAGGAGTACAACTGTACCTTGTATCAGTGGGAGATTGGTAGGGTTCAACTATAGATCAGTTCGAAGTTACCTTGGAGTAGGCTAGTGTCTGTAGCGGCTTAATACAATGTGTATTCAATCTGGACTAGGTCCCGGGGTTTTTCTGCATTTGCGGTTTCCTCGTTAACAAAACTTAAATGATCACTTTGGTGCTTCTAATGATAAGAAATAAACGAAGCTAAAAGTATCGTTTTTCAGCTACAAGTTCATAGTGTCGTTCCAGGAAAAGACACTAAATCTACGGCACTTTCAGCTGCGGTCCCAAAGTGTCTTATATCTCGGTTATACGACACTTTCAGGCTATCTTGAAACGGCTTTTTTCCACTAGTGACATGTAAATGATGATTTTAGCTTCGTTTTTAGAGCAATTCTTTCTTCACATCAGTGGTGCTTCGTTCAATCTTCGATGGTTGGTTTATGACTTGTTATTCTAGAATCAAGAACATCAATGATTTAACACGACACTTCTTTGTGTTCATCTTCAACAAAAGAAAATGACATCCAGGTTTTTCGTCAAATGTATAAGATTAAGGGCAAAACACTTATTTATTTTTGGAATATCTCTTATATTAAAGAAGGTAAACATCAAAATGGTTGGAACTGATTCCGGATTATACACTCCCTCGTCTTCTCAAATAGAATCTGGGTACCTTTGCGATATTTTGCTCTTTCATTTCACTATAACTGGTATATTATTTGTATTTGAGTTTTGATTTTCTTGTATTTTTATGTTCTTTTTCATCAAAATAAAAAAGAATATAAAAATTGAATGAAATGTGATCGGATTGTTCATCAAACTATTTTATTTCTAATTGGAGAGATTCCTAATAGGAAAAATTGAAATTGCTTTAAAAAAAACTTACGGAGACACTACTATAATACGTCGATCATTAATGACCCGATTTCGGAACTTGTTCAGCACCAACTTTTTTATCCATCAACATAAAAAATTAAGTAAAATTTTATTGTCAACCATCAAGCGGTCTGATTGGCTGGTATGTTCCCTCCCACTGCGGAGGTTGGGATTCGAACCCCGTAATTACCAGAAACTAACTCCTTATAAGGAGATGTACTAACTCCTATAAGGAGTTAAGTTAAGAATCTAGCTCTTGACCACTGTTCCAACATATCCAAAAAAAGTAAAATTCTACAAAATATTTTTCTAAAAAAATAAATAAATTAGATAATGTACTAACTCCTATATGGAGTTAAGTTAAGGATGTAGCACTTGACCACTGTTCCAACCTATCTAAAAAAAAAAAAGTAAAATTCTACAAAATGTTCTTCTAGAAAAAGGAAAAATAAACAAGTTACCGGATTTTCATAAGAATTAAAAAAAATACTACCAAACGGGGACTAAACCAAGGTATGTCCCGGTCCGGTGTATCTCATTTTATAACTTCTTAACGAAAGGGGAAGGGAAAAGAGAGTGAGAGAGATGGCGGGTGCATTTTGGGGGACAAGGTTTCTGGAGATAGTGAAGAAGCACGACTCAGGTGGGAAGGTCTGGAAAAAAATAAAGCTTACTCCTACTAGAAAAGCCAATGCCAAGAAGAGACTTCTTAGGGTTTGGCAGGTAAAACTAACCATTCTATTCCTTTTTATGATCTAGGGTTTTAGGCGTTTGGCAACAAAATTTTCATCTCTTCGTTGTATTTTGTTGTGAAATTAGTGATTTAGGTTTACCTTCCGAACGAATGATTGTATTGAGTTAGTGATTATTGGTGCAAATTTATATAGTCGAAGTTGAGGTACACTTCAGTTTCATTTGTTGTTCTGTGAGTAAGTGAGTTAGGTTTTATCATAATAGGCACTTGAGTTCAGGTCCTTCGGGGTATTTTTTAGGCGAAAATTCACTTGTATAATAGCTTTCCTAGTAATTTGTATGAGCATGTCTTGGAAACACCGATGTTTTTGGGTATCGATGTTCAAATCTTTAATCACATTGGTTGCGGTTGGACTTGTAACGGGTAATACTGATTTATGAACGATTAGAATTTAGTATATAGACATAGAGAGGAAGAGCGCAAAGAATACATAGGAAATACGTTGTTAATGGGTTTTGTGTAGGCAATTAGGCATATCTAGAAGGACCAATCCTAACAACCAACGAAACTTCTAGTACTATCATTCCGGTGTCGTCAAAAACATATTGTAATGATTGTGTAACCTTGAACTTTAATTAGGTAACTTCTAACACCCCTTAGGATGAAGGTGTTAAAACATTTAGTTTACAACACTGTCGGGATAGAATCCTAATTGAAATTCGAAACTGAAAGCGTAGCACACTAAGTTTCTGTTGAACTGTTCGGGCTTTGCCCAGATGGAACATTTTCGGTGTCTTCCATCTTATAAAGATGTTATATTATTCTGTAAGCTTGGGTTGATACCCAATTGAAAAATGTACATGACGTAAAGTGGGAAAAATGTCTGTATTTTGTGGTAAACTATACCACACTTTATTTTAATTTCATACTGGCAAGGTGCACTGAAATTTTCAGTTTACTGGGTGAAGAAAAATCTTACACTGTTTTTGCTTGGTTTTTCTAGAGGATTGATGCAAACTACTAACAATTGTAGCATTACTCACTTCGAGGAGCTTTACTGTATTTCTCTTGTGAACGTCAGATATGATAGGAATTGTATAATATGATGTTTTGGGTATGGTAGCCATAGGTTGTTTATCAGGACTTTAACTAGACTACATGTTTGACTGATTTTGCAGAATGAGGCAGTCTTGAAGGCATTATCTGCTGAACCTCCTTCAGGATCTGCAGTAGCTGGGGGTACTCAAAAGGAGGAAAAAAGCAGCAACAGCACGTAACCTTACTTAACCAGCAAAGTGAGTAAAATAGGAAATTGTGAGCCAGGAGGACGGTTTTTGTCCATTATGAGCTGCATGGTACATAAATCTTTTCAGCTTACAAATGAAACTTGAATTGAATATTTCACTAGCTGTTTGGTTCTTTTTGATCTATGAATGTTTATCTAATTGTGATGAAGATTGAGGGTCTTTTTCTTTGTTCGTAGATATTCGTATCTGAACCTAGTATGTTCAGGAATTCTTCATGCAAGTTAGTTTTCGAGTGTAAAAGAAAAAATAAAAATAAAATTACTTTGTTGTTGTTGAGCTGATATAAGTTTGAATGTCCATTGTCCTACACATCACGTCGTATGTTGTGCTGCCATCACATTTTAGCTTCTTGGTTGTTAGGGACCTTAAGGTTTGATATGCATCTTCGAGTTTGATACGTTTAGGTTTATTAGGCGGAGTTGTTTGGTGTTTTACATTGTGTAGTCTCTTTGGAAGTGTAATTTCTAGGCAGAAGATCATGCAATCATGTCTCTTCAAGGCATTTTACCGCTGAAGGTTTTGAGAAAAAGTGAAGAACTCTAGAAGTCTTGGGTTTTTATCTTATGTTAGTGCAGCCCTTGTGCTTTAACTGCTTGAACTTGAGTTTCATGAAGTTTCAGTCAGCAATCAAGGGTTTGCAGACACTGGTAGCATTATTGGAACTGTTGGATGAGAAGTCGTTATAGTGACATTGATTTGTTTGGATGAACTCTGATCATTAGCAAACATCTAGGTAAATTTCTTGTCATGGATGCCTGTGAACCTTAGAAACGCTTTAGGCTTCATTATGTTCTTCAAGCTGATTTACTACCTAATTCACTCGATTTAGAACTCTTTTGTTGAATAGAGTTCCTTCAAAATATGGAAATGGAAGTCAACACACGATGTCTTGATGTTGCCATACTCTGTTTTCAGAATGACAGCAAAGTAAGATTCTTGAGTAGGAATAGCAAGAACATGTTATTCTGTGATTTGCGAAACTTGCAAGTTAATTGTTTGTTCGCATTTTCAATCAATACATCATCTTTTCATTTTACGATGCTAAGATCTAGTTCTTCATTTTTAATGTTTTTAGTTTGCTCTTAGATCAATAACTGAGGGCTGTTCTGTTGCCAAGTAGTTTTCTCTTACATTACTTATCATATAAGAGGATTATGTTTGACACTTTGGTGAACTTCAAAAACATACTGATAGCTCTCTTCCTGAAACTGATTAAACAACCTCATATCGTCACTGTTTTATTTTATTTTATTTTTTTGAAGCAGTCACTGTTTTCACGTAGGCTTTACACCGTCAATTATTAGCTTATTTGCAACCCTAGAAAAATTCTGAGATCTGATATCACTAGAGCCATATGAAGAGTTGTTGAGTGTGGTGATGATAAATACACATTCTTAAAATACAGACGTGGGTAGGTTTATGTCTTTCTTAAATACCCAAATTACCCTTCAACTACAAAGTCTTAAACGAACGAAACATCTCTTCTTAATCTTTGTTTCACAATTGAGTTTGATTGCTTAATTCATTATTATTTTTCCTTTTTATGTGATTGACTTGATTAGGTGAAACTTGTAAAACCCTAATTAATTAGTGGGTGTGGTCTACCACAACTCACAAGAGAGATAGAGGAGATTGAGATTAACACTCATCAATCCAATCCATTGGTCTCTCTCTTTGTCTAACTTCTCTCGTGGTGGTGGGGGTATATATAAATGCAGAAAATGAAAAAAGAAGGTGACGTGAAGAACCTCAACTCAACAGCCTTAATTATGTGATTCTAAAACCAATATCACAAGAAACATAAGTAATTCTTTTTTTTTCCACTTCTCTCTTTTCATTTTTATAGTCTGTGTGACTCTGCCATGTTTGTCTGTTAACTTTTATTTTTAGGGTTTAATTAATCTGTAATCTCACATTAGACAGTGATTAACCGTCCTTCCACTCTCTGCAATACACATGTCAGTTGCCCCTGAAGAGTTTCATCTTGACCCCAAAAACTTGATCTGGGTCTTTTGATAACATCATGTTCCTGTTGTCATGGCTTTGGATGGTTATGATAGTTTGATTCAGTTGATTGCTCATGCCGGAACATCTACTTGGAAAGTCTTCAACTTTGACTGACTTGGGTGTGAACATCTTCTACTTGGAAAGTCTTCAACTTTGACTGACTTGGGTGTCTGCCGTTCGTACATGACTTGGAAAAGTTTCGCGAAATTAAATTTGAGACTGAGACTGAATTAGTGTAGACTAAGATCCTAAACATGATAGGCGGATAGAAATTGTGTATCCAGACACCTAACTTAGCTAGTCACAGCTCACAAGCTTGCTTCTTCTGCACAGTTACTGTTTCTGTTTAGTATTCCTTGGTTTGTGACCAGTCTATGCTTATGCTCCTAACAAAGTAACAATTCAAAGTTGCCAACTGTTAAAAAGAACTTACAGAAAGTGTTGATGTGATAATTATTGCATAGTTTTCCCCTTTATTCTTATCATAATCTAAAGCACTAAATCATCATGAATATCTGATTCAAATCATTTTTTTATTATCATTATATTTCTTACATACTGCATTTGAAAAAAATCTAGCAAAAATTCAAAGCATTTGATGCAGCAGAGTCATTGACTAATAATGAGATAGAATCTCCTCTGTTGATTGTCCTGTTTTTAAATCTTTATGTGAAGTTGGGAACCATAATTGCAAAAGCATTATCATTTTTGTGTTAGGTTTCTTTATAATGTGCGCTGTATGTATGGCAAACATTCATGCATTTTTATATTCTTACCTCAATAAGTTACATTTCTTGCAGAACATAATGCATTTCATTGATTTTGTTGCACCATAGCTGGGTTTCAATTTCTGTTAGCATATGAGATACTGTTTTTTCCTTCCGAAAGTTCCTCGCCATTTCTTCTTCGGAATTTACTTATCTTTGGCATCTGTTTCTGGAATTGAAATCCAACACGAAAACAATTTTACGTGGAATCAACTGAAAGAGTATTCCAGTTCCAAATTGCTTGTGCATTTGAACATGTATTTTGGTATGAAGTTCTTTTGAGAATAAATCACTTTAACAAAGAGAGTCTTAAGTGAATCCCATGTGCAACATGTTATTGTTTTCAAACTTTTCCTGTTTGTGGTTACCAAAAAGTTTGTCTTTGACATAATTTTTCAAGTGATAAACAAATCTTTCCTTTAATAGATTCCTCTTCTTTTTTCCTCTTATCTTTCTTTTCCTTTATATAGAGCATCTTTCTTATAAAATTATCAAACTTTTTGATAAAAAGAATAATAGCTCTGCAGACTTGAGTGTAATAAGTGCTATAACTTCTCCTTTGTTGCAGTTCTAGGGTCTCATAATGAACATGCATGTCACTCAATCCCAATTTATGACTTTGGGTTTGCTTAAGAAATAACTAAGACATTTTCATGGTAATTGTTGTCTTGTTTAGGGTTCTCTTGTTTCTTAAGAAATAACTCGAAAGACGATAAGAAAAGAAGCAAAAAGAGTGATTGAAACTAGAGTTAATTCGTGGGGATTGGTTATTTCTGATTGGGTCATGGTTGTATTCCATAACCAATTCATTCCTGATACACAGACTCATAAAATAAATTTAGAAAAAAAGAAAAAGAAAGAAAAAAGAAACAACTTTTCATGGCTTTTTCCTACAAGGAAATGAAGACATACTATTGCAGCTATTGTTCTCATCACTATCAGATGTCGTAGACGTGACGTCGGTGGTAACACCACTTGATGCCGACGAAGACGAGGTCGAAGATGCAGGTCTAACAACAACAGTCCTGTCTTGGTTCATAAAATCAATAAAACCAACTGGTTTAGTGACCAACCCATTGGTGATCACATCCTCGCCATTTTTCGAGTTCCGCTTCTTTAGAAATATTCTACAGAGTACCCAATCCTCCTCCATTTGTACGTTTGAACTCTACAAACAAGTGCAAGAACATAATCTTAGTAGTGCATTTCTAAAAATGGGTGCTTAACCAAGTGAATTGCTATGCAAATTTGGTTTTATTAAGTTTGCACGAAAATTAGTTAAGCTGCAAAGAACCCAACAGCTAGAGGGAGACAGATAAAGAGTTGTTGCACTGCTACTCACTTGATTGCTGGCAAGTTTTGTACCGGCACCGGCCAGACGATATTCATGCATAATCCAGTCAGTTCTAGTACCACTTCGAGGTTTACCTCTATAGAAAACAAGTGTTTTTTTCATTCCTACAATTACATTACCCTTTGAAACTAAAATTTGTTTGTCTAAACCAGTAGCTTTCCAGTATCCAGAACCAGTAGCTCTATTGGTTCTGTTTCCATTCCTGTATTTAGCTTCTCTTGTACTGAAGTAATACCTCTCTTGTTCCCAGTCACCTACACAAGAAACAAACAGGAATTACATTACTACCAAAAAAAACAAAAAACAAAAAAATCCAAGAAAATATTATTGGTTCTAGGAAAACCGGAACAAGAATTTACCTGGTAAATCCCAAGGATCAAACTTGGAAACATCAATTTCAGGTATGATTGAAGCAGGTAATGGGCAAAGAAAAACCTTTCTTCTTAGATATTGAACAACAAGTTCTTCATCAGTTGGATGAAATCTAAAACCAGGAGGTAATCTGATAATACCATTCTTAACAAAATTCATTTTCTCCATTTATATATAAGCAAATTCTGGATGAAAATTTCAACTTCAACTTCCAACTTGGTTCTCTCAATGAAATCAAGATGAATTTAGAAAACCCATGTTGAGGATTTCACTACATCCATCTAGAAATTAAAGAATAGAGAGATTACAGGATGGATGGAAGGAGGAGGAAACAGAGAGAGTGTTGAGTTTTTCGGAGATGAAAATGTAATGACAAGGGGTTGGTTCTTTATAGTGCTGGTTTATCGAAGGTAGACAGACACTTCTCCTCCTCATCCATTTAGCGTGAAGAAGACTCAAACGTAATCTGATCTATTTATTTGAGATACCAAAATATGTTTTTTTTATTTAAGACAAGAAAAACGTACATGGAGTATAAATTATTAAGTTTCGTTTTATTTTGGTTTTCTTCCATGAAAAGAATAAAATAATATAACACACGAAAATATGATTAACTGGGATCAACTCCCCTGAACAGATCCAGCCTGGAGGTGTAAATTGGGGCAAGGCAGTGCAACCTGCCTTAATGTGAAAATAATAAAAATAAACCGTAAAAATCTAGAAAATTCACATAAACATAACTAATCAAAGAAAATCTTATAATAACATAAATCTTACTTGGATCAAAACTCATGTGGACTATATCTGAGCAAGAAGATAACCAAAATGCATAATAATTAAGCTAATGTGGTATTAAACCTTTTAAAAAGATTCGCTTTCTTGATTAAAAACCTATTCGTTATGAGATCCTAACTTCCTTCTCTACCTTGAAAAGATCCTTGTTTGTGTATCACCATAATACTTGGTATCTTATGTTTTTCTACTTACATAAATCTTTTCTTTCAAAGATATTGAACGAAGAATACGATGTTTCCCAAATATGTTCTCATGGTGGCTATGTTTCAGGGATTATACGTACTTGATAGTCAAGTAACTAGGTTATTGGGCTATGCAACTCAAACATACAGGCCGGGGTAGTTTGGGCGAGTACCAAGTCATGCTATTAAATTTTCGGAAAAGCTTCACCCCGCATGTCTAATCTAACCACGCCATATTACAGGTAACTAGGGGTATGCAACGGACAGACGGATACGGATTAGGGGTCACCCGCGTCCAATCCGTCAAAGTTACGAATTTGGAAAATCCAACTGTGTCCGGCCCAATCACCCGCAGATTTGACGTCCACGGATCAGCAAGTGATATGGACCGAATGCGGATTAACCGCGGTTTGCATCATTGGAGTTGTCGCTCGATATTTATTTGCATTCAAGAAAATTGGACTTAGGGACTTGGATTTGGTCTTTTATGGGCTTCAATGGTAGGAGCATTAGCTATCTTTGCGCAGGGAACATATCTTTACTCTCAAGACGAGATAGGACGAAGAAAATCCACTCTCATCCACCGAGACTAGTCTACCCAAACAGAGGACGAAATGTTGTTGTTCAATGACGAGATTCTTCGTGGAGCACATAAACTCAGGTAAGAAACGTTTTGTTGATTATATATATATATATATGTCTATGCGCATTTCTGATATATGTGGTAACCTGCTCAGGTTTTCGGACAAAGCGTTGTTAGATGATATATCAGCTGACCAAGTCGAAGATGCAAGGGAAGTTCTAAATTTGGTTCCAATATGGATTGCGATATTGATGTATGCAGTTGTGAGTGCTCAACTCTTGACCTTCTTCACTAAGCAAGGAAGCACCATGATTAATTCTCCTGACTATCTTACGGTGCGGGTGAATCCGTAGATTTCAAAGTCCAACCGCAACCAAACCGATAAAAGTGCGGATTTGAGAATCTCACCCGTGTCCGACCTATAAATCTTGCGGATTGGGTTTCACCCACAATTGGACGGATACGTGTGAAATCTGCGGTTCCGGACTTTTTTCTCACCCATACACGTAACAGGATGTAACAACCGTTGGGCTCCTGTGTATACATGGATGCTCGATACAGGCAGACCGAATATTTTCAGGTACTATTTACATCTCTAATCCAATAAGCAGGACCAGCTTCAGTGCTGATCAACCGTTTTCCTTAGTAGCAAAGTTAATATTTTCCCTATCCGTAGTTGGTCAACTATTGTCCGCAGTAACAAAGTTTAGTTCGACCATATCTATAGATGAGATTGAAGAAAATAAGGAATCCAAAACCTTTCTAATGGGAGTAGAATCCCCTACCATATGCCCAATCTATAGACGAAAGGAATGTGTATTACCATTGTACTATACATCGAACCCAAACTGGTTACATCTGAAAGAGTAACATCCCGAAAGAGTAACATCGAAACCCAAACTGGTTACATCTTGAAAGAGTTTAATGACACCCTTCTTTTATATCTATGAAGTCCAAACTCCGAGAGTCCTAGTAATTTCGGACCAATAAGCTTATGCAACACCACTTATAAAGTTATTTCTAAACTAATGCTTTGGACAAATTAAAATTTTGTTTTTCAATCAACATATGTTACGACTAGATATTTGACCAGGGGAAAACAAACAAATTTCTAGGAGGTGCAGGTGTTTGTACCTAAAAATTGTAACTAGGGTAAACAATGTGCCGTCAAAGTAATTTCTCTAGGTTCGAAAATCAAAATCGCACAAGACGAGTTTAAACCAAGAAGATGGATGTTGACGTCCTGATTTGGTCACAAAGAGAGAAGATGAGTTGATCTTAGGGTAGGGGGAGTAGAAAAACTTGGGGAAATCAATGGTTATGTATTTCTGTGTTTAGGTTTGTCGAAACTAAGAAAAACCAGAACTCTAAATGATAAGCTTGTTATGTTCTGATTTCTGAATAGACAAAGGAGTCTATTTGTAATTATGATGGACACACATCATTTCCTTGTAAGTAGTTGAGGTAGTGAAGGCATGATGAAGTGGAGATCGTGGAGGTATAGTGAAGTCATGTACGATATGTTACGGAAGACCGTTGACTATCACTCTTCTTACTGCTCTTTAACTGTCACTACTACGTGCTACTTCCTCATCATGGGATGTTGCCACAGCCGCATGTTGTTGTAAACTACCAAACCAACACCCCATGAAAATTATCCTAAGTGACATGTTTTCATTTGTCGTAGGAATTAGTGGACTCATGAACTACCTCTTGTCTTATCCAAGCCATGGATATGATGTGCTTTATCCAAGTGTCAGCTCTGGATAAGATGATTAATATCAAGTTTCCGGACGACTCATTTTTTAGTGAGCCTAAGAATGATTCACATTGTTATGACTAGAGCATTGAGCTGCGTTATGAGAAAAATGATACTCAGAGATGCTAATACAGTGATGGTCATGGCCACGACGCCGTAGTAGAGGCCACAAACAAATGGTGTAGGCCATGACACTATGGCTATTACCAAGTGGTAGAGGGATAATCCATGACACGGTGGAGATGCCCAAGTTAGAAAGGGAAAGGCCATGGCACCGTGGCTATGGCCAGACTTGGAGGTGTCGTGGACAAACTAGAAAATGAAATATTGTGGCACCGTGGCCATGACCAAACTTGGTCATGGTATCGTGGCCAGAATTGTAAAGGAAAAGCCTTGGACATGGAAAAACTATAAGGGAAAGGCCAAGGCTACACGTCCATGACCAAGGCCCATCTTGGAGATGCCACGACAATGTGGTCGTGGCCAATATGGGAAAGAAAAGGTCATGGCCAAGCTTGGTGATTCCACGACATCGTGGACGTAGACAAGCTCGTAAAGGAATAGCTATAGGCAAGCTTGGTGATGCCAAGACACCATGATCGGGTCCAACCTTGTAAAAGAAAGTTCATGCACCGTGGCCATGGCCATGCTTGGTGATACCATAAGAAATGAAAGACAATGGCACCGTGGATATGGCCAAGCTTGGTGATGTCATGGCACCGTTACTATGACCAAGCTTGTAAAAATGAAAGGATATGGCCAAGATTGGTGATGCCACGACAACATGGTCGTGGACAACCTTGTAAGTGATGCCATCCCACAGTGGTCATATCCAAGCTTGGTGATTCCATGGAATCGTGGTCATGGCCAAGCTTGTAAAAGCCACGTCTAAGCTTGGTGATGCCACAACACCGTGGCAGAGGCCAAGATAGTATGAAAAAGCCATGGACAAGTTTGTTGATGCCACAACACTGTGGTTATGGCCAAGCTTGTGAGAGAAAGACCTTGGCATCGTGGTCATGTCCAATTATGCGAACGAAATGCCATAGAACCATGGATATGGCCTAGCTTGGAGACCCCACGACACCTAGGCCGTGATCAAGGATGTAATGGCCATGCTTCTGGCCAAGATAACATATTAAGTATGTAGTGTATATATATGACATGTTCAAGGAATTCAGTCGTGGAAGTTTGAAACTCGAGACAATGTTCAATATGACTCTTGTTGCTAGGGTTTTCCCCAGAAGAAATGATCCAGGCTTGAGGGAGGCTCCATGACGGAGGGAGTTTTCATTGATATGTATACCGAATAAGTTCAAGGAATTCAGCCGTGGAAGTTATGCAACTTGAGACAAGTTCAATATCACTTAATGAGAGTCCAAATATTGATAAATTGAACAAGTTCACAGAATTCAACTGTGAAATTATTGTAACATGGAACAGGTTCAACATTGCCCTATATTAATGGCAAATCCATGTAGGATCCAACTCAATGTAGATTCGATACAGAGGCGAATACAATATAAATACTGGAATGCTCTTTAAATATATATATATAAAATACTGAAAGTTTAACTGGGTGCGTGAAGCCATGACACATATATTTATAGACGTGTCATAGAGATCAGTGCAAAACTCTTATGACAGATCCCATGAGTATAGGCTATGTGTCTTTGATACGTTTCGACATGAATTTACAAGTTTTCCCTCTGTAAAAAAACCACCATCAACATCAAGTAAGGAAAAATGGGTTTGGAAGCCTGATATCTTGTAAATTTTAGGCCTGAGAGCCAGTTGGGATGGGTAATTTTATTAAACACGATAACCGTCTCACTGGTAACTGGGTTGTAAGCACTCTTAAATAGTGTTTTTGTATTGGAACTGTCGAAAAAATTTAGGATATTGAAATTGATAAAGTAAATAAATTTAGGCATATTTTAGATGTTAACTCCAAATACAACTGAATAAATCTTTGTATAATACTTGACTAACGATTATGTAAACCCTTCGAGTTTTTATTGAATAACTCTAGGAAAAACATTTCTTGGAATAAAATGGAAAATCAATAAAACCCCTGAAATTAACATATTCCTATGGAAATACTCGCATGATATTCTTCTCGTGGGGTGTCGAATGACTAAAATCTTTCCAAACATTGATAAAAATTGTGATTTATTTGAAAAAAAACATATGAAATCATTGATTATTAGAGTGATTCAGTCACATAGGTTTGTAATGTGTTTCCCTACATACCATAGAGTTATAAATAACTAATATTTCCTTTAATAATCGGGTTTTAGATTAATAAAAAAAAATGATTTCCATCATGCTGATGTTAGCCGGAATAAATTTGTTAGAGCATAGCACGGTCGACCTCGCATGTGTTGCTATCTCAAGCATGTTTGTCAATGTTAGTGACCAAAACTATAAGTCTTGATTTCTAGCCTACATAGCTAAGTCTCGGACTAGGATAGAAAAGTGTAGTTGAGCTCAAGGACTTCATGGCGACTCATCATATAACGAAGAAGATCTATACAAGGAACCGTGGAACTTCATCAACAAAAAGGTATGTGGAGACTTGAACTTATCTATCACTCAAAAGTATATCTATTTTATCTCCTACTTCTTATGAGACAAAAGTCGTATGCTATATAGACTATATCATACACATTTGGAATTTCGAGCTGAGCATTCATTGCTTATCTTTTATCTCGAAATCGTGTGTTGGTAAAGCGTTTCGCTTTAATCAAGTTTATCTTCACCTAGTGACGAAAGTCATGAAAAGTTTCAATCACTCTGAATTGCTCTTAGGTGAATCGGTCTGTGAATAACGGCTACATAGCATCCTCTGAGAATGTCTCAATGATTGAAATGAGAGTTTAGATTACATAACCATGTATTCCTTGAACCGAAGTTTTCAAACTTTTTTGATCAAGAGAAATCAGGAGGATTGTGGAATTGGCTTTCCAAGTCCGCGAACCCAGTCCGTAGACTCAATCCGCGATCTGTCGGAAGTTCTCGACCGAGAATTTCTGCTGGATTTTCCAAAACTCGTTTGGGTGCTAAGTCCGCGAACTCAGTCCGCAACCCAGTCCGCGAACTGGAAGAAGTTCTATTTCCGAGAATTTCTGCTGAGTTTGGAAAACTCAATCGATTAACTCAAGTCTTCTAACTTGTTTGTGAACTTAAGAGGTTATGATCTAAAGATGTACTCTGAACATGAAACATTAAATTACTAAGGAATGCTTTATGCAAACCGTGGCTATAATGTTCATGAGCCGATTCAATCAAATCGAATCATCTTTGTTTCAATTGTGTCTTGTGTAATTACATAAGATCTCATAGCAATTGAACAACTCTTTAACTAGTTCATTTGAGTCAATTGAACTAGTTATGGTGAAGAAGAAAAAGGTTGATATGAAATGCTCATATGGTTAACCTTTTTGGGTTACTATGTTGAACCAACATACACGTACATGTTTGGGCATGATTTTCACAAACCCAATAAAAATTTACCCAAGTGTGTGTGAAAAGCTAAGTTTTCGATCTAACGGTCGGGAAATATTTGCTTGAATCTAAATCAGGTTTTCATCTAACGGTGAATAAGGATTGCTTTGTACCTAAGGCGAAACCCTGATTTGAAGGCTATATAAAGGAGACATCTAGCATTGTGCAAAACTAATCCCCACACGTCTGTGTGCTACTAGTTCCCCCGCTAGAGTCGATCTCCTTTAACCTTTTATTTTCTTCTCTAAAATCAGGTTAACAACTTAAAGACTGCATTGGGATTGTGAAGCCAGACCGATACTACTTTATCGTAGTTGTGTGATCTGATCTTGCATCTTCTATCATACGAGTACAATCGATTGATTGGCTTGATATCATGAGAGTTCTCCGATAGGCAAGATAAAGAAGTCACAAACATCTTCGTCTCACTGTTTGTGATTCCTCGACAAACCGCCTGTGTAGTCAGGAAGGATTGTAGATAGGTGATTGATTAATCTAGGTTGTTCTTCGGGAATATAAGACCGTATTATCAACTGATTCATGTTCACCTTGATTTTATATCTTAAGACAGAACAAAACCTAGGGTTTATCTATGGGAGACAGATTTATCCTTTGATAGACTTTTCTGTGTGAGACAGATCTGTTTATTATCAATTCTGTGATTTTCGGTTGCAACAACTCTTGGTTGCGGGTGAGATCAGCTAAGGGAATCAAGTGTGTAGTATCCTGCTGGGATCAAAGGCGTAGGAGTACAACTGTACCTTGGATCGGTAGGAGACTGATTGGGGTTAAACTATAGTCCAGTCCGAAGTTAGTTTGCAGTAGGCTAGTGTTTGTAGCGGTTTAATACAATGTGTATTAAATCTGGACTAGGTCCCGGGGGTTTTCTGCATTTGCGGTTTCCCCGTTAACAAATTTTTTGGTGTCTGTGTTATTTATTTTCCGCATTATATTTTATATAATTGAAATAATACAGGTTGTGCATTCGTGATCATCAATTTGAAATCCAACCTTTGGTTGTTTATTGATATTGATTGATCCTTGGACATTGGTCTTTGGTACCGTCCAAGTATTCCTTGTATTTGATAAAGACTCGCTATTGTTTTTAGCTTGAGTAAAAATCAAATAAAGTGAGAGATATTAACTTCTTGAGATACTTTTATCTAGATTGAGTCTGACTGTCTAGTTGATTCTCTAGCAAAGTATTTCGGAGTTATTCCATACAGATTGCTAAGAGAAATATTGAGTGGTGTTGTTAGACCCCCGCTTTTTCAATTGGTATCAGAGCAGGCAAACACTTTAAAGACCTCAAAAGTCTGTGTTTGTAGCGATCTGACTAGATGGACTATAAAGTCTCAATTGACGCTTCACTAGGTTTAAAAAACAACCGCAAGAAGAAGTCTGACAAACTGGTATCTCTTCAAAAAGGGTTGGATGAACAAATTCGGAACACCATTATCTTGTTGCAGAAATTGCAATTCTTAAGGATTTGATATCTGGAAATACTCCCTTTAGGAAGTTGAGAAAACTCAGTTGTTCCTCTTTCCAAAAAAATCATAGGTCAGATAGTAATCAACAACAGGATGTTGAGAAAATTGGTATGACAAGGAACCATTCAGACAATCTTCAAAGCATAGGCTCATGTTGTGATCCATCCAATCATATACATAAAGCGTGTATGTCCCTTCAAAAGAGTCTTAACGTTGCAAGTAATCTTTGTAAGAAAGCTAACAACTGTTTGATTCTTTTAAGGTTCATACAACACTACCATGAAACTCTAAATCAAGAAGTACTAGTAGTATGGGTGCCTTTGCTTTAAGATCTACATCTCCCTTTCAATGGTTTCTTGATAGTGGAAGTAGTCGACATATGACAGGTGATCTCACTTGGTTTGTTTCGTCTGTTGACTATGAAGGAGGTCCTGTAACGTTCAGAGATGGAAGTTGTTGCTACATCAACAAAAATGGAACGATCAAGCTACCCGGTGTTCCATAAATTCACGATGTGGTATATGTTAAAGGTATGACCGCTAATCTCCTTTCTATTAGTCAAATTTGCGACAAGGGCCATCGAGTTGTCTTCAATCTGAATGGATGTGACATTGTTGACAATTCCGGGAAAGTGATTTTTCAAGGAACTCGTGGTAAAAACAACTGTTATCTTATTGATACTCAGTTCAGCAACCGCTGCAATTTAAATAAGGTGGAATCTACACATCTTTGCGTTTTGGTCACATCAATTATCGCCTTCTAACTAAGATCATTAACAAAGAACTTTTTAGAGGCATTCCCAAAATCAATGCAAAGATTGAAGGTATATGTGGTGCCTGTCAAAAGGGTAAGCAAACGAAAGTTCACCACAAATCATCACGAGATATTCTCACTAAAGCTCCACTTGGTTTAATTCATATGGATCTCTTCGGACCAATTCAACAACCCACTGTAGCCGGTTAGAAGTATGCTTTAGTTATGGTAGATGATTACACCAGATTTACTTGGGTTGCATTTCTATCTCATAAGAATGAAACCCTTGGTGAATTCAAGATTATTGTTAAAAGGATCCATAACGAACAAGGTCGCAAACTAAATAAAATTAGAAGCGATCGTGGCAATGAATTCAAAGACACCAAGGTATTTGAGTTCTGTGATGAACTGGGAATCATTCAACAATACTCACCACCAATTACTCCTCAAAATAATGGAGATGCTGAAAGAAAGAATAGGAACATCCAGGAAATGGCCAGGGTAATGCTCCACAACAAAAATTTACTTTTAAGATTTTGGGGAGAAGTTGTCTTTACAACATGCTACTTGATCAACCGTGTGTATTTGCGGTCTAAAAACCTTAACACTCCTTATGAGTTATGGTATGGAAGAAAACCCAACCTACACTATCTCAGGGTGCTATATTCTGAAAGATCGAGAACAGAAAGGGAAATTCGACACCAAAAGTGACGAAGGTATCTTTCTTGGCTATGCTTCTGATAGTCGTGGTTTTCGAGTTTATAATCCCAGAACACAAGTCATGATGGAATCTGCTAATGTTATCATCGACGACATTAGCAATTTTTGTCAAGGTAGTCCTCCTGCTGAATTGCGTCCAACAGAGACAATTGAGAAAGTCAAAGAAATTCCAGAATTAGTTGAAGTTATCCCTGATGTTACTGATCCTGACATCTCTAGTGACGAGGAGACGAGCACTGACCAAGCCATTCCTGAGGAACAAGAATGTGTCCCTCCACGACATCTTTGGGTTCAAATGAATCATGACCCCAACAGTCTTATTGGGGGAAGGGATTCTACAGCCAAAACAAGGGGTCAACTTCAAAATATATGCAATTTTGGTTGTTATCTTTCACAGGTGGAACCAAGGAATATTGATGAATCTCTGAAAGATCCCTTCTGGGTAAATGCGATTCATGAAGAGTTAAATCAATTTGAAAGACAAGATGTCTGGGAACGTGTACCTTGTCCTCCAAACGTCAATATTGTTGGTACCAAATGGATATTCAAGAACAAGTCTGATGAATTTGGCACAATTGTCAGAAATAAAGCTAGACTTGTCGCTCAAGGATATTCACAGATTGAAGGAATCGATTTTGACGAAACCTTTGCACCTGTGGCACGTCTTGAGTCCATTCGACTTTTATTGGCATGCCTGCTTTCTCAAGATCAAGTGTTTCAGATGGACATAAAATCAGCGTTTCTGAACGGAATTTTAAAAGAGGAAGTCTATGTCGCTCAACCTAAGGGTTCGAAAACCCTGATTTCCCTGATCATGTGATGAAGCTCAAAAGATTATATGGATTGAAGCAAGCACCAAGAGCCTGGTTTGAGAAACTCACTACCTCTCTTATTAGAAAAGGATTTTCAAGAGGAGGAGCTGATAATTGTTTACCAAATGGAGTGAGAAAATGTTGTCATTGCTCAAATCTATGTAGATGATATCATCTATGGATCAACCTCTGAAAATTTGCAAAAGATTTCAAGTCTCTCTTGCTAAAGAATTTGAAATGAGCAATGTTGGTGAATTAAAATCTTCTTAGGATTACAGATTAACAACATAAGGAGGGTATTACTTATCCCAAGAGAAGTACGCACGTAATCTTGTGTCAAGATTTGGTCTGGATAAGTCGTCTCCTAAGTTGACTCCTATGCCTACTACTGGTAAATTGCACAGGGATGAGAAAGAGCAAAAGTATCAAAAATTATATCGATCTATTATAGGTAGCCTTTTGTATCTTACAGCTACTAGACCTGATATTTCTTTCAGTGTTGGTTTTGTGCCAGGTTTCAGGCGGATCCAAGAATCTCATCTTGCAGCTGCAAAGAGAATCATACGATATATAAATCACACTGCTGGGTATGGTATCTCGTACACTTTTGATACTAATGCTGATCTTTCTGCTTATTCTGATGTTGATTGGGCAGGTTGTGTAGAAGACAGAAAAGGTACATCAGGGGGCTTCTACTATGTAGGTCTCAATCTTGTAGCATGGCATAGCAAAACGCAGAATTCCCAATCCTTGTCTACATATGAAGCAAAATATATTGCTTCCGGATCATGTTGCACTCAACTCCTATGGATGAAATAGATGCTTGCTGATTATGGAATTGATACTGGAATAATGAGGATCTTTTGTGATAACTCCAGTGCGATTCGAATTACTGAGAATCCTGTTGAACACTCAAGAACAAAGCACATTGTCATAAGGTACAATTTTATTTGTGATCTTTATGAAAATGGTATCATCAGTATGGAATTTGTGCCTTCCAAACAACAATTGGATGATATTCTCACCAAACCCTTAGACAGTGCAACGTTTCAACACCTGCGGCAGTCTATTGGTGTTGTTTTGGTTCATTAAAACATTTCATTGACTCTTGCCCCTTTGCTTATCCTTTTATTTTGGGCAATTGAGTCTGAAACCCCAGTAGGAACATTTCATTTCAGTTTCGGTGGGATTGTTGTTTTTGTCTTTTTAGTTTCTCTAGTGTTTCAAAATCCTTCTTTTCTTTCGAAATTAAGGTTGCTCTTGTTGTTCTCTCGGGAATGACATCAAATGGGGGAGAGTTCTTTTGAACTTGTGCTTTATGGTAATATCTTGCTGGGTGTGCGGCTGTGGAATTTTATAGGGGTTATCTTATATCTTAAAACTCCTTGATGAATGCATTTAGCTTCGGCTTTATGATTGCATCTAAACTAAGTTGGTATGTATTCTTCTTTTAGTCTATGAAATGTCTCTTGTGGAAATTTCATTATGATCCCATTCTTGTACCTTTGCTAATTTTATTGACAAAAAGGGGGAGAAATAATGTAGTTCACACTACAAATACATATGGTTTTCGGATCATTGTGTAAGGGGGAGTGGTTTCCATAATCGAGATGGAGTATTGACTAAGGGGGAGTGATACATATCACTGTAATATTATTTTTAAAGTCGTGATACAATTGGAATTTGATATTACATAATAATACTATGACACTGTATAATAATGATCGAGAATCTCGATTTCTCTCATTGTTATAGCTACAGATCTTCAACAACGGTGATGCTAAACTTACAACCTTTGGGATCATTGGAGTACTTGGAAGGACGAAGATTTCAGGGAAAGTTGAATATTAGACTATGGAATAGGAGCCACTAAAGTTTATCTTTTTTTATTCCATATGTATTAATAGTTTTGTCACTAAAATTGACAAAGGGGGAGATTGTTAGAGCATAGATCGGTCGACATCGCATGCGTTGCTATCTCAAGCATGTTTGTCAATGTTAGTGATCAAAACTATAAGTCTTGGTTTCTAGCTTACATAGATAAGTCTCGGACTAGGATAGAAAAGTGTAGTTGAGCTCAAGGACTTCATGGCGATTCATCATACAACGACGAAGATCTATACAAGGAACCGTGGAACTTCATCAACAAAAAGGTATGTTGAGACTTGAACTTATCTATCACTCAAAAGTCTATCTATTCTATCTCCTACTTCTTATGAGACAAAAGTCATATACTACATAGAGTAGATCATACATATTTGACAGTTCGAGCTGAGCATTCATTGCTTATCTTTTATCTCGAAATCGTGTGTTGGTAAAACGTTTCGCTTTGATCAAGTTTATCTTCACCTAGTGAAGAAAGTCATGAAAAGTTTCAATCACTCTGAATTGCTCTGAGGTGAATCGGTCTGTGAATAACAGCTACATAGCGTCCTCTGAGAATGTCTCAATGATTGAAATGAGAGTTTAGATTACATAACCATGTATTCCTTGAACCGAAGTTTTCAAACTTTGTTGATCAAGAGAAATCGGGAGGATTGTGGAATTTGCTTTCCAAGTCCGCGAACCCAGTCCGCAGACTCAGTCCGCGAACTGTCGGAAGTTCTCGACCGAGAATTTCTGCTGGATTTTCCAAAACTCGTTTGGGTGTTAAGGCCGCGAACTCAGTCCGCAACCCAGTCCGCGAACTGGTGGAAGTTCTCTTTCCGAGAATTTCTGCTGAGTTTGGAAAACTCAATCGATTAATTTAAGTCCGCGAACTTGTTTGTGAACTTAAGAGGTTATGATCTAAAGATGTGCTCTGAACATGAAACATTAAATTACTAAGGAATGCTTTATGTAAACCGTGGTTATAATGTTCATGAGCCGATTCAATCAAATCGAATCATCTTTGTTTCAATTGTGTCTTGTGTAATTACATAAGATCTCATAGCAATTGAACAACTCTTTAACTAGTACATTTGAGTCAATTGAACTAGTTATGGTGAAGAAGAACAAGGTTGACATGAAATGCTCATATGGTTAACCTTCTTGGGTTACTATGTTGAACCAACATACACGTACACGTTTGGGCATGGTTTTCACAAACCCAGTAAACGTTTACCCAAGTGTGTGTGACAAGCTAAGTTTTCGATCTAAGGTTGGGAAATATTTGCTTGAATCTAAATCAGGTTTTCATGTAACGGTGAATAAGGATTGCTTTGTACCTAAGGAAAAACCCTGATTTGAAGGCTATATAAAGGAGACATCTAGCATTGTGCAAAACTAATCCCCACACGTCTGTGTGCTACTAGTGCCCCCGCTAGAGTCGATCTCCTTTAACCTTTTATTTTTTTTCTCTAAAATCAGGTTAACAACTTAAAGACTTCATTGGGGTTGTGAAGCCAGACCGATACTACTTTATCGTATGTGATCTGATCTTGCATCTTCTATCGTACGAGTACAATCGATTGATTGGCTTGATATCGTGAGAGTTCTCCGATAGGCAAGATAAAGAAGTCACAAACATCTTCGTCTAACTGTTTGTGATTCCTTGAAAAACCGCCTGTGTAGTCAGGAAGGATTGTAGATAGGTGATTGATTAATCTAGGTTGTTCTTCGGGAATATAAGACCGGATTATCAATTGGTTCCTGGTCACCTTGATTTTATATCTTAAGACAGAAAAAAAAACCTAGGGTTTATCTGTGGGAGAAAGATTTATCCTTTTATAGACTTTTCTTTGTGAGACAGATCTGTTTATTATCAAGTCTGTGATTTTCGGTTGCAACAACTCTTGGTTGTGGGTGAGATCAGTTAAGGGAATCAAGTGTGTAGTATCCTGCTGGGATCAGAGGCGTAGGAGTACAACTGTACCTTGGATCGGTGGGAGACTGATTGGGGTTCAACTATAGTCCAGTCTGAAGTTAGTTTGCAGTAGGTTAGTGTCTGTAGCGGCTTAATACAATGTGTATTCAATCTGGACTAGGTCCCGAGGTTTTTATGCATTTGCAGTTTCCTCGTTAACAAAATTTCTGGTGTCTGTGTTATTTCCTTTCCGCATTATATTTTATATAATTGAAATAATACAGGTTGTGCGTTCGTGATCATCAATTGGAAATCCAACCTTTGGTTGTTGATTGATATTGATTGATCCTTGGACATTGGTCTTTGGTACCGTCCAAGTATTCCTTGTATTTCATAAAGACTCGCTATTGTTTTTAACTTGAGTAAAAAACAAATCAAGAGAGAGATATTAACTCCTTGAGATACTTTTATCTAGATTGAGTCTGACTGTCTAGTTGATTCTCTAGCAAAGTATTTAGGAGTTAGTCCATACAGATTGCTAAGCGAAATATTTGGTGGTGTTGTTAGACCCCCGCTTTTTCAGAATTGATGCTATTAGTACCTGGTATATTTGGAAACGAGATGTGACAAAATCTTCAAGAACGCAAACCAAATCAGAAGCAAGCTGCAAGCCAAGCAGTGAACCATATAATCAGTTTGGAAGAATGCTCGTTTAAAGCAGAAGCGTTTTACGTGATTTATCTTCATGTGCACTGCTTATATTAAGTACAAATATTTTGGTTTTGCCTCCATGCAATGATTATTCTTCAGAAGTAATATATGGTGCACTATCTATTCAAATATATGCAATTTAACATGCGATTCGAAAGATATGATATTTTAAAATGATCCATTTTTTTATACATAAAAGATAGCTAAGATATTATAAATAGAAAAAAAAAACCACCTTGCTCTATTTTAAGTGCAATTATAAATATTTGGAATTTGAATTTCTAAATATCAGATTTTGGAAGGAAAAACAAAAGAGCCGAAACACCAACTAAAACACAATTAAACTTTACTTCTTCCATAAATATAAGCAGCTCACTGTTAGGCTAGCTTATCCCCGATATTTTTACATCTGAAATAATTTATCGTGGAAATTTTTTCAAGTAAAACTGTAAGAATCAAAAGCGCCCACTTTTAATCTTTACCATATGAATAATATAGTCATATTGCCGGACCACCTTAGATTTTCTCATGAAATTATTTCCAATATTCCAAGACAATATCCTACATGCATAATGAATTACTCTAATTCTTTAGAGTATCAACTAATCCGTTCATTAAATCCTGGAGTCGTAATGTTATGTCTCGAAAAACGAAAATAGATTGGGAGATTATGTATCATGCGATCATTTGGACTATTTGGAAGGAGAGGAATGATGCGATATTTGGTGTTCACTGCAAGTCTACGCAAAAAATCATATATATATATTTTTTCGAAGAAAATGTTATATTAAGATAAAAAGGGCTTTACACAAGGTAAAGAGATTCAAAAGCAGCAAAGAACAAATTACATATGCATCAGATTCTCCCATTGACTCCAGATAAGACTTGAATCAACAAATTGAAAGATGTTTGAGTCACAAGACCACAAAAACACCCAGTATTTAATCTGGTCAATGAGTTCATTCACACACTTTTGTCTTGCGCCGAATACTCTACCATTTATGTCATTCCAAATCACCCAACAGATTGCATAATGAACAATTTTCCAGACTTCTTTACCTCTTCCAGTTAGCATGTTAGTATTCCAGACATCAAACAGATGTAGCAATGTCTGCGGCAGTGGCCAAGAGGTTCTAAAGGTCTTGATAAAATAGTCCCAAATAGCAAAAAAGATAGAGCAATGCATAAACATGTGATCTGTTGTTTTTCTTGTCGACTGACATAAGACGCAAATATCACTCTCAACTTCAACTCCCATGTAACTTAGCATATCCCTAGTTGGGAAAGAATTATGAAAAGTAGCCCAGAAAATGAAACTCACCTTATCAGGTATATTGGGCTTCCACAGATGCTGATATAAAACTGCAATGATCAAACTCACCTGCTAAAACCTCGTAACATCTTTGTGTACTGAAGTTCTCTAAAATATTCGGCTCATCCTCTTCCCCAACTAACTCCGGTAAATTAGAGAGATCTCTTCTCAGCAGGTCCCATTCTAATTGTTCATTGGCATTCGGTTCCTTCTTAAAAGTGCATTTCCACCCATTTGTATCCAGCATATCAGCAGTTGTTGCTTCTTTATTTTTGACAGCACCAAACACCATAGTGCAAATGTAATTTTGGCATTCTTCTTTTCCGTAGCATTCCAAAAAGAATATTAATCCTTTCCTTTTTTGAGAATGATTTACCCCTCAAATTGATTTTTGGTGCGACTTTAATCATGACGGGGTACTTTGGTCTCTTGCAACAATGTCCGTAACTGGGTTGCATCCCTGCTGTAAGATGAAGTCATCTTATGTCATGCTTTCTTGACCGGAAATAAAGGTTTCTGTTGTTGTACAACGTAAATGCATCTCAGTTTAAAAGCCAGGTCCAATTTGATGACAAAAATACCCTTCTTGTAACTCAGATTCACCGTCTTTTCGTGAACAGACATCAGCATCAAACCAAATTCAAAAGAATCAAAACTAAAAACATGGAGGATGACATCATCCTGGATTACGAGAAATCGCCTTAATAATTCAATCGTAAGAAGGGTAGTTTGGTCATGTAAACTTTATTTCCGTAGGTCGATGAAGTCATGAAGATATAAAGAATGTGGACCTACATTTACCCCCAAAAAAGTCACCTTGTCGGACTTTCTGTAGCTGACAAAACTACCCGTCCTCTCAAAATCTCTACAAAATCTCCCCATTTCTTTCTTTGTCATTCATAATGACAAAATTGACCTCCGAATTTTCTCAAGATTGGAAATTTATTTTATTTTCCTGTATCTTGATCACACCTGTTTGCTGTTTCTCCAACACTCGGAAGAAAGAAGAACAGGAGGTAAAGCCGAAAAGGGGTGTAGTCGTATTCGTATTTGAGGCACGAAATAATGACGTGAAAATGTAACAAACTCGTGAATGTATCTTGTTTTGGCAATCATGACATGAGTTATTGTGGTCGTGGGTGATTTAATACGTCAGCTTTACATCGTGTACGTAAACAGTATTGTCCATTTTTCTTTTCTTGTTCGTTGTACGCCAACTTTCAAACAAAGAAGTAGAGATACGTATGTATTTTTGTAGCATGAATCTCTTTATATTATGTCGAGGTGAACTCAAATTATGTACTCAACGTTACCACTAAAAATCATTGAATTAATTATATTTTGCCGATAAGAAAATGGAATGCACTTTCATATGCTCGGAGACACACAATTTTTTTTTTTTTAAGAAAACTTAGGCAAAGCCTAAGGAAGTTGATATATAGTAGTGCTAGTGGTGTCATTGTTTAGACAAACATCTGACCCACTACTAAGGTTCTTACAGACAATAGCCATGTTTAAGGCTTGTAAATTTTGGGTTCTATGAAGAAGTTTAAAACCCGTTAAAACAAAAGTTACAGGTTTAATGTTTAATGTTTAATGTGATTTCTTCATTCAAAGGCTGCTTTTCCCCGTGATAGTTCCTGCTAAATCTTCCTTTGATGGCTTTAATGTAAAGAGCATTGAAATGTTCCAGAATTTCATTGGTTTCAGCATGTATCTCGATATTCATGTGTTGCTTTTCCTCAGCCCATCCAAAAGCTAAGTCTGCTCCTCCAGTAGCTCCTCCTGCTCCCCATTGGCATGTGTGTCCTCTGCTATCAACATAGTTGCCTGCAAAATCAGTAACAGTTAGGGCTGAGAAAAATTGATAACTGTTAGGATCCTGTATAGTGTAGATTTTGATTATGTAACCATAATTCTGCTTTTGTTGAGGGACCCCAACATGGATTCCAGTTTCTGCTCTTTGGGGACCAGTATCAGAGATATGCCCATGAGAATTCAGGGCATGGTGAGGCAAATTGTGGATTCTGTTATAGTCACATAAGTGTTGTTGAATGCTAAGAGAGGTTTTCTTAGAATTGGGTGTGATGTTTTGGAAAACTAGATCACATCTGGCCTTCCATATAAACCAGCATGTAGTAGCATAGATACTGATATTTTCACTGTTGCTTGTATGTTGAAACCAAGCATTGAACCAATCGATGAAAGGTGTTTGATGGTCAAACAGACCATGACTTTCACCTAACATATGCTGCCAAACATCAGTAGCAGCTGGGCAACAGTAGCAGATGGGCAATTGAGGAACATATGTGTCATTGTCTCCTCCCCACTTTTGCATATTTTGCATATGGGATCAATATAGTGAAGAATGCTTGCAGTTTTAGCATTAGTTGGGAGGATTTCATGAGCACATTTCCAGAGAAAGATTTTGATGGCAGGTGCAACTTCCAAATTCCATATAGCTCCCCAGTCTCTTGTTGCATGGTCATTTCTGTAAAGATTCTCTATTTTGGCTTTGTACAAAGCTTTAACAGAGAATTTGCATGTGTTGTTGAGGTTCCATTGCATGTTGTCCTCTTCCCTGGAGTGGATAACAAGATCAATGATGGCTTGAGCAATATCAGGACTAAATATTTGTTGAATAAGCTGAATGTTCCATTCCCTTTGATCTGTCATTAAGTGAGCTAGAAGTTGAATATCATTGGAGCAGTTTGCAGGTTTTGTGAGCTTGTCAGTTGAATTAGGTATCCATATATCCTCCCAGACTCTTATTTTGTTGCCATTTCCTATTCTCCAGGAACAGTGTTGCTGAATGTTCTGAATACCTTCAAGAACCCCTTTCCATATCCAAGAATCTCCATCTTTAGCTTTGGTGTTCATATTTAGTACATCTCTTCCTATTAAGTATTTAGTATCCATCAATTGGAACCATAGAGAATCCTTATCCTGTTCCAATCTCCATCCTGTTTTTATTATCATGGAGCTATTGAAAAGTTCCATATTCATGAATCCTAATCCACCAAGATCCTTAGGTTTGCATATAGCTGTCCAAGCTTTAGGGTAGTAACCAGTGGGGTTTTCCAGGTTCTTCCCCCAGAAGAAGTCCCTTTGTAACTTGTTCATATCTTGACAAGTTCGCTTTGGTATTCTGAAACAGTTCATTTGATAAATACTGGCTGTTGAAGTGAAAGATTTTATTAAAACTTCTCTTCCAGCTGGTTTTAAAGGAGAATTCTTCCAATTTGAGAGCCTCATCCTCATTTTGTCCACTCCTGGTCTGAAAGATTGAATCTTTCTTCTATGAGTAAATATAGGAGAGCCCAAGTACTTGTCATTTAAAGGTAGATCTTGAACTCCTAGCAGGTTGCAGATTGTAGGCATTAGGGCTGGATCAGTGTCCTTGCTGAAAAAAGCACCAGATTTATTGAAGTTGATGAGTTGACCAGAAGTATCCCCAAAAATATTGAGGATGTCCTTGAGGTTTTGGGCTTCAGTTGTATTAACTTTGCAGAAGACCATACAATCATCAGCAAAAAGAAGGTGGTTTATTGATGGAGCATTCTTGTAGATTTTTACTCCAAAAATAATGTCCAAGTCTTCAGCATGAGATAAAGTTCTAGAAAGGACTTCCATGCAGAAGAGGAATGGATATGGGGACAGTAGGTCCCCTTGTCTGATCCCTCTTGAGGGGTTGAAGAAGATATCTGGAGAACCATTTATTAGAACTGTTGCAGATGTGGTGGAGATGCATTGCATAATCTTGTTGCACCAATCAGAGTTGAAACTAATTTTTGTCATAATGGTATGAAGAAATTTCCAGTCAACTTTATCAAAGGCTTTTTCCATATCAATCTTGATCCCCATGCTTCCTTTATTACCTTTGATACCTCTTCTGGTCCTCATGGAGTGAATAATTTCATGAGCAATAGCTATGTTGTCAGCAATTTGTCTTCCAGGTATGAAAGCAGACTGGTAGGGAGATATGATTTTGTTTAGATATGGTTTTATTCTTTGAGCTAAGAGTTTGGATATGATTTTGTAGGTGGTGTTGCAGAGACTTATGGGTCTGAAGTGACTAGGACAAGATGGGTTATGAATTTTGGGTATCAGGGATATGAAAGTTGAGTTCATTTCTTTGAGAAGATGCCCAGACCTGAAGAAATGCTGGACCATTTTAACCAAGTCTTCTCCCACAATATCCCAATTGTCTTGAAAGAAATTTGGTTGGAATCCATCTGGGCCTGGAGCTTTATTTTTGCCCATACTGAAGAGAATTGCCTCGACTTCTTGTTTGTCAGGAATTCTGTTGAGATTGTTGTTGTCAGAGTTGGTTATAGAGGTAGGGATGAGGTTGATAATTTCATGATTCATAGCAGGTGATTCAGCAGTGGCCATCTTGGTGAAGTGGTTGGTGAAGCGTTGTTTTATTTCTTGGTAATCCTCAGTACAGTTTCCACCACTATCCTGTATAGAATTTATCCTATTTTTTCTTATTCTGCATTTTGTAGCTCTGTGGAAGTAATTAGTATTCTTGTCCCCCAATTTAATGAACTGATATCTGCTTTTGGTTTTCCATAATTTTTCTTCAATGTCTTGCCAATCTCTGAGAACTTGCATTGCAGCTTTTATAGCTTCACTTCTGTCATGTTTGAAGTAGTTTCCTTGTAACCAATTTAGATGTTGTTTACTTTCTTCAATATTAGATTTGACGTTTCCATACACATCTTTGTTCCAAACTTTTAGTTTCATCTTAATGTCTTTGAGCTTTCTGGCTATGAGGAAAGCACTAGAACCAGACAAATTTCTCAGCCAGCATTCAACAATAATATCCTTACAATCCTTATGATCCAACCAAGGACCAAAGAATTTGAAAGGAATTTTACCAGTGCGCCAAGTAGGATTTGTGTTAATAAGAATAGGGTGATGATCAGAGCCAATAGATAAAAGATTAGTGACAATGGAGTTTGGATACATGAGGAGCCAGGATTCAGTGGCAAGTCCTCTATCCAATCTCTGCTCAGTAAGAGCATGACCACTTCTCTTATTAGACCAAGTGAAAGGACAACCTGTACTTCCTAAATCATTTAAATCCAAATCAATGACGTTGTTACTAAAGAGATTAGCTTCAACACTGTCCAGTGGTTGAGTACTGTATTTTTCATTATCATGCAGAATGAAATTGAAATCTCCAATAACCAACCAAGGAAGGGAGTGTTTGGCAGCTGTGTACTCCAAAGCTTTCCAAGATTTAATTTTACTCTTAGTGTCATAAGGGTTGCCATAATAACCAGTAAAAAGCCAAGAAGGGCCACTAGTAGGCTTGATTATAGCATTGATATGGTTGATGGAATAGTCCAAAATTTCAACATCTAGATTGTTCTTCCATATCAGTAATAGGCCTCCAGCAGTACCACTAGCCCCTCCAGGATTAACATGCCAATAGTTCTGAATATTAAGCTGTTGCATAGTTTTTATAAGTTTTTCATGCTTCAGTTTGGTTTCAGAGATGAAATAGATGTCAGAATTGAATTTGGTCAGCATGTCATTAAGGTAATTCTTGGTATGTTTTTTCCCTATCCCTTGGCAGTTCCAAGCTATTGAGATGAAAAAATGCCAGAAATAGGACACAGAGGGATACTTTGAGGTAGGCCTTCTAACTAGGGGATCATAGTAAATTATCATGCAACAATATAAAGAGTTGTGGTAGTGGTACTTGTAATTATGATTAACTAAAGATATGGTAATGAGATGTACCTCAGAGTTTGATGTGGAGGTGCCAGAATCACCATTAGCCATTTGGGGAATGCTTGAGTCTAGAGGTTCAACATAGTTGTCAGGATAATCCTTGAATCTTTTGGTGTTATCGGCTTCATTAGTTTCCATAGGGACTGCAACATGTGTTGATTGTTTACTCTTAGTCATAATTTTAAGCTTGCCAGTTCCATAAGGAGTATCAGGGTCAGTGGGTGTGGTTGTTTCAGCAAATACATGAATTGTCTTCCTAGTCTTCCAAGCCATCTTTTTGAGGTGAGCAGTTTTAGCATCCATCCTTTCTTTGATTTGAGACAATGTTGGTAAAGTTTGAGATGGAACAGCTGGGAAAATACTAGTTGGATCTAGAGCTTGAGGGATATTTGTGTTTGGTGGATGAGAGTGCTTGGATCAAGATGCTTCCTTGAGCTTTATCTTTGCTTGATGGTTCTTTTAGTTGGTAGAGATTTTCTTTGAAAGTTCATGTTTCATGTTTCTTATTTCGCAAGCAATGAAATCAGGGTGGGGTGAGTCAGGATCAGCTCTAGAGGAAGCTCCAAAAGTGATATGTTTGGAGGATGATGGAGCAAAATTTGCAATAGCCTTCTCTAGTTCTTTCTGCTTAGCATTTCTCGTTTTGATTTCAAAGGTTCCTGCAGCATCAGCATTAGTGTAGCCTCTATGGATGACATTTCTCCCTTCTTGAACAGTTTTTTGCTAGGCAGTTTGGGGTGGTGGTAAGGGTTGTGGTGTTGGTATGCTTTTGTAGTTAGTGTAGAGAGATTTTGAGGGTGTAGGTGGAATGAGACAAGGGGGAGAAGGGTGATCTAGAATTCTACAGACTTTGCAGAATCTGATACCATTGAGAGCATAAGCAAATTCAAGCCAATGAGAGATAGTTGGTGTTTCAAAGGCTTCAATTCCAAACTTTAAAGGCCTAGTAATATCAATGGTGAGATTAACTTCTAAGTTTTTCTCAAATCTGTCTCTCCCATAAGGTTTCTTAGCAGTTTGGTATACTCCAGCAGGTTGCAGGATGTTTTGGATATCTGGTAAAATATGGGTTGGAATTCTTTTGATGAGGAGCCATATCATAACCTTTGTAAATTGTTCTTCATGAATTAAGTCCGGACCTCCCTATGGAACTCCAACCAACACCATAAGCTTATCAAACACTCCTCTAGTTCCTCCATTCATAAGAGTTGAGTAGTCTTCTTCATGAGTGAGCCTGATAATATAGTAGTTCATTCTCCTGTTCCAAATATCCAGTTCAACTCTGCCATTGAATTCCCAGTTGTTGTTGACGAAGTTGCTGACTCTGGATGTTTCAAAGCAGATATTGCTCCAAAGATTTCCAATGAAGCACCATTTCCAGTCTAGATATTGTTTAGTTCTGACATTATCAGGGTTTAAGAAAACCTTAGGATATAGTTCTTCTTCAGGGATATTGAGGGTTTTGTTCATCTGAGCAACAAGATTTTCTATGGATGGAGTGGAGGAGTTTGAAGAGGATGCCATTTGTGGAGAGAAGATGAGAGAATAAAAAAGGATACTACATAAAATATATTGACCACTGTGCAGTATGGTGAGGCATAGCTAGCAATAATGATGGAGAGAATCAAACCAGGCTTTAATTTGAAAAAGATTCTTCAACTTGTCAGCAAGACATAAGCTTTGTAAGTATATGGTTATTTTGTGGGTTGTTCTCATGCTAGTTCTATATGGTTTAGATGGATACTGGTCAATAGGTGGGGTAAAGCCAATGCAGTGATTAGATTTTTCCTGGTTGGCGTGTTGTTTCTCCTCTAAGCACTGGTGACCGTAACTTGACTTGTGGTAATTGTTTTTGGTGTTGATGGCTAATGGGATCTGGCTCGATTTCCTGCACAGACAAAGGGTTATATTGCTAACTAAAGTGTTGAGCATTTTACCTTGTCTTTCCGGTTGGGGGTAGAAGATAGTAATTTGAGTTTCATAGACTTCAGAGTGTCTGGTAGCATTATCAGTGCTCCTAGAGGAGTTACTATAATCCAAGAAGTTGATGGTGATGTGACTAACTTTAATTTCAAAGTTTTCACGGGATGGCAGTGGTTCTTGTCGTAATATTGTAAAAAGATCATGACGTGGTCCTTGTATTTGCAGTTGGGGCAGATGGAGATAGGGTTATTGACTCTGAACAGCAGGACCAAGAGCAGATTTTGCCAAAATATGTTCATGTCAAGGAAAAACAGATAAGCCAAGACTATAAAAAATTTCTGAGAAATTTTGTTTAGCTTACGGTTGATGTGCTTAGTCTTGTTGAACATAATTTCATCCCCTTTGAACTTTGTTTGCAGCCGAGCCTGGGAACAGTGAGTTATTTGTTGAAGCAGAAACGAGCACTCCAAACGCGTGAAACGCTTGATGGGTCGTTGCCAACTGAAGGTAGGCTTATAAGTTTTTCATGCTTCTGTTTGGTTTCAGAGATGAAACAGATGTGAGGATTGAATTTTGTCAGCATGTCATTAAGGTAATTCTTGGCATGTTTTTTCCCTAGCCCTTGGCAGTTCCAAGCTATTGAGATGAAAAACTGCCAGAAATAGGACACAGAGGGATATTTTGAGGTAGGCCTTCTAACTAGGGGATCATAGTAAATTAGCATGCAACAATGTAAAGAGTTGTAGTAGTGGTGCTTGTAATTATGATTAGCTGGAAATATGGTAATGAGATGTACCTCAGAGTTTGATGTGGAGGTGCCAGAATCACCATTAGCCATTTGGAGAATGCTTGAGTCCAGAGGTTCAACATAGTTGTCAGGATAATCCTTGAATCTTTTGGTGTTATCAGGTTCATTAGTTTCCATAGGGACTGCAACAAGTGTTGATTGTTTCCTCTTAGGCATAATTTTAAGCTTTCCATTTCCATAAGGAGTATCAGGGTCAGTGGGTGTGGTTGTTTTAGCAAAGACATGAATTGTCTTCCTAGCCTTCCAAGCCTTCTTTTTGAGCTGAGCAGTTTCAGCATCCATCCTTTCTTTGATTTGAGACAATGTTGGTAAAGTTTGAGATGAAACAGCTGGGAAAATACTAGTTGGATCTAGAGCTTGAGGGATATTTGTGTTTGGTGGATGAGAGTGCTTGGCTCTATCTGTTTCCTTGAGATTTATCTTTGCTTGATGGTTCTTTTAGTTGGTAGAGATTTTATTTCAAAGTTCATGTTTTATGTTTCTTATTTGGCAAGCAATGACATCAGGGTGGGGTAAGTCAGGATCAGCTCTAGAGGAAGCTCCAAAAGTAATATGTTTGGAGGATGATGGAGAAAACTTTCCAATATCCTTCTCTAGTTCTTTATGCTTAGCATTTCTCATTTTGATTCCAAAGGTTGTTGCAGCATCAACATCAGTGTAGCCTCTATAGATGACATTTCTCCCTTCTTGAACAGTTTTTTGATAGGCAGTTTGGGGTGGTGTTAAGGGTTATGGTGTTGGTAGGATTTTGTAGTTAGTGTAGTGAGATTTTGAGGGTGTAGGTATAATGGGACAAGGGGGAGAAGGGTGATCTAGAATTCTACAGACTTTGCAGAATCTGATATCATTGAGAGCATAAGCAAATTCAAGCCAATGAGAGATAGTTGGTGTTTCAAAGGCTTCAATTCCAAACTTTAAAGGCATAGTAATATCAATGGTGAGCTTATATTCTAAGTTCTTCTCAAATATGTCTCTCCCATAAGGTTTTTTAGCAGTTTGGTATACTCCAACAGGTTGCAGGATGTTTTGGATATCTGGTAAAATATGGGTTGGAATTCTTTTGATGAGGAGCCATATCATAACCTTTGTGAATTGTTCTTCATGAATTAAGTATGGACATCCCTCTGGAACTCCAACCAACACCATAAGCTTATCAAACACTCCTCTAGTTCCTCCATTCCTAAGAGTTGAGTAGTCTTCTTCATGAGTGAGTCTGAGAATATAGTAGTTCCTTCTCCTGTTCCAAATATCCAGTTCAACTCTGCCATTGAATTCCCAGTTGTTGTTGATGAAGTTGCTGACTCTGGATGTTTCAAAGCAGATATTACTTCAAAGCTTTCCAATGAAGCACCATTTCCAGTCTAGATATTGTTTAGTTCTGACATTCTCAGGGTTTAAGAAAACCTTGGGATATAGATCTTCTTCAGGCATATTGAGGGTTTTGTTCATCTGAGCAACAAGGTTTTCTATGGATGGAGTGGAGGAGTTTGAAGAGGATGAAGATGAGAGAATAAAAGAGGATACTTCAGAAAATATATTAACCACTGTGCAGTATGGTGAGGCATAGCTAGAAATAATTATGGAGAGAATCAAACCAGGCTTTAATTTGAAAAAGATTCTTCAACTTGTCAGCAAGACATAAGCTTTGTAAGTATATGGTTATTTTGTGGGTTGTCCTCATACTAGTTCTATATGGTTTAGATGGATACTGGTCAATAGGTGGGGTAAAGCCAATGCAGTAATTAGATTTTTCCTGGTTGGCGTGTTGTTTCTCCTCCAAGCACTGGTGACCGTAACTTGACTTGTGGTAACTGTTTTTGGTGTTCATGGCTAATGGGATCTGGCTCGATTTACTGCACAAACAAAGGGTTATATTGCTAACTAAAGTGTTGAGCATTTTACCTTGTCTTTCCGGTTGGGGGTAGAAGATAGTAATTTGAGTTTCATAGACTTCAGAGTGTCTGGTAGCATTATCAGTGCTCCTAGAGGGGTTACTATAATCCAAGAAGTTGATGGTGATGTGACTAACTTTAATTTGAAAGTTTTCACGGGATGACAGTGGTTCTTGTCGTAATATTGTAAAAAGATCATGAAGTGGTCCTTGTATTTGCAGTTGGGGCAGATGGAGATAGGGTTGTTGACTCTGACCAGCAGGACCAATGGCAGATTTTGCCAAAATCTGTTCATGTCAAGGCAAAACAGAGAAGCCAAGACTATAAATTTCAGAGAAATTTTGTTTAGTTGTTGCTTACGGCTGATGTGCTTAGTCTTGTTGAAAATAGTTCCAGTCCAATTGAACTTTATTTGTAGCCGAGCTTGGGGATAGTGAGTTATTTTTTGAAGAAGAAACGAGCACTCCAAACGTGTGAAACGCTTGATGGGCCGTTGCCAACTGAAGGTTGTCTTAGAAGGAGTGCCCCCCGCACTCGAGTTAGTTTCCTTCTGAATGAAGTGAACAACAGTCAGCCTCTGAGTCAGGTGGTTTTTATAGATCTGAATAATGTTGCATGGCCAGCAGATGTAGAGAGGAGAGTAGCTGAGATCATACCAAATGATGCCTCATGTTGGAGCCATAAACACACAGTAGAAAATGGTTAGACGTGTGAGATTGTATAATCTGCCGGTTAGACTATGATAGCCTAGCCGAGAGAAAAAATGTTTTACAATGCTAAAGAATAGAGGAGACGATTGAGTGTTCTGAGAATAGCATTGGGAGTAGCTGCAATTTATTGGTGGAACCATCGAAGCTGATTAAGATTCCCCATATAAAATGGCAGTTTCTCTTTGCAGAAGAGGAACCACTTCTTCAATTTTACCAAAACATCCTTCAGAGACAAGACTGAGAAGAACCAAATCATGTCTGATGCAAACAAACCCATTGATCGAAAAGGAAAAAGAAAATTGTCTGAGGTGAAGTCGGAGCCATGCATTCACTGGTATCCTTATGATCATTTGGTGAATTGTTTCCCTCATGGGATTGCCTTTCCTCAAGGAACCGAGTCTCCCAATTTTAGAGCAGGATTTGACTGGTATTTGCAAGATATGAAACATAACATAGATGTGAAGATAGAGGCTGAGAGATTGTTGCACCGTTGTCCTCCAGGAGATGTGCATGAGTTGCTACTTGGTTCGCCTGTGGAAAGTATAATCAAATTCCTCCGGTGAGTCAGAGTACCAGTAATCCGTTTATTAGGCCTGATTTGAGCGTTGAACAAGGTGGTTGTAGGATGCCTGGTGCTACCCATTATGGAGGAGGAAGTAGTGTTGCAGAAAATACTGATCCCGAAAGGAAGCAACAACGACATGGATATGATGATGATGAGTGGGTCCTGTATGCATACCATCCACGCTTTGGTCCATTTGAGGTGCATGAGGGAGTTGCGATTGTTGCTGATCGATTTCTCGTGTATGGATTGAGCAGGGTTGGATTTCAATCCATTACTTTGCTAACTGATGCTCAAGCCATAGTTCGCCAATTGGCTGCTAAACCATGGGGTGACAATGATCCTATGCATTTCCCTGTTCTTGATGCGCTCGGTCCTGCAACTGGTCAGATTGGTCGTGCTATTGTTTCCGGTACTAGTCAAGCTGCCACTAATCCACAAGCTGAGGAGATGCCTTCTCAGGGTTCTGCTGGTGTAGATGCTGAGTCTGCTGAGGAGGGGGACGTGGTCGGACGAGCTGACAATCTCAGGCCATCTCGGCGGATGACTCGTAGCCTGACTCGAAGTGTTAGCAGGGGGACTCGAAGTCAGACTCGGCAGCGGTAGATGGAGTTGGTGAGTGACTTGAATTTCTGATATCCTTTGTTTTAGAGCTCTGTTAAGGGTGTCATGGTTGTGAATGAGAGTGATCATTTCCATAATCATAAAGAACAACTTTGTTTTTTTTTTTTTTGGATGTTGAAGGTACTATTTGTTTTCTGATGTTGCTTTGGATTATGAAATTTGTGTGCAAGTTTGGATTCTGATATCCTTTCATAGAAAGTAACAGATTTACTTTATATTGATAAGAGAGTGTGTGGGTAATGGGGGTGACAATCTCATTGTTTGTATGTGGTTCATTGATAGTTAGAAATTGTATAGAATTTGTAGTTAAAACAGACCTTGAGAGATGATATTGCCATTGCATATAATTCGTTGAAACAGATTGAGTATAGCTATAGTACCTTGAAGTGAAAGTATTATCATAGTTTAGGGTTTCAGGTATGGCTGTTTGAGCTTGAGTGTAGATATGAGCATACTGAGAATGAGGGTGAAGGCTAGAACTTGGATTTGATCTGCCTACCCCGGAGCTTGCAATAGGATGTTCTTGAGAATCCAATTTGTAGTATAGCTTCCCCATAAAGGCAGATTGAGATTGAAGTAAACTAGTATGAGGAAAAGCCTCAGAGAGAGCACACATACCAGGATTGTGAGAGTTTATAGTTTGTCTTGAAACAACAAATTTTTGAAAAGCATCAGTGATGATGGGGTTATGGATGAAATTTCCAGTAGATAGGAATGGTAAATTAGAATAGGTTATAGTGATTTGATTATTACTGCCGGAATAAGTGATTTGTGTGAGTTGTGTGAGTTTTGTGATTTGCGTGATCTGTGTGATATGTGTGATGCAATTACCTCTGCAAATGTGATTTCTTTGAGTAGTATTCATGATTGGGTCTTGAGAGAAGTATAAGAAAGCATCAGAAGATCCGAGATTGAAGAAACCGGCGAGAACCAGAGAAACGGCGGCGAGAAGTAGCCGTTAGAAGAGACGTTGGTGAGAAAAGACAGAGAAAAAACTGCCAAAGATAGCCGTTAGAAGAAAAAAGGGAGAAGAATCGGGTGATAGGGAGAGAGGAGAGAGGGGAGAACATTTTTCCATAGACAACCGTGTGGTTCGCTATTACCTACTTGTGAAAAACCAGACACACAAAATCTGAACTCGTAAAAGAGCTGCTCATATTATCAAAGCAAGGGATATGGGTAGTGTCACTCCTTCATTTAAAAGGTAACCTGTTATAGGGGCGGCAGGTTTTATTAGAGGGGCGGAACCATGATAGTAATGTCCCTCTAGCTGGTCAGGGGGTGTCCAAATGGTATTGTAAATTGTCTAGATTACCCTCTCCATTTTTAATCTAAATCAAAGCTAAATTGAAAATATTCTTTCTTCTTCTCTTCTCCTCCTCCCATCAACCGTAACCTCCATTAACACCGAAAATTTCATCGTCTTCGATTAATCGGCGATTCAAAAATTAATCAAGTGTAATGACTTATATGAGGTATGTTTTGAAAAACCTAGTTAGGGTTTAGTTTATTTTTTTCGATTTAAGTTTAATTTCTATCAAAAATTAGGGTTTTAGATGAAAATTGAAATTGAAATTTCTGGGTTTATGTGAGTTACGGTTGATTTTAACTCAATTACGAACTGTAGCTGGAGATTTTGATGTTGTTACGGTTGGTAATAGTTCAATTACCAACCGCATGTTCTTATATCTGAGAATTTTCTCCAGTTACGTTTTCTTTTTCAACCGTAAGTGAACTTACGGTTGATGTCGACACCAGAATTACGAACCGTAAATAACTCTGGAACCCAGGGTTCAGAAAGGTCACCAATTACGATTCATAACTAAAATTCGAGATGAACTGTAAATATTGTTACAGTTGGTAAACATTTTAGTTTATCAACCGTAACTAAGTTACGGTTCATCTCGAGCATTTGGTTACCAATCATAACTGGTTTTACGGTTGGTAGTTCATCTTTTACGAACCGTAACTATGATTTATGGTTGGTTACGAGCAAAATGTAAAGAAATTGAATTTTTTACGTACTTTAGATAACGTTGAGCAACAAAAAGCTAGTTGGGACTAATGTAGAAGTATACCTGGTCATTTTCAGGCACCGTTTCTTCACTTTGTTGGTTAATTTCTTCAATTGATTGAGATTGACCTTCACTTTGGCTTAAAACATCTTTACCATCTCTAAACTTTTTTTTCTTTTTTTTTAACTATAAAATATGATTTTGTTTTGATTTAGAGTTAATTGAAGTGAAACTTACTCATTAACACTAAACTAGATTATCAACACTAAACTAGATTATCAACACTAAACTATGTAAGGGTTAATTAGTCATTTTTCAGTGTTTTTTTTGGATAAGGGGCACTTGAAATTACCATGTAATGACCCTTTTTGTCCTTTTAGGTTCCGCCCCTCTAATAATTCCTTCTGCCCCATAACATGTTACTTTAAAAGAGTAAACTACCAATTTGCTCTAATTAGAGGCTACTATGAGCCACTTCCACCCCACTTCCACCCCAAATTGGGTCATACATTCGTTCAACTAAACGGGTAGTTGAAAGTGTAACACTAGATAGAGGACTGTCTCTTGTTTGAGAAAATAAAGCTACACGTGGGACAGTGCCCCATATGGATTGCTTTTTACTATCTCACGGGGAGTGTCCCATGTATGTTTAAATTCAGTTTTTTAAATACTAAGTTTCCCTTCAATTATTATTTTATTATAAAATTTTGAATTTTTTATAAACAGGGAATAGCTAATTAGCCGTCTGGTGTTCTATTTCATTTTACCATAGTCACCCTTTTTCATCGAACTAGTCCTCCTTCGTATGAAAGAATTAGTCTCCATTGGGAGACTACCCATAACCCATGCTCTTAGTAATCGAAAAATTAAATGATTATAATCTTACCGAGTAAATTGATATTTCTCGTGAGTGACTACCATGATAAGAAGCTAAAATAAAAAAGTGAAAACATTTTTTTTCATTATTGGATAACAATTATTACATGAAACTAGTTGGAAGCCTAACAAGCTAAGCTCCAACAACATACTACATTAATTGGTAGGTTGCTGTGCTAGCCTACCAGCTAGCCTCATGGGTAATCTAGCCAAAGGAGCCGAAGCGGATGGGGTTGAAATTGTGTCACAAGAGGGGCAAACTAACTCTACCTTCCATGTTAATTTCTGCAATATTACGTCATTGGGGACTCGAACCTGGAACCTCCTGAAACTCATGAAATTTCGGAAACGGGGATGACCAGCTGAGCTAGGTGCCCGTTCTTTTCGGGATTTAGATATCTGCCATTTGTTTATAGTTGCAAGTATAGTCTATATTTGGCAACTAATAAAATCATACGCTTCTTATATATGGAGAGATGCACTCCACCTGCAAGTCCAGGACTCCAGGTAGCTAGGCAAAATAATTTTTACAAGTGGGATTTGAACCCAAAACCGTCATGTGTCCCACGAAGACGGACCCTTACAATCGTGGTCCGTTATATGTTTTTAGCCAACTGTTGTTTTCATTGCCTTGTCTTGGCTGACAGTTCATCTGTCACCAAGATAAAGCAGAGGCAAATCAGGGTGGCAAGACAGTGGATTATAGCAAGGCTCCTTAAACATTCAAATGGAGAAAAAGGAAAAGAAATGAAGTGGGGAGTAACGTGGGACGGTTGAAGTTTAGTTAAACTGGAGCCTCAAACATTGACAAAACCCTTAACCAGAAGAAACTCTGGGATTCCTTAGGCACAAGGTAAACCCTTTTGACAATTTTTATTTTATAAAATATCAAGGACTTTTTTTTTTCTAAAATTAAAGTAAATCATTTCCCCTGAAATAAAAGAATTATACTTTTAAACAATAAAAGAAGAAGAAGAAAAGAAAAGAAGTTGAGATTCCCATAAACAAATGGTCACACACACGGTCTCACCCACTTGTAGTATGGAAAGAAAAGTTGGCTTTCGTAACCCCATTTGCGGCTCTCTTTATTTCTTTCCTTTTCTTTAGAAGATGAAGAAGAAGAAAGCAATAAAGACACAAGAAAGAAAAGAGAGGGGTCAAACTAGGGGGTTTGCGTGTGATTGTTAAAGAGAGGGTTTTAAGGAGCATATTAAAGAGAAGCGTCAAACCTTGCAATTATTGTGTGTTTGAGTAATGCAACAACAACAACAAAAATAATTGTCATTTTGTTTCTCAATATTCTTTTTTTTTTAATTATCCTATATCAAAAAGTTTCTGTACTGTACGTATGTATTGTTATAACGGTATTTGAACTGTAGATGTCTTTTCAGTAGAATAGTGATGAATGAATAAAAAAAAATCCAGATGAACTTCCTTTTCGGTGCTGAAAAAAAATGCTAAGATGTGCAACTTGGATGCATTGCCATGCAGTTCCCGTCCCTTGTCTCTTTTTAGGATTGATTCTTGGCAAAAAAGGATTCTTAGAGCATCCACAGTGGGCGAGTATAACCAAAAATTTGGGATGAGATCGTAACACAGTGGGACGGAGTAAAGATCAAATCCCAACCAAAGATCAAATTCCAGACCAAATATGGTCGCGACCAAATCCCAAATTCTAATATAGTCGGGCGTAAATTTAAAGTACGCTTGTTGCTGGGCGTAAATTTAAAGTACGCTTGTTAACGGGCGGAGATTTAAATTACGCCCGATGAAATTTTAATTAAATAAAAAAAAAAGAATGAGGCGGACTTTTAAAGTCCGCCTGATGAAAGTTATAAAGAATGGGGCTGACTTTTAAAGTCCGCCTGATGAAATTTTAATGGGGCGGACTTTTAAAGTCCGCCTGATGAAATTTTATTAAAAAAAAATGGGGCGGACTTTTAAAGTCCGCCTGACGAAATTTTAATCATGTACCATTGCGTCACAACACGGACTAAACCCAAATTTTGGTCTTTTTTTTGATCTTTGATCTTTGGTTTTGATCGCACCACTGCAGTTGCTCTTATATACATGGAGATTTCGTTTGTGATTTTAGTTTTCTTCACACACAAACTCTTTCTTCTTATTTTCTTTTCCCTTCAATGGGATTTCTAAAATTTGTAAGCTTTTTGTGTCATAGTTGGTTTTAACTTTATTAGGGTTGCCCAACTTAGAAGCATTAAATTTTGAAATGACAATGGTACACTACTCCTACTACTTCAAACACAAATATATTTGTGTATAACCATGTCAATGTCACACTTTATATATATATATATCTTTTTTTTGAGTGGAATTCAGTGGTGGAATTTAATTGGGGGCGGATTGAATTTTATTTGTTTATATGGTTGATAGATGGAAAAGAAAGAGAAGAAGTAATCAGTTTTGATGGAAACTCATGTAAGTTATCCCCTTTGAAAGGAAATTCAATCAACAAACTGTTACAAGTATTTATGGAGATGATTTATGGAAGAATTCATAGAGTAGAGGGAACTAAGGGCTTTTGTTGCCTAGGATCAAGAATTGGGTGTTTTACTTTTCTTCGATTTGAAATGGGTTGTCTATGTCTATTTCCCATTTATGGTTATTATGACCAAGTAATCAAAATTTTGAAGCCATGATTAATTAGGCTAAGCATGATTATGTTAATCCTACTTAGTTGGAAGTAGTTACAACTATTTAGGATTAATTACATGATCCTTCTTATGTGCCTTATGTCTAATATAAAATATCACGTTTTGGTGTGCACAGTGAACATGTACTTTTAAACTGTGTTTTTATACACTTAAATTAATTGTGATAACATGACTTTTTTTCTTTTACAGCATGTTTAAAATATCGCCGAACAAACAACTTAAACATCACCAACCGTATTTCTTATGCCACCTCTTTTTTAAGCCTGAATCTAAATTATCGCACCGCCTTTCATTAATTAATTAATTAATTACAAACTATTGGATTAGAAAATATTAATGAGTTTCGTGTAATTATGTTCTACAAAAAAAAAGAAAAAACATCAATCAAAGAAGATGTATTATACCTAGTTAATAAAACCCTTCATCCCTATCAAATCGGAAAACCTTGAGCTAAGATATTAAGTTTAACACAATACAAGCAAGCCATAAACTAGTCATATTATTGAAGTAGAGAAGTTTGAACTACTAGGCTATGAACGTTGATGTCAAAGTTGACCATACCATTGTTTAATATTGAAAATACCACTAGGTAAGAATACCAATCCAACAAATGTTTCTTATTAGACTTTATAATGCATTTTTAATAAGATCATATGAGGTAGTTTACTTGAAAAACAAGATAATTAGAAAAGTTTTGTCAATGAGAAATGCTCTTTTAAGCAAGCAAGACATAAATTTCAAAGAGAATATATGTTCTTAATCAAATGAATTTAAATATAAACTAATTAAATAAAACATGAACATCAAATAAGTAGGAGGAGTATTATACATCTCCGCCTTTTCCTATCGATGGTAAGCCAAATTTCTAGCATACTTGTTAGTTTACTTAAAATGTTAATTATGTATTACCAATTAATAAATATAATATTTTTATTTTTATTGGTTACGGCAAGTAACCAAAAGAAAGAAAAAAAACAGTTGAATGCGTTGATGAGACATACAACATCAGACGTCCAAACTTGATGCCGTTCTAGTGCTTTTTATAATTAATCATCCCTTTCTAGAGTAACAAGAACGTATTACTATAATCAATCGGTACGCGACAATTACCAAATTGTAAGTAGATGGGCCTGCTGCAAATGGCAGGTATGGAGAGGATACGCCCATCTTGACTTGTCGAGAATTCTTGCACATGATGACACCCACCATAGAGTAGTGAACGACTACAGGTGGCAGGCAGGTTTCTAAAAAAGTATTACTTTCACTTTTCCAGAAACGGAGGGAGTACAAAAGTGTACTCATAGAAGGTTGAGTCCCAAGCCGAAGGAGTTTGAGCCGAGATACATTCCTGTTAGGCCCTCTAACAAAACAACCGCCACGGCACAGCATTTTCGCAAGTGCGGCCTAGACGAGTTGAGTTAGTGTCCTAAATTTATTTAGCAGTAGCTAAGGTGATCTACCACAAATAAGAAAGTTTGGGAAGCGTCTTGTATGAATATTTTCCGTTGGAACTGTGGGGTGGGCTTTATTTCGCTTGGGCTCTAATGCCGCAAACGCTCATACAACTACAATCGTATATCGGCACTAAGTGGAACATTCACCGTTGCTACAAGAATTGGTAAATTAGGTCTCTCCTATCAAATCTTTAGTATTTTGAGATGTCACTGGAGTTCTATATCAGTGTAAGACTATTGTTTGTTGGCTGTAGTTTTGCAGTTCGTTATGCCTGACGCACAGACTTAAAATTGCAACAAATTGGAAGTGCAAGACTCAAATTCCCTCACCTATATGTTGGTATATTTGGAACTGTAGAACTGCAATCTAAAATGAAGATGCTACCTACAACTAAGTGTCATCAACCAAGTCAAATGCAGTGTTTTTTCTGGACCAAATCTGGCCAAGTTTTGAAAGGAATAGGTTTAGGCACGGCAATTGCAAGTGTAGACGCAACTTTTGCATTTCCCTGTCCATCACTGGTATGCTTCGCATTATTCTGGCCTATCGTTTTGCAACGTTCCAATATTTGATTAATGTGACGTATTGGTCAGTGTGAAGCAAGGTTTTTACCGATCTATGGATTGCACAAGTTCAATGGTTATTAACAATGAGGTATGGTGACGGTGATTTCATTTACTGTCTATATATACAAGGATATGTGAAAACACGAAATTAGCCCCTTTTCTGCATCTAACATGGATAATTTGATAAGGCCAGTATTGAGTTTTAGGTAAGAGTTTCCTTAAGGTCATTCAATGTTGAACCAATTCAGGTATGAGTTTCAGTAGAAACGAGTGTTCGCGTGGTGATAGTTTTGTTCTTGGCGTCATCAACGTCTGCTTATCCACTTCCTCTTCTTTCATGCTCTTGATGGTATTTGTTTTCTCATTGTCATTACCAGCTCCATTGTTTTGTGCATTAAAAACCGCCTCAGTTATTTCTTGAACTAAATCGACAATCACACCGTCAACGCCCATTATATGTTGCATGTACACTGCCTCTGCTACATTGCTGATATTTGAAAAACACAAAAACTATCATTTAGCAGTAGTCCGAAACTACAACTCGGCAATGCATGATTATGAATGTAAAGAGAATCTTACTTTAACTGGCCGTAGGATAAGAGCGAGAGATTAGCCTCTTTAATCTTGGTTACCATTCCCGGATTTTTAAAAATGCCTTTTACTTCTGATACAATTCCTTGGAAGCCATTTCTCAAGCATAGTTTCATGGCCTCCTCCAAGGAATTCCTTCTCACATCTGAGTACACTTCACATCCTCCATTTGTGAGAAAGTAAACCTGATTTTGAACCCATAATCATATTATTCTTTAGTACATAAACTCGATTTAGAAGAAACAAAATTGTTGCAGTCGGTAGTATGAAGAAAAACAAAATTAACTGCAAAAAAAAAAAAAAAAAAAAAAAAAAAGACAAGTCTTACGGCATATGTATTCTGCAACTTGTTGATTAGTTCAGCTGCATCAGGTTGAAAAGTAGAGAATATAATAGGTCTTTCATTAGCGTATTTAGCAACCACCTGTATCATAACAAAATGTTGCGGGCAGTAAACAAACAAATTCGTTGAGTGTTAGCAAAATGAAGCGCAGTGTCCATATGTACTAGGATAGTACTGGTGCAAGACATAGAGTATATGAATGGACAAAGTTCAATTCACCTGCAAAATTGCTTGAAGAACACATGTGAGTTCCTCTTCTTGATAGAGGACATGATCGTCAAATTTCAACTCAATGTTAAACCCCAAAGAAGTATTCACAGTCTGGAATGCCTCTTGCAATGTGCAAATAGAATCATCTTGCTCAACATTCCAGTTGAAAATTCTCCCATCCTTGATCTTTCTTAGGAGAGGTTTTCCCAACTGAATGAATCAGTTGTCAATAACAAGTGAAACACAGATCAATTTCAGTTCATTTTCCTCGGTTTGAATAAAATCCATACCAAGTAAAACATTTAGCATCAGCAAGTCACCTTCTCAACGCCTCTCTGCGGCCCATAGCAAAGGAGCTCCGCTAAAGTTAGCTCCGTGACTCTTTTCTCATATATCGAACCCTGTATGAGAAAACAACGGGCTATGGTTATGGCATAGGGATTATTTCAGTAGGCTCAGAGAGTGAAAGAGCAAGAGGGAAAATGATGCTTACATTTTCCCGGGTAACAATGAAGTTGTCATGGAATATGACAGGGCAACCATCACTTGTCACCTACAAAATTAAGTCATCTTTTTGTTTATAGTCTCTGCTAAAGAAAAGAAAAAAGCATAAATGAGGAACAAATTAGTATAATCAGAAACTGATTTGAACTATATACATTTCCCGAAGTTTGTAGAATTTGAGAGGCGGAGTTGACAAACAACTGTGTCACCTTTGAGGCCAATTGAGAATCAACTGGTATGATGGTTCTCAAGCTTCCTTTCATAGGGGAGGTTGGGTATCGAACCCCTGTAATAACATAAATCCTACACTAAATTACTTAGGCTTAGCTAGATGTAACCACTCTTCTTTCTAATAAGAAAAAATAATCTTTGAGATTAGGATAATGTGTCCATGTACGTTATTTTTTTATACTCCAAGGTTGATCAAATAATGTTTTCAAGGAAAATGTTTAATGATCTCTTTTGCAGATTAGGATTTAAGACTGGCCAATGCTAAAATGCAATCTAAACTCAACACTTGCTATAAATGGATTCAAGAAAAACCAAAAAGATGACGTGGTCAACAGGTCAAACATGCCGGGGCTTAGTTTTTGTACTTTTTTAGGATATATCGAAATTGACTCCAACAGCTGAGGAAAATGACCATGTCATTTAAGGACACCCCACGGTCCTCGTCTTTCATCTTAACAGACTACTCTTGCCCACGCCCACCCACATAGCACCAAGGTCGGTTACTTCATCTACTATGTTACGCGGCAGTTCGAGACAGAAGTCAGAGTACACGTGCATTCATGGAATCATCTACAGACAACACAACACCAACCACTACCTAACTCTGTCTAAACCCAACACCACCGGGAATTGTGAAAGTTGACAACGAGAAAAACGAAACAGAAAACGCTCGTAAAAAGATACTAAAATAGTTGGATTACCTGAACATCAAATTCAACAAAATCAATGGGGAACTTAGAAGCAGCATTGAAAGACATGATTGAGTTTTCTTTGATTGATTTCATTCTCGAGTCCGGCGACTGCAACATGTTCATACCGCTTCCTCTATGTCCGATCACATGAAACTTGTTTGTCCGTGAATTATTCCCTATATATATCATATACCATGCAAAAAAATCAATGAATATCACTATCTCAGCAAAAAACAAAAAAAAAAATAAAAGAAGAAAAAACTTCTATGATCAAGTAGGCCGTGCCCCGTGCAATATGAGTCCGGCGACTGCAACATGGTCATGGTTATGAGCACTGCTGAAGTTTTTTTGTGGAAACTTAAAAGAGAAAGAAAGTGTATATACCTGTAAATGATGAGAAGAAAGTGGAATATAAAGTTGATGCGGTGGTGCTGTCAGGAATGTGATCAAGTTTGGGGATATCGGAAACGTGAACGGCTTTAATAGCTGCCATTGTGGTTGTTGCAGAGAAGAAAAGTAGAGATGTGGATGAAGATGAAAAGGGAAGTTTAAGGAATTTGGATGAAGAGAAAAACAGAGTCTTATTATAGAGAAGAGTCATTTGTAAAGAAATCGCAAATGGTAAAAAAAAATGAAAAAGAGGAAACGGGTTTAAAACGTAAGAATATTCCAGTTATTTCTCGGGTTTATGCTTATCGGATATTCGTATTTTCTATTATTAAAGTGTTTCTATTTTAACTACTTTTAGCTAGTGAGGGAAAGTCCTATGGACTAGGCAAATTTGCCAATTTGAGGCACCTATGAACTTGCCAGATTGGCAAAATCACTTGGTAAATTAACAAACTTAATTAAATAAAGGGGGTCGAATTGAATTCAAATAAAAATATAATTGCTTTAGGAGAATTATAGGTGAAACAGAGAAAAATAAGAGGAATGATAAGAACAATCTTATTAGGAGACTAAAGTCGAAACATTTTTTTATATACAACCCTGGGAATCTAGTTGGACCGCATATTGATGGGTCGTAGGCCCTGTAACACTCCCCCTTGTGCCGTTCAATACAAAACAAAACTTTATACATAGTGCTTCACATATAGTTCTTCAAATGTCGTTCTCCTTGATGACTTGTGTCGAAGTCCATTGCCTCATTAAAACTTTGATAAGGAAAAATCCAGTGGGCACAATCTTGGCACAACTCTTCACATGTTGTCTCGTACTTTACATGTAGTTCATCACATGCAATACGATCTTAAAAGACCGATGAGTCCAATTTAAAAGCCTCGTTAAAACTTCGTCAGGGAAAACCCAAAGGGACATAACCTGAACTAAAGAAAAAAAAAACAATATTAAGCAAACTTATAACATAGTTGGACTCGAATATGTTGCCTCATTAAAACCTTGACAAGGAAAACTCAGTGGGATAAAACCTTGATGAAGGGAAAAGAGTACAACGTGATAGATGCAAGTAAAGGTTATCCGTTGCAGATGATCACTTTGCTCCGTTGAAATTGACTAGTTGCTTCACAATTCTTAAGGCATAAAATCCTCGTGGAAAAGACAATAGCCTTAGATGGGAAATTACATTCCCGGTGTTTGTTGTTGTCTCATTAAAAACCTTTCCGAGTAACAAAACCCTGTGGGAAAAAGCAACCTCGGTGAAGGAAAATAGTTCAACAAACCATTAGATGCTCCCCCTGGTGTCAGACAATTTTCATTAGTCTAATGCAGTCAAAAGGAGTTTATCACACTTTACTTTGGTGACTTTAACGTTTATAAGACCATGCTGTTGATTCTGGAAGTTAAATTGCGTAACGGACTATCGTGTTTCATTTCTTTGATTCAGATATTTTCAGTAATATCAACGGGGATCTTTCTGTCTTCAACGTTCAACATACTTGATGTTTTTTTTTTGTGTTGTCTCGCTAAAAACCTTGTCGAGTAACAAAACCCTTTGGGAAAACTATTCTCGATCGAAGGGAAAAACAATACAACACAACTTCAATTTCGAAGTAAATATGTCGACATCATATCCTTGGATGCTCCCCCTGATGTCGGCATCTCCCCCTGATTACTTTCAGAGTTGTTCCAGACAGTTTCTTTAGTCATGTACTTTTCGAAACCGAATATCGGCAATGACCTAGAAAATAGTCTACCATATCTCCCCCTGATTACTTTCATTGGACAAGAGATTATTGTTCATTCATAATCAAGAACTTTTGGATTGCACTTTCATTAGCATTCCTTTTTATGTCTTTGCAGGGATAAAACAAACTCATGTCAATGGTTACTTTTAAGTATATGATTACGTTCATTATACCTGAAAAAGCGAGGATACCCAAATATACCTCAAGCTAAAACTTTTCCTACCTATAAGTCCTTTTTCCGAAAGTGATTATCTATGGACTGAGTCGAGACAATACAACTAATCGGTTCACACTCGTGTAATCGTCTATGGATATGAGATCGAGACAATACAACAACGATGTATGTTTACTTGATAAAGAGGTTCAAACTTAACCAAACACAATAGGATTGCTTATCAAGTAAATTGGAATTAACGTTTGTGTAATTTACTTTAATTATAATAAAACAATTATAATGCGGAAATATAAAGTGAATGACACAGCAAGATTTTGTTAACGAGGAAACTGCAACTGCAGAAAAACCCTGGGACCTTGTCCAGATTTGAATACTCTCAGGATTAAGCCGCTACACAAGATTAAACCAACTTCGTATAGTTGAGACCAAGCAACTAAACCTATATTTCACCTAGTTCCGTTTGTATTCCCACGCCTCCAACTTATGAATAAGTCACGTACTTGGAACAATTCCTTTGGTTCGTATTCCAAACAGTAAAGGAACAACAAATCTGTTTGGTATCAACTCTCTTCAACCAAGTGATGTGAGTTCGACAAAGGCTCTTCTGTTTATCTCAATAAACTTTTTCGTCAGGTTCTTAGATTTATGTTATGTTCAACTACCAAAGGTAATTGTTAAGATTTTCCAATCAATACTTTTAATCACAAAGAATTGTATTGATTCCGATCTACACAACTAATCAATCTAATCTACCACAAGGATAAACCGATTATAGTTGGATCCTCTTATACCGAAACAAATACTGTGCACACCAAAGATTATGAACCCCAAATCAGAAATCTTCAATATCTTTTTTGTCTTCAAATCTTCTTAGATCTTCAATAAACACATGCACACAACAACTTGAATCTCTTGTGATCAATCACGCATAGAACGGACTCTGTTAACAACGGATTATCACAAGATCGTATTTAGAACTAAAAACAGTCTAAAGATCCCTGTCAAAACTTCGATTTAGTTTGAGTGAATCTTATATCAGAAGAGAATATTTTCAAGCATAAACAAACTAGGTGCAATCAAAGTTCAACCACTGTTAATTAATCAAATCAATCGAAAACACAAGATAAACGCAATTATCTAGTTTCCCACCAACGGTACTAATAGAGCTTCTCAATCCCAAAGAAGACTTTAAACTGAGCGGCTGTAAGAGATTTCGCCTAATTAGGTTACTCTCCTCTCCAAATAGGCGACTACACCAGTAACAATACAACCGAGGAAGTTTGCTGTCATGAAGGATTTGTTTGCTAGAAATGCAAACTTCAAGTATTTATAGACAAGGAAGTTTGGACAATAAGGAATTTCCAAAACCTAAAATATTCTCAAGATATGCAATATATTCCAAATTCGGTTTCCATAATTCCTGGAAATGCTCTGTCCAAAATATTGACCGAAAATGTCTTTGGAAAATCTTCAACTAGTCAATGCACATTATTAATTCTCGTTTTCCTAAAATAAAATTAAAAACCTTAAATAAAAGACTCTTAACTTATTTATCTTTCGATCTTGGGATTTTCTTCCTTTAGTTATTAAGGAATAACTTTGAACAATAAAAGATAAACATTATTGTACGTGTTCAAAGTATGTTGACATCCTTACTTTGTAAGTCCTCTTTCATACTTACAACCTTGAATCCGATTTGCCACACTTCCAAACAAGTTTAGAATAGGTTCATCTGACTTTTAAGAACTATGTGATTGACCAAGAACACTCAATCACAGATCATGGGTTTAATGGTTCTACCAAAACAAGTTTCGGTTCTACCCCCATGTGAGTATTGTGCTTAGTCACACTAGCTATCCAAAATTCGGTTGACTAGGTACTAGGATCCGTTCCCCACATATATATGATATCTACCTTATATGTGTTGCACATGTCCATAAGATCGGTTCCCCTTTGCCTAAAAACGTGTTGCACATGTCAGAGGATCGGTTCCCCTTTCTGCTAAAAACTTGCTGCACCTCATACAAGGATCGATTCCCCTTTGTGATGTGTTTCACCTCTTACTAGGATCGGTTCCCCTTTACCCAGAGTCGGTCATACATCAATCTCAAACTCGCTCATACCATCTCAGGTGATTACTTACGATCGATTTCACTAATAAAAGTCATACCAATACATAGTCAGGCCTTTGTGAATAGTTTTACCAATAACACAAACAAATCATGAGCATTTATACTAAATCACACATATTGGTTGTTCACAAGATATGCAATGAATAACAATACCAATAACGCCTGGCGTTTTCCTTTTCGATTCATAAGCAAGTTTATGAACTTACTTCCTTAAAACACATGTAGAACATTGTTTCCTAAGATGAAATCCTCACCTCATACCCATACATAATCACAATAACATTTAAACGATTATGTTATCTACAAAGTTTAATGGTTAGCAATAAACCTCGTATTGTATTCCTTAATACTATGTCTCTAGAGTGTTCATGCTTCGTAGTTTTGTTTTCAATATGCAAGACTTGAAAGATACGTTAGGGAATGAAACAATTCAAGTCAAATATCACTAACCTCAAGTGGAAGGATGATGTTGTCGTTGTAGCTTCTTACTTCTTTACTTCTTCAAGTCTTCGCAATACTTTTAATGTCTCATATCCTAATACTTTCAAGCTAACCTATACGAAGTTGAATCTAGTACATAATCAAGAAACTCTTCAAATGAGTTTTGATTCACTAAAATATGATAACCAAACTTGACATACCAATGCTTGGTGGGTTCTAATGAGCAATGCTCTACCAATACCATTCCAATGACGTTGCGTTGGCGCTGAGCTATATCTAGCTAACAAGTTCATTGAGAATGTAACATTTGGTCGAGTACATTATGATAAGTACAATAATGCGTATATTGTACTTATATTAGGGAAATTCATCTCCCGACATATCTTCATTATCTTCCTTTAGACGAATTGGTCATTTACTTACATATGAACCTCGACTAACCATGGGAGTGCTAGCAGGATGCATGTCCTTGTTAAATTGCCTGACAACTTTAGACATATGCAAACTGGTGGAATAATATACCACAATCTCAATTTTCGGTCGAGTTTTTCCAGATTTCTCATCTCAAATTTGGATTTAGAGTAGCTTGTAGGATCTCTTATAAGGTAAAGAGCACACATCATGTCTGTAACATCAACATAGGTAACTAGAATTCCAAATCAGGAACTTGCTTGTGAATACGCAAGGAAAAATACCTTACTTGTCTATCCCCTCCAAATCAATTTCCACTTAGACGGGTATACCACATCCGCCTGGTTGCTTGAATCTATAAGTGAGTGTTCTATCTAACTGTAAACGCACTCCGCGGTTTAGAATCACTTGATTTGGGCAACAAAAGGCTATCAAGTACTTTTGTAAATATCTGTTATCTCTTGATTCTTTTAGAGATACGTAATAACCACATACATATGCTGCATTTCAAGTCTTTTTGAAATTACCAAGCTAACTAAGTAGCGGAACGCTATAATGTTCATTATAAGAGGACAATTCCAGGGCTTTGTGAGAAACCTTGTGCCACAAGGCGAGTCTTGATACTTTGAGACTTCATTCTTCCCACTGTGATCTATGACAAATAATCACGTATGTCCCATAAGCTTTACACTTGGTTGGTTAGCACTACCACACCAAATACTCGTATATCTGCCAAAGAACTAAGTTCTACCTGGATTGAGTAGGCCAAATATGTTATTTATTTGAAATTAATCAAAATAAAGCATGGTTCGATCTCATTGTGCTCTACTACTGGAGAAACTATTTATGGATTATATCATCACTGTGCACGCATGATCCTTCCATTGACTCATGTTCATTCTCATAATCCGTCGGGATTTCATTGTTCTCTAGAATCATTTAAAACTTCGGAGCGTCCTCCAGTATTGATTCATAGACATAGTCAGAGTCAATAAAATGATATGATTTCATTAATGATACAAATTAGGTTATTCCTTAATCATCTACTTCCTTTCTAGGTGAGTATTGATCGAACCTGGTGGTCTATCCATCTTTCTTTGTGGACCATGACCTTAACTACACTTCCACCAAGTGTAGTTGCAACACCATATTCTATGGTGTACCCCATACTGAGGATTTCTAACCTTGCAGGATTATTTGCAGCTGGTATGTGTGACCTTATCACGTTGCCGATATCAGTGCACTTTCTAAAATCGATTTCTTTGTCACTACACATTTACATTTGTGGAGTACAAGAATTAATGTGAGACACAGTGGGAACACACCACGAAAATTCATGTCGTTCTCTTAGAAACTAATTTTTCTTATCTCCCCCTAACGACGGGAAGACTGTCTCATTAAAATGACAACCCACAAATCTAGCGGTAAGAAATCTCCTGCCAAAGGTTTTAAAACGCGGATAGTCGTTGGAAATTCTTGTCCTACATAGTCACTTAATCATTTTGATGACCCATCATAGTACGATGTGTATTCGTAAGGGCACATATATAGTTCAACCAAAAATGCGTAAGGACAGAAAATGTCAGGCTTATATCCAGTTACCAACTGGTACGCAAAGAATGGTTGACCAGTTATGGGTCTAAAACGAATAAGTGAAGATGCGTGTAATATTTCATATTCCCCAAGCAGTTAAAGGTAGGTTTGTACGCATAACCATGCCTTAGGCACCATTTGTAACCTTTTGATGATAACCTTTGCGAGACCATAAGGTATAGGATTCTCTGCATTGATCCTATTAAATACGAAATAACCATCAAGTCCTTTTGATGTACACTAGCTAGCATTTACAAGGGGTGGTGAGCCCTTACATGTATAATATGTGCTAGTAGTTTTCCAAACGCAAAGATTCTTGGGAACTATAACTAGTCCAAAATGTCAACACATTCACCAGCGGCATAAGTCACTTTAATGGTCCGCATTCTGCATGAATATTTTTTAAAATTTCACCTTGTTTTCTTTGTAATATGGATTGTTTACTGTTTTGCATCTTAGGATGGTCTCGATCCTGTTTTACTCAAGACTTTGTGAAATGAGCGATATGCTTTCTTACTTAAAAGCAATAGGGGGGGGGGGGAGTTGTGCATCTAGTACTTTAGAAAGCACTTATTGATAGATATGGCGTCATTTCACATTCTGTCAATCTTTCTTTCATTTTTGTTCACTTAAATAAATTGATGTTCGTATGTATCCTTTCAAAACGATCATCATGTCACAACCAAAGTGGCGTTATGGTTATGCTCAAAACCTGTATGAGTCAATTCCCGACATTTAATCATCGGAGTCAATATGGATTCAATAATTCAAATACGATAGTGATTTACATTTCACTAGATTGACTCACTAGTTTCTCTAATACGTTAGAGACTATAAAATATGCATTCAATTACATTCTCATCATTGTGAGTTTCCACATGATATCTACTTGCATGGGTTTCTGTGGAATTTAACAAGGTGTGATTATCTCTTGGGTAGTGCTTCGTTCGATGATCCAATCCTCGTAGTCACATTGTAAGTAAATAGTTCAACAACTAGTTTAAATTTCTTAAGCTAGTGGAAGAAAAAAATATGAGTTAGACACTTGGGTCTTGAGAGTTTTAATAAGTGGTGTGGCCTTATTACGTAATAAAAGTGGGATCCATCTCAAGTACTTTAAAGTGAATATATATTATGTGTCACCCAATAAATCTCAAATTGGATCTAGTTCAACTCAATAAGATAGTCAATTGGCCCGACAAAGTTCTTGTTTCCATTAAAGTTGATGTGAAAATTGGTTGCTACTATGATACACACATTACATTGTATATACCAACACCTATGACCAGGTGTATTTCCAACTCTTTCATTTATGATGGGAGCTACAATTACATTTTAGCTGATCCCGTACTCGGTTGATACTTGTGTATTGGTGTTATTACTACCGAAGACAAAAGTACATCTTTGTCTCATGATACATATGTCCCTTTTCATATGCTTTATATGAGTCGGTATGTCTAACCTTCATTACTTTGGGGTTCTTTTCAATTTTTAATTTTTTTACATTTAGCTTAATTTGAGAAATTTCTTTATCTCAACAAGCCAAGAAAATCTCACTATACATGTCAACCGATTACTTTAGATTGAATAGATTACTAAAAATAGTTCTCTTGTTGTCATACTTCAACATATGCTGGTTTGTTAGTATCATGGATGAAGTAGAGAAATGAGAATTTTCTGACTCATATCATCTTTTGTGAGTTCTTCCGCAAAAATTGGAATACATGTGATTTTATTTGCAAGTCTTTCGAAACTACTAACTCTTTAATAGTCGAGCACGTGGATTACATTCCACGAAACATTCAAATTTGGGGAAAATATCAAAAATATCCAATAATGGTGTTCAAGCACTTTTAAGCCCAAATGAATACACTGGAATTGAGTTGGTACAACCAATTGAACAAAAAAATAAACATGATTCAACTATAGCCAATATCATATTCAAGAGAACAAAATAACAATAAAACCAAAAAATTTAATGGTCGAGATCAACAATCATAGTTTAAGTTGACCGTTTATATGATATGCACTCTATCTTAAGACAAAACAAAAAAAGAACAAAACTATACATGTTATAAAAACAGCTAAATAGATAAGCCCAAAAAATATTCAATGTAAAAAAAAACAACACATTAGTTGGTTACATACCTCTATTTTTTGGTTCCCGCTATATATAAACAGAACCGGAACCACTTTGGTCGCACAATTCCCCAAAAAAAACACAGGACAGACCACAACTGGAGCGGGGTCTGACCGGACTTGGTTGGGTTGGAATCGACCAGACCTGACTGGGATGGACCGGACTGGGTTGGACCGGACCAGACTGGGTTGGACCGGACCGGACTGGGTTGGGTTGCTGGACCAGACCAGGTATGCTGGAGAGTTTGATTTTTTGATAACGGGAATGAAACTGAATTTCTTTCTCCTATTTTCCCAGACGGACAGACGGAATCCCTTCAACTCTTTCCCAGCAGAGTTACCTCCAACATACAAATAGATAATATAAAATGTAATCAGTCCATTGGTCATGGGATTTGCATAATTGACTATCAAATCAATTTAATTACGCCAAAATCAAAAACAAGAGTCAGTCCATTGATCATGGGATTTGCACAATTAATCATCAAATCAATTTAATTACACAAAAAGTCAATTTAATTACGCCAAAATCAAAAACAGAAAAAAGAAAAAGAATATATAGATCCAACTTAGCTGATTTTATTCTAGCGATTTCAACATTAACTTGACGATAATTGCATTGATGTAAACCAGGAAAAAAAATGTTCTTTAGCAGGGAAGAGCTCGTGCTGATAACGAGTTTTAGGAGAATTATAGGTGAAACAGAGAAAGATAAGAGGAAAGAGAAGAACAATCTTATTAGGAGATTAGAGTAGAAGCATTACATAGTTTCCTTTATATACAACCCTAGGAATCTAGTTGTGTTGCTCGGTCGAACTCGCATGCGTTGCTATCTCATGCATGTTTGTAAATGTTAGTGATCAAAACTATAAGTCTTGATTTCTAGTCTACAATAGCTAAGTCTCGGACTAGGATAGAAAGTGTAGATGAGATCAAGAACTCCATGACAATCATCATACAAGACGAAGAACTACTCAAGGAACTGGTGGATCTTCATCGACTAAAAGGTATGTGGAGACTTGAACTTATCTATCACTCAAAAGTTTATCTACTCTATCTCCTATTTTGAGATAAAACTCGTTTTGCTATATAGACTTTGATTATACAAATTTGCTATTTCGAGCCGAGTTTATCTCGCCTATCTATTTCTTGAAATATGTGTTGGTAATCTTTTGCTTTGGCCAAGTTCATATTTACCTAGTGACGAAAGTCATGTTATGTTTCAATCACTTTGAAAATTGCTTACTATGACGAAAAATAGTTTGTGAATAACAACTATATAATAACGTCCTCTAAGAATGTTTCAACGATTGAAATGAGAGTTTAGATTATATAACCATTGTTGGATATAATAATTGTGTGGCAACACATATATGTATAAGTCTTTTTTTCCTTGAACCGAAATATGCATACTTTGTTAATCAGGAAAACCGGAATAAGTGTTGCTAGCTAAGTCCGCGAACTGGCGGAAATTCTCTTCCTGAGAAATTCTACTAGAGTTTGAGAACTCCTTTGGGGAACTTAAGTCCGCGAACTAAGTCTGGGAACTTAAGTTGGTTATATTTAAAGACGATTTTTTTGTGAACTTACATTTATAAAAACTAAGGAATGCAAAATGCAAACCGTGGATATAAAGTTCATGAATCGATTCGAGTGAATCAAATCGTTTTTTCTTCAATTTTGTCTCGTGTAGTTACATAAGATTTATACAATTGAACAACTCTGTAACTTGTTCATTTGAGTCATTTGAACTAGTTATGGTGAAGAAGAATATGGTTGATATGAAAGTGCTCATAAGGCTAACCATTTGGTTAACTATTGTTGAACCAACAAATGTACATGTTTGGGTAAGGTTACACAAACCTAAAATCGTGCATTTCATTTGTGTGTAAAAAGCTAAGTTTTCGATCCAACGGTTGAAAGATATTAGCTTGAATCTAATCAGGTTTTCATCTAACGGTGAATATTGAATGCTTTGTTACAAAGCTAACATTGATTTCAAACCCTGATTTGAAAGACTATATAAGGGATAACTCTAGCAACTGGGAAACCTAATCCCCATACCTTATGTGTGATACTAGTTGTATTAGCTAGAGTCGATTCTCCTTTAACCTTAGGTTTCTTTTTGAAAACCTGGTTAATGACTTAAAGACTTCATTGGGATTGTGAAGCCAGACCGATACTACTTTCTCGTAGTTGTGTGATCTTGCTGACTCTATCGTGTTGAGTACAATCGTAACGATTGGCTTGAGATTAATATCTCCGATAGGCAAGATATAAAAGTAGTCACAAACATCTTCGTCTCATCGTTTGTGATTCCACAATTTCTTCTTTCCCTACGTCGATTAAGATTATTGTGAGGTGATTGATAATCCTAGGCTTTTCTTCGGGAATATAAGTCCGGGTTATCAATTGGTTCTTGTTCACCTTGATTTATTAAAATACGGAACAAAACTTGTAGGTATTTCAATGGGAGACATATTTATCCATTACTGTAGACTTTTATGTGTGATACAGATTTGTTTATTAAAGTCTTCGACTTTGGGTCATAGCAACTCTTAGTTTTGGGTGAGATCAGCTAGGGGAATCAAGTGCGTAGTATCCTGCTGGGATCAGTAGGCTAGTGTCTGTAGCGGCTTAATACAGTGTGTGTTCAATCTGGACTAGGTCTCGGGATTTTTCTGCATTTGCGGTTTCCTCGTTAACAAAATTCTGGTGTCTGTGTTATTTTTATTCTGCATTATATTTTGTTATATAATTGAAATATCACAGGTTGTGCGTTTGAATCAATCAATTGGAAATCCTACCTTTGGTTGTTGATTGGAAATTGATTGATCTTTGAACATTGGTCTTTGGTACCGTTCAAGTGTTTTCTCTTGTATTCAATTAGACTCGCAGATTTCTATTTGCTTGAGAAAGAATTGAATCAAGAAAGAGAGATATAACTCTTCGATATACTTTATTAAGATTGAGTCTAGTTGATTCACTTGAAAGTATATTATCGTTTTTCCATACAAATTACTAATCAAAATGTTGGGTGAGGTTGTTGTACCCCCGCTTTTTGAATTGGTACCAGAGCAGGCAAATACGTTTAAAGATCTTACAAGTCTGTGTTTGTGGCAATCTGAGTCTGAGGACATAATCTCTTCTCTAGAATTTTCGCATACCAAGATGTCTCCAAAAGCTTTTAATTATACCAAGTGTCTTGGAAATACCTCAAAGGATTACTCCTTAGTTGATTCTTCCGAATCCCGAGGTAGAAAGGTTGTTCCATCAGATGTTGACATCTCTCCCTCTCATGAGGCATGTGACACTATGGAAAAAGCTGAAATGGAGCTCACCAGAATCTCAAAAATTTCCACTGTGGCTATTGATTTTCAGGATCATACTCAGATAGTTGATGAATTTGAAAAGTTTCTTGATCGGTAACGTGAACTCTATAACATCATTGAGTCGTTCTCTAACAATATTGAAAAACTTCTCAAAGAAACTACTCTACAGCGTGAAAAATTAGTGTTCTTGAGGATATTATCAAGGAAGACTCAATTAGATAAAAAATGATGATCGAGACGCATTCATCAGACCTAAACAGACTTCATGTCGAAAAAGAGAAAGTAAGTGCATCTCTTGTTCCAGCTCATGAACAGTGCAGATCCTTGGAAAAGGAAAACTCTGTCTTAAGGAGAAATTCTTATGTACCAACTAATTCTCATGAATTACAGCACATGAAGAAATGTTCTCCAGAAGAAGGTTGTGTCAAGAAGGATTTTCCTGACCTACAACCCTCTCATATGGCTATGAAGGTAAAGCAAGTGCCACTTTTTGTTTCTCCTCCAAGAACCTGTACTTTCTGTGGGAAAAATAATTACTATGTTATTCATTGTTTTGCTAGAAGGAAACAAATCTCGAATCTTCATAATTTGCTTCTTTCTACTATCAATGGAGTTAAGAGTCTGCCGATTCTGCAGTGAATGGCGTGCCCACAGAAAACCAGAAACCTTATAAAAATGATCTCTACTCTAGAAATCATCACAGGGAACAATCTCGTCTCAATGGTATAGATTCGTGTGCCACTAATGAACACCTTCCCTGTGGTTATAAGAATGAGTCTGGTAAATCTAAATCTAGAAAATGGATCCCTCTCTATTCTGATCCCCTTGAATCAATCTCAAGAGGTCCTAGATTTAGTCCTCAGAGAAATCCATCTGACAGATATATTAAACAAGTTGTGTCTTACTCTTCTGGGATGAAAGTCAACCGAAGAAAGGCGAACACAAAGTTCAAACTGTCAGATGATATGTACAATTCCTTTCTCAATGATCATAGTGGGATTATTTCTCACTCTACCACCTGATTCCAGGTATTTTTTTTCCTTGTTTCTAAATTGAGAGGTGCAAGGAGAATTATTGAGAAATGCTCAAGTATGTTATATGTTATTTTTCTGCTGAGTTTTTGTGCTGACGGTCCACAAACGTTCGCGTCCTATTTTTTTGTGAGTTCATAGAGTTTCCATAACAAGATTTTTCTTCTCCCGTTTACAAACACATATATATTCACTCTATATTGTGTTTTTCCATCCCTAACAAAAAAAATTACATGGAGAACTCTGCAAAATCTCAAGAGATTGTGCATCTTGATATGGAGGAAGACACAAAAGGACGCGAGTCAACTCAAGAGCTGGTTCTAAAGAAGATGCTTGAAATAAATAATCACAATTCTTGGATCAATGAGTCTGTCAAGGATTTGATTTGTTCTCAGAACGATGCAAAGGTCTAGCTTGCAAATCTTCAACTGCAAATAAACCATATCTTAGATGGTCAGGACAGAATCCTTGCTAATCAGAATATTCTGATATGGAATCAAAAGAAGCTCATCATGGACTGCGTCAAGGCTAGACAGCTTGCTCGGGTTGTTGATCGCAAAGTTAGTGTTCTGGCTCACGAACATGGTGTGTCTACGGTCAAGAGAGTAAAGGAAATCGTGATACCTTCTTTGATGGATTCATTGAAAGGTATGAGGTTCTAATGAACTTTGATTTCAATTTTCTAGTAAACCTTATATTTCTTGTTTTGTTTAGAATAATAACTAGAGTTTGGAATAGCCATTATTGTGATTACACATAGTTATGTCCAACGTTTTCATCTTCATATTTTTAGATTTATTGGTTTAAATTCTAAAATTGTTTGGAAGATGATTTTTGCAGTCTTAATCTTTATGGTTTTGTATATTGTAATTTGTTATGGGGTATGTGTATTTGCGTCCGTGAACTGTGATTGTCCCATACCTTGTCAAAAGTTAAGTCGTTTATATGTCGATATGCATGTGTTGATAAAACAAGGAATGAACTTTAGACAATACAAAAGTTAAGCCTATTATGTCAATTATTGATGGAAGATAGGTTAAAATCTTTTGTTTACAAGGATTATGTCTATTGTATGTCATTGTGCAAATGGTGATGGAAAATAGAGTGAATCCTTGTTTATTCCACAGTATTTGGTCGACCTCCGGTCTACAATTTTTCTGCATATACTGTGTTGTTCCATAAAGTGTCTTATGTTGAGCACAATCGAATGAGTTATTCATTCTCTTATGATTATCTTAATTGTTGCTCCGTGAGGTACTTTATGTCGAGCATGATCAACTAAATTAATCCTCCTCGTTTGGTTATTTAGTTGTTGCTCCGTAAGTTCTCCTATGTCGAGCATGACCAATTAAATTGATTACTTTAATTTTGTGGTTAATTTGGTTGTGTATTCTGATTAGATTAACTATGGGTTCTCTTGTGATTAATCTAATTGAGTATTTTTGAGTCTCCATTATGTTGAGCATTTCCAATTAAATTAATCATGGGTTCTCTTATGGATAATTTAATTGAGTATTTTGGATTCAAATTCATACTTATATGTGATTTGTTATGTCCAAAGAAACCATTCTTTTCTTTTGAAATTAAGGCCGCTCTTGTTGTTCTCTCGGGAATGACATATTATGGGGGAGAGTTCTTAATTGAACTTGTGCTTAATTGCCAAATCTTTGTGGGAAGTGCGGCTGTGGAATATTATAGGAGTTATCTTGTATCTTTATAAACTCCTTGATGAATACATTTAGCTTCGGCTATATAATTGCATCTAAATAAGCTGATATGTACTTTCTTTTGGTCATGAAATGTCTCTTTAGGAAATTTCATTAGGATCCCGTTTTCGTACCTTTGCCAAATTTATTGACAAAAAGGGGGAGAATTAATATGTAGTTCACACTACAAATACATATGGTTTTCAGATCATTATGTAAAGGGGAGTGGTTTCCATGTGAAACGGAGTATTGACTAAGGGGGAGTGATACATATTACCATAATATTGTTGTCGAAGTTGTGATACAATTGAACTTTGATGTTATATAATGATCATATGACACTGTATAACAATGACTGAGAACTCTTGTTTTCTCATTGTTATAGCTACGGATTTTCAACAACGATGATGCTGAACTTACAACCTTTGGGATCATTGGAGTACTTTGAAGTGAGGAAGATTTCGAGCAATGTTGAAGATTAGGCATGTGGAATAGGAGCTACAAAAGTTAATTCATTTATTTTTATATTCCATATGTATCGATAGTTTTGTCATTAAAATTGACAAAGGGTGAGATTGTTAGAGCGTTGCTCGGTCAAACTCGCATGCGTTGCTATCTCAAGCATGTTTTTCAATGTTAGTGATCAAAACTATAAGTCTTGATCTCTAGTCTACTATAGCTAAATCTCGGACTAGGATAGAAAGTGTAGTTGAGCTCAAGAACTCCATGGCAATCATCATACAATACGAAGAACTACTCAAGGAACTGGTGGAACTTCATCGACTAAAAGGTATGTGGAGACTTGAACTTATCTATCACTCAAAAGTTTATCTACTCTATCTCCTATTTTGAGATAAAACTCGTTTTGCTATATAGACTTTGATTATACACATTTTCTATTTCGAGCCGAGTTTATCTCGCCTATCTATTTCTTGAAATATGTGTTGGTAAGCTTTTGCTTTGGCCAAGTTCATATTTACCTAGTGACGAAAGTCATGTTATGTTTCAATCACTTTGAAAATTGCTTACTATGACGAAAAATAGTTTGTGAATAACAACTATATAATAACGTCCTCTAAGAATGTTTCAACGATTGAAATGAGAGTTTAGATTATATAACCATTGTTGGATATAAGCATTGTGTGGAAACACATATATGTATAAGTCCTTTTTTCCTTGAACCTAAGTATGCGTACTTTGTTGATCAAGAAACCGGAATAAGTGCTGCGAGCTAAGTTGCAAGCTGACGGAAGTTCTCTTCCCGAGAAATTCTGATGGTGTTTGAGAACTCCTTCCAGGAACTTAAGTCCGCGAACTAAGTCTGCGAACTTAAGTTGGTTATATCTGAAGACGATTTTTTGTGAACTTACATTTATAAAAACTAAGGAATGCAAAATGAAAACCGTGGCTATAAAGTTCATGAATCGATTCGAGTGAATCAAATCGTTTTTGCTTAGATTGTGTCTCGTGTAGTTACATAATATTTATACAATTGAACAACTCTGTAACTTGTTCATTTGAGTCATTTGAACTAGTTATGGTGAAGAATAATATGGTTGATATGAAAGTGCTCATATGGATAACCATTTGGTTAACTATTGTTGAACCAACAAATGTACATGTTTGGGTACGGTTACACAAACCTAAAATCGTGCATTTCATTTGTGTGTAACAAGCTAAGTTTTCGATCCAACGGTTGAAAGATATTAGCTTGAATCTAATCAGGTTTTCATCTAACGGTGAATATTGAACGCTTTGTTACCAAGCTAACATTGATTGCAAACCATGATTTGAAAGACTATATAAGGGAGAACTCTAGCAACTGGGAAACCTAATCCCCACACCTTCCGTGTGATACTAGTTGTATTAGGTAGAGTCGATTCTCCTTTAACCTTAGGTTTCTTCTTGAAAACCAGGATAACGACTTAAAGACTTCATTAGGATTGTGAAGCCTGACCGATACTACTTTCTCGTAGTTGTGTGATCTGATCTTGCTGATTCTATCGTGTTGAGTACAATCGTAACGATTGGCTTGAGATTAATATCTCCGATAGGCAAGATATAAAAGTAGTCACAAACATCTTCGTCTCATCGTCTGTGATTCCACAATATCTTCTTTCGCCGCGTCGATTAAGATTATTGTGAGGTGGTTGATAATACTAGGCTGTTCTTCGGGAATATAAGTCAGGGTTATCAATTGGTTCCTGTTCACCTTGATTTATCAAAAGATGGAACAAAACTTGCAGGTATTTCTGTGGGAGACAGATTTATCTATTACTGTAGACTTTTCTGTGTGATACAGATTTGTTTATTAAAGTCTTCGACTTTCGGTCGTAGCAACTCTTAGTTGTGGGTGAGATCAGCTAAGAGAATCAAGTGTGTAGTATCCTGCTGGGATCAGAGACGTAAGGAGCGCAATTGTGCCTTGGATCAGTGTGAGATTGATTTGGGTTCAACTACAGTCCAGACCGAAGATAGTGTGTAGTAGGCTAGTGTCTGTAGCGGCTTAATACAGTGTGTGTTCAATCTGGACTAGGTCTCGGGGGTTTTCTGCATTTGCGGTTTCCTCGTTAACAAAATTATGGTGTCTGTGTTATTTCTATTCCGCATTATATTTTGTTATATAATTAAAATATCACAGGTTGTGTGTTTGAATCAATCAATTGGAAATCCGACCTTTGGTTGTTGATTGGAAATTGATTGAACTTTGAACATTAGTCTTTGGTACCGTTCAAGTGTTTTCTCTTGTATTCAATTAGACTCGCAGATTTCTATTTTCTTGAGAAATAATTGAATCAAGAAAGAGAGATATAACTCTTCGATATACTTTATTAAGATTAAGTCTAGTTGATTCTCTTGAAAGTATATTAGAGTTTGTCCATACAGATTGTTAATCGAAATATTGGGTGAGGTTATTGTACCCACGCTTTTTCAAATTGGACCGCACATCCATGGGCAGTAGGCCGTGTTACAATAATTGATTTTTTTTGTTGTTGATGCTTTGGAAAGTGGTCTTGCACTACACCCTTAACTTTTTGAGAAGCTATTTCGTGTAATTACGGAGTTCGAACACCCACTTTCACAGAGAGAAGGGGAGCATACCAGTTATCAGAAAATATAATTGATTTGAATTTCAATTCTAAATAGTTTATATTAATTAGGAATATCATTATATCAAAGAATATGGTATTACAAATAAGAAAAAATACCTTTATTAGGTTTCGATCCATCTAAGTCTGGATTGCCGTGCGTGCTTAGAAATTAGTGAGTCCTTGATTGGCTGGACAATCTTGTTGAGTTGAGGTAACAGGTTCATCTCTTCAGGATTTTGTGGTGCTTAAGGGCGATAAACTTTTCGGGATGGCATCGTCCAGTGTTGATAGTGTTGCATGCATCTGGTGAATCCATTCCTCTCCCAATATTGCTGTTTAGGGTGACACCGTGTTGATTACGTTGAATTGGAGATCTATTGCCATTACCACTACCGCTACTTTTAGTATCACCTCTCATAATGGTACCGTATCTTTTCTGTTGAATTCTTCGATAGTTCTTTTTGTTGGCATCACTGCCTTGTCCGCCAATCACATCTTTTTAAAGGTACCGTAGAACAATAAATCCGATGTGTTCCCTGCGTGTACTTGTATCATATGGATTTCCCATCCTTTTATGACCAGAGTGATGACTAACGGATCATGGAGGTCTAAACCACTGATGACACGGTAGTTAAAAAATTGCACCGGTTTCTTCCTCCACTCTGCATGCAGGTTCTTTTTTATCCATTTTTTCACGTCTATTTTGCGCTAGGTTGGCAATCATATCTTTGTATTTGAAAGATCCTGACTCCGCACTTAATATGATGTTCATTGCTCTTAATGTTGTTGTGAACACGTAAATCACGATGGCATCCACATGTTCACAAACAATATCCGCATTTGTATATAAAAGCGATACAAGAAATAATCAGATGTGCAATGGTGTAAAACACAATGACTCATCGACTCAGAGTCTTCGGACTCGTCATCGTCTAGTCGGAAAGGATGGATTCAACCATTTTATGTAATTGCGATGAATATATCATAAAACTTAATAACGATAACATAAAGTAAAAGTGTTGAAATGTAAATAAGACAGTAATTTATGTGGTTCAGCACTAAGGCCTACATCCACGGGGTTGGTGTTTCACTATGTATTGAGGAGTTACAAAGATAGTCGAATGACTTTTAGTGTACAACGATGCTTAAAGGGGATTTATGATTCATACTTACTCTTTCTATTTCTCTTTCCTATATTCTTCTCTAGTTGCTAAGAACTGGTCGACCCCTTATCTCTTAGTGGAGAGGGGTATTTATAGGGGTTACCAGTGGGGTCCACTGCTAAAGTCGACTGTCACCTTATCCTCTTGTTCTTTGTGCAGATCGCGCTGATGTCTTCGTCTTCAACCGATGCCTCCAGTAGTTATACTTGGTGACGATGAGTCGCCTATTTCTTCTCCACGGGTTGATTGACATGTACCCTATGTCTAGAGTGTTTAATGCGGGTGGTTAGGTTGTCTGCACGCGCCGGACAGCTGTCTGTGGCTTCTATCACATTTGTGTCAGTTAGAATATCCATAGCCGTTGATCTTAGATCCTTCTCGAGATGGAATAAAGTGAATCCTTGGGTGTTCTTCAGTGCTTCGCGGTGGCTCGTTCCTTAAGTGCTCCATGATTCCTAGCCATCGGATCAGTTCGATAATGAACATATGCTGATGACGGATGCTACTTGGGTGTTGGTACATGGCATCGTGTCTTTGATGTTCCGAGCTGTGTGCTCTCCACGTGTAATTATACGGACACGTGGCGACTAATGAATTATGTGTATACAATTTGCCCCTTTTCTCCAAGGTTTGAATTAATGGTCAAAGTTTGGGGAAAACTGTCTTCACAGTCAACCCCACTCTCTTCATTAACTCTTCCTTATCTTTAGGGCACGATTCCCTTCTCCGCATTAACTTCTTCTTGAAACACGGGGCAGTTATATCGTTTGGGTTATAAATAAGAGAGATCAGGCTATTGAAATAAATTTCATTCCCTCTTCCCTCTCTTGTCAGTCCGAAAATTCCCTCTTCTTGTTTTCTTGCTCTTAACTTCTGCTAGTGTTACTTAGGATAGAATTTCTTAGGATCTTCAGAGGTTGACTGATGTCGTTGTTCATCATCTTCTCATTGATCGTCTTCGCTCTACTCATAAGGCTTTTGATACAGGTACGGAATTATCTTTATTTTTGATCTTGATTGACTGTTAATCTTCTGCTGCTGTGTTCTTGGTTTTGTGATGAAGAACAAATATACGAAAGTATATATACTTTCCCTTGTTCTTTATCACAAAACTTATGGATTCCTATTAGATGGTTTAAGCTTGTCTTCAATACCTTCAAATAAATCAGGGTTCTTTAATTTTGCAAATTCTAGGGTTTTTGGATGATATTTCTGATGAACTCGTAAAAGTTTTAACAAATTCTTATTTTATGATCTTTATCTGCTTCTTTGTTTGAATCTTTATCTCGTTTCAATGCCCCTTCGTAGTTATGGCTGATCGTCAGCGGTCTCCCTATCAAACATCGCCACCGAGCCCTTATAGGTCTCCCCCACCTAGAAGTCCTGATATATCTCCGCCGAAGGGTGGTTCGTCTAGGCCTTCACTATTAGATCCTCGTGCTCAGAGGATTTCATCTACTTCTGGTCCAAGATCTTCATCTGTCAAGAAAGGGGATCAAACGAAGGGTCCTCAGGGTTCTAGGTACGCTGTTAATCGTCATGTTGCTTCACAACTTGTTGTGCCAACAATTAGGCAGATCCCTTCGCCTCATCGTGCTGAGACGCTGAACGCCCAGCCTATTCGTTATGTTGCTCCACCTACGATGCCCCTACAGAAGCCTATACCACCACCTCCCGCCGTTCCTATGAGAGGAAAATCTACTAAGGGTGCTGCATCGAAGGCTGATCTATCAAAGAATCTTCCTACTAAAAGGAAATCCTTAGATATGAGTCCCCCGAAGAGACCTTCGTCGGATCCCACTGATGATTCAGACACTGCCCCAGTTATACGAAACGTCACAGTCGATAAAAAGAAGGTTACTTTCAAGCACGTAAATCTTGCAGCGTTCAAGGAAAAACATGATCTTGAAGCTTTTGACGTTAGGTTTTATGCTCCCGATGATGATCTTATTTATGACCTGATTTCGAATTATCAATACGATGAATTCCACTTGTTAACTACGGTGGGAGCCTTCGAAGCTGACCTCATGTTGCATTTATACAAGTCGGGAGACTCTTTCTACTACGATGTCTTGGCTCATCGTGAGGGTTCCACTCCTCACACCCATTTCCGCTCGGTAGTGCAGCTGACTGGAAACTATCTTCGTGCACTTAAGGAGTGCTATCTTCGGCGTAAAGGAGAAACGATAATGACCTGCTACGTTCCCGATCCTGCTGAGAGAGACTGGTATACTCCTGAGAATTTCAAAAATTCTTTCGGAGATTATGTTAATGGTAGGAATCGTAAGTCATGGAGCGTTGTCCTATGAACCATTGCTGCTCCTCGTGGTGAGATTCGTCTTTTAAGCGAAGTGAGTGATTCGAAGCTGAAGTATGTTCCTGGTACCGAAGGGACTTCTCAGCGGAAGATTTTTCCTACTCGTGAGCGGATAAAGCGTGATCATGACTATGAGTGGCATGCCATTGTTATTGAGATTATTGGTCCTTTAGCTTATTGCTGGGTGCCTGGTCCGCATGGATGGCGTCCCACCGCTGATAGTCAAGCTCGTGAGAGTGCCCCTGCTCGTTATGGTAATTTTTGCCCTTGGCAGTTGAATTTTGAAGGCATGAATTTTGATTATGCCTTCGATGCCGCTGATGTGGATGAAGAAGAAGGTTCTAATGTTACTCTTCCTTCGAAGAGTACTGTTGCTGCCAAGGTATGGCTTCTTGTTACACCATATATTTGCCCCTTTTCTTCTTGGTTTGAATTTTTAATCAAAGTAAGGAGGAAATAACCTTCGTAATAATTTCATGTCATATTTCTAGGTGACCAAGAAGAAGAAAATTGGGCCTCTTCAATCTTCCACCGTTGCCGCTGATGAAACAGAGACTCCTGACGAGGTTGACAGCCCTGTGAACGAAGAGTTCGTTCATCGAGGAAGAGGAAAAACTCACTGATGATGAGGAACGTACTGATACTTCACCTCCTAATCACGAGGATGGCAGGAATATTGGTGATGGTGTTGCTGAAGAGGAGATTGCCCCTGGCGATGGTGGAAATGTGGGAAAAGGAACTGCTCCTGGAGGTAGTGGAGCTGTAGAGACAGAAGATGCCCCCGGTGGTGGCGTCGGGTTTACTTCTTCTACCGAACCAATGAACGAAGACGTTGGTCCTTCGTTATCTATTCTTGTCGCATGTCAAGAGTTCTCCTTTGGCAAGATCTATTCCGCGGGTGAGCCAATTGATATGAACGCTACCATGGGGGTCGCTTCAGAGTTTTCCTTGCTTTCCCCAAAAAATGATTGGGATGTTCTTGGTAAGACCGTTGGTGAGAAAATTACCGAAGCGGAAGAGAGTTCTGATGGCTAGGATGCAGATGCCCTTGCTGATAAGAAACATAGGCTGGGAGAAAACTCGAAGCTAAGAAAAATTCCGACGCTGGGAAGGATGTTGTTGCTACTGAGGCTTCTGCTGGGTTATCTTCCGAGGATTTTCCACAATCCTTAATGCAGGATGGTGACGATGCCATCCTTGACTGGTTAAAGAAAAATAACTTGATGTTCGTGCCAAATCCTGCTCCGATAGTTCCCGGTGAGAAAAATTCTGATGCTTTCACTCGTCGGATGATGCAGCGATCTTCTGAAGGGAGGGTTTTAGAAGTGTGGTACAAGGATTTAATGGCCACTTCTACTAGCCTTCTAATTGATCCCCCGTCCGTTGTTGCTGATACGATGGCCATAGATGATGGGTATCAATATGGTTTTCCTCAGCAGCGGATGCTTGAGTTAAGTCATCGTAATTCCTTATAAATTGCCTGGTGTTCTGTCGTGATTACTTATAATCATCATTTATCTATTTGAAACGCAGATGCTGAGAAGCGAACATTGTAACCATACTTTGTATCAGTTTTTTAAGGAGAAATCCCTCGAGTTAGAAGCCAAGCTTCGTCATGGGGAAGAAGAATTGTCCGCCGCCGAGGACGTTATCTTTGCTAAAGATAAAGAGATACTTGAATTAAAGAACCGGTTGAAAGGAAAAGAATAGCTTGGAGCCGAAGAGGAGAAGCTTCGTGTTGAACTTGGTATGGTTCGTAGTGAGTTGGAGAAAGCCCGTAACGATGCTTCATCTTCTAAAGGTTTGTATTCTTATTCTACTTTCCCATTCATCTCCCTTTCGTCTCCTTAGCGTGCTGTCTGAGTCTCCTCGCACTATCTTCAGCGAGTGATGTCAGAGAGTTAACATGGCTTCGAAGTGAGAGGACTCGTCAAACCTCTCTAATTCGGGAATTAGCAAAGAAGATTAAGGATGAAGCTGAGAAGTGGAATGCCCGAGCTGATGAACATAACGAACTGGTTGCACGTCATCGAGAAAGACGAGAGCAGATGGTCGATATGCAGAATAAATTTAACTATGATCCCCGCCTATTTAACGGTGCTTTGTTGTGGACTCGGGAAAATCTTCGTGAGGCCCATGAGGATATTTCTCGCTTGGAAGATAAGGTGACAGGCTTGGAAGAAGAGTTGCATCAAGCTCGATCTTCCCCCGATCCTGAAGTCCAGAACTATATACAACGACTTGTTCGGGAGAGGGATGATGCCAAAGCTGAGGCTTTTGCCCTTAGTAATGCTTTGACCGCTTCTCGGGCCGATGTTGTTGATCGCTGTCGTAAGCGTCAAAAATAATTACACTTTCTTACTACTCAAAATATATAATGAAGCAAGGGCAAGAAAGGATCGTTCCCACAGAGAGGTCTAGGTTGTCAATATGCTTCGGTTTCTTATGGTAACACTAGGGGGTTTTCTGATTTTTATAAAGTAAACTACAATAAAAGCAAATAGATAAAAGTAAACAAATCAACTCAAGGATATGTGAAAGTATTGGTAAAGGATTTCGTTTTCATTCACTAACACGTTCTTGTCTTAATAACTAGATTGATATTTAATCTCTCATTATCAGAACCCTTAAGATACCTAATCAAAAGAATATCCTGCAATTTCCTCTTATCATCACACATACATGTAAAACGATGCAAGTATGAATTCTACCAAAAGAATAACCTAACGTTTTGCGCTAATCAAGTTCAATTCCCATGGAGCATTAAGATTCATGAAATTAGGCTAATCAATGCAATTGAAATACATTGCGCAAACAATTCGAACAAAGGTCACGTTTCTCATATGATTACAAGGATATATCACTATAAGTTATAACCATATTTATGCTACTTGTGTTCAAGGATATCGCTCGATGATAAACCCTAAACTAGCAATAAATGTGATTACAAGTTCTACCAGTTTGCAACTTGACAAAACAAACAATCAAATCATGCTATAATACGTCAATCATATAACTATATTTCCATATAATCATGAACGATAATTATGAGACAAAACTAATTCATTAAACCCAAAATCATCTTATGTGAAATCCAACTTAATCATTAACCAATCATAAAACTCTAGCTCATGTTCATGGAGTTCATAACAAGAAGAAAAAGAAAAGCTTTCATGTTTCTAAACCCTAGAACAAAAGTAGAAGCAAAAGATGATCATGATAATAGGCTAAATTTTTTCTTTTTATAGCTCTTATCCCAAAAGGATACTATTTCCCATATTAAGTTACTTCTCAAAGTCCATCTTTACGTGGTCCACCAAGCCCATGAGTGAAAATAAGTCTCTGGATTTTTGTGTGAAACTGGTCGCCTGAGTACAGACGTCATCAATGGAATCCGGTCACCGGAAATTGATTTTGGCAAGCTGAACTTGTCTCAGGCTGCTGAAACTGTCACAAGGGAATCATATACTTCCAGCAGTTCAAACATTCACAAGAAGAACCATTTAAACCAATTCCTTGTTCTTGCGAAAACACACCCAAAAGACTTCAAACTCATATATCCCGCAGCCAACTCTCGCATCCGACTCGTACCCCTTGATGATTCAATGAAACTTTGCGATTCATGCTTCAAGCACCAAAATCTGACAACCGGAACTAGTACCACCGGCTCGCCATTCTCGCTGCGTTTCTGCACAGTTTCTGCAGTTCTGGAATTTCCCTGCAAGCATACACTTCAGTTCATACATTCCCTGGCAGTTTCTTGTCTCTGAATCCAATTCAAACAGCAACATCTCCATCCATATCTCCATTACTCTCGGCTCAAAACATAGCCGCAACTCAGTACCACCACTTGAATCGCATCTGCAATACTACTTTCCTTGGCTTGACCATCCTTAGCTCAATTCCAGCCTGCCTTCCACTTCTTTTGTACATTACTCACTGCTTGTCTTCATTGCCAACAGACCTCCATCTAAGCTAGCCAGTGCAGTCGCACCATTCCAGCAGGAGCAGCACCATCATAACCATTATCTCCACCTGCGTTCACCAATTTTAGTTCAAGACAGCAACTGCATCCATCCACGCTCCCTGTAAACTCAACAACAACCAACTCAGGACCAAGCTCTTGAAATGCATCAGCTATCCCTCAAAACATCCTTCAAACTCGTGCCAATACTAACCCATAAGCCATCAGTTCCATATCCACCTGCAGCTGCAATAACTCAGCATCTCCTAACCCTGGGCAGCAAACACCAACACCAATCATAAAAGACATTTATCACTCCACAATCCATACTAACACATCCATTTTGACCATGGAAGCAACACCCTTTCTATTTCTTCCATTGCAACAACACCACCTATTGCTTCAACTCCAACTGATGCTCAACTTCATCTCGTCCATGTTATTTCCAGTAACAAACAACATCACCAACATGAACCCATCTCTGCAATCAGCTTCAACAACTGCTCAACTCAAACCATTCCAATCTGCAGCTTCTTTGAACACAATCATCAACATTTCATGTTTACCTGCAATACATGTTCTTAAGACTGAACTTCAGCTCAAAATAAAACCAAAATCAGTCCCACGATCAAACTACTCCTGCTGTGTTCCTTCAAGCTCCGATTATCTTTCAAAACCCCTTCGTAAAGACCCACAAAATAAATCCCAGCAACATCATCACCTTCCTTACCTGCCTGAACTACTTTGCAACCCTGCCTTGACTCTGGGAACACAAGGTAAGAACAGCTCCACCGTTTACACAACGATGAGAAACAATGGCAGTGATAACTCCTTTCACTATTCATCTCCATCTTGTATCGAACTTCTCATCATACCCTTGACAGACATCCATGGAAAATACCCCCAAAATCCTTTGCAAACAGACTCAACTAGAGCTTAAATTAGTGAAGAAGATTTATTCAGGTCTTTACTCGAACAGTTTATGTGCACTGACTCGGTTAATATAGAGACAACTTGCTGGTGATTTTTAAGCCTCTCTATATTACCTTCCCTGCAGTAAATTCAAGTTTCTACAACAATCCTCATTCATAATTCATTCAAACACACTAACTCTGCAGCAATCTCCTTCATACATTCCCACAAACTGGGAAACAATAGCTTCAGTTCTTAGTTGTATTATTGCTTGAAAACTTTCACCAAAATTTCATCCAACTCGAACCCATTTCAGCCTGCACCTTGAGCTACAATCACCACACACACTTGAGCCACTGATTCATGTCTTTCCCTGCTACTGAATTCAAATCAAACCCTCTCTTTTAATCTTCACCAGCAACTGTTAGAAAAAACGGCTTTGTTATACCAAATTTGCATGGACTATGTTTTGATCTCTAGATCTATTGCCCACTATTTGTTTTTTCATTTGAATAGATAAAACAATAGTCCCACATAGACTAAAATCTAAAGCGTTTTAGACTTAAATACCATAGAATTGGCTAAAAGGGCATGACCCTTGGGTCATTAGACTTTTGTGTGAGGGGGGAAGGCCTAGACTAGGGCAAGGTTGCATTTCCCGTACGCGGGTGCGGGTTCATTAGATCCAGTATTTCTGTCTTACGCATGGTTTTGTTGCATGCATTTTTCCTCTCGTTTGTAACGTCTTAAACTCTATCTCTTCTTCTGCTTTCAGAAAATAAGTTTTTATTTCTAGTTTCTCTGTTTTTTAGCTTTTGCTAACACTGCCAAGTTCTAAGGGTACTCTCTTTGTATGCTACATTGAGGGGTACTATCAGTAGTTGTATCCTGGAGGTGACTCGCCAACTGCTATAGCATCTCAGCGGAGTAGCAGGCGATATTGCCTTTAGGACAGCGTATCGTATACGTGCCTCTACATTTTCTGTGCATCTCCAGCAACATCGGTTTGAGCTAAGTATCTTCTTATCAGTTACATTATTAGTTCTTTCTCCAACAATCTAAAGGAAATATCCTCTTTACTATATTTTTTTTGTAACAACATGGGAAAGAGTACTGTAGACAAACCCCCAAAGTTTAGTGGCAAAGACTTTAAACGATGGCAGTCCAAAATGTTATTCTTCTTAAAAGACCAAAGGCTAGATGAAGTTGCCTTAGAAAGACCCTCAAGAAGGCTTCATGACCGTGGCTATGAAGATAGACTGGATAGGTGGACTAGGAAGAATTACATGTGCAAAAACCATATTCTTAACTGTCTGGATGACTCCTTGTACGACTTTTATAATGCAAAAGAGAATTTACTGCTTTTGATTTATGGGAAGCCCTAGAAGAAAAATATCTTGCAAGCTGCTGGAAGCAAGAAGTTCTTGGTGGCTAGGTTCCTGGAATATAAGATGACTGATGAAAAGCCTGTTGTAGAACAATTCGTCGAACTCCAGCTACTCATCAACGAAATTCTTGCTGAAGGCATGCATATTGATGAATCTCTACAAGTATCTGCAGTGATTGAAAAGCTACCACCCTCATGGAACGAGTACAAGAGGAGGCTGCGACACAAGAATCGAAATCACCATGGTGGAGCTGGGGAAAAAGATCCAGGTGGAGGAACTTCTGTGCTGCAAGGACAAAGCCTGATGCTGAGCAAAGACATGTCAAACAAAGCTCATGTCCTGGACGATAATGCTGCGTCAAAGAAAAGGCACGGAGAATCCAGCAAAAATGGTAAACGTAACAAACAACGTAACTCCAAAGGTAACCATCTTAAGCCAAAGGGTGGTGTCTCCAAAAACACCATCAAAGGCGACTGCTATAACTGTGGGAAAACCGGTCATATGGCCAAAGACTGTAGGGCACCTAAAAAGACCAAAAATGATCCTAAACAGAAAAATAAGGCAAACGTAGTAGATGATTCTGGATATTTTACTGGCATGGTGTCTGAAGTCAACCTTGTCTCTAATGTGACCAATGTGAGAGACTGGTGGCTTGATTCTGGAGCCACAGGCATGTCTGTAAGTTCAGAAATGCTTTCTCCTCCTATAACAAAGTAGGAGACGATGAGAAATTGTTTATGGGAAACTCTTCTACCTCTAAAGTGGTGGTAGGAAAAGGCAAGGTTGAATTGAACTCACTTCAGGAAAAACTCTCGCATTGAATGACGTGTATCACGTCCCGGACATATGCAAGAATCTTATCTCAGAAACCATCTTACTTGGGAAAGGTTTTAAATTTGTAGCTGAGTCTAACAAAGTTGTAATCTCTAAGGTGGTGACTTCGTAGGAAAAGGATATGTCACTGAAACATGATTAAGCTTAGTGTACTTTCTTTGAACTTGAATGACAATGCATCTTCTTCTGCTTATGTTTGTGACTCCTCACATGTTTGGCATGATAGACTAGGACATGTTAATTTCAAATCCATTGAAAGACTTGCTAAATTAGGATGCATTCCTAAAATAAACTTTGACAGAGGTCATAAATGTGAAATTTGTGTTGAATCTAAATATGCAAGAAAACCCTTAACAAAAGGTTGAACGTAGTACAATCCCCTAGAATTAATCCACTCGATTTGGGAGATTTGAAATCAACACCAACTAGAGGAGGTAAAAAATGGTACATCACTTTTATAGATGATCACTCAAGATACTGTCAGGTTTATCTTCTTAGAAGTAAAGATGAAGCCTTAGACGCTTTCAAATTATATAAACTTGAAGTAGAAAACCAAAGAGGTGTTACTATTAAAACTCTTAGGTCGGACCGAGGCGGTGAGTATGTGATACCTATAGGAGAATTCTGCAAACTTAATGGCATCATTCATGAAACTACTGCACCTTCTTCACCTGAGTCGAATGGAGTAGCTGAAAGGAAAAACCGAACACTCATAGATATGGTGAACGCTATGTTAGCTAGTTCAGGGCTACCTTCGAACCTGTGGGGGGAAGCAATTCTCTCTGCTATCTTGAACCGAGTTCCATTTAAGAAATCCGACAAAACTCCATATGAGTTATGGAAAGGAAGACAACCGTCCTATGCATACTTTAAAGTGTGGGGGTGTTTGGCCAAGGTGGCCACTCCTCGTTCCAAGAAAACCAAATAGGACCTAAAACTGTAGATTGTGTTTTCCTAGGATATCCTGAGCACACTAGTGCTTATAGGTTCATGGTAATTGGTGAGAACACCATAATGGAATCCAGAGATGCAGTGTTTTTCGAACACATTTTCCCTTTAGGGTCTGGACCTCATAAAAGGGTCCGCGATGATCTCTCAGATGTTCCTTCGACTAGTCAACCCCCGTCTCTAGATGCTGAAACCGAACCTAGAAGAAGTAAGAGGGTCAGAACCGAGAAAGTTTGGTCCAGATTTTGTGACTCTTACGGTAGAGTCTGAACCCCAAACTATAAGGAAGCTATGACCTCCGGAAGCTCCCTTCTGGGAAGAAGCTTCAAATAATGAGTGGGATTCCATTCAACAAAATGAAACTTGGGAGCTTGTAGACTTACCTCCTGGTAGTAAAACCATAGGTTGCAAGTGGGTCTTCAAAAGGAAACTTAGAACAGATGGAACTATAGAAAAACACAAAGCTAGGTTGGTAGCTAAGGGGTATAGACAACAGGAAGGATTAGATTTCTTTGATACCTATTCACCGGTCACTAGAATCACTTCTATCCGGATGCTGATTGCTATTGCTTCTATTTATGATTTGCATATACATCAGATGGATGTTAAAACTGCTTTTTTATATGGTGAATTGAATGAAGAAATTTATATGGACCAACCTGAAGGTTTTGTTGTGAAAGGTTTGAAGATAAAGTATGCAAACTGAAAAAATCTTTGTATGGTTTAAAACAAGCACCTAAACAGTGGCATGAAAAATTTAATCATGTAATGATATCTAATGGCTTCAAGGTTAATGAATCTGATAAATGTGTTTACATTAAATCTGTGGATGATTCTCATGTTATTGTGTGCCTATATGTTGATGATATGCTCATATTAGGTAGTAACCTTGATAGTATTAATACCACTAAAAGCATGCTTAACGAAAACTTTGACATGAAAGACTTAGGCCCTGCTGATGTAATCTTAGGGATGAAAATCAGAAAGATGTCTGATGGATATAGTCTTAGTCAATCTCATTATTGAAACTGTCTTAAGAGATTTAATCATGAAAATGCTAAACCTGCAACTACTCCTTATGATCCCAATTGTAAATTGAAAAAGAACAAGGGTGAGGGTATTTATCAACTTGAGTATTCTCGTGTTATTGGCAGTCTTATGTATTTAATGAACTGTACAAGACCTGATATTGCCTACACTGTGAGTAGATTAAGCAGGTACACTTGCAACCCTGGGCAGGATCACTGGAATGCTCTCTACAGAGTTCTAGGTACCTGAGAGGAACTTCAAACTATTGCTTAAGTTTTGGGAAGTATCCTGCTGTGCTAGAAGGGTACTGTGATGCTAACTGGATATCAGACTCAGATGAGTGCAAATCCACTAGTGGGTACATCTTCACACTTGGTGGTGCGTCTGTGTCATGGAAGTTCCAAACAGACATGTATGCCGATCCACCATGGAGTCTGAGTTTATAGCCTTGGAGAAAGCTGGGAGGAAGCTGAATGGATACGAGGTTTCCTGGGGGAATTCCACTCTGGCCCAAGCCTGTGTCTTCGATCGCAATCCACTGTGACAGTCAAGCTGCTATTGGATGCGCAAAGAATAGTGTATACAACGGAAAATCTATACATCTTCAAAGAAGACACAAGACAGTGAAACAACTACTCTCTACTGGTATCATCTCTATAGACTTTGTGAGGTCTAAAGAGAATATTGCAGATCCTTTGACGAAAGGGTTATCTAGAGAGGTAGTTAGATCCACATCAAAGGGGATGGGACTCAAGCTCATAGAATAAATCGCAATGAAGGACACTCAACCTTGTGAATGGAGCTCCAAGAATAAGGTTCAATGAGATAACTAATTTTTGGTGATGTCAAGAGAGCACTATCTTTTTCCCTCCCTATGGTGTAACCGTATGATAGTGCTGCCTGCATGTTTTAGGATGATTTGTCAAGATCTTAATGAGTTCCATGACTTTGCTTAAAGCGGAGTGTGGCAGGACACTCTTAATGGACTCACCTATGTGGATGTTGGAAGTGGGGCCTCTTCCTATGAGAATTTGAGCTTTTTCTTTAGAGACATTCATTAAGTCCGGGATTTAGCCCACGGCCAAAACGGGCACAACGGCAAGAGCTTGGCATCTTTCTTTTTCTTTGAGACATCAAAGTGTGGTTGTTATTTCTGAATTGCACTCATTGTTGGCGGTTCAAGACATTGTGTTCACCGTAACAACAAGAAGTTCCGGTAACCTCTCACTAAGTTAAGGTTCAATCTCTAGGACACCTTAGCCTAATATTGATGTATTATGTTTTCTCGTATTTCGTCGATATGTTTTATCATTCATGTGGGGGATTGTTAGAAAAAACGGCTTTATTATACCAAATTTGCATGGACTATATTTTGATCTCTAGACCTATTGCGCACTACTTGTTTTTTCATTTGAATAGATAAAACAATAGTCCCACATAGACTAAAATCTAAAGAGTTTTAGACTTAAATACCATTGAAATTGGCTAAAAGGGCATGGCCCTTGGGTCATTAGACTTTTGTGTGAGGGGGGAAGGCCTAGACTAGGGCAAGGTTGCCTTTCCCGTACGCGCGGTGCTTCGCACAGAAGCACGCACGCCGCCGCCGCCATCCGTCCGGTCGGTCGGTTCGGGCTCGGGTGTGGGTGTGGGTTCATTAGATACTATCTTTTTGCTAAAACTTTTGGTACGTGTTTTACACACATGTAGAAGAATCTTCTTCTTTGTCTGCACATGTTTGTCTTGGCTTTCTTGTATGTACGTGTTTGTCTTTCTTCCTTGTCTGCACATGTTTGTCCTGGCTTTCTTGTCTGTACGTATTTGTTTTGGCAACACTGTTTTTAACCAACACACTGCTCTAAGCCTGACAAAAGCAACACTGTTTTTAACCAAACATTACCAGTATTTCTGTCTTACGCATGGTTTTGTTGCATGCATTTTTCCTCTCATTTGTAACGTCTTAAACTCTATATAAGGGAGGATTCTAGAGCTCTTTTGACACACAACAGAGAAACATCTCTTCTTCTGCTCTCCCTCTGCTTTCAGAAAATAAGTTTTTATTTCTAGTTTCTCTGTTTTTTAGCTTTTGCTAACACTGCCAAGTTCTAAGGGTACTCTCTTTGTATGCTACATTGAGGGGTACTATCAGTAGTTGTATCCTGGAGGTGACTCGACAACTGCTATAGCATCTCAGCGGAGTAGCAAGCGATATTTCCTTTAGGACAGCGTATCGTATACGTGCCTCTACATTTTCTGTGCATCTCCAGCAACATCGGTTTGAGCTAAGTATCTTCTTCTCAGTTACATTATTATTTCTTTCTCCAACAGCAACATCATCTTCTACTGAGTTCTCGATTTCCATCTGCTTCACTCCTTCACTGCAGTTTTCACTCTCGGCTAAACACACCAGCCGCACTTCCCTCGTCTCTCTTTTCTCGATTCAGACAGAAACAAATGAGAAGAAGAATACTGGTTTTAGGTTTTGTGTTGGAATGGGAGTGGATATAGCCACCTAGGGAGAGTAGATACGGGATACCCAGATGACTCTAGGCACCCTAAAAGGTTATAAAGGCCAACCAAATGGTATCCCTTTTGCAACTTGTATTGGTGATGTCGACTGTCCGTATCCTCTATTGTGCTCCCGATATTGGTTGCTTGCAATGAAATGCCGCTTTTGTTCTTCTTCGAATTCTTCCACCAACAGCAGCTATCTCGTACTTCTTAAATACACTTCTTTTCTTCAATTTCTAACATCACTAAAGTTGTCATGCTTTTCAGACAGAAATTTGCATCACTAAAGCCGACATACTTTTCAGACAGAGATGAAGAAATAAAAGCAAATAATGAGAAATAATCCGCCTCCAACACTTTGCCCTTTTAAGCGACGTTTCTTCTTCTTATATTCCAAATGACTCCAAAGTACCTAAATACTTAAAAACAATCATAAGATACATATTTTACAAGAAAACTAAGCAAAGAAAGCATAAACAATAGATAAATATTGCTTCAAAAAAAACAATAGATAAATATTAATTATACACCTATCAAATTCCCCCACACTTAGACTTTGCTAGTCCTCGAGCAAATCAAACAAAATAATTATAAAGCATACATACAAATCCGTGTCGCCGAGGATACGGTTACTCTTAGCATGAATAACAGGCCTTTGAACCCCCTAGGTGTCCCTAGTGGACGAGTTATAGTCTCATGAAGGTTTACAAAAGGTCTACCTACAAAACCTATATTTCCAACTCCGGCTACCTGTGACAAATTTATGAACGAATCCAAAATGACTACAGGAGGAGGTACCTTGATGCAATTCCAATTCATATATAAGTAAACAAAGCTCTACTAAATAATGTTGAACAAACCACAATACTCGGAATCTAACTAACCACAATCACACATGAATAGATTAAGAAGATGGATATAAAGATAGATGTTTGCGAATGTTGACTAGTGATCGGTGTTTCCGATATCTGTCTGAAGGTCACTGCCAAAACAAACCTAAAAATCCTATTGGATTGAGTTATTGGTCTAAATTCTAATATCAACACAGCTAGCAAATACAAGGGAACCAGCGTTCGACAAACTTAATTCTAGATCAATTCACTGGCATATACAAGGGAACCAGTAATCGATTTTATTCAACACAATAATAAAAAAAAAATCTTCTTTTTCTTTTCTTTTTTCAATTTTTTTTTTCAAATCGACAACATGATTGGATCTTTTTGATCCAAGCGCATGATTCTTGTCAGCAGATTACATGGTAATTACCATGGATCTTGCATTCCACGCTTGCTTAGGCGACGAAGATAGGGAGAACACACACATATTGCTATCCAAGTGTCAATCTTTTTTTTTTTTTTTTTATAATAACTCAATCACTCTATTTCATCCTAGCAGTGATAACAATACGATGCTGGTGCCCCACCAAATCACTTAGAGAAATAATAGATAAATATGGAAAAATAGAAATAGAACGTGATATTGTGACATTCCGAGATATGGTAACAACAATCATGTTATTTCTAACACATGAGCTATGTACGTCCTTTTAGTTAATGGATTCCTCAACTCCTGCAACCAAAATGGTTTCATCCACTTATATTGGTAGTGTCATCCTAAAGGCACAATTTTCTAGATTTCGGAGTTTATAAAGCAATTTTTTTTCTTTTTCTATTTTTCAATTTTGTTTTTCTTTCTCACTAAATGCATCAAACAAACTATACAAACATATAAATGCTCCCCCACGAATAAACTTTACATTGTCCTCAATGTGAATTTAGTCATTCAAAGTAAAGTTCAAGGTGAGAAATTTCGCAAATGATATACAAAAACAAGAAAATAAAGATAAAATGCTTAAAAATAAAAAGATAAAGATGCAAAGCCGGTGGGTTGCCTCCCATGCAGCGCTTGGTTTAAAGTCGTAAGCCCGACTTGCAAGACGAATTCCCCATACACCAATAATCTGAAAAGTTGGGGATCCTCCCATATAACTTGTTTTGAAAACACTATCTTCACAAAAATATTAGTAACATAAAACAGAAACGAATCTATTAACCGATAAAAGTTTCCCCCACACTTATTCTTGTCCACACTTAAAAGTGTATAAAGAATATAGAAGTCAGGGACTTCCACGGTTTCTTGTTCCAAAACCTGCATAGTATGAGAATCAGGTATCTCTAATGGCGGAAATCGAGAAACAAAGTCATTCATCAATATTCTCTAAGCACATACATTCAAACCAATAAGAGGTAAAGGAGAAGAAACAATATGCAAAATGTTAGACAAACCTTGCACAATCTCTTGTATTACGGAATCCTCCTCATCCTTGAAAAATTCAAGTGAATTATTCACCTCTTGTATATCATGGTCCTCTATTAAACCTTGCAACCATTATTCGTCCGTTTCTGCCTTAACCAAAATCTCGGCATCAACATCTTCATTATAATTCTTTGCAAGCTCAATTGGGTCTTCCACAATATTGGTCATAACGGTCTCATTCTCAACATACTCCTCTTTGTTGTAAGGTACATACTCCACCGCGGATTCAAGTCTCACCATAAGGAACTTTTTTAGAACACTCATTGCATCATCCTCAAGCTCTACCTTTTGAATAAGTTCTTGATCGTTATAAATATCAATTCTCGAGTAAGCTACATTAGTGTCATCATATTCCTTTTCATCTTCACCTTGATCGCAAAAATACTCCATTGTACACTCCTCGGAGATGTCACCATAAATTGGTTCAAGCGATATACTTTCATAGTCATCGTTACTATCATAGTTAACATAAGTTTGGCTACCACTTCCCAAAGATTGGTCTTTCGCAGAATTTTGCATGTCCTCTTTGTATTCTTCAATGCCTTGTCTTAAAATGGAAACACCTTTTTGAAGCTCTTGGAGTGATCCATACAAATTTTGAAAATAGTGTTCCATTTCTTTGTAAAGCTCATTCGACAATGCAAAAGTAGAATTACTTACTTCAGTAATGCTAAGCCAATTATCTTCTCTTTGAATGGGTGAATGATCATAACTACGATCATAAATTGGGCCAAACATACTATGAGCACATTCGGTCGATGAAATTGGTTCCATGCTTGGTTGTCTACGAACTGACTCCATGCTGACCATAAATTGTTGCATCCCATCTACCAAACTCGAAGAAATATGAATAGGAGTACAACTAGTATCCCCTCCTTGTGGTTGCTCACTTACATACCTACCATAAGAAGGTTGATATATATGAGAATAACTCAAAGGGTACGTAGAACATTGACCATAACCAAAGGATTGGTTGTGATTGTATTCCCCGCAAGGGTGATAGTTGTCATAATTTTGTTGAGGTTGATAACGGTACCCATTGTTCCAATATGCTCCGTCCATAGAAATTGGTACCTGAAACAAGAGTTCTCAAAACTATGTCAAAATCAGAAAATAAGAAGAAAAAAAAAAACAAAAAAAAAAAACAAGACTAAAAACAAAAATAAGAAAACAAATCAGAGGCAGCGACGCCAAAATTTGATCGCTGTCGTAAGCGTCAAAAATAATTACACTTTCTTACTACTCAAAATATATAATGAAGCAAGGGCAAGAAAGGATCGTTCCCACAGAGAGGTATAGGTTGTCAATATGCTTCGGTTTCTTATGGTAACACTAGGGGGTTTTCTGATTTTTATAAAGTAAACTACAATAAAAGCAAATAAATAAAAGTAAACAAATCAACTCAAGGATATGTGAAAGTATTGGTCAAGGATTTCATTTTCATTCACTAACACGTTCTTTTCTTAATAACTAGAATTGATATTTAATCTCTCATTATCAAAAACCCTAAGATACCTAATCGAAAGAATATCCCGCAATTTCCTCTTATTATCACACATACATGTAAAGATGCAAGTATGAATTCTACCAAAAGAATAACCTAACGCCTTGCGCTAATCAAGTTCAAATCCCATGGAGCATTAAGATTCATGAAATTAGGCTAATCAATGCAATTGAAATACATTGTGCAAACAATTCGAACAAAGGTCACGATTCTCATATGATTACAAGGATATAACACTATAAGTTATAACCATATTTGTGCTACTTGTGTTCAAGGATATCGCTCGATGATAAACCCTAAACTAGCAATAGATGTGATTACAAGTTCTACCAATTTGCAACTTGACAAAACAAACAATCAAATCATGTTATAATACGTCAATCATATAACTATATTTCCAGAGAATCATGAACGATAATTATGAGAAAAAACTAATTCATTAAACCCAAAATCATGTTATATGAAATCCAACTTAATCATTAACTAATCATAAAACTCTAGCTCATGTTCATGGAGTTCATAACAAGAAGAAAAAGAAAAGCTTTCATGTTTCTAAACCCTAGAATAAAAGTAGAAGCAAAAGATGATCATGATAATAGACTAGAGTTCTTCTTTTTATAGCTCTTCTCCCAAAAGGATACTCTTTCCCATATTAAGTTACTTCTCAAAGTCCATCTTTATGTGGTCCACCAAGCACATGAGTGAAAATAAGTCTCTGGATTTTTGTGTGAAACTGGCCGCCGGAGTGCTGACGTTGTCACCGGAATCCGGCCACTGTCGTCGGAATCCGGTCTCCGAAAAATTGATTCTGGCAAGCTGAACTTGTCTCAGGCTGCTGAAACTGTCACAAGGGAATCATATACTTCCAGCAGTTCAAACATTCACAAGAAGAACCATTTAAACCAATTCATTGTTCTTGCGAAAACACACCTAAAAGCGCGACTTCAAGCTCATATATCCCGCAAACAACTCTCGCATCCGACTCGTTCCCCCTTCATGATTCAATGAAACTTTGCGATACATGCTTCAAGCTCCAAAATCTGAAAACCGGAACTAGTACCACCGGCTCGCCATTCTCGCTGCGTTTCTGCACAGTTTCTGCAGATCTGGAATTTCCTTGCAAGCATACACTTCAGTTCATACATTCCCTGGCAGTTTCTTGTCTCTGAATCCAATTCAAACAGCAACAGCTCCATCCATATCTCCATTACTCTCGGCTCAAAACATAGCCGCAACTTAGTACCACCACTTGAATCGCATCTGCAATACTACTTTCCTTGGCTTGACCATCCTGAGCTCAATTCCAGCCTACCTGCCACTTCTTTTGTACATTACTCACTACTTGTCTTCATTGCCAACAGACCTCCATCTAAGCTAGCCAGTGCAGTCACACCATTCCAGCAGGAGCAACACCATCATAACCATTATCTCCACCTGCGTTCACCAATTTTAGTTCAAGACAGCAACTGCATCCATCCACGCTTCCATGTAAACTCAACAGCAACCAACTCAGGACCAAGATCTTCAAATGTATCAGCTACCCCTCAAAACAGCCTTCAAACTCATGCCAATACTAACCTATAAGCCATCAGTTCCATATCCACCTGCAGCTGCAATAACTCAGCATCTCCTAACCCTGGGCAGAAAACACCAACACCAATCATACAAGACAGTCATCACTCCACAATCCATACTAACACATCCATTGTGACCATGACAATAACACCCTTTCACTATTCTTTTCCATCTTGTATCAAACTTCTCATAAGACCCTTGATAGACATCCATGGAAAATACCCCCAAAATCCTTTGCAGACAGACTCAACTAGAGCTTAAATTAGTGAAGAAGATTTATTCAGGTCTTTACTCGAACAGTTTATGTGCACTGACTCGGTTAATATAGAGACAACTTGTTGGTGATTTTTAAGCCTCTCTATATTTCCTTCCCTGCAGTAAATTCAAGTTTCTACAACAATCCTCATTCATAATTCATTCAAACACACTAACACTACAACAATCTCCTTTATAAATTCTCACAAACTGGGCAACAATATCTTCAGTTCTTATCTGTATTATTGCTTGAAAACTTTCACCAAAATGTCATCCAACTCGAACCCATTTCATCCTGCACCTTGAGCTACAATCACCACACACACTTGAGCCACTGATTCATGTCTTTCCTTGCTACTGAATTCAAATCAAACCCTCTCTTTTAATCTTCACCAGCAACATCATCTTCTACTGAGTTCTCGATTTCCATCTGCTTCACTCCTTCACTGCAGCTTTCACTCTTGGCTAAACTCACCAACCGCACTTCCCTCGTCTCTCTTTTATCGATTTCAGACAGAAATAAATGAGAAGAAGAATACTGGTTTTTAGGTTTTGTGTTGGAATGGGAATGGATATAGCCACCTAGGGAGAGTAGATATGGGATACCTAGATGACTCTAGGCACCCTAAAAGGTTATAAAGTCCAACCAAATGGTAGCTCTTTTGCAACTTGTATTGGTGATGTCGACTGTCCCTTATCCTCTATTGCGCTCCCGATAATGCTTGCTTGCAATGAAATGCCGCTTTTGTTCTTCTTCGAATTCTTCCACCAACAGCAACTGTCTCGTACTTCTCAAATCTACTTCTTTTCTTCAATTTCTAACATCACTAATGCTGTCATGCTTTTCAGACATAAATTTGCATCACTAAAGCCGACATACTTTTCATACAGAGATGAAGAAATAAAAGCAAATAATGAGAAATAATCCGCCTCCAACACTTTGCCCTTTTAAGCGACGTTTCTTCTTCTTTTATTCCAAATGACTCCAAAGTACCTAAATACTCAAAAACAATCATAAGATACATATTTTACAAGAAAACTAAGCAAAGAAAGCATAAACAATAGATAAATATTAAGGTGTGGTAGACACCTATCAGTTGCTCTTTTAGTCGAGTCTGAGAGAAGTCTTGAAGTGAATATGTACAGGCTTAACAAAGGGATAAAAGAAATAAACAATGAAGTCAATCACCTTCGTCACTTGGACTCCATGAAGCAAGTAGAGTCAGATGAGTGTCAATTTGCTCTCACAACCCTTCGATTGGATTATAAGAAAATATCTGACGAGTATGATTTCCTTGACGAAGCCTGGGACGCTGTAGTTAACGAATATGAAATATCCTCGGCTAATGTCGAAGGTATACATTTATTTGGTCGTGTGTAGTTCTGTAGTTCCATCCTTCTAACCCCTTGTGTTATCCTTGTCCTTTACAGAGCTCGAGGGATAGCTTCTCGCTGCAAATGAAAAACTTGAAAAATCTCAGTCTTCCTTAGTGTAGCAGGAGAGCCAGACTACGTCCTCGGGATGAATCGGCGAAGGAGGCGGCCAAAGAAGTAACTCGACTGTCATCTCTGTTGTCGCAGGCTGAGCTGAAGAGCACCATTATTGCTTATAAGGCACGTTGTCAGCTGACCGAAGAGATTAACAAAACTCTCACCTGGATCGAGCATGACCTTCAGACAGAACATGGCATCGTCAAGAGTTACCCTCATCGTCGCATGCCTGAGCCGTTAACTCACTCTTCAGGTCCTTCTTCGGGCTGAAGCGTACCTTCGTCGCAGAAACAAAATCCAGCTGATCACGTTGAATCATCCAAGGAAAGTAAATTCCCTTGTTTTCTATAGAAAGTTGATCTCTGTTGATTACTTGGCTTCAGGCCATTTTTTGATATGTCTTGTGTACGTTTCCCGATCTTGTAATCAACTTTTATGGAATGGATCATCATTTGTTTGAGTATGTACAATTTAAATTTTATCTTCGTGATCGTCTTTGGACCTGTCACCCCGCTGTCTAATCCTTGGCTAGAGGATTCCCAGACGGTGGGGGCAGCGTCCCCGGATATGTGGTGCGTTATTAGAATATTCACATGCACCGATTCCGCTGAACCGCTGCCTTGTAATTGGTTGGGTATCTCTTTCTGCTGGATGCCTTCCCCATGATCCTACACTTATAGACGCTAATAAGGGAGTCCGGATAGATTGTATATCACTACTTTCCCCAATAGTTTTTGCAAAAGTTTGTTCGTTTAATTGATAGGTTGAGGTCTGCACGCCTCGTCCAGAGATAGAAACACGTCGAGCAGGTACGATGTCTTCTTCTTCTTCTGGTACTCTTCACGCAGGTGCAGAACTGCGCTGCTTTACGGATAATATGACTTGAGGTATCTAGCGTTCCATGGGTGTCTGAGGACTTCTCCTTTTAGATTACGCAGGTAGCAAGATCCATTCCCGGCAATGTCATGTATTATAAACGGTCCTTCCCATGATGGTGCTAACTTTCCCCACTTTTTCTCTCACTGGTATTGCGGTATGGTTCTTAGCACATATTGTCCTTCTACAAAGTTCCTAAGCTTAACTTTCTTGTTGTACTCTCTGGCTAGCCTTCATTGGTAATTTTCCATCCTTTGTAGTGTCGTATTTATCCTTTCTTCTAGATCATCGAGCCTTTCCAGCATCATATTTGTTGTGAGGTTCTTCTCCCAGGCTTCGGTCTTTGTAGTTGGCATGAGGATTTCTGTCGGGATGACTGCTTCGGACCCGTATGTGAGGAGGAATGGTGATTCTCCTGTGGCGGATCTTCGTGTTGTTTGGTATGCCCATAGCACGTTGTGTAGTTGTTCGCACCACCGTCCTTTATGTTCGTCCAATTGCTTTCTGAGAATAAGACCAAGGGTCTTGTTTGTAGCCTCGGCCTGGCCGTTACTCTGGGGTAGACGGGGGTTGATTTGTTCTTCCTGATTTTGAAAGTATCGAAGAGCATATCTATGTTTTCCCTTGCAATTGCTTGCCGTTGTTCGAGACAATTTCTGCGGGAATGCCAAACCTGCAAATGATGTTCTGAAAGATGAATGTGAATACATCCACGTCTCGGATTCTAGATAGGGCTTTGGCCTCCACCCACTTGCTGAAGTAGTCTGTGGCTACGATCAAGAATCTCCTTTTACCTGACCCTTCGATCAAGGGGCCAACGATGTCTACACCCCATTTTGAGAATGGCCAAGGACTATCTACAGAATTCAGCTTTGTCGGAGGAGCGTGAATCTTCTTAGCAAACGGCTGGCATTCTTCGCATCTCCTGGACATCTTAGCAGCATCTCGGATCATTTGAGGCCAATAGTATCGCTGAATTTTTGCTTTATCCGCCAGTGATCTCATTCCGTTGTGGTTACCTGCGTCCCCATAATGGATATCCTTCAAAATTCGATGCCCTTCCTCTCTGGATAGACATCGCAACAGTGGTCCGAGGAGGGATTTCTTATACAATACTCCATCACGAAGTTTGTATCTCCCTGTCTTTGATTATATCTTTCTGTCTTGCTTTAATTCCACTGGTAGGTACCTTCTTCAAGATAAAGGTGAATCTCGGTTATCCAGTCTTCTTCGTTGCTGAAATCCTCATCTTCGTTTTCCCTATTCATGATGTCGTCTTCGATGAAGTCCTCTGCAATGTCCTCCCCCACGTCGTCGTCACAAATGTCCTCCCCTACATCGTCTTCACGATTTGTAGTGAAGGATTTTTGTGGGGAGATCGAAGGTTCATACACTCTTGTTATTTTTATGGCTTTAACATTCTCATCTTTCAGCATGGATGATATGTATGCCAAGGCGTCAGCATGCCTGAGATATTTTCTGCATAGGTGTCGGAATTTGATACTTGGTATCTGTGAGGCTAAGGTTTGGACTAAAGCCATATACACGGAGAGGGTGTCATCGTAGACATTGTATTATAGCCCTATCTGTCGTATGACTAGTTTTGAATCACTTGTCAGGCGTACATCGGTTATTTCCATTTCTATTATTAAACGCAGGGCATGAACTACAACTTCGTATTCTACGATGTTGCTGGTATGCCCCTTGAATTCCAACCTCAGCGCATGCACGACCCTTTCTCCGGTGGGGATAGTGATTACGATGCCTATGACCACACCTTCTCTATTTCTTGATCCGTCCACGAATACCTCCCATCGTCTTTGGTTTGAGGGCTCTAGAATGTCGACTGGGTCTTTTCCTTCGTCTGCTTCTGGTATGCCCCTTACTTCCTCGTCGTTGTCCAAGGGTAGATCTGCAAGGAAATCCTCCAAGACCTGTGAATTTTGGGAGTGTTGGATTTCATGGATAATGTTGAACTGATCCAGATGAGTTTTCCACTTTGCTATCCTTCCTACTTTCCCATCGCTCTTTAGAACAACCTCAAACGGTGCTTTGCATGGAACGCGAATATAGTGAGTCAAAAAATAAGTACTTAGCTTTTGGTTAGCCCATACTAGCGCCAAGATGAGCTGCTCTATCTTCGTATAATTTCTTTCTGTCGTGTTGAGGGTCTTGCTGACATAATAACTTGGCTGCTCTATCTTCCTGTTTGTCTCGACCAATACGACGTTGACCGCATCCTCCGTTGCTGTTATGTAAAGTGGAAAAACTTCATCGGGGTCGGGTTTTTGCAGGATCGGAATCGTTGCCAGATATTCTTTGATCTTCTGAAAATCTTCTTCACATTCTGCGGTCCTTTCAAACTTGCTTCCCTTTTTGAGGATGTTGAAGAAGTGTTTGGATTTGTCTGATGACCTGGCAATGAATCTTCCCAAAGCCGTTAGGGATCCGTTGAGCTTTTGGACTTCTTTCAGGTTCTTCGGGGATGGCATCTCTACGATGGCCTAGATCTTGGTTGGATATACTTTGATGCCCCTCTTCGTTACTACGTATCTGGGGAACTTCCCTGAGGTGACACCGAATGTGCATTTTTCTGGGTTTACTTTCATGTTATGCTTCCTCATTGCTTCAAAGATATTACTCAGGTCTTGATGGTGGTCCTTGCACAGCTTACTTTTGACAAGCATGTCGTCAACATAGACTTCTAGGGTGTTCCCAATCCAAGGATTGAAGATAGCATCAACCATCATCTGGTATGTTGCCTCTGCATTTCTGAGTTCGAAGGGCATCCTTGTGTAACAATAGAGACCGTGCGGGGTGTAGAATGTTGTGTGTTGTTGATCTTCTTATGCCAGGAATACTTGGTTGTAGCCAGAATATCCATCCATGCATGACAGTTCTTCGTATCCTTCGACGACTTCCACCAGTTGATCAATGCTTGGGAGCGGGTAACTGTCCTTCGGACACGCCTTATTGAGGTTGGTGAAATCGATGCATATTCTTACTCCTCCGTTCTTTTTTGGTACGATGATCATGTTCGATATCCATGTTGGGTATTTGACCTCCTTGATGAATCCTGCTTCTAATAATTTGCGTAGCTCCTTATTGATTGCTTGGTGGTACTCTGGTGCTACTTTTCGTACTTTTTGCCTGAAGGGGGGCGTGCCCGGCTTTATACGAAGTTCGTGCTGAATTATCTTCGGATCAATCCCTGGCATATCCCCTAACTTCCACGCGAAGACATCTGCATATTCTATGAGTAGTTTGATTATAGCAGTCGCTTTTTCTTCATTCATTAAAGCCCCTATCTTGATCATCTTCGGATTTTTTTGGTCCCTATGTTGATCTACTTCACGGTTTCTACAGGTGTGAATGTAGGCTTTGGTTCCCCTAGGAGAGTGACATTCTTTAATTGCTATTTGGTAGGCTCTTCAGCTTCCTTAGCTGCCGAAGTACTTTCCTCAGTGTTTAGAACGATGCTTTCCTTCGTCAGGCTCCTTCCAGAAACTTCTTCGAGATAAAGATCAATTGCCTTCTCCTTCGCAGCCTCTTTGTTTCGGGCTCTTCGAGATTTTCGCTGCTCATCTTGTTCGTTGTTGAGCTGGTTTTGCATAGCTTGGCATTACCGAGTGGTAACCTGATATCCCTTTATTTCCATTACCCCTTCGAGTGATGGGAATCTAAGGTACTGATGATAAGTTGATGTCACTCCTTTAATCTTGTGCACCCATCTTCGGCCAATGATGGCGTTATAGGGGGAAGAAGCGTCCACTACACTGAATCGAGTATCCACTTTCATTGGTCTTGCATCCACTTGCAAAACAATGTCTCTTAACGGCTATATGGGTGCCCCATTGAATCCGTAGATGGTATAATATGAAGACATCAGTTGTTCATCGTTAAGCTCCATTCGTTTGAATGTATCGTAGAATAGAACATTAACTGAACTCCCTCCATCAATGAGGATCTTCTTGATATTGCACCCTGCCACTGGTAAGGTAAGGACCAAGTGGTCTTTGTGATATTCCATATCTTCCTCAATGTCTTCTGCATCGAGGTCATGGGCGCGTTCATTCATTGCTCGTGTTTGTCCACTTCTACCCCATAGATTTTATATAATTCACAGTAGTTTTCGAATTGTTTCCTTAATCTTTTCCCTATCTGTGGCGTTAGAAATGGTCTTGTAGCATCAGAACATGAGATAGTGTTGAGTGTTCGGTTTCCCTATGGCAATTGAATTTGCTTGCTTCGTTTGGTCCCATCTTCGTTATCTGCCTTTTGTATGTACTGCTTGAGGTGACCTGTGTCAATCAACTTTTGGATCAGTATCTTGAGATTCTTGCACTTCTCGGTCTGGTGGTCGTTGAAACAGTGATATTCATAGTAATCTCTTGATTTTTCGGATCTAGGGGCTGCTTCCCTTTGGACCATGGCCCACTCAAGGTTTTCCCTGCCTTTGATCTCCCTCAGGATGCGGGTGTAGTTTGTGTTCAACTTCGTGAAGACTTGATCTTCGAATTTCCGATCGTCACGTCGTCGGTCATCCCTTCGTCCTCTTTTATCATCATTAGGACATTCAGCCGAATCGCCTCTCTTTGATCAGCTGGTTTGTTCTACAAAGTTAGTTCGATGAGATCTTTGAGCTTGGGCCCTAGGGTTTTCCCACTGGATCTCTTCTAGCCTGGCGTGCTTTTCAATGATTACTCGAAGGTATCCTTCTGTCTTAGGGACACTTCCATGGATCTCTACAAATAACAGGCTCATTATATCCAGTCCCCACTTGTAACAGTTGATGCTTACCACTGGATCTACATTTCCTATGGCTTGACAAATCTTGTGCCATCTGTCGGTATACTCCATGATTGTCTCTTTGTACGCGGTTGCCAGCGAGAAGAGCTTATCCATTCCTGCGTTGACAGCCTTTTTGTACATGTAAGTTTCTAGAAACTTCTCAGTGAGCTGGCTATAGGAGTTGATGGAGTTGGGCGGTAGGTTGTCGAACCAAGATAGTGTTGATCCCTTTAAACTCGAAGGAAAATACCTGCATAGGACTGCATCGTCCTGCTCCCATCGGTCTAAGATATGATTGTAATAACGAAGGTGTGCTGCAAGATCGTTGGACCCATCGTAACATTCATGCTGGAACAGGGCACTTATGAGGGATAAGTGCTTTGTCCAAGCGTGGGGTCAGTGGTGTGGTGTTTGCTTCCCTCATCACCTCTTCTAGTCTTCCCCCTCCTTTCCTTTCTTTTAACTGCTTGATCTCCGCCATCATTTCGGCACGAAGGTCCTCCATTGCACGATGGTGATCATCGTTGGTTGGGTTTCGCTTTGGTCTTTGATCTTCGCTGTCGAAATAGTCCGAGTCTTCTAGGACGTAATATGGATCGCTGGATCTGTTTCCTCTGGTTATTCTTCGGTTCAATGGCTCGGGATTTGTTGCAATTTTCACGACCATTCTTCGGTCATGATTCGTCTCAGGTGCTTTAGAGTTGGCTTCGTGCAAGGCTTCGTTGTGTTGGTGAGTTGCTCCCAAGCTTTGGGTGATCTTATCTCTGAGTTCTTGGTTTTTTCGGGCCAGCAATGCCACTGCTTCTGCATACACCTTTTGATTATTCTTTATCTCCTCAAGCTCTGCCATCAGCAAAGGGAAATGATTTGATCCTTGGTTTGGGGTGTTGAGTCGTCCCTGCCCCCAAGGGCCATGGTATGATCTTCATCAACCATCTGGATTAGGGGGATGGGGGGTTCAGTGCTCACTATCTGTAATTCCACGTGTGGGGGTAAGGGACGGTTTCTTGTCAGCAATGGCTGGGTTGTTGGTAGAGTTTGATTCTGCTCATTCGTTGGCGGAATCCCGGAGGCTGGTTGTGGTATTGATGATTCCGCAACTCCTTCCCGTTGCTCAAGGGAACGGGCAGCTTCCGCGGCTTTCACTGCCTCGGCTTTAGCTGCATATGCTCTTGCTACCGCTGCTCTTGCTGCATCGACTTTTGCTGCCTCTGCTCTTGCTGCATCGGCTTTTGCTGCTTCTTCTCTGAAAGCCGCCGTTGTTATATCATTGGTATTTGACGGGGAGGTGATTTCCGCAGTGTCTGGCTTTTGGTTTGTCGTTTTCATTTTTTCACCCTTTTGCTTGCTGCGTGTCATGACTGGTGTTGTTCTGGGTGTTTCTTTGGATGATGCTTTAGCCTTTCCCGCATCCTTCATGCTTTCCATCTTTGCCTGCACAAGTAAAACATCATCGAGAATCCAATATCCATGAGGATCCTGTTAGTAAGGCTAATCAAGCGTGTAGGCTAAAAGCGTAACTCGGTCGAAGATTTCCAAGAAATCGAGAATTAAGATAAAGATCTGGAGAGATCCAACACTTTGAAAACATAGATCTACTCATGGATCCGAGAAATTATTTGAGAACATAGATCTGCTCACGGATCCGAGAAATTCTTTGAAAACATAGATATGCTCACGGAGAGTGATCGGTTTTAAAAATCATTATAGTGGAAATCTTCTGAGAAGAACGAATTTTTTAAGTTTCAAACACGGAAGATGTAAAACCTCTTTGAAAAAGCAGGGGTCTAACAACACCACCCAATATTTCGCTTAGCAATTTGTATGGACTAACTCTGAAATACTTTGCTAGAGAATCAACTAGACAGTCAGACTCAATCTAGATAAAAAGTATCTCAAGGAGTTATTATCTCAATCTCTAGATTTAATTTCTACTCAAGCTAAAATCAATAGCGAGTCTTTATCAAAGAGAGATAAATTGGACGGTACCAAATACCAACGTCCAAGGATCAATCAACTACAATCAACAACCAAAAGTTGGATTAGAGAAGTTGATGATCACGAACGCACAACCTGTACTATTTCTATTATATAAAATATAATGCGGAAAAGAAATAACACAGACACCAGAAGTTTTTGTTAACGAGGAAACCGCAAATGCAGAAAAACCCCGGGACCTAGTCCAGATTGAATACACACTGTATTAATCCGCTACATACACTAGCCTACTCCAAGCTAACTTCGGATTGATTTATAGTTTAACCCCTACCAATATCCTACTGATACAAGGTACAGTTATACTCCTACGCCTATGACCCCAGCAGGACACTGCGTACTTGATTCCCTTTGCTGATCTCACCCACAACAAAAAGTTGCTGCAACCCAAAATCACAGACTTGATAATAAACAAATCTGTCTCACACAGAAAAGTCTATTGAAAGGATAAATCTGTCTCCCACAGATAAACCCTAGGTTTTGTTCCGTATTTAGATATAAAATCAAGGTAACATGAACCAATTAACAATCCAGACTTATATTCCCGAAGAACAGCCTAGATTAATCAATAACCTCTCCACAATCCTTCCTGACTACACAAGCGGATTGTCGAGGAATCACAAACCGTGAGACGAAGATATTTGTGAATTCTTTATCTTGCCTATCGGAGAAATCTCACGATCTCAAGCCAATCAATCGATTGTACTCGTACGATAGAAGATGCAAGATCAGATCACACAACTAAGATAAAAGTAGTATCGGTCTGGCTTCACAATCCCAATGAAGTGTTTAAGTCGTTAACTCGAGTTTAGAGAAAAAACAAAAGAGTTAATGGAGATCGACTCTAGCGTGAGCACTAGTAGCACACAAACGTGTGGGGATTAGGTTTGTTCAATGCTAGATGTCTCCTTTATATAGCCTTCAAATCAAGGTTTTGCCTTAGGTACAAAACAATCCTTATTCACCGTTGGATGAAAACCTGATTTAGATTCAAGATAATATCTCTCAACCGTTAAATTGAAAGACATAGCTTGTCACACACACTTGGGTACACGTTTACTGGGTTTGAGAAAACCATGCCCAAACGAGTACACGTATGTTGGTTCAACATGATAACCCAAAAAGGTCAACCATATGAGCATCTCATATTAATCATGTTCTTATTCACCATAACTAGTTCAATTGACTCAATGAACTAGTTAAGAATTGTTCAATTGCTATGAGATCTTATGTAACTACACAAGACACAATTGAAACAAGGATGATTTGATTCGATTAGAATCGACTCATGAAATTATAGCCACGGTTTGCATAAAGCATTCCTTAATAATTAATGTTTCATGTTCAGAGCACATCTTTAGATCATAACCTCTTAAGCTCACAAACAAGTTCGCGGACTTAAGCTAATCGGTTGAGTTTTCCAAACTCAGCAGAAATTCTCGGGTCGAGAACTTTCGCCAGTTCGCGGACTGAGTTCGCGGACTTAGCATACAAACGAGTTTTGGAAATCCCAGCAGAAATTTTCTGTCGAGAACTTCCGTCAGTTCGCGGACTGGGCAAGCCAATTCCACAATCCTACTGATTTCTCTTGATCAACAAAGTTCGAAAACTTCAGTTCAAGGAATACATGGTTATATGATCTAAACTCTCATTTCAATCATTCAAACATTCTCAGAGGGCGATATTCAGTCGTGAAGAACAACAAACTTTTCTCGTCAGAGCAATTTCCAAAGTGATTGAAACTTTCATGACTTTCGTCACTAGGTGAAGATAAACCTGATCAAAGAGAAACGCTTTACCAACACATGATTTTGAGTAAAAGATAAGCAATGAATACTCAACTTGAAATATCAAGTGTATATGGTCTAGTATATATAGCATACGAATTTTGTCTCATAAGAAGTAGGAGAAGAATAGATAGACTTTCGAGTGATAGATAAGTTCAAGTCTTCACATACCTTTTTGTTGATGAAGTTCCACGGTTCCTTGATGTAGATCTTCGCCGTTGTCGTTGAACCACCATGAAGTCCTTGAGATCAACTACACTTTTCTTATCCTAGTCCGAGACTTAGCGAATAGGCTAGAAATCAAGACTTTATAGTTTTGATCACTAACATTGACAAACATGCTTGATATAGCAACGCATGCGAGGTTGACCGAACTATGCTCTAACAATCTCCCCCTTTGTTAATTTTAGTGACAAAACTATTAATACATATGGAATACAAAAAAGATAAACTTTAGTGGCTCCTATTTCATAGTCCAATCTTCAACGTTCCTTGAAATCTTCGTCCTTTCAAGTACTCCAATGATCCCAAAGGTTGTAAGTTTAGCATCACCGTTGTTGAAGATTCGTAGATATAACAATGAGAGAAATCGAGATTCTCGATCATTATTATACAGTGTCATAGTATTATTATGTAATATCAAAGTCCAATTGTATCACGACTTTAAAAATAATAATATGGTGATATGTATCACGCCCCCTTAGTCAATACTCCATCTCGATCATGGAAACCACTCCCCCTTACACAATGATCCGAAAAACCATATGTATTTGTAGTGTGACCTACAATATTTCTCCCCCTTTTTGTCAATAAAATTGGCAAAGGTACAAGAACGGGTTCATAATGAAATTTCCACAAGAGACATTTCATGACCAAAATAAAGACAACATATCTCTTAATTTAGATGCAATCTTATAGCCGAAGCTAACAGCATTCATCAAGGAGTTTTAAGACGCAAGATAACCCCTATAAAATTCCACAGCCGCATTCCCCGCAAGTTATTACCATTAAGCACAAGTTCAAAAGAACTCTCCCCCATTTGATGTCATTCCCAAAGGAACAACAAGAGCGACTTTAATTTCGAAAGAAAAGAAGGATTTTTATTTGGACACCAAAAACCATGTGAGTGATTTTATATATCCAAAACTCAACCAAAATACTCACAAGTAAACCCATGAGTATTCTAATTGAAATATGCAATTAAATCAAAACCACAAAAGTGATCAATTTAATTGAAAGTGCTCAACATAAGTAAACTCACGGAGCAACAGGCTACAACTAAGTTAATCACATGGAGGTGACTAACTTAACCGTTCAAGTACTCAATATAAGGAAAACCTTACGGAATACACGACTACATTAGCCAATAAAACATGATAGTATAGCCGTTCATATACTCAACACAAGAACTTGTGGAATATATGAAAACTCAATTAGATTAATTACAATAGAACCTATAATTAATCTAATCGGAATACAAACAAATAACCAAACTAATCACCGAGGTAATCAATTTAATTATTTTAGGCTCAACATAAGAGATTATGGAACCCCGACTAAGATTATTATGGGACATGACAACCTTAACCGTACATGTACTCAACATAAAAAAGAGCCTCATGGAGTACAAAACTAAATAACCAAACTAGTTGATCAATTTAGTTCCTAATGCTCAACATATAACATCTTACGGAACAACCAACAAAGCCAAGGTTAATCGACTTAGTTGTAAGGTGCTCAACATAAGACACACAATGGAGCCTTCACGGTAAAACATAATAAAATGGATCAATGAAGATCAATACCATGGATAACATACAAGGATCTATTTTATCTTTGCATCATTATATGCATAACAACATAATAGAATTTATCCTTTTCATACAAAAGATTTAATCTTATTTTCTATCAAAAACATGATTGCATAGGCATAACTTTTGTATATGTCAAAAGTACATACGTCCTCTCATCAATACGAATATCAATTTATGAACGACTTTACTTTTGACCGCAATATGGGACCTTCAAGTTCACGGACGCAAATAATACATATCCCATAAAAATATTGCAATATAAAAAACCAAGAAAATACTGCAATAACAATCATCCTCCAAATATTTTTAGAATTTAACATAAGAAGATGAGAACAAAAATAGCTATGTGTAGTCACAATCATCACTATTCAAAGCACTAGTTATTCTTCCAACTAATCCAAAAAGAAGACATACTAGGTATCTAAAGAGACAACCTATAGAGAACTAGACTCCTTTGTTTCCCTGACCGCGAATAGGGATATGGCCAACACAGGATCCTCATAGGACAAGGAGTCTTACGGCTTGTGAACGACATCTTTCTTTGCATCATCAGAGAGATGATTCTCTTTACGAAGATCCTTGATTTGAGATTTAATGAGAACAAGGTCAGACATAACCTTTTCCAACTCAGTTTTCACCTTATCAAGACCTTTAAGAGTATCAACAAGCTGTAGTTTTGCTTCCCCAAAGTACTTAAGAAAGTCATGAACAACTTCAGCAGAGATCATATCATCATTTTTAGCATCTTCATGAGAATACGCAAAGAAGCATGAGGCATTCGAATGATCTTCATCTACAAGAGTTTTCTTCTTCTTAGAATCAAACTAAAAACCTTTGTCAAGGAATCCTTTTCCAAACCTTCCATAGCAAGAAGAAGAGGAAGACATTCTCAAAACATCAAAGCTACCCGAAGTACACGAACGTGACTTGAAACCCTAAGAGGTTGGGTATTTATCCTTGGGGACAGCAGTTTAGGGTTTCAAATAAATTGTTGACTCGGGCCAGAAGAAATCCGTTCGAGTACAACGAAAACCCATGAAATAAAGTCCTTCAAACAATTTTAAATACAGGACCTAAGAACAAGTTTTAAGACAGTATGCAACATCTTCTTTTGACTTAACTAATACTTGAACTTAGCATATCTGTCAACACAAGTTTAGCTATGGACGATAAGAAAATAACATAACTCAACAGATGCAAGTAACAAGTATACCTGTTATTTGACACAACTTACTCAACAGGATTTTATATGAGTAAGTTCTCGAACATTGTGATTAATTAGCAGAAGTACGAGCCACAGGCTCATTACGAGATTTCTGTCTTTGGTTAAGTTTGTTTTTCCTCTTAGTCTTAGAGAGGAATCCTGTATGACATGAGAAATTATCATAAAACTTACTGTCATCAAAATAAGAGACATAGTTAGACTCCTTACCAGAAGCGTCTTGACATGAGGAAGGGGATATTCTGTCGACAAGCTCTTTGTACCTCACAATTAGCTCCTTAATATCGTTTCTTATCTCATCGACTTTCCTTTCTTCTGGGATGACTTTCTCAACAGGAACATTGTTGCATTTAGAGACAAGTTGTTGGACATCCTTCGAACGATGTTTATTCAAACGTTTATTCTGCCTTTGAACATTGGAGGAACTCACTGTACTGACTTCCCTGGTAGCATACACAGGATAGGTACGAAAGCCAATAGGCTGAATCATACGTATGTCAGTCACACCTTTGATAGTCAAATCTAGGGTGTGTTGTAGTTGAACTAAGGAATCTTTATTCAACTTAGAGTTTCTCCTTTGTTTAACAAAACTTTTGGTCTCACAAACAAGACAAACCTTTTGATCAGAAGAGTTATCTCTTTTAAAGAATGTCCCGAGTTTGGTGGAGACATCTGATTTTACTTCTTAAGGAAAAACATCAGAAGTTCTTGATATATTAGATTGCTTTGAACAACCTTGAATAGAGAGTTTATTTAAACGGTGATCAATATCCAAGGCATCTTTTTCAAGGATGCTCTCAAGAGATTGATTATCAGCGTCGTCAAGGACTTTGCAATCTTTTACACTACCAAGAAGATCATTGACATGGAGTTTTAACTACTTCAGTCTAACAACTTGAATTCTAATCAGATTTAGAATCAATCTACTCTCTTCAGATGTATCCCATTCATTGGAAGGACTGGCCTCTTTCAAGGGAAGAACAGAAGCATCCATGCCATAATTTGTATCTCTCGTTGAACCATCAGGTTTTTCTATATTCGAGATGAAATAGTTTTTCTCTTTAATAGACTTGGACGAGAGAGAATCTTTATTACTGGTGATGCATTTATCAGAGATAGTACTCTTGTCCATAGAGTCAGATCGCTACAAACACAGACTGATGAGGTCTTTAATGTGTTTGCCTGCTCTGATACCAATTGAAAAAGCGGGGGTCTAACAACACCATCCAATATTTCTCTTAGCAATCTGTATGGACTAAATCCGAAATACTTTGCTAGAGAATCAACTAGACAGTCAGACTCAATCTAGATAAAAAGTATCTCAAGGAGTTATTATCTCAATCTCTCGATTTGATTTCAACTCAAGCTAAAAAATCAATAGCGAGTCTTTATCAAAGAGAGATAACTTGGACGGTACCAAAGACCAATGTCCAAGGATCAATCAACTACAATCAACAACCAAAAGTTGGATTAGAGAAGTTGATGATCACGAACGCACAACGTGTATTATTTTTATTATATAAAATATAATGCGGAAAAGAAATAACACAGACACCAGAAGTTTTTGTTAACGAGGGAACCGCAAATGCATAAAAACCCCCGGGACCAAGTCCAGATTGAATACACACTGTATTAAGCCGCTACAGACACTAGCCTACTCCAAGCTAACTTCTGATTGATCTATAATTGAACCCCTACCAATCTCCAATTGATACAAGGTACAGTTATACTCCTACGCCTCTGATCCCAGCAGGACACTGCGTACTTGATTCCCTTTGCTGATCTCACCCACAACAAAGAGTTGCTACAACCCAAAATCACAAACTTGATAATAAACGAATCTGTCTCACACAGAAAAGTTTATCGAAAGGATAAATATGTCTCCCACAGATAAACCCTAGGTTTTGTTCCGTCTTTAGATATAAAATCAAGGTAACAGGAACCAATTGACAATCCAGACTTATATTCCCAAAGAACATCCTAGATTAATCAATCACCTCTCTACAATCCTTCATGACTACACAAGCGGATTGTCAAGGAATCACAAACAGTGAGACGAAGATGTTTGTGACTTATTTATATTGACTATCGGAGAACTCTCACGATCTCAAGCCAATCAATCGATTGTACTCGTACGATAGAAGATGCAAAATCAGATCACACAACTACGATAAAAGTAGTATCGATCTGGCTTCACAATCCCAATGAAGTCTTTAAGTCGTTAACTCGAGTTTAGAGAAGAAACTCAAGATTTAATGGAGATCGACTCTAGCGAGAGCACTAGTAGCACACAGACGTGTGGGGATTAGGTTTGCTCAATGCTAGATGTCTCCTTTATATAGCCTTCAAATCAGGGTTTTGCCTTAGGTACAAAGCAATCCTTATTCACCGTTGGATGAAAACCTGATTTAGATTCAAGTCAATATCTCTCAAACGTTAGATCGAAAGACATAGCTTGTCACACACACTTGGGTACACGTTTACTGGGTTTGAGAAAACCATGCCCAAACGAGTACACGTATGTTGGTTCAACATGATAACCCAAAAAGGTCAACCATATGAGCATCTCATATTAGTCATGTTCTTCTTCACCATAACTAGTTCAATTGACTCAAATGAACTAGTTAAGATTTGTTCAATTGCTATGAGATCTTATGTAACTACATAAGACACAATTGAAACAAAGATGATTCGATTCGATTAGAATCGGCTCATCAACATTATAGCCACGGTTTGCATAAAGCATTCCTTAATAATTAATGTTTCATGTTCAGATCACATCTTTAGATCATAACCTCTTAAGCTCACAAACAAGTTCGCGGACTTAAGCTAATAGGTTGAGTTTTCCAAACTCAGCAGAAATTCTCGGGTCGAGAACTTCCGCCAGTTCGCGGATTGGGTTCGCGGACTTGGCAAGCCAATTCCACAATCCTACAGATTTCTCTTGATCAACAAAGTTCGAAAACTTCGGTTCAAGGAATACATGGCTATATAATCTAAACTCTCATTTCAGTCATTCAAACATTCTCAGAGGGCGATATTCAGTCGTGAAGAACAACAGACTTTCTCGTCAGAGCAATTTCCAAAGTGATTGAAACTTTCATGACTTTCGTCACTAGGTGAAGATAAACCTGATCAAAGCGAAACGCTTTACCAACACATGATTTCGAGTAAAAGATAAGCAATGAATACTCGGCTCGAAATATCAAGTGTATATGATCTAGTCTATATAGCATACGACTTTTGTCTCATAAGAAGTAGGAGAAGAATAGATAGACTTTCGAGTGATAGATAAGTTCAAGTCTTCACATACCTTTTTGTTGATGAAGTTCCACAGTTCCTTGGTGTAGATCTTCGCCGTTGTCGTTGAATCACCATGAATTCCTTGAGCTCAACTACACTTTTCCTATCCTAGTCCGAGACTTAGCTAATAGGCTAGAAATCAAGACTTTATAGTTTTGATCACTAACATTGAAAAACATGCTTGATATAGCAACGCATGCGAGGTTGATCGAGCTATGCTCTAACACTCCTAAAGAAAAACACAGATCCACAGGATTCGTGTTAGAAAAATACAGATCCGCAGGATTCGTCTTAGAAAAACATAGAAAACATTAGAAAATGCGGAGATCTGCGGGTCTTCTGTCTTGAAGGCATACACAGACGACAATCTTTGAACCATATGTAAGAAATAATTAGTTTGGAAGGTTGGTTTCGAAGATCAACTTAAATCCAAAAACTATCATACAAGGGATAGCATGGGGAGCTAAAAAAAACAAATAAAGTCACAGGATAAGATAAATCTTTTACCTGGTCAGAGTCCCTATTTCTAGCGCCAGATTGTGAACACGTAAATCACGATGGCATCCACATGTTCCCAACAATATCCGCATTTGTACATAAAAGCGATACAAGAAATAATCAGATGTGCAATGGTGCAAAACACAATGACTCATCGACTCAGAGTCTTCGGACTCGTCATCGTCTAGTCTGAAGGGATGGATTCAACCATTCTATGTAATTACGATGAATATATCATAAAGCTTAATAACGATAACATAAAGTAAAAGTGTTGAAATGTAAATAAGACAGTAATTTACGTGGTTCAGCACTAAGGCCTACATCCACGGGGTTGGTGTTTCACTATGTATTGAGGAGTTACAAAGATAGTCGAATGACTTTAAGTGTGCAACGATGCTTAAAGGGGATTTATGATTCATACTTACTCTTTCTATTTCTTTTTCCTATATTCTTCTCTAGTTGCTAAGAAATGGTCGACCCCTTCTATCTTAGTGGAGATGGTTATTTATAGGGGTTACCAGTGGGGTTCACTGCTAAAGTCGACTGTCACCTTATCCTCTTGTTCTTTGTGCAGATACCGCTGGTGTCTTCGTCTCCAACCGATGCCTCCAGCGGTTATACTTGGTGACGATGAGTCGTCTGTTTCTTCTCCACAGGTTGATTGACACGTACCTTATGTCTAGAGTGTTTAATGCGGGTGGTTGGGCTGTCTGCACGCACCGGACAGTTGTCTGTGGCTTCCATCACATCCGTGTCAGTTAGAATATCCCTAGCCGTTTATCTTAGATACTTCTCGAGATGGAATAAAGTGGATCCTTGGGTGTTCTTCAATGCTTCGCGGTGGCTCTTTCCTCTAGTGCTCCATGATTCCTAGCCATCGGATCAGTTCGATGATGAATATATGCGGATGACAAATGCTACTTGGGTGTTGATACGTGGCATCGTGTTTTTGATGTTCCGAGCTGTGTGCTCTCCACGTGTAATTCTCCGGACACGTGGCAAGTGATGAATTATCTGTATATAGTTGCTGCTGGTAAAGTAGCTTACTTTGTTCATCTACATCTTGCATGTGCTTTCCTCTGTTGGCTATGTATATATCCATTATCCGATCTTTGTGATCCTTAAGAGCAATGAACATCATATTAAGGGGTTTTCTTTTCGTATTGCATCTGTCTGTTTGTCGCATGTCGAGGTCTTCCTGTTCTGATATGTTCGTCCGGCTCTTTCCGGTTTATTCTACTACTACAGTCTTGTATTTTTCCTTTTTTTTATGTAGATTTTCGAGCGTGGTGAACCACCTATTACTTCTCTCTTAGTTCACATAGTTCTTCTTTATCTTGTTATACTACTACCAGGTGTAGGTCCTAGTTGACATTCAGACTGCTAATGAATGATTATGATTCTGTCATGTACTTCACCGAATTTTGCTAGTTGGTCCTGCCAATGTCCATAGTAGTTCCGTAGTGTCTCCTCTTCTCTGGGTTTTAAGTGGAATAATTTCCCGATTGTCGTCTGGAAATTTGGATTATGCATGAATTTTGTTCGTAATTTGAGGATGGTTTCATCGAAGTTGTGTATTGATCCTTCCTGCAACTGCTCGTACAATAATCTGGCTCCGCGCGTTAGTATTGCCTAAAATCATATGCATATATAAATTGGTTACGGTCTCATTCTAAGAGCGCCTGATTCAATCTCGAAGGTGTACGAGAGGGTCAGAACGGTGGCATGGCGATTTTTTTTGGAACCACGCCCCCGATCAAGTCATTACTCAATCACGACGTTGTTGCGTTGTCTGTGTAAGTCTTTAGTAGTGATGATATCACTAGTGCATCCTTTATGAAAACGCGGGGTACCAAAATACACCACCACTTTTTTCTTAGGAAATCTGCATGGACAAAGTCAATACAACTCCGAGAGTTAAACTCATTCAGGGAATAATAGCTAGAGTTATATCTCTCTCTCTTGCGATTAGAACGTTTACAGAAATAAATCTGTGAACCTAATCACAAAGAGATAACTTGGACGGTACCGAAGACCAATGTCCAAAAATCAATGAAGTCGTATCCAATAAACTAGGTCAGATGTATCTACTATGATTGATCAACACACAACCTGTGATATTGTAATTATAAAGATAAACAATATAATGCGGAAAAAGAAATAACACAAACACCAGAAGTTTTGTTAACGAGAAAACCGCAAATGCAGAAAAACCTCGAGACCTAGTCCAGATTGAACACCAAACTGTATACTAAGCCGTTACGCCTCTTGAATCCCAGCAGGACTCCGTGCAATTGATTCCCTTAGCCGACGTCACACCAACCACGAGTTGCTTCATCTCAATTGAAGACTTTAAACCAAATCTTTCTCCCACAGATTAAGCATATATATGATTTCTTTTTTCAATCAAATAGTTTGATCAAAGCTATGAAAATCGATAACAATAGACAAAGTATAGCTAACCTCAAAATCCGGACTTATGCAACTTGAAGTGCATCCTAGATTATTATTCACCTTACAAGTATAAAACTCGTGGAATCAACAAATTTTGAGACGAAGATAACTTTGATGATTTCTATTTATCTTGATCAAGTGAGTAGACCAACAATCGATCAAGATCAGGATACATGAGTTATCAAGGAAATATAACTGGACCCTGGCTTCATGAATCCCTGTGAAGACTTTGTAGTCGCTAAACCCTAAAAGGGTTAGGAAGAGGACGACTCTAGATACAACTAGGACACACCAAAAAGTAGTGTTGGGATTCAAATATCTCAGTTGCTTGAAGTTCCCCTTTTATAGACATTCAAAGCATATGTTGCTTTAGGTTTAAGGTAAGATAGCTTTGGAACCGAGCAAATAATATCCACTGTTAGATGAATCTTTGAATCTGATTTACATAAAAAAGATATACACTCTGGTTAGGCGAAATCGTAACCGAACCGTGTACAAAGACTATGTTCAACATTGTTAGCCGAAACTAGCCGGTTTGAACTTAAAAGCTTAATATTCATTTTCATGAACACATAAGACATTAACTGCGAGTCACAAACATGTGATCAAATAAGTTTAGTGTTTTTAGGGAATTAATCAAATGAAAATTATCTCGTAGAAATAATTTAATTGCACTTGAAAATATAATCGACATGGTTAGTAGGTGTACAAGGTACAAATACCATTGCCGTTCGTGAATCGGCTCAGTCACAGTACGTGTATCGGTTTGTAAATATTTAACCAAACTAACTTTCGGAGTTAACAGAACTATTTAGGTTTGCATACCGGTTTGGAAACCTTAAGACTGTCACCGGTTCCGGAGTTCACATAAATTTTATAGTTTGCGTACCGGTTTGGGTACTAAACTGAGTTCGGGAACACATAACTGTTTTAGTATGCGTACCGGTTTAGATACTCATACCGGTTCCGTAACCACAGTTCCAAGATGTTTTGCATACGAGTATGCACACCGATCCGGTTCACGAGTTAAAAATATTTTCACATGATGTGCATAAAAATATGCGTACCACAAATATGTAAGTAGATACTCCGCTACGTGTACGAGTACATGTAATACGGGTTCAGACATATAACAGTTTTCCCAGTTTGTAAGACTGGTAACACTGTCTTATATCTGAATATATAGTAGTTCTATATTTTTCTCTAAATCGATTTGAAACATTACCGAATAACATCAATGACACATATCACTGTTCGAGGATATTTTCGAACGATAAAACTTGAATCACGATTATGATTTCGAGCAATAATTGTCCTTAACCGAAATTCATCAAGTATGAATAAATGTTCACTAAGCTTAGTCATTATATTTCGAGAACTAATTATCAAGATAAACTTGACTCCAAATTCTTGTCTATGCATAATAGTATAATTCGTTATGCGACATCGTTTTAATGATAGAAAAGTGAATATAACTTGAGATATAGGTGGTTCATTCTTCGCCTACCTTTTGTTGATGAAGTTCTCCAAAAGCTTCGGTTGATCTTTGCCTTCAAACGGTAGAACGCAATGATGACTGTCGTGATCCACTGCTTCTCAACTACATTTTTATCCTACTCCGAGACTTAACTAATTGTAAACTAATAATCAAGATATAGTTTTGACAACTAAATTTGACAACAAGTTTGAGATATCAACACTTGTGATTTTGACCAAGCAATCTCTAACAATCTCCCCCTTTGTCAATTTCAGCGACAAAAATATCAATACATAAGGATAAAAAATAAAGCTTCGATAACTTCTTGAATCCAACATGTCTTGATTTCCTTGGCATCTTCAACTCCTTGAACTCTTCGTAATTTCAAGCTGCAATGATTCTAAACGTGTTCAACTCAGCATCGTTGTTGTTGAAGAACCGATTCCATAGCGATAACAACTTTTGAAAACTAATATTCTCAATCGTCGTTATACAGAAACATAGTATTATTCCTTCTCCAAAGTTCAATTATATCCCAACTATGAAGTAATACTATGGTGATCTTTTTCTCTCCCTTATTCAATACTTACATCATATGTATATAGTATGAAACTACTAAACAATTTCCCCCCTTTTTGTCAATAAAATTAACAAATGTACGAAAATTGCGGGATCATAATGAATACAACCAAAAGATATGTCAAGTTTTAAGGAAGTTTTTGAGATTCCACATTATAACATAGTTAAAATGCAACTCCTCATATCAACTTTTTTAGATGATATCACATAGTAAAAAAATACTTAGCGCTCATCTAGGAGATTTAAGATACAAGTAACCCCTTTCAAATTCAACATCCACACTCCCCACAAAGATATATCAATTAAGAACAAGTTCGTTTAAAAACTTTCCCCCATTTGATGTCATTCTTAAGAGAACAACATGAGTGACCTTGTTTTATGAAAAAGAAGGATTTTGTTGGACATTAACAAATCACATGGATTTTTATCCGAAAATCGACTTAAAATAATCTATACGCCGGTTACGGACAAAATATAATTTTGATCGATATGACTCAAAAATAAGAAAATCTTACAGAGTGTGCCAAACAGTAAAAAAAAAAAGTGTGATCACATGTAGATCAATATTGCGAGAAAATTCTCAAAGAGTTTGTTCTATTTTCCGTTTATAAAAAAACATAATAGATTTAACTTCTGAGCGTATATGAAATATCAGCTCGATTCACGAAAACGCAAAGGCTCATATATTTCATAAGACTTTTTAAGTAATTAAACTAGTAATGATTACATACTGCAAGTTCATCTTCCTACAACTCTATAATTTAAATAAATAAATCTAAAAACATGCAAGATGAAAAAACGATGGAAATAGCTTGTGTAATCACAATTTTTTCTTTGTCAAACCCTAGTTATCCTTCTCAAAAATAAGAATAAATTCCTACAAGAAGTTTCCTAGATAAATAAGAAGATGAAACAAACTAGATTCTTCCAGACTCTTCATTGGTTTTGAGACCCTTGAATTTTTCATCAATTGTATCCACGAGCTCTTCAGAGAAAATATCCTCATTGAGTAGTTCACGAACATGGTATTTCATGAGAACGAGGTCAGTCTTTTTTTTTTTAACCAAAGAGATTTTATTAATCAGAAAATAAGGATTACAAAAAATTAGAATCCAGATATGGACAACAAGTCCTAGGCCTAACAACGGGAAATAAAAACAAAGGACAACAAGTCCAAGTCCAACAAAATAAAGCAATGTTTACAAGTCAACAAAGTTATCAATCAAACCTGTAATAAGTAGTATCTGGATATTCCAGTTTGTGCATATTAGGGGGTCTTGTAGATAAAATCATTATCTGTCCCCTAGGTAGATTAACACCTTTTTTGGCAAAAAAGTCTTTAAAAAAATTCATTTCTCTATAGACATGGTTGAAGTGAATATGTTTCAGTCTAATACTAACAAACTTCCATTTGTTCCATGCAAACCAAAGAAGCTTGTTCTTCATATAGGCAGATATGGCAGCAGTGGAGTCAGTATTAATAGTAATTTTATCCTTCTTGTTCTTCACATCCCATTCCATAGCACAAAGAGCCCCCATAATTTCTGCAATGAAGTTTGTGGATATACCCAAGCCTCCACTTTCAGCTGTAATGCAATCACCCATACTATTTCTGACAATAAACCCATACCCAGCATTACCAGGGTTACCTCTAGATGCCCCATCACAACAGAATAAAAGATCATCTGTTTCAGGAAGAAAGAAGGAGCATTCTATAGCTTTTGTAGATTTCACCCTCGTACAGCCTATATTAAAGAATTTAAGAATCTGCAAATCATAAGCTGTATTGAACATAAAACCTTTCAGTCTAATCTCACAGTCATCACTAGTACAAAAATGGGCTTAGGTGACAGTTAAAAACTGTCACCGTAGTACTTAGATGACAGTTCTCAAAAAAAATTGCACCGTCACCAAAGCCGTTGTTACAAAGGTATTTAAGAAACTGTTACAGATTCATGACTTATGGCAACAGTTTATTTCAAAACCTGTCATTATTGAAGACTTATGGTAACATTTATTAGTAAAACTGACACCAAAAAATCGAATTCCTGCACTAACGTAACTGTTTCCACATGAACCTGTCATTGTTGACAAGTTACGGTAACATCTTTTAAATAAAACTGTCATCGAAAACTTAGTTTTTTGCACTTAGGTAATAGTTTTTTCATGAACCTGTTGTTGTAGGTAAAATTTTTGCCATTATGGATCCTAATTTGTTTCGAGCCCATATAACCGGCAACATGCTCAGTGATAGTGGAAAGCGTTTTTAGTATTTAAAATTGATTTAATTAGTAGGAACTAGAAATTCCAAACTGAATAAGCTTGGATACAAGTTAATGTTTGATGTAATTTACATAAATCGGTATACTTCATAGAAAAGTATTCTCATTAGTACCAACTAAAGTAAATTAACAGTGAAACTTGGAGACCAATTTTTCGTAAATTAAGTTGATCGAAATATGCTCAAGTTGATGTAAATTAATGTTTGTCCAAAATTTGGACCAACACAGTCATGTCATCAACTCTTGAAGTTTATCCTCCGTGATCTCTTCTTCATGGCACCCGAACTTCCTCTGCAAAATGAATACAAACTAATTACTCATAATCACATTTCTAAAGCAACAACACACGAGTTTTTATATTAAAAGAACAATGAATATCATTAAACAATTTTAGAAGGAAAAGTTAGCAGTAAACAAGAAAATTAAAAACTTAAAATTACTAATACGACTCGTACCTTTCCACAAACTCCTAACCATACATTCTAGATGAAACACCATCTCTCTCTAAAACTACATGAGAATTTACATTTTTAATACTTCATATCCTAGAAAATAAACAGAACCCACAGTTTTTACAAAATTACTATTTCAGAGACATACATATCGTTGTGGAACTGATAGTTGTAAGCTCACAGTTCAAAATTTTGAGTAGCCATGATTCCAGTTTTCTAGTTAAAGTGATTGGAATTTAGATTAATCTATACATTTCAAATTTTGTACTTTTCGAGTTGCATGACTTAGTTTTCAATTGGACAAAGCAGTGCTGATAAAAACAACATAACAATAGAATCCCCATACTGAAGGCTTAAGTTAGAAATTACCATTGGGCTAGATGTATGTTGTCTGTTACTTTTTCAGGCATATATTAAACCAGTAAGAACAAAAATGTAATAAAAAAGATGAAAAATGCCACAAACCTTGAGTGAATTTTGTGCTCAGTCAATCTCTTTGGTACACCAATTGAACTGTTGAAAGTATCCTCGTCGGCAACACAATACACTGCAGACCTAAATTGGGTTTCATATTAATAAACCTGTCAAGAAGTAACAGATCGGGATTTATAAAGCGCACACGAGCAAGAGTCGGGAAAAGCTTTTTATCGCCTTCCACTGTATTTCTAAAGTAAAAATTAGTCTTGGAATAATTTAAAGTCAACAGGTTTAGTACTCATAAATGGGGAACTCTGAGCTAGCTATCTCTAGCTAAAAACGCACAAGTGTCGTTACATTTTGTACATTTCAGATATGACTATAAATCAATGTCTTAGTTTCTCGTTGCATGATACTATGATAAAATGTTCTCTAAGACTTGGAATAACCAGACATGGGAACAGATGAGTATCGAAAAATATGCAAAAAATTTACATGATTTTTGATTATCCAGATAGTTCTGCTAGCTTCAAAAGCTAAAAAAGAATTACGTGGAAATACAACAAAACTTGACTTCGCATTAAACTATTGAACTGTCTGGGGAACTTTCTAAGGATACCAATAGCATGGAAGTTTGAGAACTGACTACAAAAATGGAAGCTTCCCGATGAACCGTACTGAAAGTGCACCAATGAACTCAAGCGTTTTATATACTTGTTGAAGCTTTTTTGAAGCAACTTCTTTGTCCAGTTACTCATCAGGCTTCATATTGCTCTTTTCTGTTGCAATCTCTAACTCCAGATCTCTCTTAAAGACAAATAGTCTCAGTAACCATCATCATTTTGATGATAATTGTAAAGAAATGCAAACACAATAGTAGTAGCAATAACCAACTGAGTGAGATCTAACAAAAACCAATAAATCATGCTAAAAGACAAATCTAAATTACGAGTGAACCTGAAGTGTGTGCAATTAGACAAGCTTGGAAATGCAAATTCCAAAATCTCCTCCACTATGATCCGACTTTGTTGCTCATCTGTACAGTACTCTAGAACTATCGGAAACAAGAGATGTGAATTAGTTTTATGACGACAGACAAAATAAGCTTGTAAAACAAAAGTAGCGACAAACTTAACAGTTGGTGTTCAAAACTGGAATGAAAATAAGAACAACGGGCAAAAGAATTTCATTTTTACCTGAACAACACCGCAATCTTAAGGATATGTAGATGGTGCTGCACCTTGATAAAAAGAATCTCGTTTTTACCTGAACAACACCAAATTCTAATAACTGAAAGAAGTGACCAAAACCAGGAAAAAACTGCATCTGAGTGAAAAACGAGATCCATGAATCCAAAAATCTAACGCAAATCTTATACTACAAAGAGTCCAGTGATGCTACTAAAAGAAATTACCTCCATTAAGGAGTCAGCCTCAAATTCCTTCCTCCACTGAATCACTTCAGCCCACATGTGCTTAGTTTTTTCAATGTCAAACTTCCTTGCCTTCAAAAATATGCAATTAGATGTTTCACTTGTTAAATTCAGAGTCATAGATGACCCAAGCATGAATCTCACAACTAAAGAAAAATATAATTATCAAATAAAAATATTTTCGAAACCAGCATGTGGAAACACGGGTGGTAGAGCCCTGAGTTGCAAAGCAGTATTAGTGAGTGATAACAGGGGGGTACACCTAAGCCTATGATACCAATAACTCCCCTAGGTGTCCCAGAGGATGAACTCCAGGAGATAATCTCAGATTCTCAATTCAACAGCTTACTAATAATGATCTGTATTTAGACCTCGCAAAGCAAAAGGCTAATAAACTGACAGAGCAATAGGATATCAACACCATACAAATTTCTGAAAACGCCATAGACTACCTTAGCATCATATGATAGTCATCATATATAGCTGGTAATAGTTCATCTGATATTATGGCTTGTCGAAAAGCATCAACAGGGGAGCCTTCAAAGCCTATAACAACAGTCCACAGTGTAAGAAATTACAATAAAATCAAACTAAAAGGACTAAACCAAATTCTGCATTGACAATCACTAAAATCAAACCAATCGAATAGTTGTAGATTCAATCAAACAGGACACGTTCATTAAAAAAATAAAAATAGGAACTATTCCTGAAAAATCAAAATTTCTCATCAAAAATCCAATTAGAAACCCCAATATTACTGATCAATAGAGTCGTTCCCAGAATCAACAAAAAGGAGAATTGTGAAAATCAACCACATATGACTGATTTATCTATAACCCAAACAGTAATGTTAACAGATGATAATCTTTACAACTTAATCTGTACCCTAATTTGAAAATCCCAAAACTGGAAAATCTAAATCAACATAAAATAGTAATAATTACCCAAAAACCCTGTGAGACATGCAATTATGATATGCTCTTAGACATTTACACAAACAATAATGTTAACAAATAATAATCTTTCACCAAAAAAATTTAAAATTTATACATTGAAGAACACATGCTTTAGAGTCTCTACGACCAACATCAAGAACCCAGTCAAGCAATTCATTACCAGAATTTTTCCTTCGAGAAGAATCGAGAGATATAAAGATGGATAAAATTCATGTGGTTATCCAATGAAGATAGAGAGAGAGCTTTTTTCACACAAGATCAAAGTGGAAAAATTTCAGAGCATGAGAGGTAGATAGAAACCCTAGATTGAAGTAAAAACTGAGATCCCGATTTGCTAAGAAAAATCGTGAAAGATAGAAACGGGATCTGCCTAAAGAGATATGGATCGTTGAGAGAGATGGGCGATGGTAATGAGAAATTGAGTTTCAGTTTTTCTTATGGGATTTTCAAATGAGAGGTGAAGGGGTCGAGAGACACCGAATAACTAAACAGACCCACTACTACTAATATAGGGGCGCAAACTGACAACATCGTGTGCTTGAGAATATAGTTGCAGTTTTGGATGTGAACTGTCACTGTAAATGGAAGTGGTAATTAAAAGAACTGTCATCGATATTTTAACACTTTGGCAACAGTTTTTACGTGGAACAGTTACAATAGCCAAAGAACGGTAACAGTTTTGAAACTGTCAATATACATCATTTTATAGTATCAGTTTTCTTTAGAAAATGTCATCGTATAATTATTCAGTGACAGTTAAAAAACTGCCACAATTTTTCAAGACTATGGTGACAGTTTTATTAAGAAACTGTCACCAATGTCTCTGTGTTTTTTTTTTGTAACAGTGCATTTGTGAACTGTCATGATTTTTTATATTGAACTGTCACCAAAGGCCATATTTGTACTAGTGCATGCTCCATTCTTGTGATCTTGGATTTGGCCTTGTCACTGTCAGGAAGGATATTATCAAATAATACTTTGTTTCTGGTGATCCATATATCTACCATTATGTTAAATGATGCTATGTACCACATTCCTGGATAACTGAACTCCTATGTTTGCAAAGATTTATAACATCATCAAAAGACTTTGGATTTTTAAAAGCAAAAATGTTGCCTAACCAAGTCTATAAATTTGACCATAATTGCAGTTCCACAAAATATGGTTCATGTTGTCTTGTTCTTTATAACAAAGATAACATCTTGATGCAAGTAACATACCTCTCTTAGTGGCGTTTTCATCAGTATTCCCTGCTCCTCTTGTTATTTTCCATATAGTGCTTGAAGTGGAGGGATGAACACAAGGATTCCAAATTTTCTTATACCATTTTAGTTTTGGCTGCTTCTTCCTGATCACATTGATAGCACTAGAAGTAGAGAATTCACCATCTTGAGTAGCAGTCCAAACCAGTTTGTCTTTTGAAGAAGTAATAAAAGGGAGATCTTCAGTGGAAATGAAATTAAGCATCTCTTCTGGTATATTCCATGTATCATCCACAATCAGTTGTTTAACCTTCATGGTATTGTTCTGTTGTATATATACATTTTCAGGGAAGTTTTTAATAATGCTTGTATCATAAATCATGAATCATACCAAACAGAAATATCTTCACCATTACCAACTAGCCATCTCGTGTTTTCTTCAAACTCCTGAATAATACATTTTATACCTGGCCAAACTGATGATTGTTTATAATATGAAATCCACATACCATTTTTATCTTTATAGTTGGATAAGAAGAATTTTGCCCATTCTTCATTTGAGTTAAGAATTATCCACAGTAATTTCATCAATAATGCTTTGTTAATATCTTCAAATCTTCTAATTCCTCGCCCTCCTTCCTCCAGTGGAACATAGACTTTGTCCCAAGCTATAGTGATGTATTTCTGTTCTTCAGCATTTCCACTCCATAGAAAATTTCTTAAAATTCTTTCACAAGCCCCAATCAGTTTTCTAGGCCATCTGTATATAGACATATTATACAGAGGTATACTGCTGAGTACAAATTTTATAAGAGTTAATCTGGCTTGAAAATTTAAGAGTTTGTCTATCCAAGTAGCCAGCCTCTTTTGCAGCATTTCAACAAAGGACCAACGATGTTCAGTTTTGACTTTTCCTTTAATCAGTAATACACCCAACTATTTATCAGAAAAATCAGACAATTTCATGTTCATACCTTCAACAATCTGAGTTTTTCTTGTGTCAGAAGTTCCATCAACAAATATTTTACTCTTAGCAGCACTAACAAGTTGTCCAGAAGCATTTTGGTATTCAATGAGTAAGTGTTTTAGGTTTACCAGAGTTTGCTTACATCCATTGCAGAAGACAAATATATCATCAGCAAAGAATGAATGTGAAGGGAAGATACCTTTTCTGATGACCATGGGTTGAATTTTTCTCTCCTGAATTAGTTGAGTCAATTTTCTACTTAAAGCATCAGCAGCCAAGACATAAAAAATTGGAGATAGAGGATCTCCCTGTTTCACTCCTCTTCCAACACCAAAGTACCCAATAAGACTCTCATTCACCATAATAGAAATTTTTGTTGTTTTTAGAAGTACCAAAAATTGTAATTTTCTCTGGAAAACCATATTTCTTCAACATTGCTATTAAGTAATCCCAACTTATAGTGTCATAAGCTTGAGATATATCCAACTTTAAGGCCACATTTCCACCTCTTCTATTATTATTCATTTCATTAACAAGTTTTGAGGCTAACAAGACTTGTTCATGGATATTTTTTCCTTTGATGAATGCACATTGTTGTGGAGAAATAATCTTTTGTAGTAAGTTTCTCATTCTTATAGTTAGAATCTTTGTAAATATCTTGAAACAAAAGTTACTTAGACCAATAGATCTGAACTATGGAGCTCTTTTTTGCACCTTGAATCTTTGGCAGAAGGGTAAGAAAATTTGAATTTAGACCGGAAGGAATTAATTGATTGCTCCAACATAATTGTATAGCATTTGTCAAATCTTCTTTTATAATATTCCAAGACTCTCTGACTAAAATACCAGTGTAACCATCTGGTCCAGGATCACCATTTTGATTAAGACAAAAAACTTCCTCCTTAATTTCTTCTTGAGAAGGAATCTTCTCTAGTGTTTTATTATCTTCTGAGTTGACAATATCAGGAATTGCTTATAAAAAAAATTCAGATATATTTACTGGTTGTGCTGCAAATTTCTCCTTGAAATGGTTGAGAAGTATATTTTCAATAGACTGCTAATTTTTCACAATGGCTCCAGAAGTATCTTCAAGTTCTGCAATATTATTCTTTGCATGTCTGAGTTTAATCTGAGTATGGAAGAATACAATATTTGCATCACCAAATTTGATCCAATTTACTCTTGCCTTTTGACTCAACATAGTGTGATAATTTTGAGCTGACATATCTCTGATACCTCTAGGTGTAACATAGTTATTTAATAATTCCACATTTGTTGGATAAGCATCAGATAGAATGTTAGTTTCAGTTACCTTTTCTTCTGCTTCTTTCAGTTTGATATATACATTCCCAAAAATCTCCCAATTCCATTTTTTTTAAAATTATCTTCAAGTTCTTCAGCTTATTCATAAAAATCAAGATTGGATTCCCAACAATCTGTCCATTCCAAGATTCAGTGACTATTCTCATAAAATCAGGGTGTGACAACCACATCTTCTGAAATCTAAATGGTGCATTATTAGGCTTAAGAAAATCTGCAGCAGATCCAATAAGACAACTGTGATCTGAAATCCCTCTTGAAGTAACATGATATTTCCATCCATTGTATTTACTAAGTCGTTGTTGATTGAAAAGAGCTCTATCAAGATTACAAATAATTCTTCTTTTACCACATCTACCATTTGACCGAGAAAATTGTAACCCACTTTTGGGAGCCTGAAGTAGACCACATTGGTATATCCATTCATTAAAATCATTAAGAGCTGAAGTAAGAGGACTCCTGCTACCCTTTTTTTCATGTATAGAAGTAATTGTGTTAAAGTCCCCTAAAACCAACCATGGTTTGTTTAGATTACTTATAGTGAGCAAATCAGACCATAATTCTCTTATATTCATAGTAAGCACATCTGCATGAATTCCAGTGAGCAAAACCCCTCCAATCTCTATTGTGATACATTATCTGGTAAAGAGAATAACTGAAGGAGGAGAAAGTGAACAATTCCAAAAAAGCCATAAATTTGCTTTCCTATGATCACACATATTGTGAATTATTTTATGATGCATTCCAGGAAGTTTTATTCTATTTTTTTATTGAAATGAATTTTAGGTTAAGCCATAAACACTAAGGAAGGATTTATTTGTCTAACTAAATAACTCAATTTATCTTTGGCCTTATCCCTCATCAGGCCTCTGATATTCCAAAAGATAACTCTCATTGATGAGTGTTTTGGGGAGAATTCCCCTTATAAGACAAAATGTTCTGACTTTCTTTGCTAGCTTTTCTAGTAATGGGTGCATGTTTTGTAGGTTTTGCAGGACCTTTCTTCTTTTCAGTGATGATCTTCTTTGTAATCACTTTAGGACGAGTAGTTTCATGCCTTAAGATAATAACAGGAGTATATATTGTATTGCTAAGAAGTAAATCTGAAGAAGTAACTTCTTTAATTTCACCATATTCAGAGCTTGATTCGCTAGATTCTTCAGTGATGATAAGATGATCAATCTGAGATGTAATAATTGTTACTTGAGGAGTAATATCAGAGCATTGTATCTCTTTGACACTTCCACTTGATTCACCAGTACACTTTGTAGATCCCATAGAATGCAAGGGAGGAAATTCACCATTATATTCAGCATTATTATCCTGCAATAAATGGAATCTACCAGAAGAAAGGTCTTGTACTGAATTTGCAGAAGAAAAATTAACTAAAGATCTTTCATTATTGAATTCAGGTAATGAATCATTCCCACAGATGTCAAAACCTTTTTGTTGTACCTTTTTTGGTCTCCACTGGTTTTTTGGTCTTGGTACAAATCCATCATCATAAGGACCTTGAGTATTCTCCTTTCTCTTAGTTCTACATTCAAAGACAAAATGACCCAGAGATTTGCAGTGACTACAGAATTTTGGTTTATTAGGTACTTGAACTGGTTGTTCAAACTTCCCATTTTTTGAATTAACCCAAATTGTACTTGGAATGGATTTAGATATATCAATATCTACCAAAACACAAGCATAATAACCTACAACTCTTTTCAGGGTAATTTCATCTACTTTAATAGCTCTTTCAAGAATGTTACCCATTTTCAATAGGATGCTTTCCTTCCAATACTCAATGCTCAACCCAGGAAATATTACCCATACATAAGTAGATGTAGTTTTCTGAGCAGCTGGATTGAAATTTGCTTCTCATGCTCTAAGACTTAAAATCTGTGATTCAATTTTCCAAAGTCCTTGCCAAATATAATTCTTATGCTCCATATTATCCAATTTGATTATAAAGAATCCTTTTCCTATAGGAATAAGTTGAACCTTACCTTTGAGTTTCCATTGTTTGAATAAAGATTCAGAAACAATATTCATCTTGAGTTTGACCAGATCTAGTCTACCAATTAAACTGAATTGCCATTCATCCAGACATTCATCAATAATTTTATCAGGAATAAAGATAGAAGGAGAATCATTACCTTATGTATTTTTTGTAGAGTCCATAATCGGAACCCTTAAATCAACTTTCTCAGAATCGAAGTTGTTTCCAAAATTTCTTTCCAAATGATTATCAATTTGTTCAGACATGATTTAGATTGGAAGTACCATATTGATTAACACCAATCATCAGAATTAAGTTGTTGTAATCAGTGTTGATGATATCGAAAAATGAGAAATTTGAAAATTTAATACTGAGTTACACTTCGAGTCGATCGTCGAGTCAATCGCACCGATTCGCAAAGCTCTCAAGTCTCGCACCGATTCGCAGAGCTATCAAGTCTCTCTCCAAAACAAGGTCAGTGAAAACCTTTTTCAACTCAGTCTTTAACATGTCTAGACCTTTTAGAATTTCAACAACTTCTAGTTTCGCTTCCTCAAATTGTTTAAGTAAATCATAAACAACATCAGTAGAGATCATCTCTTCCCGTTCAATATCTTGATGATCATATGCAAAATAGCAATTCACAACAGCAGAATCAACAACTTCATCATCAACCAGAGTTCTCTTCTTTCCTCTTGTTTTAATACCATCACAATTAAGAGATTTCACCATGCTTTCAAGAATTTGAGGCATAGGATACATGTTTGGGTGCGGAACCTTGGATGAGAATTTCGCAATCATAATTTTAGGTATATAAAGGAGTCTGTAAAAAAGGTATTCTCTAGGATGCATGTCGGTTTGTGATCTGACTTATATATTAGGGTTTTGTATGGTCATGAAGGAAAGATACGTGTACCTTTTGAAGGTGCAGGACCCGTTGTTCCTAACAGATTTTGCACACAAATTTTTTAGGGTAGAAAACAATCTTTTAGAGAGCACACAACAATTTTCAATACTGCAGCTTTCTTCCTTATCACAAATATTCTTCTTTGAATATTAATGCATTTTTAGCTCAATAAACATAAGTTTAGAGCACAAGAGAATTATTATTCACGAAAAAGACTTTAATCAGATAATGTTTTACCTTTTTGGAGCTTAGGTCAACAAGAATTCTTAATATTCAGTTCTGATTGAAATTATCATGGAAAGATTGCAATATGAAAAAGGTTATAGCTCATCATATTCAAGTACTATTTGAGATAAATAGTACACATGTCACGCAATAATCCTTATCCATCGGGTTTTTTATGGATAAGGTTCCAAAATTTGTGCCTAGTTTGCACAAGGGTGTGCTCACAAGGAGAATTATGCTGCAATTTCCTGTTTTACATTTTTCTTTTGCTAAGAAAGACCTTTTGGAATGAGAAAATGATCATAGAAAATTCTGTCATTATAATAAGAAACACGTTTGGAATCCTTTGCTTGCCTCGAGGAGAATGATAGTTTATCAATAAGATGCTTATATCATGTAATGATTAAATTCATGTTAGCTTGTTAAGTTGTTTCATTAAGAAAACATCAACCATTTTAAGAGATGTATGGGTATCCTTTTGAACCCATATTTGTGACGGTTTCACCGAGTTCTTTTTAAATCGATTTTTCGCACTACCCTTTTTATTTGTTCGAGTATTCGTGGACCATGAAATACCGACATTTCTAGAAGCAGATTTGCTAGAATGCAATTTAGCCTCAAGAGGTTTACACATCCGAATATCAGTTACACCCTTCAGAATTAAATCCAAGGTGTCTTGAAGACGGTCAAACTGATATTTTTTCAACCTCAGTTTACACTCTCTTTGAACATGTCCTTTAGTGTTGCAATAATAGCACACTTTCCGAGTTTCAATGAAATCAGAATAGATAGTTTTATCATACTCGTCTTATAAAGAACTCTTCCTCCTTGGAAACATAGATTTTTCCTGATCAGAGAATTTTAACTGAGCATCTCTTATCAAAGTAATAGCACTTTATTTATCAGTTTCTGAGTGCGATTTTGTTAGCATATCATCAACAGCAGTGTTCTTAGTTTTACCAACGCATCGCTTTTCAAAAAGACTGTTTTTTCAGTAGTTTCTGTAGATTCACTATCGCAATGTAGAGTAGTGTTTTTACTCGACAAATGTTCGATCTCTAAGGCATCATCTTTAAGTTCAGTTTCAAGTGAAAGAATTTTCGATTTCACTTTGGCATGATCTTCAAGAAACATCCTTGTTTTAGGATCATGTTCAGAAATAATATCGATAAGAGTATTGACTTTGTGTTTCAGCCGAATGAACACAGGAGCCTGAAATTCAATACATTTGAAAATCTCAGAACTCTCTAGCTGATTCCCATTCTACTTATGATTCAGATTCATCAGTAAGAATATAGGAACAACACTTGTCAATATCTAACTGTTTTATGGAGTCACACTATTCGTCTCTAAGAGAGTTTGAAAAATCAGACTCATCTACAGAATCCATATAAATGATTTCTTTTAAACTGGTACAAAGTTTATCATAAATTTTACTCTCATCCATAAAATCAGACTACTTCAAACACAAACTTATTAGGGGGGGGGGGGGGGGGGGGTTACCAAAATTCACCACCACTTTTTTCTTAGGCAGTATGTATAGACAAACTCAATACAACTCCGAGAGTTAAACTCAATCAAGGAATAATATCTAGAGTTATCTCTCTCTCTCTTGCTGAAAAAGTGGGGGCCTAACAACCACACCCAATATTCCAATATAATTCCAAGAGAATCAACTAGACATTCAGACTCAATCAAGGAAATATATCCAAGAGTTATATCTTTGTTTCTCAATGTAATCAGCAAATCAAACAGATAGAATCCGCGAGCCTGATTATTATGAGAAACAACTTGAATGGTACCAAAGACCAATTTTCAAGTGTCAATCAATTTCAATCAACAACCAAATGTTGGATTTACCAATTGATTGAACTACGCACAATCTGTGATATTTCAATTATATAAACAAATATAATACGAAAAAGAAATAACACAGACACCAGAAGTTTTGTTAACGAGGAAACCGCAAATGTAGAAAAACCCTGGGACCTAGTCTAGATTTGAACGCCACACTGTATTAAGTCGCTGCAGACACTAGCCTACTACAAGTTAACTACGGACTGGAATGTATTTGATCCCTAACCAAGTCTCACATCGATTAAGGTACAGTCACGTTCCTTACGCCTCTAAGTCCCAGTAAGACTCTACGCACTTGATTCCCTTAGCTGATCTCACCCACAACTAAGAGTTGCTACGAACCAAAGTCGAAGACTTTATAAACAAATCTGTCTCCCACAGAAAAGTCTATTCGGATAGATAAATTATCTCCCACAGAAATACCTACGAAATTTTTGTTTCGTCTTTTGATAAATCAAGGTGAACGGGAACCAATTGATAATACGGTCTTATATTCCCGAAGAACATCGTAGAAATATCAATCACCTCACAATAACTTAACTATATGGTACTAGAACAAGTTATTGTGGAACCACAAAGAATGAGACGGAGAGCTTTGTGATTACTTTTTATATCTTACCTATCGGAGATAAATCTCGAGCAAATATTAGAGAAGATAGTACTCAATATGATAGAACAAGTAAGATCAGAACACGCAACTACAGAGAAAATAGTTGGGTCTGGCTTCAGAATCCCAATAAAGTCTTTAAGTCGTTAACCTATAATGGTTTTAGGAAAAACCTAGGTTAAAGGATAATCGACTCTAGTCGCACCTAGTATCACACAGGAGGTTTGGGAATTAGGTTTTCCAGTTGCTATATTTCTACCTTATATAGTCTTCAAATTAGGGTTTGATAGCTTTGAAATAAAGCAATCAATAATATTCACCGTTAGATGAAATCATGATTTAAGATTCAAGTTAAGTTTTCTTAAAACCAAAGAAGTATCTCCACCTTTAGATTGTCTTAGCTTGTGACACGCAAATGAAATATACCTTCGTTTAGATATGGGTAACCGTACCTAAACGTGTATATTGAGTTGGCTCAATAACAGTTCACCGAAGTTAGCCATATGAACATTTTTGTATTAACCACATTCATCAAACACTTTTAAATCAAATGATAATCAAATGAATCTAGTTGTGTTACTCATAGAGTTGTTCAATTGTTTATATTCTCATAGAAGTATACAAGACACACTTGAAACAAAATCGGATAGATTCAAGAGAATCAGTTTACGAACATTTTAGCCACGGTTTGCAAAGATTGCATTACTTAATTTATAAATGTATTTGTTCATGAGTATGAAATCATACTTAACGGATTTCAGAACTTAAACTAACTTAGTTTGCAAACGGGTACGCAAACTTAAGTTCCGGACATTGGTCATGTACGAAAATTCGCAAACGGGTACGCATACTGTCGTTCCGGACCGAACTCAGGTGAAACAACTTGCAAATGGGTATGCAAACTTGGTTTCCGGACTTTAACAGTTAAAATCGTTCATATACGGGTATGCATACTTGGTTCTCGGACATGAATCATACGACAACAGTTTGCATACTGGTATGCAAACTGTGTTATATCCAGACAATGGTTAACTGTTATAAACTCCCATTTCAAACATTGAAACATTCTTAGAAGATTACAATAGATTCCTCACACAAAAATTTAGCTTATAAGTAATTTTCAAGCGATCGAATGATCAATACGAAACATTCCGAGTCTACATCAAATGACAGTCTCACACAAATCATGTAAGATGTTACAATGCGATTTTCACATGATCATCTTTTGAATCATTATTTAGTTTCCGAAAAATAAATTGTTTCCAACTAATCATGTAAGATGTCAAGAATAATGATGAACGTAGCTAAAGCAAAAATCTTTCCAACACATATTTCGAGAAAGATATAAGCGATTTAAACTCAGCTCGAAATATCAAATGTGTATAATGTAAAAGTCAATATAGCTACACGACTTAGTCTTAATAGGAGAAAGAATAGAATAGACTTCTGAGTGATAGATGAGTTTAAGTCTCCGCATACCTTTTGTTGATTAAGTTCCTCCAAGATCCCCTTAGTAGATCTTCGTCTTTAATCGATGAACTCCGTGAAGTCTAAATATCAACTACACATTCTATCCTAATCTGAGACATAGCTATAAGTATACTAGAAATCAAGACTTATAGGTTTGAGCACATAAATTGACAAATAAGCTTGAGATAGAAACGCTTGCGAGTTCGAATGAGCAGTGCTCTAACACTTGCGATTTGAACGTTTATAGAAACAAACCCGTGAACCTAATCAGAAAGAGATAACTTGGCGGTACCAAAGAAAAATATCCAAGAATCAATCAAATCGCTCCAACAAAGTAGGTCGGATGTATCTATTATGATTCATCAACGCACAACCTGCGATATTTCAATTATAAACATAAAAAATATAATGTTGAAAAAGAAATAACACATGCACCAGAAGTTTTGTTAATGAGGAAACCTCAAATGCAGAAAACTCCCGGGACCTAGTCCAGATTGAACATCAAACTGTATTAAGCCGTTACAGACACTAGTCTACTTCCAATTAACTTCGGAATGGAATGTAGTTGATCCCTAAAAGTATCCCACCGATTAAGGTACATTTGTGCTCTTTATGCCTCTTGAATCCCAGCAGGAAACCGCGCAATTGATTCCCTTAGTTGACGTCACACCAACCAAGAGTTGCTTCAACTCAATTGAAGACTTTAACCTAAATCTTCCTCCCACAGATTAAGCCTATATATGATTTCCTTTTATAATTAAATAGTTTAATCAAAGGTGTGGAAATCGATATCAATAGACAAAGTCTAGCTAGCCTCAAAATACGGACTTATGCAACCCGAAGTCCAGCCTAGATTATTATTCACTTCACACGTGTAAAACCTGTGGAATCAACAAATTTTGAGACAAAGAGAACTTTGATGATTTCTATCTATCTTGATCAAGTGATTAGATCAGCAATCGATCAAGATCAGGATACAAGAGTTATCAACGAAATATAACTGGACCTGGCTTCACGAATCCCTATGAAGACTGTGTAGTCGCTAAACCCTAAAAGGGTTAGGAAGAGGACGACTCTATATACAACTAGGACACACCAAAAAGTAATGTCAGGATTCAAAGATCCCAGTAGGTTGCTTTAGGTTTAACCTAAGATAGCTTTGGAACCAAGAAAACAATATCCACTGTCAGATGAATCTTTGAATCTGATTTACATAAACAATATATAAACTCTGCATAGGTGAAGCCGTAAACGAACCGTGTACAAAGACTATGTTCAACATAGTTAGCCGAAACTAGCCTTTTTGAACTTAAAAGCTTAATCTTCATTTTCATGAACACATAAGACATTAACTTTGAGTCACAAACATGTGATCAAATAAGTCTAGTATTTTTAGAGAATTAATCAAATGCAAGTTATCTCGCATAAATAATTTAATCGGACATGAAAATATAATCGACATGGTTAGTAGGTGTACAATGTACAACTACCATTGTCGTTCGTGAATCGTATTGTGGTCTGAGTTTCTACCTCCTACGGTTGTCTCTTTATTGCAACGGCTTCCCATGTCTCATGATAGGTGATGTCACTATGTTGATAATATTTCCTTCTGACTATTGACTCTCATGTTGCCTTGTTGTCCCAACATTTTGATTCTGTTTCGTATTGTGTCTGTTTTATTTTTTGTAGCTTTTTCACTACGTTTTTTTTTGTGATACTTTTCACTTTTTGATCATCGTGATCTTTTTCCATTTTGCATCTTCGACCAAAAGAGGTCCAATAAGACTATTTTTCTTATGATTATATGGATTTAAGTCGAAAACGACGCTAATATGTAGTTTCCTAAAAGCTAACCACTACAGTCAAGTAGAGATAAATAAGCTCAAAACATAGGTAAATAGACACCAAAGAAAGAACGTGCTTTTCTTTGGTGCAATCTTCAAGTTAGGATCCTTAACTTTGAGGATAAAGTTACATATTTATAGGCTTGATAGGACACCTACTCTAATATTTGGTGTTCCCCAAGGGAAATGTTAGGTAAGTTATACACATTTTAGAGTATATTCCTATACTTGTAATTGGTCACCACGCCTTTACATAATACTAGACCTTTAGGATTATAAGGACATATGAAATATGATATCCGTACTACTATTCCGAAGGATTATGTCATCCAAATATATTATTATTGTGATTGTGTGCCGGCTGGTTGGTTATAATTTTTGTCTCTGTATAAATTATCATCTCAGTATGCTTATATTTTTATGTTTTTATCGGTTTCCAACAAAACCTACATTGTCTTCAAACCATTCTAACGATCGCTTGGAAGTTAGTTATGTTCCCATTGGGAACCCCTTTGGGGATGATGTGCTCACTTATCTCCTGACTTTAGACAATTCTTCAAGGAAGAATTAAAGGAGTTTTTCATATCCATCGAAGGGACTTTGACAGACTTCAAATCCTTATAATTTGCAATATCTGCAACAAGATCAGAATTAATCCTGATTTGTTCATCCAACTTCTTCTGGAGATTAACTAGCTCTACAGAATGTTCTTGAAGATAAAAGTTTTTGATATAAATTTCGCAATGAAGACCATCAATTTTCCTTATCAATCGTTGTTTTTCTCGACAAAGATTTTTGATGATTTTCTAGACCAAAGCACTCAACATCATCGATTGTTTCTATAACACACTCGGAGTTGAGTAGATCTAATTCTGGTGAAGCTTTTATAGAGACTTTACAATCCATAGAGTTAGATTACTACAAACAAGGTCTTAAACGTGTGTGCCTGCTCTGATACCAATTGAAAAAGCGGGGGTCTAACAACCATACCCAATATTTCGTTTAGGCAATTTGTATGGACTAATTCCAATATATTTCCAAGAGAATCAACTAGACTGTCATACTCAATCAAGGAAAATACATCCAAGAGTTATGTCTTTGTTTCTCAATGTAATCAGCAAATCAAACATATAGATATCCGCGAGGACGATTATTATGAGAAACAACTTGAACGGTATCAAAACCCGATGTCCAGGTGTCAATCAATTGTAATCAACAACCAAAGGTTGGATTTACCAATTGATTGAACTGCGCACAACCTGTGATATTTCAATTATATAGAAAATATAATACGGAAAAAAAATAACACAGACACCAGAAATTTTGTTAACGAGGAAACCGCAAATGCAGAAAAATCCCGGGACCTAGTCCAGATTTTAACACCACATTGTATTAAGCCGCTATAGACTCTAGCCTACTACTAGTTAACTTCGGAATGGAACGTAGTTGAGCCCTGACCAATCTCTCAATGATTAAGGTACAGTCGCGTTCCTTACGCCTATGAATTCCAGCAGGACTCTACGCACTTGATTCCCTTAGATGATCTCACCCACAACTAAGAGTTGCTACGACCCAGAATCGAAGACTTGATAAACAAATCTGTCTCGCGCAGAAAAGTCTTTTGAATAGATAAATTTGTCTCCCACATAAGTACCTACGAGTTTTTGTTCCATCTTTTGATAAATCAAGGTGAACAGGAACCAATTGATACACCTGACTTATATTCTTGAAGAACAACCTAGTAATATCAATCACCTCACAATGATCTTATCTGTATGGTAGCGGAACAAGATATTGTGTAATCACAAACGATGAGATGAAGATGTTTGTGACTACTTTTTATCTTACCTATCGGAGATTGAATCTCGATCAAATCTTAGAGAAGATAGTACTCAATACGATAAAACAAAGTAAGATCAGAACATGCAACTACTGATAAAATAGTTGGGTCCGACTTCAGAATCCCAATGAAGTTTTTAAGTCGTTAACCTATAATGGTTTTAGAAAAACCTAGGTTTAAGGAGAATCGACTCTAGTCGCAACTAGTATCACACAGGAGGTATGGGGATTAGGTTTCCCAATTGATAGAGTTCTCCCTTATATAGTCTTAAAATCAGGGTTTGCAATCAACGTTACCTTGGTAATAAAGCATTCAATATTCACCGTTAGATGAAAATCTGATTAGATTCAATCTGACATCTTTGAACGGTTAGATTGTCTTAGCTTGTTACACACAAATGAAATGTACCTTGATTTAGATATGGGTAAATGTACCTAAACGTGTACACTTAGTTGGCTCAACAATAGTTAACCGAAGTTAGCCATATAAACACTTTCATACCAACCTTGTTCAACTTAATCACAACTAGTTCAAATGACACAAATGAAACTAGTTATAGAGTTGTTCAATTGTGTATATTCTCATAGAAATATAGAAGACACAATTGAAGCAAAATCGATTTTGATTCACTCGAATCACTTCATGAACATTATATCCACGGTTTTCAAAGATTGCATTCTTTATTATATAAATGTATTTGTTCATGAATAAACCGATTTTAGAACTTAACCCGCTCAGGTATGCAAACGGGTACGCATACCTAGAGATCCCAGACCTGGTTTGTTCGCAAGTATGCAAACGGGTACGCATACTATTGTTCATGACCAACATCAGTTGAAATCAGTACGCATACGGGTATGCATACTATGGTTCCCGGACTTCAACTGTTGAATCAGTACGCATACAGGTATGCATACTAAGTTCCCGGACTTGGAATATATCTACAACAGTTAGCATAAAAGTATGCATATTGTGTTATACACAATCATGGTTAATTATTCTAAACTCCATTTTAATCATTGAAACATTCTTAAAAGACGGGAATAGCTGTCTCACACAAACTATTAGCTTCAGAGCAATTTTCAAGTGATCAAATGATCAATACGAAACATTCCGAGTCTATATCAAATGATTGTCTCACACAAATCATGTAAGATGTTACCAGGCGATTTTCACATGATCATATTTTGAATTTCGTCAAGAATAAAAGATGAACTTGGTTAAAGCGAAAGCTTACCAACACATATTTCGAGAAATATGTAAGCGAGTTAAACTCAGCTCGAAATCTCAAATGTGTATAAAGTAAAGTTTATATAGCTATACGACTTTTGTCTCAGTAGGAGATAGATTAGAAATAGACTTCTGAATGATAGATGAGTTCAAGTCTCCACATACCTTTTGTTGATGAAGTTCCAGAAGCTCCCCTTAGTAGTTTTTCGTCTTCAATCGATGAACGCAGTGAAGTCTAAAGCTTAACTACACATTCTATCCTAATCCAAGACATAGCTATAAGTAGAATAGAAATCAAGACTTATAGTTTTGACAACTAAACTTGACAAACAATCTTGAGATAACAATGCTTGGGAGTTCTAACGAGCAGTTCTCTAACAAGTTTCATATTTGGGTAATCTTTATATCGAATCTATGATTTATTGCTTAAATTGATGCTTTAGAACATTAATGCCCCGTTTGCAAACTATAGATATCTGATTTCAGAAATACAGAAGGTGGGCGAACCTGTTCACAAACCTCAAGTTCAGTTGGGAACAATTCATGAACCCGGTTAGCAAAAACCATGTTGAACAAATTTTAAAAAATTTTGGTATAAAAGGCTAAGGTTGGCGAACCCGGTTAGCAAATTGTGCCCATTTGAGTTCATAAGCCAAGAACGGTTGGTGAACCCTGTTCGCAAACTGTGTCTATATGAGTTCTCGATCCGTGCAAGGGTTGGTGAACCTGGTTCACATACTGTAGCTCCCTGACTCGTGAACTAGCCTTACGGTTGGCGAACCGTCTTACGAACTGTCCCAGTGAACTTAGTAGAAACTCAAAGACTTATTTTTTAAATATGTTTAGCATTGATATGAATCTCTTAAACACTTCTAAGACTTCATTGATCACTTTAACACTTATATATGTGCATGATGGGCTGTCGTAGGCACAACAAATTAATAAATATATTTCTCACTAATTAACTGGTAATATAGTGGTAGTAAGAGATCGTTCCCACAGAGAGCTGTGTAATTGATAGGTTATTTGAAATAGTAAGATAAAGTAAATAACAAAGGGATTTTTGGTTGTAAGATAATTATAAAGACAATAATAAAGAAAAGAGATGATTAAGGAATCCTTCACCCTTACCAAACGATAACTGGATTAATATACTTATCTATCTTCCGTTAGAACCATTCATCATCAACCGTAGAATAACAACTAGAGCAGTGTTATCCCCAAATATCCTTGTGTAACTTGATACCGAAGCGCTTGCATATCAAGTCATATCCAACTGAACCACCAAGTAGTAGCGCATTCAAGATGTAACCCAATCGGAAGCTTTAAGCTATGTGAACTTAGGTTGATCCTAGCAGTTAGACTCTTAGCGGAAGGTGCACTTACTAGTGTTATCTTCACACATGATTCCTCAATAGAATCCCTTTACGAGGTCTCACGTTCTCTAATTGTGTAAGGGTTATTCAACAATTACACGGATATCCTAACCCTTTACTAGTAATAGAATGATCAAAAGGTTAATCCAATTGTACACTTGAACAATCTAGAAATCAATCATAAACCCTAAATATAGTGAAACAAACGTGATGATTAAAATCTCAAATAGACTTGTATTATTATAAATAAAGCTTCATGCTTAGAACATTGAATTCATCCTTAATCAACAAAGGATTTAGCTACTCATATTACAAAGAAGATGAATAATGGTGGTTTCCCCTTAAAGGGGTAAACCCTAGGTTTTGATATAGAACTTGTGATATGAGATTGATCCATTCTATGTGAAAGGCCTAATACATATTTCTATAGGTTTACATTGCTTGGCCATCAAGTATCTAATTCGGTTCAAGAACCCGACCCGAAACTATGAAATAAAGACCCTAACCGTGAGTTTTGGCCTTCCATGGTACTTAAGTATGCGTGCCAATACGCATACTACAAAATCCAGCAGAAATTCACGGAACTATAGGTATGCGTACCCGTATGCGTACCATAAAGTCTTCGGTATTCATCAAGAGTTTGTTTTGCCCACAACTTCTTTGTCCGAATTCGGAATGACCTCATTATTTTTGAATTATTTTCCTCTTTCAGTTCTCATCAAGATGGTGATTTGAAATCCTTAATTTGAATGAGTTAATCTTGATTTTTGGGTCGTCTCTTGATTTTGAGAATTTTTTCTCCTTTTCGTCGCACTTCTTCCACTTCTCTTGGACTTGGGCACTTTGATACTTGTAATACTTATCTTCCTAGCTCTTTTCAGCACTTTGTAGCTCCTTTTTGTATGATTCTCCTATTAGAGGCAAATAAGAAAAAAAATAGTAATAATACGAATACATGCAAGAATAATAGTTAAAATGAGTATGGAATTGACACTAAAATCATATGAATTGTGCACTTATCAAATTCCACCACACTTAGATTTTGCTAGTCCTCTATCAAACTAAATAAAAATAGTTCTAAGTACAACAACTCCATGTCGTTGAGAAAACGATTGCACTTAGCTAATGCAACATGCCTTTAAACCCCTAGGAGTCCCTAGTGGACGAGTTATAGTCTCGTGAGGGTTTACAAGAGATATACCCACAAAACCTACTCCAATTTCTTGCCTTGGAAGAACCACTAAGGATAGACACAAATTAATAGCTAAATAATTAGCTTGCATAAGTTCTTTAGCTGCAAACATCCCACATACATTCCAATCATCACACATTAGCAATTACTTGGGTGTGACATTCAACGTGTTTGCAAAAATATACTAAGATAGTCATCGTACTTGTTGCAACGTTTGTCACAACACTCGCATACTGAAATCACATGGATAAATAAGAAAATGGAAATAAAAAAGTGAAGTGTGCAAATGTTGACTAAAGTGAAAGATGCTACCCACAATACTTGTATGAATATCGTCAAAGGATTCTTATTTATAGCCCAATAGTTGAGAGAAACACCCATTTAACTCGACCACATGATTAAATACTCTAAGCGCATGTTCCTTTTCAGCAAGTATGTGATAGTTGCCTTGGATCCTGCATTCCACGCTTGTTTAGGCGACGGAGACAGGGACAACGTTTCACACATATTGCTATCCAAGTGTCGAGAACCTCATGAATAGTCTTTTTGACTTGCTATATAATGATGATAGGTTTTTGTTTTCATCGACTATGATTAGTCCGTAATTCTGGACCTATCATTTATTAATGTCAATAAATGAAGAGGAGCCTTATATAATTATTTATTTATTTTTTTCTTCGCATTTATTTAATAAAATAATATAAAAAAACGAAAGTTCTATTACAAAGCTTAGTTTGGCAACCTAGAAGAGAAGAGATATCATCTTGCAAGCTGATATCTCTTTTCTTCTTTTTTTCTTTTTTTTTTCTTCTCACTCTTACGAGTGTAAGACAATTGTCTATGGGGCTTTTATATACTCAACCAATGATTACCTTGCTACAACATCCACGGCAGTATCATGATCCCACCAAATCGCTTTAGAGAAATATAAAACTGCAAAAATAAAAAGAAAGTGATTCAGTAATGATTAATTACGAGTATGAATCTTTCAAATGACTACCATGCCATTTCTAGCAACTGAGTTTCACAATAAATTATGAACGTATATATTTAAGGATTTTATAACGATAAAGTGGAACTCAATCTATAGTTGTAAGAACTGTTTCAACCTAAAAAGGTTTAGAGTGTCATCCTAAATAGCTCATAATTAACTCCAAAAAATGAAGTATCAAGAATGCAAGAAATCAAAGAGCATTATTTATTTATTTATTTTATACGCAGTCCAAACATGCTTAAATACTCCCCCACACTTAAACTCAACATTGTCCTCAATGTTCAAAACCGAAAATTCTGATTTTTATGGCCTCCGTACAAATGGGTAGGGAACTACGAAAAAAAACGTAAACTAAAGTTGTTTTCTATAAAGTGTCAAAAGGGAACAGTGTTTCGATAAAAGGTCCGACTTTTATGACCTCCGGACAGACTGACATGCAATCTGAAAACGTTCTGGAAAAATACAAAAACTCAAATGTCCAGGCCTATCTCACCAACTTAACAGACTCCTAATTCAGTTTTTCTTTTTGGAAAATAAAGGTGAGTCTGTACTCTTTAAAATTTGGGGTCAACCACTCAAATCGGACTCCGTATAAAGTCTCGAGAGCTGTTTTCGTGATAACTGCGCAGTCAGAAATTTCTGACGAGAATTCGTCAAAACTTTCACTATAGATTTAGGACTTTGTAAAATCTAAGATGGGAATGCAATATATGATATGCAAAACTAAGAAAACTAAAAACAAAAGGGATAGAGATACAAAATCGATGGGTTGCCTCCCACGTAGCGCTTGGTTTAACGTCGTCAGCCTGACGTTATTGTTATCGTTCGTACACTAAAAATTTGAAAATTTGGTAATCCTTCCAAATAACAATCTGCAATTCAAATAATAGCTTCACAAAAACGTTAGCACAAAATATAAATATTGAAGCTATCACTTTATTGAAGTTTCCTCCACACTTGGTCCTTTCTACACTCGGAAGTGGATAGAGAACATAGAATTTGGGAATTTCAAAAGGTTCCTCGGCTTGATGAACCCGCACATTACTCGAATCAAACACATCAAGGGGTGGATACTTGAAAGAAAAATAATCCGTTAAAACTTTGGAAGCATACAATTCCAATCCTAAGTGATGTATTTTCTTAAAAGTTGGGTTAACAACTCTTTGAGAAGCTACTTCAATTGGATGGAAAGGATCAATAGATATATAATTATGCAAAGGATTAGAAAAACCTTGTTTCGGATCCTCATCAATTATCTCCAGTGAATTATTTACCTCAAGTATATTGTGGTCCTCTATCGAACTATTATTATCTAGATCAACTGGGTGTTCGACGAAATCGATCAATTTGGTTTCATTCTCAATATCAATTTCTTCAACACTTTCGTCATCCGAATCAAATTCCGCTCTCAAGAACTCTTCTTCAATATAGATTTTGGGGTATTCTATATGAGTATCCGTTGAAGGAATAATCGGGTCTACTTCTTGCAAATCAACCGGCCTAAAAACATTGTAATATGAATGTTCACTGTAACGTTGATATGCATTTGAATATGTCACACCGTTCATAACAATGGTTCGGTCATACCAAGGCTCCTCCTTTTGAATAGGCATATGATCATTATTACGATCCGGAGCTGGGATAACTTTACCATTGTTACAAGAAATTTTCAAAGGTTTCTCATCTCCAAAATATTTGTTATCGTCCTCAGGAGTTTCAGATTCGGTTTGGCTTTGAGATCGAACTTCTTCCCCATTCCTATTTTTACCGAGTTGAGCAATTTGTTCGTATAATTTATCCGAATTCCTTTGAATTTCTCGATGTGATTCCTCTCAATCATAGGTTTTTGATGATTTTGTAGTGATTCTTGCATCTGTTGTTGAAGATCCCCTATCATGGAACACATCCGTTCTGCAAAACTAGAGACTTTCTGATAAGAAACATAACTATCCTCCCATCCTTGTGGTTGCTCACTTACATACCCGTCATAAGGTTGTTGATATGCATGAGAGTGTCCATAAGTTTCCATGGGATATTGATCATATCCGAAAGATTGGCTTTGATTATACCCATGGGATGGTTGGTAGTTGTTATATGAATGAGATTGAAAACCATATTGATTACCACTGTTGTATGCGTAATCTTGTGCTCCGTACATGTTATTTCTGTAAGGAAACATGACGACTCACAAGAAACGGAAAATAAAACAAAAATCTAAAACGAAATAAAAACAAGCTAAACAAATAACAAATTAATTAGCAACTTCTCCCGGCTGCGACGCCAATATTTGATGGGTTATCGTAGGCACAACAAATTAATAAATATATTTCCCACTAATTAACTAGTAATATAGCGGTAGTAAGAGATCGTTTCCACAGAGAGCTGTTTAATTAATAGGTTATTTGAAATAGTAAGATAAAGTAAATAACAAAGGGAGTTTTGGTTGTAAGATAATTATAAAGTCAATAATAAAGAAAAGAGGTGATTAAGGAATCCTTCTCCATTACCAAGCGATAACTGGATTAATATACTTATCGATCTTCCGTTAGAACCATTCATCACCAACCGTAAAATAAAAACTAGAGTAGTGTTATCCCCAAAGCTCCTTGAGTAACTTGACACCGAAGCGCTCGCATATCAAGTCTTATCCAACTGAACCACCAAGTAGTAGCGCTCTCAAGATGTAACCCAATCGGAAGCTTTAAGTTATGTGAACTTAGGTTGATCCTAGCAGTTAGACTCTTAGCGCAAGGTCCACTTACTAGTGTTATCTTCACACACCATTCCTTAATAGAATCCCTCTATGAGGCCTCACGTTCTCTACTTTTGTAAGGGTTATTCAATAATTACACGAATATCCTAACCCTTTACCAGTAATAGAATGATCAAAAGGTTAATCCAATTGTACACTTGAACAATCTAGAAATCAATCATAAACCCTAAATATAGTGAAAAAAATGTGATGATTAGAACCTCAAACAGACTTGTATTATTAATAAAGCTTCACGCTTAGAACATTGAATTCATGCTTAATCAACAAAGGATTTAGCTACTCATATTACAAAGAAAATGAATAATGGTGGTTTCCCCTTAAAGGGGTAAACCCTATAGGTTTTGATATAGAACTTGTGATATGAGATTGATCCATTCCATGTGAAAGGCCTAATACCTATTTTTATAGGTTTACATTACTTGGCCATCAAGTACCTAATTCGGTTCAAGAACCCGACCCGAAACTATGAAATAAAGACCCTAACCATGAGTTTTGGCCTTCCATGGTACTTAAGTATGCGTACCCGTACGCATACTAGAAAATCCAGCAGAAATTCACGGAACTATAGGTGTGCGTACCCGTATGCCTACCATGAAGTATTCGGTATTGATCAAGAGCTTGTTTTGCCCACAACTTCTTCGTCCGAACTCGGAATGACCTCATTCTTTTTGCATTCTTTTCCTATTTCAATTCTCTTCAAGATGGTGATGGCCAGTCTCTTGATTTTTAGCATTTTTGCTCCTTTTCATTGCACTTCTTCCACTTCTCTTGGACTTGGGCACTTGGATACTTGGAATACTTATCTTCCTAGATCTTTTTAGCACTTTGTATCACCTTTTTGGATGATTCACCTATTACAGGCAAATAAGAGAAAACAATAGTAATAATACAAATACATGCAAGAATAATAGCTAAAACAAGTATGGAATGATCACTAAAATCATATGAATTGTGCACTTATCAGTGCATCATGATTAAACTCTTAAGTGTTTTAAGGAACATCATGTTTCTTATTGTTCATATGGCATATTTGCCAAATTGAACAGTCATTCTACACGGTTCCAGAAACAGACCACTGTGTATATTGTTCTATTGTATTTTCAGACCTAAAAGTGTTTGCTTGATTCCCAAGTTATCTTAGCTTGAATTCAAAGCAATATAAATCTTGAAAATCTATAAAAAGAGATGCTCATTCAACTGAAAAATTCGATCCCTGACACTTTGTGTCCTAATTGATCTTGAATCGTCCTCTATGAACCTAAGTTTCCTTTGAGAAATATAATTAGGTTTACGACTAAAAGACTTCACTTTGGGGATTCATTAATCCAGGTCCGACTATCTTTTACCTTGATAATTCGTGTATCCTTATCTTGTTTTTATGTTATCAAGGTTTTAGTAGTCTCTTTCAGGAAAATTAGATAGAAATCGCTAAGTTCTCTTCGTATCAAACTTTGTGATTCCTTAAGATAGATATCAAATAATTGATCTTTCGAAGATTTTTCTTGAGAGGTGGTTAAAAATCTAGGTTGTTCTTTGGGAGTCGTAAGTTATGGATTTGTGAGGTTTGCTAGCTTGTGCATTACAAATGTATTTCCACACCTTGATCTCTCAATCTAAACGGAAATCAAATAGGCTTTTCTGTTATGGTATCAAAAGTCTTCATTGCGGATGAAGCAACTCTTAGTCTATAAAGGACGTCAGCTAATGGAATCAAGTACGCAGCACCTTGTGAGATTCATGAGACGTAAGGAGCGCGGTTGTAACTGAATCGCTTGGAGGGTTTGATTGGTCTCATCTACATTCCAATATGAAGTCTGATAGTAATCTAGTGTCTATAGTTGGTTAAACAACTCGGTGTTCCAATCTGGACGAGGTCCCGGAGTTTTTATGTAGTTATGGTTTCCTCGTTAACAAAATTTGTGGTGTTTTGTGTTTTTCCTTTTCAACATTATATTGTTATCTTTATAATCAGATTAACGCAAGTTGCACGTATTCAATCTAAGTAGATACGTCCATCTAATTGTAATCGACTACGAGACTCGTTCTTTTAGAATTCGTATCTTGAAAGATAGATAACAACTTTAATTACTTGGTAGAATTCCGATTGAATTATCTGGATACGACTAGATAGATCTTGCATATTGATTTTTTAGATCGTCCAAGTACTATTATAAATAGTCAGGTTCACGGAATCATACTCTCATACATACTGATTGAGTAGAGGTAGAGATATAAACTATACATATTGTCAAGGATCATTAAGTTGGTCTGCTTGATATTGTATTATTTGTTTATACAGGTTGCCAAATGTAAGATTTGATGGTGTAATTGGTACCCCCGCGTTTTCAATTGGTATCAGAGCAGGCAAACATTGTTAGACCTAATAAGTATGTGTTTGAAGAGATCTATATTATGGGAAAGAGTGCAATCTCTATTAATGTACCACCAGCCTTCGATGATATAAATTAATTACAGTGGAAAATTGTTATTGGATCTTTTTTACAAGCTCGTGATCAAAGAAGAATCAGTCGTTGTTCCGAAAGGCATATAAACTTATAGCGATGAAGAAATCAGTGACGCTAAACAAAACTCGGATGGACTAAACACTATTATCCACGCCATAAGCCAAGATCTTCAATATCATGTGTCTACGTGAACTAGATCGAAAGATGATTTGGATATTTTAGAAACCGTATTCGAAGGGAATTCCGTATGAAAAGAAGCACGGCTTCAAAACCTAATTTCTGGCTGGGAAAACCTTTGTTTGGATGACGAATATTTGTTTGAGGAACTCAATCACAAGTTGTCAGAAATAGTGAATGCTTGTCATGCACTAGGAAAAACCATTCCTGAAAGGGATATTATGATGAAAATTATGAGAATTTTGCCAACTCGATATGAGTCTAAGAAGCATGTCATCACTAAAGGAACGATCTTACCACACTTTCTAGAAGCACTCTTGTTGAAAAGTTAAATATCTTTGATCATAAGCATCTCACAGCTAAAGAGAGGACTTCTGCTATAGAAGTTGTGACCAAATCAACATATAGCCTATTGGGCAATTAAGAAGTTTAATTTTTTCACTTGACAAGGCAGGAGCTCACAGGAAGCTCCTTCTCAATGAGTTGGAAGATATTTGTAGAGATGCTAAGGAGTATAAGAACAAAATGAAACTTGTGCATGATAGGAATATTTTACGAAGGTCATTTTCTCCAGGTCAAAAAGTTCTTCTGTATGATACTCGCTTGCATCTATTCCCAGGGAAGTTACGTTCTCGGTGGACCGGTCCTTTTGTGGTCCGTACTGTTTTTCCTCGTGGCGCTATTGAAATTGAGACACCATATGGTACTAGTTCTTCAAAGGTGTTGATGGTGGTTTTTAGCTCAGGGTTAAAACCGTAAAACCTTACACCTGGCGTGACGTCACTACCACCACTGACACATTTATTGAACCATTTAATACGCCTACGTAAAAATTACCGGGAAACCTTTTCTTTTTTACTAATCAGGGTTCCGATAGACCGAACCCTAATTCCCACACCACCGTGCCAGCAGCATGCCAAACATGTCAGCCGCACCACCGTGCCAGCAGCATGCCAAACATGTCGGCCGCACCACCGTGCCAGCAACATGCAAAACATGTCAGTTGCACCACCGTTCCAGCAGCATGCCAAACATGCCAGCCGCACCTCCGTGCCAGCAACATGCCAGCCGCACCACCGTGCCAAGGCATGCCAGCCGCACCACTGTGCCAATGGCAAACCGTGCCAGCCATATCTACCGCGCCAAGGCATGCCAACCATGCCAGCCGCACCGCTGTGCCAATGGAAAACAATGCCAGCCACATCTACCGCACCAAGGCATGCCAACCATATCCGCACCGTCGTGCCAATGGAAAATCATGCCAGCCACATCTCCGCGCCAAGGCATGCCAACCATGCCAGCCGCACCATTGTGCCAATGGAAAACCATGCCAGCCACGTCTCCACGCCAAGGCATGCCAACCATGCCAGCCGCACCACTGTGCCAATGGAAAACCATGCCAGCCACATCTCCGCGCCAAGGTATGCCAACCATGCCAGCCGCACCACCGTGTCAATGGAAAACCGTGCCAGCCACATCTATCGCGCCAAGGCATGCCAACCATGCCAGCCGCACCACTGTGCCAATGGAAAACCATGCCAGCCACATCTCCGCACCAAGACATGCCAACCATGTCAGCCGCACCACTGTTCCAATGGAAAACCATGCCATCCACATCTCCGCGCCAAGGCATGCCAACCGTGCCAGCCGCATCACTGTGCTAATGGCAAAACGCCAGCCACAACTCCGCGCCAAGGCATGCCAGCCGCACCATGTGCCAACGGCATGCCAAGCCCTTGGCCCCACCATGTCAAGCCAACCTAACATTGTCGTAGCCCTAGCCATGCTAGCCGCACCATGTGCCATCGGCTTGCCAAGCCCTTGGCCCCACCATGCCAAGCCAACCGCACCTTATCGTGGCCCTATCCATGCTAGCCGCACCATGTGCCAACGGCATGCCAAGCCCTTGGCCCCACCATGCTAACCGCACCTTGCCATGGTCGTAGCCATGCTAGACGCACCATGTGCCAACGTCATGCCAAGCCAACCGCACCTTTCTGTGGCCCTAGCCATGCTAGCCGCACCATGTGCCAACGGCATGCCAAGCCCTTGGCCCCACCATGCCAAGCCAACCGCACCTTATCGTGGCCCTATCCATGTTAGCCGCACCATGTGCCAACGGCATGCCAAGCCCTTGGCCCCACCATGCTAACCGCACCTTGCCATGGTCCTAGCCATGCTAGACGCACCATGTGCCAACGTCATGCCAAGCCCTTGGCCCCACCATGCCAAGCCAACCGCACCTTTCTGTGGCCCTAGCCATGCTAGCCGCACCATGTGCCAACGGCATGCCAAGCCCTTGGCCCCCACCATGCCAAGCCAAACGCACCTTGCCTTGGCCCTATCCATGCTAGCCACACCATGCGCTCATGGCATTCCAAATACGCGACCCCACTATACCATGCGAGCCTTCCCTATGCGGCTACAAAAACAAAGGCGTGCGACAATCAACGTTCGCCCTTCAATCCCATGAGCAAGTCCTAGCCGTCCAAGGTTACCATACAACGCGTGGTATGCTTTGACCCAAAACCCTAGTTTGGCCACGCCAAACCGCGCCAATGGCATGCCAACCTTGCTGCGCCACCATGCTGGCCTTCCCTATGTGGCTACCAAAACGAAGGCGTGCGACAATCAACGGTCGCCCTTCAATCCCCTGAGCAAATCCTAGCCGTCCAAGGTTACCAGACAATGCATGGTAACCTTTGACCCAAAACCCTAGTTTGGCCACGCCAAACCGCGCCAATGGTATGCCAACCTTGCCGCGCCACCATGCTGGCCTTCCCTATGCAGCTACCAAAACAAAGGCGTGCGACAATCAACGGTCGCCCTTCAATCCTAGGAGCAAATCCTAGCCGTCCAAGGTTACCATACAAGGCATGGTAACCTTTGACCCAAAACCCTAGTTTGGCCACGCCAAACCGCGCCAAGGCATGCCATGCCAATGGCATGCCAACCTTTTCGCGCCACCATGCTATCCTTCCTTATGCGACTACCAAAACGAAGGCGTGCGACAATCAACGGTCCCCCTTCAATCCCAGGAGCAAATCCTAGCCTTCCAAGGTTACCAGACAACACATGGTAACCTTTGACCCAAAACCCTAGCTTGGCCACACCAAACCGCGCCAAGTCATGGCATGCCAACCTTGTCGCGCCACCATGCTGGCCTTCCCTATGCGGCTACCAAAAACGAAAGCGTGCGACGATCAACGACTACCTTTCCTCTTAAGATGCAAAATCTTGACCGTTGAAGGTCACCAAGCCAGCAAGTCTCCCAAGATTGACTTGCCAGGCGACAATAATTTGCTACATGTTTTCCACGAAATCATTCGAGACATCAACACATATCACAAACTGGGGGATCCTCTTTGGGTATTGGTTTGGCGGTTTACAGCGTGCGGCGTACACTACGCCCGTCATAAGGAAGTTTCATAAGGATAAGGCGGTTAGTAAATATAGGGAGTAATGGTGAAACGCTCTTTTTTATGGAACATCAATTCCATGCGTTAACGGTTACCACCTCCTCCCATTTACTCACCCATTTTTTCCATTCCTTAATGAGACCAGAGTACGTTTCACTTCGACTTGTATAAATAGGTCTTACCTATTTCCACCGAATAACAAGTTCAGTCAGGAGCATACAACACTCATAAAACATTTGCTAGCTTTCCATCTGTTAGCTTCTCACTTTCTGATACAAGTCGTAGAAAACAACTACTCTTCCAGAATCAACTATTCTGGTCTCAACACTTTCCTTGCTTCCCTCCCCAAAATCAACCCATTCTCCTTCACTTTGTGACCGAAGCAATTCCGGAACGGCCATTTCTTGGTTTAGGCCGGACTTGTATAGATTGATCTCTCGAATCTAAAGTACTCCTTTGCAGTACATTGTTTAGGGTTTAAATTCGTTTCTCACCCACACACCCGAAATTATCCAAATCAGCAGAAACCATTTTCACCCACAAATAATTGGCGACCACAGTGGGAGATTGATCTTTCAGTCATGATGTCGATTTTCAATCCTCGATCTCATACCTCGACTCATGCGTCAGGATAGTAGAATCAAACGATCCGCTCGACTCAATTACCAGACGACCCGATTATCAGTCTTGACACGACAAGGGATGATTGGGGACTGCCTAGAGTTTAAAAGCAAACGATCCAACCAGTCTTGACGCGGCAAGGGGCGACTGGGGACTTCCCAGAGGTTAAAAGCAAAACGATCCGCTCAGGGATCGACGACTCGATCATCAAGTGACTCAGGGACGACTGGGGACTTTCCACAATCGCGGTGTTTCCCACGAAAGTCGGACTTGCATATGACTCGTTTTCGTTAGCAGATCCAAAAAACCGAATAAGTCTTGCCTAGACAAAATACATGGTTTACTATTTCAAGTTTTTCACGGGAATGATGAAACCGATATCCATTTTATGTTTCATCCCATGTCATCTACCGACACGCAACGTTCATGTTTCCATATCTTCCCTGGGATGTTTGTGTTACTTACAATCATAACCAAAAACGACATCATCCTAAAACAGTTCATCCAGAATAATAATCCAAAACCCTCATGATAACACTTGTCTATCAACCCAAAAATCCAGAAAATCAAAACCATAAGCCAGATGTTCCATTTTCCTTTCAAAAAAAAATAAAAAAAAAACGAAACAGAAGAACTTCCGAAGACAGAAGTGCATTCAAAGGAATCCATTCAACGGTGTTTTTCTCTTATCGAAGAAGGCGTCCTTCGTCATTTGGAGGACCGCCTGTTTCAGCTCCAACTCTTTGGACAACCTTTCGACCTCTGCTTCTTGTTGTTTGACCACGTCCGCAGAAGGACCTTTGGTCACCTCGGTCTGCAACTTTTTGATCTCAGAGAAACCATAATGCCCAGTTCTTCGTGGAATCAGTCACCTATCCATACATACCTACTTTGCATAATAACGATTACCAGTCACTATTCATGAGGTAGCCGACACTACTACGGTGATATTCGAAGAGAAAAACAAGTACTTATACAAGTTTATGAATGAGATACCTATGGCTAAGGTATACACCAACACAAGAAAACAAATTGCAAGAGAAACGCTGGAGTACATACCTGGAATATGCTTGACCACTTTATTGCTACCGCACCACGCCAAGCCAGCGACGTGCCAAGACAACAGTCCGCGCCACGCCAAGTTATGTTTCATCCCATGTCATCTACCTACAGGCAACGTTCATGTTTCCATATCTTCCCTGGGATGTTTGTGTTACTTACAATCATAACCAAAAACGGCATCATCCTAAAACAGTTCATCCAGAATAATAATCCAAAACCCTCGTAGATAACACTTATCTATCAACCCAAAAATCCAGAAAATCAAAACCATAAGCCAGATGTTCCATTTGCCTTTCAAAAAAAAAACGAAACGGAAGAATTTCAGAAGACAGAAGTGCATTCAAAGGAAGCCATTCAACGGTGTTTTGCTCTTATCGAAGAAGGTGTCCTTCGTCATTTGGAGGACCGCCTGTTTCAGCTCCAACTCTTTGGATAATCTTTCGACCTCCGCTTCTTGTTGTTTAACCACGTCTGCGGAAGGACCTTTGGTCTCAACACTTTCCTTGCTTCCCTCTCCAAAATCAACCCATTCTCCTTCACTTTGTGACCGAAGCAAGTCTGGAACGACCATTTCTTGGTTTAGGCCGGACTTGTACAGATTGATCTCTCAAATATAAAGTACTCCCTTGCAGTATATTGTTTAGGGTTTAAATTCGTTTCTCACCCACACACCCGAAATTACCGAAATCAGCAGAAACCATTTTCACCCACAAACAAAAGGTTAACAGTCAGAGATTGAAACTGTTAGAGCATAGCTCGGTCGACCTCGCATGCGTTTCTATCTCAAGCATGTTTGTCAATGTTAGTGATCAAAACTATGAGTCTTGATTTCTAGTCTACATAGCTAAGTCTCGGACTAGGATTGAAAAGTGTAGTTGAGCTCAAGGAATTCATGGCGATTCATCATACAATGACAAAGATCTACTCAAGGAACCGTGGAACTTCATCAACAAAAAGGTATGTGGAGACTTGAACTTATCTATCACTCAAAAGTCTATCTCTTCTATCTCCTACTTCTTATGAGACAAAAGTCGTATGCTATATAGACTGGATCATACACATTTGATATTTCGAGATGAGTATATCTCGCCAATCTATATCTTGAAATCATGTGTTGGTAAAGCGTTTCGCTTTGATCAAGTTTATATTCACCTAGTGACGAAAGTCATGAAAAGTATTACTTTGAGAATTGCTCTGACGTGAAACGGTCTGTGCATAACGGCTATATAACGTCCTCTGAGAATGTCTCAATGATTGGAATGAGAGTTTAGATTACATAACCATGTATTCCTTTATCCGAAGTTTTCGAACTTTTTTGATTGAGAGAAACCGGTGGAATTGGCTTTGCCAAGTCCGCGAACTCAGTCCGCGAACTGACGGAAGTTCTCTTACCGAGAATTTCTGCTGGGATTTTCCAAAAACTCGTTTGCGTGTTAGTCCGCGAACTCAGTCCCGAACTGGCGGAAGTCTCTTTGCCGAGATTTTATGTTGAGTTTGAAAAACTCTGCCAGTTTCCTTAAGTCTGCGAACTTGTTTGTAATCTTAAGTGTTTATGATCTAAATATGTGCTCTGAAAATGAAACTTAAATTACTAAGGAATGCTTTATGCAAATCGTGGCTACAAAGTTCATGAGCTGATTCATCGAATCGAATCATCTTTGTTTCAATTGTGTCTTGTGTAGTTACATAAGATCTCATAGCAATTGAGCAACTCTCTAACTAGTTCATTTGAGTCAATTGAACTAGTTATGGTGAATAAGAACAAGGTTAATATGAAATGCTCATATGGTTAACCTTTTGGGTTACTATGTTGAACCAACATACACGTACACGTTTGGGCATGGTTTTCGTAAACCCAGTAAACGTCTACCCAAGTGTGTGTGATAAGCTAAGCTTTCGATCGAACGGTTGAGAAATATTATCTACGGATCTTCAACAACGGTGATGCTAAACTTACAACCTTTGGGATCATTGAAGTACTTGGAAGGAAGAAGATTTCAGGAACGTTGAAGATTAGACTATGGAATATGAGCTACTAAAGTTTGTCTTTTTTGTATTCCATATGTATTAATAGATTTTTCACTAAAATTGATAAAGGGGGGATTGTTAGAGCATAGATCGGTCGACCTCGCATGCGTTGCTATCTCAAGCATGTTTGTCAATGTTAGTGATCAAAACTATGAGTCTTGATTTCTAGCCTACATAGCTAAGTCTCGTACTAGGATAGAAAAGTGTAGTTGAGCTCAAGGACTTCATGGTGATTCATCATACAACAACGAAGATCTACTCAAGGAACTGTGGAACTACATCAACAAAAAGGCATGTGGAGACTTGAACTTATCTATCACTCAAAAGTCTATCTCTTCTATCTCCTACTTCTTATGAGACAAAAGTCGTATGTATATAGACTGGATCAAACACATTTGATATTTCGAGCCGAGTATATCTCGCCTATCTGTATCTCGAAATCATGTGTTGGTAAAGCGTTTCGCTTTGATCAAGTTTATCTTCACCTAGTGACGAAAGTCATGAAAAGTTTCAATTACTTTGAGAATTGCTCTGTCGTGAAACGGTCTGTGCATAACGGCTATATAACATCCTCTGAGAATGTCTCAATGACTGGAATGAGATTTTAGATTACATAACCATGTATTCCTTAATCCGAAGTTTTCGAACTTCGTTGATTGAGAGAAATCGTAGGAATTGGATTTGCCAAGTCCGCGAACCCAGTCCGCAAACTGACGGAAGTTCTTGTACCAAGAATTTCGGCTGGGATTTTCCAAAAACTCGTTTGCGTGTAAGTCCGCGAACCTAGTCCGCGAACTGGCGGAAGTCTCTTTGCAGAGATTTTCTGTTGAGTTTGTAAAACTCTGTCGGTTGCCTTAAGTCCGCGAACTTATTTGTGATCTTAAGTGGTTATGATCTAAAGATGTGCTCCTAACATGAAACTTAAATTACTAAGGAATGTTTTATGCAAACCGTGGATATAAAGTTCATGAGCCGGTTCATCGAATTGAATCATATTTGTTTAAATTGTGTCTTGTGTAATTACATAAGATCTCATAGCAATTGAACAACTCTCTAAATAGTTCATTTGAGTCAATTGAACTAGTTATGGTGAAGAAGAACAAGGTTAATATGAAATGCTCATATGGTTAACCTTTTGGGTTACTATGTTGAACCAATATACACGTACACGTTTGGGCATGGTTTTCGCAAACCCAGTAAATGTCTACCCAAGTGTGTGTGACAATCTAAGTTTTCGATCTAATGGTAGAGAAATATTAACTTGAATCTAACTTAGGTTTTCATCTAACGGTGAATATGGATTGCTTTGTCACTAAGGCAAAACCCTGATTTGAAGGCTATATATAGGAGACATCTAGTATTGTGCAAAACTAATCCCCACACGTCTGTGTGATACTAGTGCGCTCGCTAGAGTCGATTCTCCTTTGACCTTTGGTTTTCTTCTCTAAAACCAGGTTAACGACTTAGAGACTTCATTGGGATTGTGAAGCCAGCCCGATACTACTTTTATCGTAGTTGTGTGATCTTATCTTGCATCTTCTATCGTACGAGTACAATCTATTGATTGGCTTGAGATCGTAAGAGTTCTTCGATAGGCAAGATAAAGAAGTCACAAACATCTTCGTCTCACTGTTTGTGATTCCTCGACAAACCGCCTGCGTAGTCAGGAAGGATTGTAGAGAGGTGATTGATTAATCTAGGTTGTTCTTCGGGAATGTAAGACCGGATTATCAATTGGTTCCTGTTCACATTGATTTTATATCTTAAGATGGAACAAAACCTAGGGTTTTTCTGTGGGAGACAGATTTATCCTTTGATAGACTTTTCTTTGTGAGACAGATTTGTTTATTATCAAGTCTGCGATTTTGGGTTGCAGCAACTCTTGGTTATGGGTGAGATCGGCTAAGGGAATCAAGTGCGTAGTATCTTGCTGGGATCAGAGGCGTAGGAGTACAACTGTACCTTGCATCGGTGGGAGACTGATTGGGGTTCAACTATAGTCCAGTCCGAAGTTAGCTTGGAGTAGGCTAGTGTCTGTAGCGGCTTAATACAATGTGTATTCAATCTGGACTAGGTCCCGGGGTTTTTCTGCATTTGCGGTTTCCTCGTTTACAAAACTTTTGGTGTCTGTGTTATTTCTTTTCCGCATTATATTTGTTATATAATTGAAATAATACATGTTGTGCGTTCGTGATCATCCTTTGAAAATCCGACCTTTGGTTGTTGATTGATATTGATTGATCCTTGGACATTGGTCTTTGGTACCGTCCAAGTTATTCCTTGTATTTGATAAAGACTCGTTATTGTTTTTAACTTGAGTAAAAATCAAATCAAGAGAGAGATATTAACTCCTTGAGATACTTATCTAGATTGAGTCTGACTCTCTAGTTGATTCTCTAGCAAAGTATTTCGGAGTTAGTCCATACAGATTGCTAAGCGAAATATTGGGTGGTGTTGTTAGACCCCCGCTTTTTCAGAAACCTTTTTTAGAGCCTCTTCCTACAGGTAATATTGAGGAGGTCCATCTGGAGGACCCTGTTTACCTTGATTGACTAACGGGGTAGGTCTATGTTGTATGTTTATATTGTTTTTTTTTTGTTTTTTTTTCATATTGCGCTTATATTATTTATATTGACCCTGTTTACTTTGGATTACCAATAAGTGTGACATAATATTGCGCTTATAAATGCTATTATGAATTTTTATTACACAAATGGTTGCAAATACTGTTACAATTGCCCCCTAAAGTTCCACTGATACGCTTCGGAACTTGGGTCATCCCACACTGCTGAAGCAGTCAACTAGTATATACCTTCGGAACTTGCGTATTTCATCATTATTCGTCGATATTTCACCGATATTCACTCAAATATAATATCTCTCCGTCCGGTTAATATTCGCTGTAATCCGATATTGGCCGTTGTACATTGGTCTAGAGTCTAGAAGGCCCTTGGTGACTCGTATACAACCCATTTCTATTACAGAATAAATACAAATAGACCCGAACAAAGAAGAAGCCAGGTAATAGAGTCAAAATACCCATTTCCATCACTTTTGTTTCATGAACCCTAAATCTCATTCTTTCTAAACCATCATCATCTGTGGATCATTTTTCTTCGAGCTAGACATTGACGGAGTGTTTCAAGATTCTACTTGAAGAGATTGCGTTAGAGATTTTAAACTAGAGTGCCTACCGAATCAGTATTCGAAAGCAAATCAGTATGGACAAATTGGAGAAATGTCATTTCTTCAAAATGCACTTTCCTCATCTCTCAGATTGATTCTGATTCTGCTAAGTTGGGTTTTCTTGGTTTGACTCAATGTAATAAATTTTACTATTTTGAATATAATGAGAATCATGATCAGTCAACAACACCCAGTATGAGAATTAGAAAGATCAATATAACCAATCTATTTTGGGGTACTAGGATTCTTGGCTCGTGCAATGGCTTAGTATGTCTTGCAAGACCCCAATATTTACAAGTAAATAATACATGTATTTGTAACCCTATCACTATTTGTAACCCTATCACCAAGGAGTATATTACTCTTCCAGAAATTAAGACAGATTGTGATGCTGCCGATGATGATGTTTATTGGAGAACGAATTTGGTTATGTTTGTTGGACTAATGAGTACAAAGTTGTTTCATTTTTAAAATATGGTATGATATGTACTTTGAGTTATACACGTATGTGGTATCTTAACTTTGAGCTATACATTATGTATTTTCGAAACGTTTGGTCCTAGGAGTTAAAATAATTGTGCATGACAATGTATAACTGCATGTTACCTACATAATGATGTGATTCTGGTTCGCATAAAAATAATGATGTCTGGAAAGGAGCTTTACCTATTGAGTTTACTCATTTAGGAAGCACTAATGATCCACCTATGAACCAGACATGGCAGCAGATTGATCATTCTCAGAGAGTGAGTTCTTTTCGGAGTTTGCATTTTTGTATGTAATTCTTGTTTTGCTCGTAAACCTCTTGCTGTGTTATACGATACACTCAAAATGCGCTTACCTGAGTCAGTTACTCAATTTTAACCCTATTGGCTTATAAACATGCAATAAGATATATTACTGTCCACTTTGTGCACTAGAAGATAGAACTGGTTATTAATTTGTATGTTTCTGTCCTCGTCAGTAAAGAAAATTGAGCATCGTGATAAAAATATATATTAAATAAGGGTCTGGGTTTTCCATCACAAGGGTTAAAATAATACTTAGAAGTGTTCCATGAAAGTGTTTAACAGATGAGGTTTTGCATTGTACACTTAGTACAAATTAAAGTACTGCTGAATAAAGAAGTGAAATCCTTGCACATGCAGTTTTTGGTATGGAGTGCCAAATTATCGTATAATTAGCAGACTACATGTTTATCTACAGTGGTGGTCACATTTTGGGAGCCAAATATATTTAGAGTAAACAAAAATATTTGCCAAGTTTTGTAGGTTAAAAGTTCTAGATCAAGCTGACGTACTTTTTTACGACGTACGTTGTGTATGCTTGGACGTACAAAAGGTAATCGAAGGTTGACTTTTTATTTACACCCAACAACTAAACAAAAAACTTAATTGATTATCCACCACCGCTACACCTTCTTCCCCACCTTCATGATCCGCCACCACCTTCATTCCCCAAGTAGATACCCGATCAAAATTATGCCACTTTTGCGCTGATGGACTTTAAGAAAGGAAATTAGGCGCAAACCCAAAAAATAAATATTCTTATTGTCAGGTCCAAAATTATTTTTAGGTTCAGTGACAACCATAATTATATGAAATTTTAAAAAATATTTGCATAACGGGTTATACATCCTATTTTTTCAGGGGTATAATTGGCAACGCAACTTGTATATAACATATCTAAAAAACCGCGCCTTGGAATTTTACAAATTTTATATCGTTGGAAAGCTTTTTAAGAGAGATACACAACGAGTACAAACAACAATATAAAATTTAAGTTTTTTGCAAAAAAAAAAATCAGAGGCGATTGTTCTTTTAAGCAAAATTTCAAAAATTAGGTACATAACACATTATGCAGCCACCACAAACGATGCATAACACATTATGCAGACACAACAAAAGATACATAAAACGTTATGCAACCATATTTTGGTTCACGCATCTATTAATTTATGCATAACATGTTATGCATCCATTTCCTCGATGCATAAAAGATTATGTATCAATTTTTTTAATCCAGTGCTTACAAAAATATGGTTGCATAATGCTTCATGCATCCATTTTCTCGACTGCATAATATGCGGATATTATTGTAGGTGTATGACAAGTTATGCAGTTTTTTTTTTTGTTGGTTTCAATACTAACAAAAAAGTAGTTGCATAACGTGTTGTGCAACCATTCTCTAAACTGCATAACAAATTATGCAACAGTTATTGTAGGTGCATGACAAGTTATGGAACCTTTTCTTTGTTGGTTTCAATACTAACAAAAATGTTGTTGCATAACGTGTTATGCAACATTTTTCGGGACTGCATAACAAGTTATGCAACAAATTTTGAAGATACATAACAGGTTATGCAACCGTTTTCATAGTTGCATAACAGATTATTCAACCATTATGAACAAATTAACATCAATATCAATATGACCAAATACATCTGCAAAATATGAAATAACATGAGTAAACTGAAGAATAAGAATTTAGGAGCAAGGAGATGATCAATGCATTATGGTTATTTCTAAGAAAATGACATACAAGATTAGGACTTAATTAGTGGCTAATGACTAGAACCGATCTCATTGATCAACCATGCTAGATTAAGATTGCACATTCTCAACGAACATTCATCTGGAAGAAGACAACAAATATATAAACATAAAAAAATAAATGAGTGGCCAGTCATTTTTTAATTCAATAGGTGCAGATGTGACAAAATATCCTAAATCCCAACCACAATTCATAAGTAGGTGTCTCCTAACTGTTACATGTAGACATGTAATTGTCATTCAATGAGAGATGATACTGCATAGTGCATATTATATAAACTGATAAACATTCTTCATTTTTCAGATGATACGGTATCTCCCTTTCATAGAGGATAACCGCATACATTAGAATGAACTTTTCAGTCACAACATCTTCATAATCCTTTTTAGAAATCAAAGACCCAGCTGCAAACAACTTGTTCTCATCTTGTATACCCTGAACCTGAAGAAGTGCAAGTTGTAGCTTACGTATGGCGTTATTTGTAAAGTCTAATTCAGCTTTAGCCATAAACTCCAGTGTAACTTGTATCCAATTGAGACCTAGATTTAAAAATCAAACACTGAAAAACCATAACACCAAGTAAAAACAAAATTCTCCATTACCTTATTTATCCAAACACTGAAAAAATCGTATGACTGACGATCACAGAAGGCTCCGATGAAACTCTCTTGTTTCCGCAAACCATCTAGATGGAACCCCTTTTAGTATCAGTGTATCTGGTTATTGCTTTCAAATCCTCGCAAAAACACCTAATCATCAAAAACAATCAAAACAATAACAAAAACTGAATAGACCCCACTCACAATGCACACAAATTCAACAATGTTAAGCTCATACCTCGGAAATGAAAATCATAAAAATCATCCCAAGATTTCTTCATCCCATTAAAATCATCTGAAATTGGAAGAACAACATTTGCCTTAAACCTGACACCTTGAAGACTCTAAAACCTTCTTCCACTCTTGAAGGTTTGGGATTTTTATGCTTTTCATTGCCGAGGTCATGCAAATCAAAGTTGAGATTTTATCAATGCGCACCAACAAATCCTAAATTGAGGTTTCAAACAAATTACATAGACTAATCAAGAATATGAGAAGTGGGACGATACTTGCCTGATAAAACAAGAAGAACTAAATCTTTTGGATATGGATCAGAAACAAAACGATTAAGGATGAGCGGAGGAGGAGGGACTACACCAAATTCACTAATCTGCAACATACATAAACTGATAAACATTCTTCTTTAACTGTTAAACTGAGCAAAACCCAATCACATCTCCTCTATCAACAACAAAACTCCATCTGAATCGTCACCAGAAGCGAAAAATTCATTTCCAATCCCTTCTTCTCAGATCTCGAATCCACCCCGATCAATCTCCGGTTCACAGTAACAATAGCAATCTTCATTCTCTTTAGCAGCGTCTGTTATCTCCTCTCTGTCTATTTCAGCTTGAAATCACAAGCAACAGCGCAACCATCTCTAGATCTAAAACGAGTTTTATCAAATTGAAGAAAACAGACACGTCCGCAATCAAATCATTAAAATCTGAAGCTACAAAGGAAATATTGAATTGAATTTAGGTTATGTCTTCTAGTTGATTGAATTAGATAGAAGGATATCAAAAGAAAGATGTTGTGAATGTTGTTCTCGTTTCTCTTGTGTATAGAAAGAGATGTGAAAGAACAAAAATATTAAAATATTAAAATATGGGTCCATGCATAATTTGATCACCGGAAATGGGTACGACAATGAAGTTTTTTTTGCCGTTGGTTTCACAGTGGACAAATCTGAGAAAATGGGTCTCATAATAGTTTTCACCTTTAAGAAAGCTCCTTCCCTTCATTGTTAGGGCTGCACAAGAACCGGTTGAGATGACCTGGACCGGAGTGGAACCGGAAATACCGGACCGGGATCGGACCGGGATCAGACCGGAAATACCGGACCGGACCGGAACCGGTGTAGCCGGTACAGACACCGGTACTGGAAGTTGAGAACCGATCTACACCGGTACATACACCGGTTTTTGGGGAGGACCGGAGTTGAATCGGACCATAAGTACCGGTTAATGTGAGCCGTAAGATCTAGATATAGATTTAATATCAACCGTCCTTACTAGGTATAGTCTAATAGACTATCGAGTTCGAGAATCAATTTATTCATCTTCTTCTTCTTTTTTTCTCTCGAAGAGCAGCAACAACATCTCTTCTTAACTCTTCTCTCTATTCGATACTTCGATTGGTTCTTCTTCCTCACCATATCTGAGTCTCAGGTAACTATTCTGCATCTTCTTGTTCAATTTGTTTGAATCTTCATGGATTGATTTAGGGTTTGAATCGATTTGAAATTGATTAAGGGTGTGATTGAATATTGTTTTGTTTGAGATTGATTTGGGGTTTTTAGGGTTTGTTTGAATATCGTTCTGTATGAGATTGATTTGGTGTTTTTAGGGTTTGTTTGAATATCGTTCTGTATGAGATTGATTTGGGGTTTTTAGTGCGTCTGGCTTGAACTTCTCTTTTCTATTCTTTTTTCATACTAGCAGAGTACCACTGTACCAGTGATGCCCTCGATTTGTAATTTGGTGCTTGAGCTTTTGAATGAAAATACATGGATGTTTCTAAACCCTTTTAGTCTTGTTTCATTGCTTTTGAAAGCTTTTACAGATTCATTTAACTAGCAGAGTAGTAAATGCAGGGTACTCTACATCTTCTGACAAATTAGTAAATTACCATTATTTAATAATGACTGAAATTTGATAGTCTGAATTTTTAGCTCAATTATTGTATGTTCTTGCTTTTCGACAGTTACTCAGTTAATGTTTTTCCTTACATTGCATTATTTTATCTCAGTCTAACATTGTGTTTGTATTTTATGTTTGTTAGATTCCACATCAAATGCAACTCCGACTACAAGTACAACTCAACACATAGAGGTTGGATCATCCTCTCAAGCTGCATCTCACACAAATGATGAAACTGAAACTGCAACTCCAACAAGTACAACTGAAGCAGTTGAAGTTGGAGATAGCAAAAAGAAGCACGGCAAAGTGAGATCAAGTGTTTGGTTGGAAATGACTAGGATAAATGATACTCATGATGAATGTCATCATCGACACAGAAGATAGGCTGCTCACAATGAAGTAAATGGCACTGCTGGATTACAAAAGCATTTGAATAGATGTCCAAAAAAATCCCAACAACAAGGTTGGTAGCTTTCTGTGTAGTCTTTTTTTAAGGTTGTTTTCTTATGTAACAACTTCCTTAAACTTATTCTTGAAAACTTTATTCGAGACAGGACACAATAACTGTGCATAGGAGTAGAAACAACTTTCTTTGTATGCATATGAAAGTAGTACTGATTGCAATCTCTTAAGAAATGATGCATTTTTGAAGTTGTTGATGTGGGGATGCTGAGTATATATTGTGGGGATAAAATTGAATGGTATATATGGTTGTTGTTGCAGGCAGGAAGGTACATAAGGAGTTGGTAGTTGCAGGTAGTGGCTCAGCTTAACAGAAGCAATGCAGTGAAGAAGTGGTGCTTTGATGACTGGATGGATGAGTTGGTGAGGAAATGGTGCTTTGGTTCAGCTGAACAAAGCAATGCAATTTAGCTGTTTAAGTACTTAGAATAATCTAATTAGTATTATGAACTTATGGAAATTGAAAATATGTAACAGAATGAACTGTTTTTAGTATTATGAACTTATGAAACATTGAACTTATGGAAAATTGGAAACGTTATTTTTAGTATTTTGAACTGTTTCTTTTCAGGTAAAAAACCCGGTACCGGACTTGTACCGGACCGGTACCGGAGTACCGGTACAACACCAGGTACAAGTACAGGTATCGGTACTCAAATTTCAGTACCGGTCAACACCAGATACAGGGACCGGTTCCGTAGGAGAACCGGGCCGTACCGGAGTATGTGCAGCCCTATTCATTGTAGCCAACATATAGTTACTGCTCTATAAAAACCACTTGTTTATGTTCGGGGACCCTACATTAATGTACTTATTTCGGCTTATATTAGAGAAATAACAGTAGTGGCTGGCGTGATCATTCATGTCATGATTATTATATATACATAATATGATTTTGTATCAAAAAGATAGCTGATTCGCTCTCCCGGATCAGTTCTCATAAGGAACCGAATCAACCGATTCGTTACAGCCACCTAGGGTTTCCTTGAAGAAAAAAAACTAGGGTTCTTAACTTGTATATTTTTCCTTGGATTTTCACTATTGAATCTCTCATAATAATAATGATTTACTGATTATCGCCGATCCGTATACGTAAACTGGGATTTTTAACTTGATGATTCCCTTAGGTTTTTGTTTTAATCGGTAAAGAAGAAGATGAATAAAAATGTTAATAGTTATGGTCATGGTCAATGGAGTTGACTTCTATAGGTAGTAAATAGGAGAAAACAAGATTAAAAGTTAGATTAACTTTTGGAATTGTGAGATGGGAAATAGGAAAAGTAGAGGTAGGATATAGGGAAAACCATCCAAAAAAATCTTATTTTGAGTTTGGTTAATATGAAATGAGTGATTCTTGTGTTGATAACTCCTCCTCTGAATCAGAACCTCCTTTATCTCCTAGAGTATCTGTCAATCTTCGTAACGATTTAGATATGAGTTATTTTTTAAATGATGAATGCTTTCTTCCCAAACTCAATCTAACGACCCAAATGATGGATTTTATACAACCAGATGACGAAGTTATGAGTACTCAGGTATGGCTCAAATTTAGTTAATGTAGCTTGAAATGGCCAAAAAATAGGCTACAATGAAAATTTCAGAAATAAATTTCGGCTAGATCATAGTAGTTCGGTTACCAAACCTGAAGAACAAGTAGCCGAACTCTTCTTCTAGTGCAGCTCGGTTTCTTGTTTAGCAGACGCAGGTAACCAAACTCCTTTTTAATGGAGGTTTTTGGGAGTTCGACTATCTTTTTCCAGAAGACGTGGTCGAACTATTTTACGTAGAATATACATACATTTGTTCGTTTTAATCGAGAGTACCATTTTGGTTGCCGAATTTTAGTTAGAAAACTTTTATTGAGTCAAAATTTCGGATACCTTTTAATTGCCGAAGTTTCAAAAGTTTGGCAAGATCGCAAACAATATTTAGTATACAGATTGTCGAACTTTCTTTTCGGCTTTGTCGACAAAATTGTTGACAGTGTCGAACTTTTATGTGTTACTTGTTTGTGGCTGCTATCGACGATGTGCTATTTATTTTAGGTTCAATGTGATCCAATACTAATGGATGATCAACCTTCCCCTGTTGATATTTTGTACGAAGATACATCCCACCACAACATGAATGACTTGGTATTCAATGATTCTGAAGAGGAAAAGAGTTGGGATATATAACATGCACAAAAAAATGTGTGTATTAGTTTTGAATGGGAAAAAAAGTGAAACTCGATTTGAAATCGTTTATGAGAGAAGCGGGGATCCCGATAAAAGTCACAAGAAGAAGGGGTTATATCTATAAAGGAAAGACCAATAGGAAGAACAAAACTTTTTTAAAGAAAATTAACTACCCATTCAAGCTAATCGGAACAAAAAATTGAAAGGATGGGTCCTATACAAGGTTGCGGAAGGTCGTCATAACCACCCTCGTCCGAAGCATCTTGAAGGACATTTTATGGGCGCAAAGCTCACTCCTAAAGAAATGGACAAGATATCTAAAATGAGGAAAATGAGTATTACACCGCTTCAATTGCTCCAAATACTAAAGGAGGATAACGAGGATAACCACTCATCCCTGTCCACCATTTACAATGCAAGCCAACTAGAAAGAAGGAATAGAGAGATAGAGAAGTGATGCGACAATTGTTTCTTTTGGCCAAAGAGAAAAACTACGCGGTTCATAAGGATGCGGTTCATAAGGGGGAGATAACACAACTCTTCATTATGCATCCGACGAGTGTTCAATTGGCTCAATGCTTTCATGAAGTTCCAATAATGGATTGCACTTATAAGACTAACAAGTACGAGATTCCATTGTTTAATATTGTTGGGCGTACTTCGACGAAGTCACCGTTTACCGTAACTTTTTGTTTTTTAAGTGATGAGAAAGAACCTAGTTACATTTGGGTGCTACAAAAAGTTACGGCAATCTTCCAAGGTGATGATATTTCCGGGGTTATAGTGACCGATAATGAAGTGGTATTGATGAATGCAATAAAGTTAGTGTTCTCATTAGCACATAATATGCTTTGTACGTTCCATATATGGTGTAATATGATGAATAGGTGCAAGCCAATAATTTGTCCGCCCAAGAGAAAAAGATATGATGAGATTAAGAAGATAACGGAAGATGAACGAGTGGATGCAAAAGAGGAATTCAAGTTATGTGAATATTTAGGGTAGGAATTGGTTGAATTTTTTGAGGCAGAAAAAGCAAAAGCCGAATAACACATTTTTTGTGGTTTGTGGCTGTTGAAAGCTAAAACATGGAATGTTTTAGAGTTTGTGTTGTGTAAGGAAAATTTTGTGTGTTTGCCAAATCGATTTGCAGGATAAGAGAAGTTATATAAGTATTCAAACATAGGGAAGAACTCACCTCCTCACACCCATAAAAAAACTTGCAAGCTGTTTGAAGAAAGTTCTTAAAGAATCTTGAGGAGAAAAGCTCCACCTCTTTGCTGAATTTCACAGAGGTAATCTCAAATTCGGTTCGATAGCTTTATTTCTTATTGAATTCAATTGTTGTAAACTCCAAAACATGAATTGTTAATTTGTTTTGGTTAATGATGAAGTCGATAATTGAAAACATGTTGCACTCATTGATAAATTAGTTTTCTCTCGTAATTAGCATTCAAATTCTATAATGTCTAACAATTACATACATTACATGATAGACGTACTAAAATATGAATGAGTGCTTGTTTAGGAAAGTGGCTGATTAATTGAACTCATATTCACATATAAAGCTAACTTAGGGTTGTTAATACAGAAAAGTTGAAAAAACATAATTACAAATAACATGGTATGATTAATAATATTAGTGATAACACCATATAATTTGCAGATAGGTTTTAACCTTTGTCCGAATGGACTGCTCTTAGTAGTCCACTGGATTTATTAGCTTATTTCACAAATTTAAATATTCTTTTAAGGCTGGAACCTAATTACGGGATGCGTTGGTTTGCTCTCTAAGTAGAAATTATGTGCACGTTTTTATGATTATACGATGACGACTCTAAAAAATTAACGGAGTGAATTCCCGATGAAACATTCAAGGGCTTTTGATAATTAGAGATTAAGTAGAAATTTTAGTCATTAATTCAAGTAGATGTTTAAGATTGAAGATGAACCCTTAGCCAATATTCTCAACTCATCGATCACTTTTTACTATTCCTTGCTTTCGTGTTAATTTTAATTACTCTAAATTAATAAAGCTCTCGCATTACATAAGTCTTTCAAATAAAGTAGTAACCAATTACCTCTACGGAACGAACTCATTCTTACTATTGGTCTTAATCTATATGTTGAAATGTTGAGAACGTATAACAATTTCGACGGATATGACACCAGTCATGACTCCGTGCATATGCTAGACATAACAACTTCTATTCAAATTAAGATGCTAAATACATTAGGGTACTGATAGTGTACATGGAAAATTAATTAAGATAAACTTGAAATAAATTTTTCATCCCTAACCATTTTTATATGTTTGTTTTGCAATTATAATTGTAGAGAATCTCCTAGCTGTGGACGCTCATTGATAGACACATCTAGCTATTTTTTAGTACTTCCTATTCGAAGGTATGTAGGACTATATTTACCAATACATTATGGTGAAAAAAAGATCATATTGGTGGTATCACATTATCGCTCCTCCTTGATGGTTGATTATCTTCTAAAAGTATTTATATCAATATTTCACAAATATAACATTTTAATATTAATAGTATTTATAATGGTTGTGTTTTTAACATATAAGAACATTTAATTTAGTATTTAATTGATTATTTTGATTATTATATATATAAGGTTATTTTTATTAATTAAAACTTGTGGATAGGTGTAACAAGAAATAATCACATAAAAATACTTATAATATAGTTATTGAGAAGTGAGATGCTTAAAAGGAAAACAGTGAGAATCTGAAATCTATTTAAGCTTCACATCTCCTATTTGTTCTAATTTTTCTCAAAGCGTAGCAGAAGGGGGAGGAGCTTTTAAAGTGCAACACAAGTTTGGAGATGTAGCTTTTGTTATTAGGATTGTCTTGGAATCCAAACCCGACGGTTCCATAGGCACACCCGAACACAACTCCGTCAAGAACCGTATAATTGTAAAAACTAATCGGAAAACCAAAACAATCTTTCGACATAAATCCTTCAACGTGCACATCTGGTTTATCCCATTCTTTGAATTTTTAATGATTATGATTACATTCTTAAGGTTTACACAATGGGTGATCACAAGGAAGCAGTTCATACGTATCAGACGCGTGAGGATTATACAAGTGATGTTTTTTGTTTAAAACAGTCGATGCAACCACCGCACTGAAGCCAAGTAAGTTCGGCAGCGATATCTAAAATCAGGTATTGATTGCTATGGTCGGAGGTGTACCTACATTCAGATCCACTATGTAACTCGACGATTCATATGTCAATGAAGCGCCGTGATTCGTGGGGAAGCCAATGTTGAACTCATCAAATGATTAGCTCAAAGCTTTGAATGATTTTTTTGGAATTTTTCAATGCTTGTTTGATTCAATCGAGTCTCTGTGAATGGGATTAAGAGTGAGACCGGAAGGTTTCTTATTATCATGCTTGGATATGACTGAGTTGTTACTCAATGAGATGATAAAAACAATGTCAAAAAGAATTTTGATGCCCATTTTTGTTGATTGCAAAAAGGAAGCAAGCAAGAATGTTGTGCGGAATGAAGAGCAGATGATTTATGAGCTCATATACATGTTTCAAAAGATAAATTTATAATAATTTTGGACTAATATTAATGTGAGTGTAATTTGCAAGATAATTATAAATGGAGTTATTTTTTTGCAATATATAAGAAAAATGTACAGAAATTATTTTGTTTATTGTTTTTGTTAAAACCAACTATGGGTTGAAATTCTTGAAAAGAAATACTTCCCAAATTATTTAGTTAATATTCTTAATAATAACTATGATAATGACTTCAAGAAATGGTTATGCGGTTGGATGTTTATACCATCCTCTAGTCTATGTAGATTTACAGAAATAATATTATCTTTGATAATATTATGCCTAACAAAAATAGATTTGAGTTTGAATTTTCACCTTTCTGCTAAACTTCTGCGCACATGAATAATTCTTCAAAACATTCTAGTAATCAACATGCTTATCAAGAAAATTGTGTTCGTCCGTATGATTGGAAAGTTCAATTTGATGCTTCCTTAAAAGATAATGATTACAATATAGGTTTCTCCGTAATTATTTATGACTCGACATGAACATCTAGATTTCGGTGCAAGATCAAGCTTGGATTCCTGCCCCTTAGATGTAAGATAAAAAGCTTGCAGTGAAACTCTCAAGTCAATAGAAAGGTTGGAGATGAAGAACTATTTCATTCAAAGTGATTGCAGAAAACATGTTTTGCAATCACAATTTGACTTGGGATGCTCAGAATAGCATCATATAATGTACAATTTTGTTTAACTTTAATAGTTCTTGTTTTATCTCACACTTAGACAAAAAAATTCTTTTCATAGGAGATAAATTTGCTAAAGAAGCTAAAAATAATAGAATAGGTCATTTCTTTTCGAAAACTCTTCTTGTAGATGAAAAGTCCTTTTTTTTGTTATAATAGATAAAAGAATGGAACCATTTCTGTCCAATGTAACTATTCTTCCTTCTTAAATAAAAGTTGTTTCCATAAATTTTCTTTTTACTCACTCACGGGAATATGTTTTTTTTTTAATCTCTAATATTGAATCTTGTAGCCAGCTTTCTTTATTTGAGGCCTACCACTAGAAGACAAAATAAGAACTTGAAAGTGTCATCTTGACACTTAGTTTATTACATTTAGCTTATAACATAATAGGTACGCGTTAAATTTCAATCTACTAGTTTGTAAATTCGGGTTATGCCATCTTGATACTAGACTGTTGATTCTGTTTGATTTGAAATATTATATGCTACTTACAAGGTTCCCAATATATTGGTTTGATATTCTAATGTTTATATTCCTGATAAGGCTTTGGTTTTGGAGTTTTTGAGGTTCCCATTCATCCATCGGTTGTGAATGAATTCTGTCTTTGCTTACACTAAGGTAACTAGTTTCTGAATTTGGATAATGTGGTGTAGCCGCCAGCGTTAGTAAGTAAACACGTTAGATTTCGTTGCCTGCTCATGAAAATTAGGTTTCTCTTAAATCATTGATTTTCTGACCAACTTTCTTTATAACATGTTTGGAAACTAGAAGCAGAAGTCAATCCCAAAAGTCAGAAGCAAAACTATTTTGCTTCACAAGAAAGTTAATTTTGGTACTTTTAGAATTCCTTTTAAAACTGTATTGCCAAACTAATTTCTGATTTTTTTGAGTTATAGAAGTCAGAATGTAATTTCTAAATTGATATCCATACATGCTTTTAGAATTTAAGAACAAGTGACGAAGCATTCCTGCATACATTTTTCATATTTCTTATCTCTGATATAATCGACCAAATTATCAACATTGCTAATGGGAGTACCAATTTACCTTCCCAGTAAACTGGTACACCCCACTAACAACCATGCAAATTATATCCGGTAAAAGAAGGTTTACAAAATAAAAATCCAAAGCCGAAAAAACATTTAAGTAAAGTAACGTCTCGTAAATTTTAATGCATCTGTTTCCTAAGGGGCGTTTTTTTTTGTGGTTTTTCTCTCGATCTGCTGAGACTTTTTGCCAAAACTATACAAGTGAACTTTCATACGTGGCGGACTTGCTTTCTAGACATTTTAAGAAGATTTATACTTCTTCCAACCCTAGTGTCCAGGACATTCATGATTCCTTAAGGTTTGTCACTCCTTTGATTAATGAGGATATGAATGAAAATTTGACTGCTATATATTCCTTCAGTTCAAGAAATTTGGGACACTGTTAACATGGTTTTCCTCCTGGGTTCTTCAAGGATAATTGGGATACTATTAAAGAGGATGTTGTCTCTCATGTGCAGAGTTTTTTTAGGAACAAATTCCTTCTTAAACAACTGAATTTTTCCTACATTACTTTGATCTCCAAGATAAAAAAAAACCCTGCCTCTCCACATGATTTTAGACCGATTAGTCTAGCAAATTGTGTGTATAAGATTATATCTAAGATTTTGACTAACAGGTTGAAACCTCTTCTAGATTCTCTGATCTCTCCCTTCCAATTTGCATTTGTTGCTAATAGGCAGATCCATGACAATATTGTAATCACTCATAAAATTCTGCATTCTTTTAAATCAAAAAAGAAGAAATCGAAGAATAATTATATGGCTATCAAGCTTGATCTCTCTAAAGCCTTTGATAGGCTTGAGTGGTCTTTTATCATTGTTGTTTTTAAAAAATTGGGTTTCTCTGATGATTGGTGCTAGTTAGTCTTTCAGTGTATCAGCACGGTATCTTATTCTGTTTTGGTCAATGGTTCACCAAGTGAGTCTTTTTTGCCTTCTCGGAGAATACGGCAAGGTGACTGTCTTTCTTCGTATATTTTCATTCTTTGTATGGAGGTTTTATCTCAACTTCTCTCTAAAGATGAGGATGAGAATCTGATTCAGGGTTTTAGATTTAAGAAAAATAGTCCCTCTATTTCTCACCTTTTTTTTTGCAGACGATTGCATGTTGTTTTTTAAAGCTTCTATCACTTACGCGAAGAATATCATAAAGGTTATTAATGTGTTTGCAAAGGTGTCAGGTCAGGCAATTAACTTTGATAAATCTGGGTTTATTACTAGTGGGAATATGCATCATACACACATCAAAATTTTATCTAAGGCCCTTAACATGAAGTTTCTCAGTAGTTCTGAAAAATACTTAGGCACGCCTTTGTTTATTGGTAAGGATAAAACTAAGCCGTTTAGTTTTCTCATTGGTAGTTTCTATGCCAGATTAAATTCTTCGAAAAATCCAATTCGAACATAGCTGGTAGAACTGTGGTTACAAAGCATGTACTTTCTAGTTTGTATGTTTATCATATGGCATGTTTTCCTCTTCCTAAAACAATTACTAGTAAAATTGATTCGATTCAACACACTTTTTGGTGGGCTAAAAAGAATCCTAAGCATGCTGCATACTTTCGCTCTTGGGGTGATATAAGGAAATCTAAACTTAATGGAGGTCTGGGTCTTAGGAATTCCTTTGCTACTAATAAGGTTTTCATTTGCAAACTGGGATGGAGAATTTTTAAGAATCAGGATAGTTTACTTACTATATTTCTCAAGGATAAATACTTCGCTAACCAGAATCTTCTAGAGATTGATAAGGATGTTGATTCCGCTTCGTGGATGCGGAAAGGCATTATTAAGGGGTTGAGATTTATAAAGGCTAACTCAGTGGTTAAAATAAATAATGGGGTGCTTACTCCCATTTGGAATGCTTCATGGATTCCAGGGATTGTTCTTCCTCCCTCTCCCATGAATACTGCTTGTAATGAATTTGTTTATGTGTCTGAGCTTTTTGACTATAATCATAACTGTTGGAATGTACCTCTTTTGAACCTCTTATTCTCCCCAGATGAGGTTATTAGAATTAAGTCTATTAGATTGAATTTGTCGCAGTCGGACTCGCTTATGTGGGATCATACTAGGAATGGTAAGTTAACCATCAAATCTGCTTATAGAATTTATATGAATGATATTCCTTCTCCTGAAGACTCCACTTTCTGGAGGAAAGTCTGGGATATTGAGTGTCTGCCGAAAGTTAAGTTTTTTATGTGGAAAATGTTTTCTCATATGTTCCCAGTTAATGCCATTATGCAGCTTTACAATCCTCATGTGAATGTTCTCTGCTCTTTCTGTAATGCTCATGATGAAACTATGATGCATCTTTTTGTTAACTGCCATGTAGTGTTGCGTATTTGGTTCAGTATTTCCCTTCAACATTTGATATCTACTGATTTGGATTGGGTGGATGATATTTTCTTATATTGGCATGAATCAAGACTGGGTGCTTCTCCTTTTAAAGTTGGTTGGCCTAGTGTAGGTGTTATTGTTATGTGGTCTATATGGAAGCTGAGGTGTGATGTAGTTTTCAAGAGTGCTTCTCTGGATATGAACAAGATCATTGTTGATATCAAGAAAATGTTAAATTCTTACATTGCTCTAAGGATTACTGTTAGGAATCTTGTACACAATGTCAAAATTCCTCAGTCTGAAGTGGAGAACTTTATGTTTGTAGATGGCTCTTTCAAGGATTTTAATTTTGGAATTGGTGTTATTTGGTGTGATGCTGCAGGGAATGTAAGAAAGGTGCGCTCGGACTTTGGGTTGATTCAAGATGCAGTGGGAGCTGAAGCTGTTGCTCTTAGTTTTGCCATCTCTTGGGCAGAAGAGATGAATCTTCCCAAAGTGGTGTTTGTTAGTGATTGTCTCCAACTGGTGCATTTTGTGAATGGATGCAACATCTCTGTGGGTTGGAGAAGCCAAGACCTCTTGGAGCAATGTCGGAGTTCTATTTCTAGTTTTGTTTCCTTTAATGTTATGTATATAAAGCGGTTAAATAACCCCTTAGCGGACCTTCTTGCGCGATGGGCTAGGAAAAACAATCTTAAGGGTTTATAGTTTTCTCTTCCAAATTTTCTTGACGGTGTGTTCAGGAAGATAAACCTTAGTGTAATTTGTAACTCTCGTGTTTCTTAATGAAGGATGGTGTTTCTTAGCAAAAAAAAAAAAAAAAAAAAAAAAAAGAAAAGAAAAAAGAAAAAAAGAATGTTCATACGTGGCAATTATCTAGTGTGGACCTCTGACCGAATCCTATTGATTATGGCATATTCTAGTGCATGGAGCATGACTCACTCAAAGGAAGTTAAAATTCTACTCATACTGGTTGATTTGGTAATTTTGAGTTAAGAATCTCAGAACCAGTGGCATACATTTCATACACTTCTCATATATCACATCTTCATTTTATTTCCTTTCGCCAGATAAAAACAACAAAAAAAGGCTAAAGAAAAAGTAAGGGTTCATAAGAGCTTGACAGCAATTCTTCCTTCAATCATCAATGGTAATGGCAGCAACAGCAACATCAGTTGGAGGATTAGTTCCAACACATTCATCTTCATCAGTTGTTAACAAAAACACAACATGTTTCTTGAAATCGTCGAATCACCAATCCCTTTCATCTTCATCTTCTTCTCATGTTTCTAGTGATCAGCTTTCACTGAAAACTGTTTTTAATAACACAAAAACCGCCACATCTGGTGGAAGAAGAAGAATTCCATTTGTTGTTTCTCCCAAAGCTGTTTCTGATTCAAAGAATTCACAAACTTGTCTTGATCCAGATGCTAGCAGAGTAATGCCTCATTCATTTTTACTTTTTTTTTCAATTTGGATCTGATTTTTTCTGATTTGTTTCAATTTCTTAAATCAGTTCAGATTAGTCTTAAAAACTGGAGTAATCAGGGTTTTACTAGATTACCTACATTCTTGTTCTGAGAATTCTTTTGTGTTTATGAGGAATTATTTATTATATTTGTTAGATTTATTCTTACTTACTTGGATAGGGATAGTGGATTCTTCTTATGATTAATATAATGTAAAGCATATTATTAATTTAATCTGTTAAAAAGATCTCTTTGTTTCTCATTAAAAATGTGTGATCTATGTGAACAAGTTTGGAATAATTGTTAAAATAAATGATCTTTTGCACTTTTCATTAATGCAACTTATGATGATGTGGTCATTGTGAAATTACAGATGAGATACTATTTTCCTTTTTTACTTCTTTGGTAATTTTATTTTGGATGTAGATTAGATTTGAATATAGATCATGCCTGGTTATGTCCCGACTGCTGTACGCCTAATTAAAAAGGCATCCACATTTCGATTTATGTCCATTTTGAATCAGGTCTTATGACCCTATGCAAGTATTTTTCGTTAATGCTAGTCATGACAGTCGGGTAAATTAGCATGTAGGCGTGTCTTGGTCTCGAGTCGTGGACATTACCACCATCTGGAGAGGAATTTGCTTTTTGGCTGGTGTATAAGTGGGCATTGTTGGTTTCTTCCCATTTCAAAAGGTTAATTGGATTTTGTCTCTTGCAGAGTGTTTTGGGAATTATACTTGGGGGTGGAGCTGGGACACGGTTATACCCTCTTACAAAGAAGAGGGCAAAGCCTGCTGTTCCACTAGGAGCAAATTACAGGCTGATTGATATCCCTGTTAGCAACTGCTTGAACAGTAACGTATCGAAAATATATGTTCTTACGCAATTCAATTCTGCCTCGCTGAATCGTCATCTTTCTCGGGCATATGCTAGTAACATGGGTGGATATAAAAATGAAGGTTTTGTTGAAGTCCTTGCTGCTCAGCAGAGTCCAGAGAATCCGAATTGGTTTCAGGTAAATGAAATTAGATAAATCTGAAAAGTAATTGTCTGCTGTTCAACTGACGTATTTTGGACTGCCTGTTTTAGATGTTCCTATCCAACTGCATTTTGTTGGCTTAGACTCTTGCTCACAATCTATTTTCGAAAGTGGAGTTTATGCCTTGGAGTTGCTTTATTGAATTAGGTCTTGTATTGTGCAGGGCACAGCTGATGCTGTGAGGCAGTATTTATGGTTGTTTGAGGAACACAATGTTATGGAGTACCTTATTCTAGCTGGTGACCATCTATACCGTATGGATTATGAAAAATTTATTCAAGCACACAGAGAGACTGACGCCGATATTACTGTTGCTGCACTCCCAATGGATGAAAAACGTGCAACCGCATTTGGTCTCATGAAGATCGATGAGGAGGGACGGATTATTGAATTTGCTGAAAAACCAAAAGGAGAACAGTTAAAAGCTATGAAGGTCAGCACTTCAAAACATACATTCATACTTATGCTGATTTTTTTTTTCCATAACTCCAGCTTAGTATTAAAATTTGCTGACATAAAAAATTTGAACTCACTGACTTATCTCAATTTTTTTCAGGTTGATACCACCATTTTAGGTCTTGATGATAAGAGAGCCAAAGAGATGCCTTTCATTGCAAGTATGGGTATATATGTTGTAAGCAAAAATGTAATGTTGAACTTACTCCGCGATAAGTTCCCAGGAGCTAATGATTTTGGAAGCGAAGTTATTCCTGGAGCAACTTCTATGGGATTGAGGGTATGATTTGTTATGCCTTCCAGAAAGTAAAATAGAACATATTCCTTGCCACGGTTATTTATATCTTGAAAATAAATAGTTACAGATTCCCTGATAGAAATCCTAGTTCAAGGAATGCTTTTTTTTTAGGACAAAGAAAGTAAATATAGTCTCTCATCTGTGTTGTATATTAAATTTCACCCATGTTTCTTAGAACTCTTCCATGAAAATTCAGTGCGAGTATGCTAGCTTCACATTCATCTAAAAGCATGTCTAGTTCTATTGTTTTGTACAATCCAAACAATGGTATAACTTTTAAGAAGGGTAATAATGATTGTTCCTCTAGACCTAAACTAATAAATATTTGAGTAATCCCTCGTTGTGTGCTTCTGTTACTGGAGTTAAAATTACATTTTTTTACCTTAATTTCTTCACATCATATTCCTTAGAGCTTCTTTTGCATAACTGAGTGGAATTTAACTCATGTAGGTGCAAGCATACTTGTATGATGGCTACTGGGAAGATATTGGTACCATTGAGGCTTTCTATAATGCAAATTTGGGGATTACGAAGAAACCTGTACCTGATTTCAGGTATTCTTCATGGATGTTTTAGCATTCACCACTTAAACAATTATCATGAACATCATTAATTCGTTGTCTTGGATCTGTGAATACTTTTTTAAACTTGAGCATCTCTATGCAGTTTCTATGACCGTTCATCTCCTATCTACACCCAACCTCGATACTTGCCTCCTTCCAAGATGCTTGATGCGGATGTTACAGACAGTGTCATTGGCGAGGGGTGTGTTATCAAGGTAAGATAATTGAGAAGATACACTTCACACATTTTGGTGGAAGTTTTTCATGAGAGTCAAAAGTCCAAGTTGTATATTTCTGGTGCTGCATTGTCACATGTGTTGTTCCACATTATCTTCAATGCAGAACTGCAAGATCCATCATTCTGTGGTTGGGCTCCGATCTTGTATCGCTGAGGGTGCAATTATTGAAGACACATTGTTGATGGGAGCAGATTATTATGAGGTATGTAGTTCCGGACAACCTCTCCTAACCATGGTCAAGAGTAATATTTGTTGGAGATCCAAAAATTTCTGGAATTGAATTAGCTCCATTGCTGAATATAACTTTTAATATAACTTACTTCATTTGACAAACAATTAACTGCTCACTGTATGCTTGTGTCAGACTGATGCAGACAGGAAAAATCTGGCTGCAAAAGGTAGCCTCCCGATAGGTATCGGCAAAAACTCTCACATCAAAAGAGCAATTATCGACAAAAATGCTCGCATTGGAGATAATGTCAAGGTTTGTATTCTAAATCTGTCTTCTATAAATTTTTTTGTTTTATTTTATGGAGCTTCTTCTGGACTTAGATTCATGGCTCTTTAACTGTTAGTTTTTACTCAATAATTACTGGCAATGTTTGTTTTTTATTAACGTCTGTAAGTCATACCCATATTAGGGAATACAGAGTTGATACCTAGTTATTTTCCTTGCATTTCATTTGTCCCGCTTGCTGCTTTCTCTAGGGAAAATTATCATCTTAAGTTAGTACATTGATAAGACCCAAGGCCAAATAATTTTTTTTTTTTTGCTAACTAAATTTCGACATTCTGCAGATCATTAATGCCGATAATGTGCAAGAAGCAGCGAGAGAAACAGATGGCTATTTCATCAAGAGCGGCATCGTCACTGTCATTAAGGATGCCTTGATACCAAGTGGAACTGTCATTTAGTTCATTTATTTATTTAATTTTGTTTTGATAATTAGTTAAATTTTGTCGAAAACATCTCCATTTACCAATGTACCTATCTCTTTGTTCAGTTGGGGTGATTTCCCTGAACCACCTAGGGTTCTACTTCTCAAGTACTTAGAGACAAATAAAAATCTAATTTTCTAGTATAATTTTTCTTTTTCTTTCCGCATCTTTTGCTAATTCCACAGCATAATAAGGATCATGGCGCTCTATTAAAAGGTTAGTTCGTTAGCTGGTGAGAGAAGAAAATTTTAGTTTGGACAAGTTTTGAGCCAAAAAGTGAACAAGAAACATCGAGTTAAGTGCCATTCATAACCTACAAAAATAGACGATCACACAAATTCACTAAAAATTGCCAATGTTTAGCTATAAAGATTGTATAGGAGCCTCAAACTTCTGATGAACGCATATGAAGCATTGCAGGCTACTCGAAACAAAGCAGAGAAACTTATCTGAAAAATGCTTCATTTTGTACAGCAGTCTAGAAATGCTTCATTTTCCTTGGCGACAAGTTCTGTAAAGCGAAGTGATGCCCACTAGAAAAGCCAATTCAGAACCGCAGTTGTGGCAACTTTGCCAGTTCTCTCATACATTATGTCATTTGCAAACTTGCAGTGAATTACAAACTAATGACCCTGACATCAATTGTGGGATCCTAATAACAAATCTATTGTCACCATGAATACAAGAAATTGTAGATTATAAAAAAATTTAAGTTACATAAACTAAAAAGCAATAAAATCATCACAAATCAGTTGTCTCCTCCATGAATACAAGAAATAAAATAGATTACAAACAAAAAGTTACTCTAGCCAGCCAGCACTATTCATTCACCACAGAAGGAATTCTGGTCTGTCAATTGGGTTTGTTGTGTTCATCATCATGTCCATGTAGCTGCTGCTGCAATTCAATCTCTGGAACTCCAAATCGATCATATCAGAGAATGGCTCATCATAAACCATTTGAGAGAAAGGATCAACAACACTAATCAAGGGTTGGGATTCTTCTTGATTAGAGAAATCGGAAGAAGAACATCCATAATTCAACAACCCCAAAACTCTTCTTCATCTCCTCCTCCTCCTCCGGTTGCGGTTGTTGTTGATCATAATCAGAAGAAGGAAGTCCATAATCATAAACGTTATTAGAAGATCCTACCACCAAAGAAGTAGACTCGTAATGGTAATTTGTAGATTCAATTACTCCAAAATTATTCTTCTGATCGCAATTCGGAGATGATGATGATGGCGATGTAACATCCGCTGCTTTCAATTGATTTTCTCTCTCGGAAATCATAACAAATGTGGATTCCAAATCTCTCTCAAGCTCTACAACGACTACAAGTGATTCAACAGTACATATATTATCAAATTAAGGGTTACCGTTACCATTACCAAAACAGGATCTCTGATTCTCCTCAACTTTCTCTGCTTCTTCACCAGTACTCAATTACATCTTCTTTTTGTTCAATTGCATGACGACCACATCTCAAAGATAAAATATGAGTTTTGAAGATAATATGTAGATTTATAAACTTCGTTTGAACCACCATATCAAAAAATTCATGGTTACCCCATAAAAACTACTTTAGTTAACGACAAATTTTTGCCCCTAAATTTTTTTCAGGAATGTTTCTCTATTTTGTAAAATATCAAAACAATACTTTTACAACTCCAAAAATTCTGAAATTTTACGTGGGTAACTATCAGGATGTCCATTACGTTGTGTCAAAAGGGTCCATCTAAATTCCTTCTAAGTTGAGAGATAACTTCGAAACTCTACGGCTGACCAGAAATTCGTTTTTTGTTTTTCACTTCATAGTTAACATCCATGATTATTACAAATTTATAATGTCTTAATATTGTTGGGTGCAATAATAAAAAACAAGGAAAAATCAAATAAGAAAAAATTATTGATACTTAGCTCCTTTATAATGAAAGTGATCGGTTTGACGAAACGGATGAGATCCTCAGATCTTCGCAACAACAACAAGGCAAAACTTTAATTAAAACCAGAGTGAGTCACATGTTCAACATGTTGCCCTTAAGACATTAGCTCCCGGCTACACTCAAGAATGATGTTATAGCCCTCACAGGACGGATATCTTCAAGATAAAACACCCTACTACACCTACTACTAGCATATGTAGTAGATGCTCAAACTTGATCTTGACAACTCCGAAAAAACCGTTAAGGAAGATCGCGAACTCTTAAGAAACGCTATAAAATATTTTTTTTTAGGGGTCCCTCTAAAAAATAGAGCAATCTCTTTCCCATAGATTTACAAAAGTAGTGTTGACAAAAAACAACTTAAGAAGAGGAACTCCCGATGTATGACTAAAAGGTTTATATAGTCTCTTAAAACTATTAAAAAACGAAAACTCCACAATGTGGGACTAACAAGTTTCATTCACATAGAAAATAAAATAAAATTTATTTAGTTAAAAACCTTAAAATAACAATTAATTGATATTGTTTCCAACGGAGGGTTCATAAATGAGGTTGTTCGCATTGTGTAGCATCATTAGAGGGTTCATAAAGGGTATGAAATTATGTAATTTTATTTGGTTGCTTTCTCTTGAGCTTTGGACACGGCAATGGAGGCAAGAAAGAAATAATTTAGACTTTCTGGACTTCATAAGTTAATGAAATTCATGATCTGAAAGAAAAAAGTAAGTTGGACTTGCTGGACTTCGTTAATAAAATTCCTAATATGAAAGCACCTAATAAAGGCCATGCAAGAAGATGTTGTATTGTTCTAATACAGAAAAAAGTGGGTAGAAGTAAAATTGTTCACAATTAGTATTAGTTCAATAGTTCTTTTTTTGATAATTTAGTTGAACCGCTGATATGTTCACATTAGTTCAATAGTAATCAGACACTTTATGATAACAACGGTGCTTTTTTTATTGAACTAATTTTCAGTTCTTTCCTTTAAGCTTACACAGCCTTCTTCGCCTTTACTCTCTCTCAAACATCGCAAAACTAAAATGTATTCCTATTGTGTATCACCTAATGGTCATAAAATTTGACCATACGACATTCCTGTTATTAATTATGGTAGACATGTTGATATCTTTACTGTGAGGTGAGGTACTACAGCACTAATGGCAACTGCAAGATGAAACTTAGCTTATATAAAGACAACTCTCTTTATTGATGTTTAGAAAATCTCTCAAAACTAAATACAAGCTCTAATCTTGCTCATATGATCAACCACAACTTTGGTGATCATATATATATAGAACTATGAATTCATTTTCCTAGTCCTAATACCTTATTACATGTCTTCCCTTTTCTTAGAACTAGATGTCTTCTAATTCCCTTAGGATTACATCAATTTCCTAATCTTGTCCTAACCAGCTTGTTAGTGACTTCTATGTTGAAGTTTAACCAACATTCTCCCCGTTAAGCTTCAACCTTACCCGCGACATATTTTGTACTCCAATCAGTTGTCTCATTTCTTCAAACTTGATCAGAGCTAATGCCTTTGTCAATATATCTGCTTTCTGCTCAGTTCCAGGTATGTGTTCTACGTTAATGACCTCCTTCTCGATGCATTCTCGTATGAAATGATACCTTTTGTGAATGTGTTTCGTCTTCCCATGAAACACTGGATTTTTAGTGAGTGCAATTGCAGACTTATTATCAATCTTGATGAGAAATTTTCCAGGTTTTCTTCCTTTGATTTCACCCAACAATTCTTGAAGCCATATTGATTGTTTAGCTGCTTCTGTTGCAGCCATAAACTCAGCTTCACAGGATGAGAGGGCCACAGTGTCTTGCTTCTGTGAACACCATGTAATAGGTGCTTCTCCTAGATAAAATATATGACCAGTTGTACTTTTTCCATCATCTTGGTCAATATTATGACTGCTGTCACTATACCCAACAATTCTTTTTGATCCTCCTCGACCATACTTCAATGCATAGCTGATTGTTCCTCTTAGATATCTCAATATCTGCTTTATTACATCACCATGAGACTTGCGTGGACTCTGCATATAACGGCTTGCTACTCCCACAGAGAAAGCCAGGTCTGGTCTTGTGTGTAACAAGTATCTAAGGCATCCAACATTTCTTCTATAACTCGTTGGATCAATCTCAGCTTCTTCTTGTGCCTTTGAAACTTTAAGTCCAAACTTCATTGGTATCTTAGTTGGATTACAAGTTTCAAGTCGTGCTTCTTTCAGAATTCTCCTTGCATAAGCTTTTTGTTTAATCTGAATCACATCTAGCTTATCAACTAGAAACCAAGTCTTGTTTCTGTTGATTGAGATAATTTCTTCTCTACATGCTTGTGTCCATTTAGTCGAGACCTTTGCTTCCTGAAAATTCCTTGGTTCATCATTAACAGAAAATAACATAATCTCACATTCTTCTGCAGCTTGAAGAACATAATCCTCCAGATACTGTGGATTTTGTATCTGTCTTGTTGATTTTCGCAGTGGAATGGGTTGAGTTATTTCATCGATCTCTTCTTCTTCTACTTCTACTTCTTCGTTATTCTCAGTGGTTTCATTATTCTCTTCTTCTTCTTGATTAACATCATTGTTTCCATTGGTATTGATGATTATGGGTCCTTCGCCTTCATCAATTACTTGACCCCATTTCCTGTGAAACATTCCTGGATCCCTACTTGGTCCATCATTAGTTTCTTTCCAGTTCCAGTTTGCTTTTTCATCGAATACCACATCTCGACTCACTATCACTCTTTTCGTTGTTGGATTGAATAATCTGTAATCTTTGGATCCAGGCTCAATTCCTAGATTCACAAGAGTCTGAGATCGATCATCCAGTTTCTTAAGAGTTGCAGAATAAACCTTTGCGTATGCTTTGCAACCAAACACTCTTAAATGATCTATGTTTGGTTTTCTCTTTCGCAAACTTTCATATGGAGTCATGTCTTTCAGAGCTTTCGTAGGTATCTTGTTTATTAAGTATGTGGAGTGTCGTACAGCTTCTCCCCATAGATAATTAGGTACCTGCATATCCTTTAAAGAACTTCTTGTCATCTCCATTAGAGTCATGTTTCTCCTCTCCACCACTCCGTTTTGTTGTGGTGTATATGGTGTTGTGAGTTGCCTTTTGATTCCATTTGACTCACAGAACTTGTTGAACTCTAAGGAAGTGAACTCTCCTCCTCTAGCAGTTCTAAGCATTTGGACCTCCTCTTTTAACTCTTTTTCTATCAGATTTCTGAAAGCTTTGAATCTGTCAAATGCTTCACTCTTTTCTTTCATAAGAATAGACCACATATATCTTGAGAAGTCATCTATAATAACAAATATGTATTTGTTATTTGCAAGGGCTTGTGGTGTAATAGGACCACATAATTCAGCATGAAGAAGCTCTAATAGTTTTGAAGCTCTGAATGTTGTTGCTTTTGGGAAACCTTGACGAGTTTGTTTCCCAACTAAACATGATTCACAGATTTTTTTCTTCATCATTTATCTGTGGTAGTCCTCGAACCATCTTGTTCTGAGACATTTCCTTTAAAGTTCTAAAGCTTATGTGTCCTAACCTTGCGTGCCACTTCCATGTCTGATCTTCCAGTCTCATATTCAGACATAATGGCCTTCCAATCATGAGACTTATCTTGTAGAGTCTATTCTGTGAGTGTGAGACTCTAACTAAAAGTCTTCCACTTAGGTCATGAACTGTTAGATAATCTTGTCGCATTCTAACATCACATCCAACTTCTGTAGCTTGTCCTAAACTTAGAATGTTGCTTTGTAAGTTTGGGATGAAGTAGATGTTTGTGACAAGCTTCTGTTCTCTGGTCTTGCTCTGAAATAGAATTGATCCTTTCCCTTCAATTTCTACAGAAGATCCATCCCCAAACTTCACTTGTCCTTTGATTTTCTCATTGAGTTCAGAAAAGTAGTGTCTCTTACCAGTCATGTGATTGCTGGCTCCATTATCTAAATACCAGATTCCTTCTTCTCCATCCTTTGATTCTTAGTTCTTTGGTATTAGTTTCCATTCGTTTAAGAATACAACTTCGTGCATGAAAAGAGTTGTATCTGCTTCCCTTGTTTCATTCTTGTTTGTTTCTTACATCTTTTGTATTCTTTCAGGGCATACAGAGGAGAAGTGTCCTGGTTTATCACATCTGTAACAAATAATGTTTGATCTATCCTTCTTTTCTTTCCCTTGGTTTTGATCATTCTGACTTGTTGTTCTATCTTGTGAGTTAAACCTTCCCCCCCTTCCCCGGCCTATGTTTCCTCCACCACCTCTTCCACGACCTCTTCCTCTTGTCGCAGAGTTTTGTTGGTAAGAGTTTGTGTACAAGAGTTTTCCTTGAGTTTCTCCATTATTTTCTTCATCAAGCATTCTCTCTTAATATGCTTTCAATCTTCCAATTATATCTTCATAGCTAGTCTTCTTTAAATCTAAGACTTGTTCGAGAGAAGCTATGATATGAATATACTTGGATCTTGGTAAACTATTGAGAAACTTCTTTACCAGTTTATCTTCATCAATGGATTGTCCAAGTGACGCAGCTTTTGAGGCTATCTCTGATAGCTTTCCGGCAAAGCTATCAATAGTATCAGTGTCTTTCATCTTCACTCTTTCAAATTCAGACATTAAGGTTTGCAGACGGGCTTCTTTAACTCGATCAGCTCCGAGATTACGTGCCTTTATTGCATCCCAAATTTTCTTTGAAGTTTCCTGTTCACCAACTTGTAGAACAAGACAATCTGGTATTTCTTGAAAGAGTAATCCAATGACAACATTTTTTTTTGTCTGGGTCCAATGTACCAGGATCAATTTTTTCCCAAACTTTGTAGATTTTCATCAGTACCTTCATTCTCATGGCCCATACTGTGTAGTTTGTGGCGTTCAGGATTGGAACTTGTATTGATGGTGGCGTGAACTGTTTTACAACCACAATGGTGGTTTCGTTTTCCATGGCTCGGAAACAAGCTCTGATACCAATTAATGGCAACTGCAAGATGAAACTTAGCTTATATAAAGACAACTCTCTTTATTGATGTTTAGAAAATCTCTCAAAACTAAACACAATCTCTAATCTTGCTCATATGATCAACCACAACTTTGGTGATCATATATATATAGAACTATGAATTCCTTTTCCTAATCCTAATACCTTATTACATGTCTTCCCTTTTCTTAGAACTAGATGACTTCTAATTCCCTTAGGATTACATCAATTTCCTAATCTTTTCCTAACCAGCTTGTTAGTGACTTCTATGTTGAAGTTTAACCAACAAGCACTGTAAGTATAGTCCTACTTTTTTTTTCTCGCAAATGATTTGTGGCGCCAGTATCTCGTGCACCCGATGCACCCATCCTTAAGTGGCATCCACATAAGCAGCCAAATCGATTTATCTCTTTTCTCCTGCGTTTTAGTTTCATTTCTCTGCGGAATAGATCTTTTTCATCTAATTTGTTTTCAAATAGAAGATCAGTTAAACCAAATGGCGAAAACTATATCAAAAGTCGAAAGAAATTTAACATAAAGAAAGAATCAAACTTTCTCGCTAAAAAATTATCCATTTGGCTTACTGTTCTCTAATGGCTGAACATTTAAAACAGTAAAACAAAAATCTATACCTCCTCCTGTTTGAACCTAGTTTATTACTATCTCAAGTAATCGTTAGTAAATTAAAGTTTTGATTAGATTATACTCCATTTTCTCACTCGGGTTGCAAAGAACACCCATAGATTCAAAACTCACTCTTTGACGAAACTCATAGTTATTATTTTTAGTTTGAGCTTGATCCACAAATCAAAGGACTAAACTTTGATTCTATTCGTTCAGTTCATGATCCGATCTGTAGAAATTCATAATTTGAGTTCTGATAAATTGATTCGGATTTCATCCACATTACAATTTTTTTTTATCAATTTAAGGTATTTGTTTAGTTGGGTGTCTCAAAATCAAAGGTGTTAATCTAGGGTTAGTTCTGAATCTTCTGATGAAATTGTGTATTATTAATAGGGCAATAACAGATCAGAGAAGTTCCATAGCTTAAGGATTTCTGGATTCCCTAAGAGAACACGTGTGATTGCTTAAAACCCCTGGGTTATACTTGATTAGAATTTTCAAAATTCCGATCTATAGATTTCTTGAGATGAGGATTATTCTTATCTTAATTTTGAATAATTTATGCTTACCCTCGTATAACTTAATCTTGTTTCTTAAATCTTAAGTTTGTTTTCATGGAAGAAAATGATATATTTCTAGACCGGATCTTGATGATCTTTTCCTGTATCTTCCTGATGTTTTTCCCATTACTTGTACTTGCACACAAAACTTGATGGAAAAAAGCTTAATCGATTTGTATAGCAGACGAAGAAGAGATGAAGGAAAAAAATGACCCATGAAACGTGTAGCGAAGTTGTATGCTCATGGGGACGCCACCTCATGTTGGGTGCACGAAATTTGGGTGCCACAAATCACGGTTGTTTTCTTTTTGCTCTCTCAAAACTAAAATGAAATCTTGCTATAATGTTACGGCATAACGTGAAATGACGTAACAACAATGGAATATTACCAAATATTACCACTATAGACACGCCCAGTTTTTGACTCCTTTTGATGTGGTTACTTAGAATGCGTATGTGTCTCTGTATCATTTTTCGTTTACGTCTCTGTATTATTTTTTACCTCGCGTTTTTAGGGGCCACTCAAAAGGATTTAGGGGTCAACAATAAAACAAAAAAGGTCACCGAAAGGAAAAATGTAGCCAATCCTTATCTCGCGTAATTCGTAATGTCAAAATTATCCTTATATATTCGGAGGATATGATAACATTTTTATCCTCCGATTGCAATCGGAAGCCAAAATATTATCCAGACTTCCGATTGTAGTCGGTGCAGTATTAGAATGATTTCTGTTTCATTTTTTCCATTTCTTTTTCATTTTTGAGTTGTTAGAGTTATAGAGAAGAAGGTGAAGGAAAAAAGGGAAAACCCATTTTATCACTACAAAAATGGATGGATATGAAGAAGGTGAGAATCATGGCGAAGAACAAAATGTTGAGGGTTCACGACCGTTTAGAGAAGACGATTTGGGGTATATGTTGAATGATCCAAACTTTTGTGGAGAGGAAAACCTAGACGACCCTTTCATGGAAGAAAATGGAGAATCGCCTGATATTGAAGCTAACGATGCATGTAAAACACATGTATTGTGTTAAAAAACTCAAATACTCGATTTGCATGCGTTTGTGTGCTTTTGTAACCAAGAAAAACCGATTATTGCATGCATTGAATGCCATGAACTACCCAGATTCGGTAGATAATTTCTCGAATAAACTTACGAATATAACACACAGAGTACCAAATATGTATATTCGGTAGTTCCAAAATAGTAGTTTACTGCCGAATATGAGAAAAAACCCCAAACTGGTTTTCCAAAAAAATCTACATTCGGTAGTTATGTAGAGTTATTTACCCCCGAATGGCCCCAAAAACGAATTCCTCAAAAAAATTCAAAACTCAGTATTCTTATCCTTTACAATCGGTAATAGTTTAACATTATTTGACTGCCGAATATAACAGTGGTCTCAAAATAAAATTTCCGAAAACTTGAAAATCGGATGTTTATCGATTAAAGTTATCTCCCGATTATTTATATTCGGCTGTTTTACTATATATTTTAGCTTCCGATTATATCATTTTTTTGCATTCAATAAACTGTGTACATTCATTTGCATAAATCGGGTGTTTTGGGTAACCGATAGGATTCCGAATATAGTATATTCGGCAGTTTGACTTATTTAATAACCTCCGATTATTGTATAATAATTTGTTGCTTTCATATGCAGGCCGTTGAAGAGTTTGTTGATGATTTCTATTTGAGGCCCGACACTTCCCTATAATATGCAAACGATTTGGTATACTCATTACTACTTTTTTTTCCAAAATTTATATGTTAAATGGTTATGCTTATTAGATTTGTTTTGTTTTATGCACGTTTAGATATTTGGAAGTAAGAAGGAGGCAAAGGAATGGCTTATGAACAAGGCAAAAGATAACATGTGCGTGGTAGTTCAAAATAATCATGTTAGTGACACTCGATTTGAAATGATTTGTGAGCGAGGTGGGACGCGAAAGAGTCACGAGGGAAAGAATAGTAAGTACGTACGGAAGACGAATAAGAAATACCGAAGCAATACCAAGAAGATAGGATGCCCATTTAAGATTGTCTTCTATAAGCCCGATGGTATTAAAGGTAAAGAGTATAAAATGTATAAAGTTGATAACGGTTGTCACAACCATGATGATCCATTGGATAGTTAGGAGTGTTCCAATTTCTCTTGGTTTTCTTTGGGTAGATCTTTCACAATGTAATAATTTTTTATCCATTCGGTCTCTTCCTCAACTTGTTTTAATCTTTCTCTTTGATGGAATTGTTCTTGACCTTGCTTCTTAGCCTTGATTTCCTCTTCCTCCTCCTTCGTTGCCACTAACGATGGTTTAATTTTTTTGAGTTGTTTGTTCCTTTTTTGTATTTCTTCTTCCATTGCTGCAATTGATGTAGTTGTTCGCTTGCATCTTCGAAGTATGTTGTCGATTGATGATGAACTTGCCATTGAAAAAGTTTTTTATTCTGATTTTTTACTCAATAATAACTGAGAGGGGTTACCCTCCTTATATATATTAGAGTTCCAACGGCTCTAATTTTTGAAAATATGGCCGTTGAGGTTTCTGAAAATATGGCCCTTGAGGTTTCGTATCAATGATGCACTACAATCGGTTGCTAACGATACACGTATTTCCTCCGAATAGGACATTCGGTAGAGAATTTAAATTTTTATCTACCGATTAGGTTGGTATTTCTAAACACGACTATATTATTCAGAGGCTAATTTTTTTTGTAAAGTCCCGAATGTACGATGGCCCAAAAATCAGAATTTGGGAAAAACTGATATTTTTCAAATTTTGAACTTGCAATAATCGGAAGTCAACTCAGTTACCAAAATTTCCGAATATGGGTTGTCTAACCTTCTATATTGGCCCTTGGAACCACCTAGAGCCATGGCATGGTTTGTTTTGAACTTGTAATATTCTGAGGATAATTTTTTTTTGTAAAGTCCGGAATGTACGATGGCCCAAAAATCAGAACTTGGGAAAAACTGATACTTTTCAAATTTTGAACTTGCAATAATCGGAAGTCAACTTAGTTACCCAAACTTCCGAATATGGGTTGTCTAACCTTCTATATTGGCCCTTGGAACCACCTAGAGCCATGGCATGGTTTGTTTTGAACTTGTAATATTCGGAGGATAATTTTTTTTTGTAAAGTCCCGAACGTACGATGGCCCAAAAATCAGAATTTGGGAAAAACTTATACTTTTTAAATTTTGAACTTGCAATAATCGGAAGTCAACTCAGTTACCCAAACTTCCGAATATGGGTTGTCTAACCTTCTATATTGGCCCTTGGAACCACCTAGAGCCATGGCATGGTTTGTTTTGAACTTGTAATATTCGGAGGATAAATTTTTTTTGTAAAGTCCTGAATGTACGATGGCCCAAAAATCAGAATTTGGGAAAAACTGATACTTTTCAAATTTTGAACTTGCAATAATCGGAAGTCAACTCAGTTACCCAAACTTCCGCATATGGGTTGTCTAACCTTCTATATTGGCCCTTGGAACCACCTAGAGCCATGGCATGGTTTGTTTTGAACTTGTAATATTCGGAGGATAATTTTTTTTGTAAAGTCTCGAATGTACGATGGCCAAAAAATCAGAATTTGGGAAAAACTGATACTTTTCAAATTTTGAACTTGCAATAATCAGAAGTCAACTCAGTTACCCAAACTTCCGAATATGGGTTGTCTAACCTTCTATATTGTCCCTTGGAACCACCAAGAGCCATGACATGGTTTATTTTGAACTTGTAATATTCGTAGGATAATTTTTTTCTATAAAGTCCCGAATGTACGATGGCCCAAAAATCAGAATTTGGGAAAAACTGATACTTTTCAAATTTTGAACTTGCAATAACCGTAAGTCAACTCAGTTACCCAAACTTCCGAATATGGGTTGTCTAACCTTTTATATTGGCCCTTGGAACCACCTAGAGCCATGACATGGTTTGTTTTGAACTTGTAATATTCGGAGGATAATTTTTTTTTGTAAAGTCCCGAATGTACGATGGCCCAAAAATCAGAATTTGGGAAAAACTGATACTTTTCAAATTTTGAACTTGCAATAATCGGAAGTCAACTCAGTTACCCAAACTTCCGAATATGGGTTGTCTAACCTTCTATATTGGCCCTTGTAAAGTCCCGAATGTACAACACAAATCATTGTCATTTATCTGCTCTTCTTTACTTTACGACCGTGACTACCTCCCAGTCCTGCACGACCACGGGTTTGAGCACCTTCAGTTGGAGCAGCTTCAGTTGGAGCACCTTCAACGCTCGATGAAGCTCGAGTTCTTTTACCCGTCTTTGATACTGCCACCTTGGGCGGATGCCTCTTCGTGACTTTCTCCCCAAACTGGGCAGCATAATCTTCGTTATCCATATTATCAACTAGGTCTCTAGCCTCTTTGATCTTCTCAGCTGGCATGGGATCTCCGCTCTTCAGGCATGCAGTTAACATTTTGGAAACACGCTTGAACCTATTCACCTGTTTTTTATACGTAATGACATAACATCAAACGGTAATTACCTAAGATTTATAGGAATAATATAAAATGAACAAAAATATAAGAATACACACCAATCTATCATAACCAGCTGGTTTGTCTTTGATGATACAATTATAACTTGAACCCGCCGCAATAGTGTTGGATTTGATTTCACGGATAACCAAAGGATGTGATACGTTGTTATACCAACTCATATAGTCTGGAGAATTTTCATCACCTTGGGTGGTTCGTCTACCTGTGTCGATAATGAAGTCATTCCTCTTATCCCAGTTATCAAGAACAGTAGGTGGGCCTGTGTGAACAATCGTGAGATTGTCACCACTAGAAGAGCACAACTCCAACTCCAATTTGTAGTAATCCCCCATTTCCTCCACAGGTTGATGTTGTATATACCTGTGTTGTCGCATCACCCTAGAGGGGTTATACATCACATATCCTGTGGGGTGCCACAATGGTCCAAAATAAAGGCTCGATCTTCCTTGTATATGCCCACTGGCTCGATCTTCCTTGTATGGATCAAAGCATACGTCCGAGGCCTTAAATTGGTCCAAAATCTCCTTCATGCGAATCAACTGCTGCTCTTTTGTCCTAGAACGGTTGTCTTCAAATATATACTTTGTTCCTCTAGGAGTACCTTTGCACCACCCCGGGTTCTCTCCGGCCAACTTCAGGATAGGGAAGTGGTCATAGATCCATGCCTATATACATAAGAAACCAAGTTTTAGTAAATAGATTGTGTATATTCGATAGTAATTTCCGAACATTATTTCCGATTATATATAATCGGAAATAAAACTAAGTACCTATCCACCGAATAACCAACATTCGGAAATAGATATGGATCATTTCCTAACGAATATGCGTCATTTGGAGTTCAATAACCTATAGTTTTTCTGGCCTGTATATTCGGTTCTAATATCAAAAGAATATTTCCGTTTATATATAATCGGAAAACAAAATAAGTACCTAGCCACCGAATAACCATCATTCGGAAAAAGAGATGGATCATTTCCTACCGAATATGCGTCATTTGGAGTTCAGTAACCTATAATACTTTACCTCGGTTTCGTATATTTCTCTGGCCTATGAGTCTTTGTATCCAAATAGCAATTTTCCTCCATCCGCCAGTATCCCAAGGATTGTGCCTGTTGGAATACCCTTCTTCTTCAAGTGCTGAGGGACAAGATGTGATGCTTTCTTAGCAATATCCTTCTTTACACCGTCTTTTCCTTTTTTGGCTTTTTGGGTACCACTTGGTTGTCCTTCTTCTTCTACTCTTGGAACTGGATCAACTGGTTCAATTTCATGGTGGGGTGTAACTTGTGGAGCAGTTGGTTCTGCACTTTGTTGAGCGGCTTGTTCAACACTTGGTTGCACCCCTTGTTCACTGCCTTGTTGTTCTACACTTTTTTCAGCACTTGGTTGCACTCCTTGTTGACTGCTTTGTTCTTGTAAGCTTTGTTGAGCACTTGAATTATCTTTGGCACTCCTTTCCCTCCTAGCACTAGCTGTCACTTTCTTCCTCCTTTCTCGACTTTGTCTAAACAACAAAGAAAGGAACAATATTTACAAACTATACAATCGGAAGACAAAGTATGGAAATATAACCCGAATGTACACATTCGGACGTAAGAAGACACATATTGTTCCCGAATACAAAACAATCGAAAGCTAACTAAACATATTTACAACCGAATATGCATCAATAGGAGTTCAGAAGCTCTAAATTTTTCATCCTACACAATCGGAAGACAAAGTACACAACTATAACCCGAATGAACAAATTCGGAAGTAAGAAGACACATATTTTTCCCGAATGAAAAACAATCGGAATATAACTAAACATGTTTACAACCGAATATTCATCAACTGGAGTTCAGAAACTCTAAAATTTTATCCTACACAATCAGAGGTATAAAACATTATATTGTCTTCCGAATAAATACTGTCCCCAAAATGGGATTTTTCCTATATCAGAAATTTTGAGATTTTTTCAATATATATATATATATATATATATATTCGGTAGTGAGTGTACTTCTGAATACTTTGTGTCTACTTAAATATATTCGGGAGCCAAAAAATTCATTAAACTACCGATTATTACCAGTTTGTATCCAGGAAGATATGGCCAACAATATTCGGCCGATAACCATCAAATATATCTCCCGAATACTGTCGATGTTCTTGAGAAATGAAGAACACGACTACATTCGGAAGTAAATAAGCATGAATATCGCCCGAATCTGGATAAATAACCGAAAACCCTAGAATTTTTTTTTCTCGATTCGTCGAATTAAAGCGAAATAAACCCCAAAAATGATAGATTCTTACCTAATTGGGACCATTTGAAGTTGACGAAGTGTTTGACTATCGGAATCGCAACCACCGACTACATCGACGGGTACTTCTTCTTCGCGTTCTTCGCGTTCTTCTTCATTTGCAGCAACAATTTCTTTATTTCTTGCTAAAATCCCAATCTTTGGATCGATACCCCGAACAACGTTTTTGGTTCTAGGTCTGTGGGTTTCATTTCCCTTATCCATTGTTTTATAAACGAATCGACGATGTTTTGATTTTACGATTCGCGACGGTGTTTCGGTTGAACACAAGAACGAGGGAAAGTTTTTTTTTTCTTCCACAATCGGAAGATAATATGAAACTGGAAGAAGAAGAGTTGAAATGAGTAGAATTTTTTTTGATTTGGTTTTTATACAGTTTTACCAGAAGGGCATTTATGTAACTTCAATATCATATAGGATACCCCTTAACTAGAGTCTTTGACTGGGTATAAATTGATGGCCCCTAAATCCTTTCGGGTGGCCCCTAAAAACGCGAGGATTTTTTAGAGGAATTAATAAGCTTTGAAAGTGAGCTTAAGCTGCATCAGGTGAGATTTGACTACCCACATTCCCTTTGTGCAATTCTAACGTTTGCACTTTCTATGTCAGTTTAGAATATTTAGCAACATTTCGCCTTCAATCTTGGGTGTTGCGACTTGCAAAAGATTAGGTGCTTCATACTTTTCGTATCTTCGGTGTGAACGATGCAGTATTGAGATCAACACTCACAACGTACAATTATTTTCCTATGTTTATGTTTGTAACCGTTACTAACCGTGTGAAATGTATGGAGTGGACGTGTATTCGTAACATGTGTTTTTGATAGATAAATACCTTTGGATTTTGCTCATACTCTCACAAGATTGAGTATAACCGTGTGTACTCAATAACCAAACATTCTAAAGAGGAATTATTATTTCATGCTTGGTTTTAGCAATTTTAATATTTATTCTTTGATAGATAACTTAAGATGTCTTTCGTACTTACATGGGCTACAAGATATAAGCATTTCTTGCAGTTTAATTGTCCTAGCCAAAGAGTTTTTAAATTGCTTGGATCGGGAAAAAGGTGTTTAAGTCATGCATGCGTCGAGTGTTATTTTTCTTTTCTACTGATGCTTTGCAGATGTATGGAAACAATGGTTATAATAAAAGCATAATAAAATGATGGGCTAATTGTCTCGGTTTATCAGTTTTTTTTCCTAGCTATCGGAAGAATTGTAGTTTGTAGGTTAGTGGTCTTGATTAATCGAACAAGTAATTGTTGGTAGCTGCATATAAAGTAGGAATTACTTAGAGCACCGTACTACCACAACATTGTGTGAGCAATGGTAACTATATATTGTTGGGTGTAATAATCAAAAACAAAGAAAAAATAAAATAAGTAAAAGTTATTGATACTTAGCTCCTTTATAATGGAAGTGATCAATTGACGAAACGAACGAGCTTCCCATATCTCCACAACAGCAACAAGACAAAATTTTGGAAAAACAGAGTGAGTCACGTTACTTTTCAACACGTTGTCCTTAAGACATTAGCGCCCGGCTACACTCAAGAGTGATGCTATAGCCCTCACATGACGAATATCTTCAGGATAAAACACCCTACTACACCTACTACTAGCATATGTAGTAGATGCTCAACTTTAGCTTGGCAACTCCAAAAAAACCGCTAAGGAAAATCGCGAACGTTAAATCACCATAAAATTATTTCCCTTAGGGGTCTCTCTAAAAATTAGAGAATCCCCCTTCCCGTAGATTTTACAAAAGTAGTGAATTTGTTTATATAATTGACAAATACAACTTTAGAAGAGGAACTCCCGATGTGAGACTAAAAGGTTTATAAAACTACTAAAAATGGAAACTTCATAATGTGGGACTAATAAGTTTCATTCACAAACAAAACAATAAATTAATTTTATTTAGTTAAAAAAATTAAAATAATAATTAACAAATATTGTTTCTAACAATCCCTCACATGAATGAAAACCTCAATAAAACATGAAAAATACAGATAAATCTTGGTAAATCCAACACCCCAATCTCCACGATCCGGCCTGATCGAACAGACATACAGACCATCTATATGTTGAAATCATACTAGTCATTTCAATGTCCTATCCTTCACACAAAAGTGTGTTGACCCCAGGGTCATATTATGGATTGCATAAATCATAATATTATTGAGAGCTTTCATCTTTAGTTTCTCACAGGTGAGACTAAATGTTCCTTTCACTAAAGTGAAAATCCATGAACTAGTGAACCGTTAGTGACTCTTAGGTCCTAAGTTCCAATAATACCAAAACCATCGAAACGAAAATCACATAAAAAAATGCAGGAAATACCATTTTTAGGCAGAGGTGTCCATGAGGTCTTGAACCTTTGCCTAGTGAGATATTACCGGAATTACTTGCTAGAGACAGTGAACTATGTCTTGAACTGCTAGCATTTGATGTAATTCGCGATAACAACCACGGATGATATCTCCAAGGTTGCTGCCAAGCTCGTGCCGTTTTGTCCAATTTGGCTCTGGACATATCCTATTTCTCATAATGCTCCAGAGAATCAAAGCTCATGTTCTCATAGGAAGCGGCCCCACTTCCTTATTCAGATAGGTGAGTTTCCATAAAGAGTGTTACTGCTACACCCCACTTCAATCTTAAATTGAAACTATAGAACTCATTAAGACTTCTTAAAAGTCATCCTTCACATGCAGCCACACTATCACGTCTACACCATAGAGAAGCTACAGAGAATGAAATTCTATGATAGTGTTTACCTTTACCCACCACAAATTAGTTGTCTCATTTGAAACCTTGATCTTGGGATCTCCAGTCATCAAGGTTGAATATCCTTCATGGCAAGTTTAATTTATGAGCTTAAGCCTCATCCCCTCGATGCATTTCTAATTATCTCTTTAGATAAACCTTTCGTCAAAAGTTGCACGATATTCTCCTTGGACTTTATCCAATCAATGGAAATAATGCCGATTGAGATTGGTTATTTTTAGCTTTAGCTATTATAGCCTGACAAACACAATGTATAGATATGGCTGGCACAGGCCTATGCCAGAGAGGAATGTCTTCTAAAAAGCATCTTAGGTACTCGACCTCCTCTCGTGCTTTATCTAACGCAATACCCTCAGATGCCATAATGAATTGAGCAATATATGTCTGTTTGGAAATCTTCGAAAAACAAACCCTCATGCTAGAGTGAAACCATATCCACTCTTATACTTATACTCCTCTGAGTCAACTATCCAGTTTGCATCATAATGTCCCTCAAGGACAGAAAGATACCTTTCATAAATCAAGTAAAATGTAATAGAGTATTTTATGTACCATAATACTCTACTTAGTGCATCTGAATGCTCTTGCTCTTGACTACAATTATATCTACTTAACTTACTCATAATATAGGCAATGTCTGGACTCTTACAATTCATTAAATTCATCAGACATCCTATAACTCTTGAGTATTCAAGTTAAGATATTCCACTACCCTTATTTTTCTTGAGTCTACAAGAATAATCGTACGGAGTACAAGCAGGCTTACAATCAGACTGATTGTATCTCTTAAGCACAATTCAATTTAGTGAGAATGACTAAGACTATGAATGTTTGATTATCTTTTAATCCTCATCCCTAAGATTACATCAAAAGGGCCTAAGTCTTCCAAGTCAACGTTCTCATTCAGTGCATGTTTTAGTGAAATTAATCACATCTATGTTTGTATCAAGTATAAGCATATTATCAACATATAAACATACAATCACACATGCATCCTAACAAGTTACTTGTAAAATACTTGTCAGATTCATAAACTTAAATCCACTACAGATTATCACATGATCAAATTTTTCATGTCACTGTTTACGTGCTTATTTTATAAACCATACAAAGATTTGTTCAACTTACACACTTTGTCTTCATAACCTTTCACTACAAAGTCCTCGGGTTGGTCTATGTAAATTTCTTTATCTAATTATCGGTTTTACAAATAACATCCATCTGATGTATCTACAAGTTTTTTATGGAAGCAATATCAATTAGCATCTCAATAGAAGTAATTCTCGTCACAAGTGAACAAGAATCAAGAAAATCTACACCTTCTTTTAGTTTATAGCCCTTAGCTAACGTTTCCTCTTAAAGACTCATTTACATCCCATGGTCTTACTCCCTGGAGGTAAACTAGCAAGCTCCCAAGTTTGGTTCTGACGGACTGAGTCCATTTCACTAAATGAAGCTTCTTACCAGAATGAGGTTTCAATAGATGTTATGGATTCTTTATGAGTCTAGAAATCAAACTAAACTAGGCATATTATGAAGTCGGGTCCATAAGAAGTCTCAGTTATAATCCTTTTACTTCTCTTATGATCAAATCTACTCCATCTTCCTTTAAAGGTAAATTATGACTACAAGGGATCAACAACATATCCCTAAGAAGAGACAGGTTTCAAAATAAACATGTTCAAAGAACTTAACATCCCTAGACTCCATAAAAATATTCACACCAAAGTCAGAAAAAGCAAAACTCGATCACAACCAAAAAACTATATGCAGTAGGGTACTCATGGAACCTTATCTAAACACCCCCACACTTTGACGTATGCATAAAAAGGTTGTCTATCTTTCCATAATCATATGGAGTTTTCTCTTAAAGGTTACTCTATTCAGGATATAAGGAAATTAGAGGACGAACTCTCCCCACAATTTTGCGGTTATCCTTTAAACATGGCATAAATCATCTCCTTAATGGTTTTGTTTTTACGTTCAACTATACCATTAAACTATGGTGAATAAGGAGGTGCGATTCATGAATAATGCCGTTTGAAAAGTAAAGTTCTCCTATATGAATTTCATACTTGCCATCACGTTTAGACCTAACCCTTTTGGTGGTGACATATACTTCGTTTTCAATTTCAAGTTTATACTCTTGAGGCTTCTAAGGCATCATCCTTACCCCTAAGCAAGTATACAAGAGAGTACCTCGTACAATCATCTATGAAAGTTATAAACCACCTTTTACCACCTTAGTTTGGTTGATTTCATGTCATCTAGGTCTAACTGAATTAATTCTAAGGGCTTAAAATTACTCTGAGCAATTGTGCTAAAAGATTTTATAGCATATTTTGATTCTACACAGATTTCACTTTTGTGCACAAAATCCAAACTAAATTTGGGTGTGCATATTATGCTAGCCAGTTTATGCATTGACTCATAAGTTTACGGTTCCAAGTCTACCATGCAAAACATTCAATCACACGAAACAAAACACAAGAATCAACTATGTTCACTTTATCGTTTTTTTCGTTAAACTTATATAAACCCAAATTCCTATAACTATTACTTAAAAAATCACTGCCTAGTTACAACAAGTTTTCCAAATTCAATTAAGATCTTAAGTCTTTTTCCATCTACAACAGAACAAGATACAAGATTCTCGCATATGCTCGGAACATGCAAACTTCATTCAATGTGGGAATATTACAGATATGAGCTTCTGCTCGACCTTTTCTTTTTATGCAACCTCTATTGCAGATGAGTTACTCAAAAAGAGTTTCTCGGCATCCCTATCCTCTGATAGGAGGTGAACAGGTCTCTGTTTCAACAAACATTCTTGGTGGCTCCAGAGTCCACCTACTGGTCTCTCACATTGGTTATTAAAATAACTTCTGACATCATGCTACTGAACTCGTTCTAATTTGTTTCAACTAAATCAACATTAACTTTCTACTTATTAAGGTTTTTATATTCTCTATACAATTTACTGCCGCGTGGCCAAGAGTTTTACAAACATAACAATCACCCTTAATTAAAATAATGCCGGATACAGTTTTACGAAATATACTTCTCTTCTGAAGACTACGCTTAGAGTTGTTTGATATTCTCTCCTTTGTCAGTTTTAGAAGACTTGTGTTCATCCACATGCTCCTGGTATCCATATCCCTTTCCAATTTTATGTCATAATCTTCGTTTATACTTTGACCACGGACACAATGATTTCCCAATCACCTAATACACCACATCTCGCAAAACTTAGTTCCGAATCGGAAAATAAATATGAGTTTTAAAGATAACATCTATGTCTACAAACTTCGTTTGAATCACCATATCAAAAAACTCATGGTTTCCCCATAACAACTACTTTAGTTAACAACAAATTTCTGCTCGTCAGAATTTTTCAGAAGCGTTTCTCTGTTTTATAAAATATCAAAAAACTACTTTTACAACTCAAAAATTATTAAATTTTTTGTGGTTAACTATAAGGATGTCTTCTCCATCATGTCAAAAGGGTTCGACAAAATTCCTTTTAGGTAAAGAGATAAACTCGAAACTCTACAGTTGACCAAAAATTCGTTTTTTGTTTTTCACTCTACAATTAACATCCATGATTGTTACAAATTATAATGTCTTAAGATTGTTAGGTGCAATAATCAAAAACATAGAAAAAAATCAAATCAGCAAAAGTTATTGATACTTAGCTCCTTTATAATGGAAGTGATCGATTGACGAAACGAACGAGCTTCCCATATCTCCACAACAGCAACAAGGAAAAACTTTGGAAAAACAGAGTGAGTGATGTATTCAACACGTTTCCCTTAAGACATTAGCGCCCGTCTACACTCAAGAGTGATGCTATAGCCCTCACAGGACGGATATCTCCAGGATAAAACACCATACTACACCTACTACTAACATATGTGGTAGATGCTCAACTTGAGTTTGGCAACTCCGAAAAAACCGTTAAGGAAAATCGCGAACGTTAAAGAAATCACCATAAAATTATTTCCCTTGGGGGTCTCTCTAAAAATTAGAGAATCCCCTTTCCCATAGATTTTACAAAAGTAGTGAATTTGTTTATATAATTGACAAATACAACTTTAGAAGAGGAACTCCCCGATGTGGGACTACAAGGTTTATAAAACTACTAAAAAATGGAAACTTCATAATGTGTGACTAATAAGTTTCATTCACAAACAAAACAATAAATTAATTTTATTTAGTTAAAAACCTTAAAATAATAATTAATAATTATTGTTTCCAACATATACACATGCTTGACGTAATGAATTTGGATGTTTTTTGAATAAAAATAAGGATGTGTGTAGTTTCCCACTGAGTACACATGTGTGTTTGTATGTTTGTTTCTCATTTCAACACTATAATTACAAAAAATTCAATTGCTAATACTACATTTGACGATATTGCGTTTTGCTTTTAAAAAAAATTCAATTGCTAATTACAGAAAATTCAATTACTTATGTGTTGCAGGTGGGTTGTCGGAACAGATAATTTCATATCTGAGCCATGCCTGGAATTGATGAAGCTATGAGTTTCGCACAGATGTTCAAGTAAGTTCTCTTTTCTTTTATTTCTCTAGCCATAGGATGTTAATTAAGGTTCAATGAATTTTAGTTTTCTGAAAGGGAAAAGTTATTGATGATTGATTCCATGTATTCTTGATTTTGTTTGCTTGAATTTTTCCATCAGCTCAAACTGGTGATAGGTATTTCCAACTCTAAGCTTCTCTAATGGTTGGTGGGTATGAGATGTGTGGGTATTTTTAATTGGGTATTGTGGTTCATTCATGTATGTAGTTGAACTGGTTGATACAAGTGTACATGATTTTTTGTAACTATATGTATTTTTTTTTAAGTCACACTACAAAAATGTTGACTTTTATCCACGAGCTTCTTGCCACGGTTCATGTCTGTCGTGGCTATTAATGACATATTGCCACGACTTAGCTTTGGGTGTGGCAATATGTCATTCATTTGCCACGGCATGTAGAATATTTGCCACCGGCATACACGTAGACCCATGTTTCATATGTATGAACGTGATAATGGCTTCTAGTCACGATTTAGTTTGCCGTAACAACTGGTGGGCTTTTGCTACGTCAATCCTATCGTAGCCGTAGCTAATTGATGAAGAAACTGCCCATTCTATGAGCGCCAAAAATTAAAAATTCCTGCTGAATAAAAATTTGGGCCACGTTCTAAAAGATACACACACCTACCCACTTTCCCTTGTACTCGCGACTCCATTACCATCGAACCCACACCACCAGTCAAAAAAATAAACTAAACTTGTAGTCGTCTTCCTTTCCCGTGGAAGATGAAACCCTAAAATCCTGTGCTTTGTTCTTTACTCGATTGTTCTCCTAACACAACCAAAAGATCATTCCCACCTTGTTCCCCCTCAATTCCAATCTTCACTCTAAACCCTAAATCATTTTAGTCCCTAAATACCATTACATTTCACCAATAAAATAACTGACCTTAACATAGAGTCGTCAATCACAAAATGGTCGATTATATGGATAGTCAGAGAATGTATGTTGGGGGTCCGATCAGCGTGGAGGAAGTACATACCGCATAAATAGTTTTCATGTACTTGGTAATTTCAATTAACAAGTTAGATTTCTTCCAAATAAGATTCTGATGTTTGATTGTGTTGAATCGATAGTTTGTTTAAAATGATAGAAAGTGATTCTATATAGGTATCCAGGTGCTGGAGACATTGGTTAGATCGAGATGTTTGAGATTGTCAGATGAAATCACTTCTGAAGCTCTTGTTGCATGAAGATTTCTCGGATACCGCTTGCCTCTTGATGGAGCACACTCTAGATCAGAATGGTACGACAATCTAATCTGCCTTTTTCAATTGAAAATTAGGATGTGTTTGTTTGGTTTGGAACTTGAATTAGGTATTATGAGTTTGGTTCATTTCAATTCAATACTCTGAACAAAAACAAGATCTCTAGATGTCTAATTGGGTACTGGATATGTAGGTATAGTGGTTTCAGATCCATGACATCAAAATCAATTCACTCAAATTGAACTCAGAAGTTTAAAATCTCATGCCCTGAAAACCTGATTTTTTTTTTTTTTTGTTGTTCTTTTCAATTATGTTAACGGCTTTGTGATTTTGTTTTTTGTTAGTAGTTTCTTTTAATGAGAAGGGAGCTGGGAAAGGACACATTATAAGATTTATTGGTGTTGAAACTAGTGATCGTTGGTGAGAATCTTATTGAAGAAAGGTGAAACTCTTTTTTGTTTGAATGAGACCAATTTGAATCAAGATTTGATTTTGAAGTCTCTCTAAGGGATTGAAATTCCTAGTGATTTTATTGAATTAATCACCGAATTATTACTTTTCAGAAGAATCTACTTTTTGGGATTTTGATTTTATACTGATTATGTTTAAATGTCTATTCAATTGATTTGCTTAGGTTGTAGTCATCTAAGCTTTATCTTTGATTTACAGTTAGATATTAATTTGGTATAAGTAGTACATTAGGGAGCAATTGAGATTTGGGGATTCTGGTCTAATATTCGTAGGTATGTCGATCGAGGTTTGTTGCGTAGGAATTATTCCGTTTTTCCTTTTTGTTTGAGTTTTCTTTTTAGGAAATGGAATTAAAATCGATTAATCTTCATTCATTAGGTGCATTTGAAAGTGCAACCCTTATTAAGTGCTAGAGCCGGTGTAAATGTTGCAAATGACTCATCTACCTTTCTCTAGGCTGCTATGAGGACAATATTGTATACACTTAATGAATATGAAAAGTCATCTTATGTTGCTCATATCAACAGTTACCTCGGAGAAGATTTATTTCTAAAGCTATCCCTCCCTGTGGATCCTTTGACTAGTGATCTCTTCGAAGTTGTAAAGGATGGAGTTCTTTCTTTGGTGGTAATTTTTCTATCTAGCCATTTTCATATAACTTAGAGATATATATGTATTCATGCAATTGGAAGGGTATACTACATTGTGGTGCGGTTAACTTATCAACGTGGCAGTCTCCGGGACTATCAATGAACATGCAATCAATGCTAAAAAGGTACTCAACCATTGGGGAAGTAATAATAATCATATACTTTGTCTAAATTCTGCAAAAGTTACTGGGTGTAAAGTCGTAAACAATGGCACCCAGGATTTTATTGAAGGAAGCGTAAAACTCTACGTCCAATGAGTTTCTTGTCAATAGTGTATTTGGTTTTCTTAAGTTTCCTGTCACCTCACCTACTATTAAATCAAGTAGTTATCTTTTCAGTGTCATCTGATGCGGGATGTGCTTTCTCAAACTATTAAGGTATGTTGTCGCTGATTTGTGGATGCAAAGTGCATAATACTCATTATTTATTTTATGGATCCATGTTTAGTTTACACTTAACTATTGTTTAATACATCTGAAGCACAGATACAAGTATTGGAGGACTTGAACTTAAAGAAAACACCTCTGTGTTGTTGGTCATTTTTAATTCATAGTTTGAACCAATCAAATACATATATTTAGTAGTAGTTGTGGGATTAAATTTAGCAATCTCTGTTACAACACATAAAGAGGTCTTCCTAAGATTGCAGGATGTGAATTTGATGAAACTGAGTATGTATCACATAAAAAAGCTCCTGTTTTAGCTGGACCTGTGGCTGCCTAAAGCGTCACATACCCAAATTGGAGCTTCAATTCCGGTGTTACTTTTCAGGTGCTAATCTTTTGATGATCTGTGTTTGTATATCCTCTTTTCTGTGTGTAAAGTTCTAGGGATAATGATCTATTAATTAACCGGAAAAAGAGTATTGTGGTAATATATTAGGTTCTAATATGCTTGATTTCAGCTAATAAATTGTCTGACTGAATCTGTTTAGTTTTAAGTACCGTAGCTTGTAGCAATGATTTCCAAGATCTATGTAAAACTAATAAACAATGTTTTTGTATAAATAGATCAGATGGCTCTGCTTTGATTCTGAAACCTGAATCAGAGGGAGACTGTGGAAACTTGTTGAGAAACAAGCCATTTAAGTTGAGTATCCATATAAGTATTTCTAGGAAAGGCCTACATTTGGACATACATTTTCTTCATCTGCTAAAACCCTTGGTTTCACTGCCGGGAATTTTTTAACCCAAGGCTCATATTAATAGGTAATTGACCGTAATTCTTGTGAAGTCTGTACGAATGATTACGTAGAACCGTCATATGATTGAGTTGTTCTAGTAAAATTGTTGGGCATAACATAAGCTTCGATGTTGAATATTTTTGAATATCGAATGTGTACTACTTATGTCTGCAGTGGTGCTAACTCAAGTTTTTTGGATGATGCAGCAATAGATTTGGATTCTTGGTTCAGGATTTTAGCATTCTTCTCAAGGCAAACTCTCTTACTTGCTCTTATTTTATATGCTATGATTATTTGTTTCTTAGAGTGTCATCGCGATAGTCGAACGTATCTTTGTAGCTTTTATTTATCTAATTAAACCATTTTTATAGAACTTTAAACTTGATGGTCTATGTGGTGAACTTCGTGTGTATATCAGTCTGCCGCATGGTTTCTTGGCAGTGGTTAAGAGATACAATTTATTTATGTTTATGTCGTGCTGAGTTTACATTGACATGTAACTGTATGTATTTGATGCTTCAGGCTTCTCTAAGTGGCATTTGGGGTGAATTATGTGTCAGAAGATACTTGTTGATTGACAGCGGAAGTGAAGGAATGTTACGTCATCCCTCTGGTTTACCCATCTTAATTTTGCTTTTAATGTCAAATTAAATTGTTCGGTGAAATTCAACATTAGACTGGAAACTATTTTCATTTAGCTTTTCTTTACGATATTTAATGTAATCAATTATGACCTTGTAATACTTGCTTGAATGAATGAGTGAATGATGTTGTTTAAGGTTCTTGTAGTGTAAATAAATCTGTTTTTCAGCTCCATTTGGAACTATTAAGTACCAAGAGTCCTAAAACTGGAATAGCCTTTTGTCAAAGCAGTATATAGCATCAAATAATTGAACCAATAGCCACGCATGGTATATTTCCGTGGTTAATTTATACATACGTGTGAATCTAATCTCTTAATTACCACGACCACATGCGTGGCAAATAAACTTGAACCAATAGTTACGGCGGAAAAATCGTCGCTAGTATCGTGGCAAAAAGTATTAGCCACTGGACTATTTGCTATGGCTGAGCAGTCGTGGCTATTTATCTTTTACCACAGATTTAGATTTGTAGCCACAGACTCTTGTGGTGGCTAAAGCTGGTTATTTTCGTAGTGTCACATTTTGAACTTCATGCAAAATTGTTCTTATTTTATGGGTTTGTGGTTGTTTTCCTTATCCTTCAGTATTAGTATTCTGCATACAGTCTCTTCATATTTCATTAGAGCATCTCCAATACTGGGGGTGAAGGTCATCCTATGTGGAGGTCTGAATAATACCTTTTTGTTGGGGGTCATTTTTATGTGGCTAAACCAAATAAAAGTTAGACCTTCTACCTAAACTTTCATCTCCAATGCTAACATCTTATTACCCTAACATTTGAATATTAGTGTTTTCTAATTAAGAGAAAAGGAAAATTTGGAATAAAAATGATGATGTGTCTTTAGACTTGGGTCATAGAGAAGGTAAAGATATGACTTTCCTATGAGATGGAAACCATGTCATCATCTTTATTTAACCTTCACCCTAAAATTGGAGATAAACTTTTGGTAAAAAAAAATGCTAAATCATATGTGTCAAGTATTTCATGACCTCACCCATACCATTGGAGATGCTTTCAATCTATTTGTAATTGATAATTTTCCATAAATTAGCGCCCATTAGCTTGTGTTGCGTGGGATTGGGTTTCTATAAATTGTTTAATTTTTTTACGTGATACTGCTTTTGCAGAGTGGGGCGCAGAACTTAGAAGTTTAAGAAAGAGGAGAGGAGAGAGGAACCAGTTGTTATGAGGAAAAGATGTCCAAAGCGACCGAGAGTTGACATAGTCAGCGGAACTCTCTGGGAAACGATGTTGATAGGCCGGTAGTCTCCACTAATATGATTTTTTTTCTTTGCAGATTTTTTAACTACTCTTGGTTGGAAGAAAAAAATGTTTTTCTCTTGGAATTATTCACTATTACTAATTTGAAGAAGAAATCAGGCTTCCAGTTGATTTTTGTGTTATGACATGAATTTTGCCATCACAAATAAGTGTCCAGTTGGGGTGTCCAGTCAGGTAAAACATTGAGTTTTATATAATTATTTTGTTTTTTCGCTTCATAGCGTTACTGTTGAATACCTTGCATTAGAGGAAAGAGCCATGCTTCTATTTTCCCGTCTACTTGGTGATTTTTTGAACATCATTATATATGTTTCTAAGGAGGGTCACGATGAGTATAAATATCACCAATAATTCCAGGTTCACCTTTACGGTACAAATTAATATATGCTTACATTTTGCCGGGTAAGGGGATACTTGCTCGGTTGATCTATGACAAGTTGGATAACATTATCGGACAAACGATTTCATTGATAAAGACTCAACAACTTGATAAAAGACTCAACAAATTGATCTCAGTAAAATTTTAGTGGTGCATGTGATGAGACACTTTAGATTTTACTTGCATAAATCCTTATCATGTACTGTCACACCTTACTCATATAATTTCTCACACAATTTATATATATTGTTTTGTTTATATATGTTCTGAATGGATTCTGGAATGTAGGGTTACCAAAGTGGAGAAGCACTCATATAAGAAATCAAATGTTCACACAATTGTTCATGTCTTGAATAACGTTTTGCTCTCTGATTTTACTTGATCCCGAGAATAACATCGTATTTTAAGTTTGATTGATTCTTTTGAGTTTCATATTTCTTTAAAAGATAAAACTCGCTGATCATGCATTTGAGGAGCAAATATCATTGTTGGCATTTTTTTTCTTAGAAATTATTTCCGACTAATCTTAAAGTTCTTTCCTGCTTTCCTGTAGAATTGGCAGTTTTTTTGCGATGCGATGTCTGCGATTTTTCTTTAATAAACTATAAAAAATGCACTCTTTAAGTTTGTTCAAATTGGGTGTACAGGTCCTAATACGTTTATCGAAACTCTTAGAGAAAGAATGTTTACGTCGATTTCTTATCTCTCTTATGGAAGGTTTGTATCAGAAAAAAATTTGGTGCTTTTTCCATCAAATGATAAGTAAGATATTCCGTTACAGCCTAATGGTCAACATAAAAGCATCATTCCTAAGCTCTGTCTATTAACCCAGGAAGTAACGGATGACTTAAAGACACAACATGTTTGTGTTCATTTGCAATCCAAACTCTATCTTCAATGGTATTTTATTAGAGTAGTCTTTTTTTTCCTTTCCCATTTCTCATAGGTTGGAAAAATTAATTGTTGAAATTTTGCGGATGTACAATTTGCACGTTTGTTGACAGAGTGGGACAATAATTCAGCATACAAACTACAACTTTGGTATTTCACTTGATGTGGGATCTTAATGAGGATGCAAACAATAGAAGTTTGCATGTGTATTATGATTTACTGAAACACTGATACAATATTTTTTTTTATTCGGTCAAAAAATGATTGATTAAAAAAGCGAAAACACAAAGGGGAAGGTCTCTGAAGCCTTAGCCAAAAACCCAAAAGCCAAAGAGCCTATTTGAAGCGATAATACAATTTGCCAGGCCATTCTACAGAGGGAATGAAGGCCGGCCTACCCTCATAAAATTCAAAGATGTCTTCGGCAAGCAAACAGGACCTCTTGGCCAAGGCGTCTGCAGAAAAATTGACTTCCCTATAGCTGTGAACATAACGAATGTTGAAGAAGAATTTCTTCGCTAAACGCCATTTCTGTCTCAGCTTTCAAGGAAGTTCATTTTTCTGAAAGGCTTGTATACAACTCATCGAATCAGAACGTATGCAGAGATTTTTAATGTCCCACTTCTGAGCCACAACTGCTCCATAGATAACAGCTGCTATTTCCGCATAGAAATTGGTCTGCCAGCCCAGACCAACAGAAAGAGATCCAAGGACCGCTGAGCTTAGATCGCGAAATATTACTCCTGAGCCTGCTTGGCCTGGGTTACCCATCGAGGCTCCATCGCAGCATATCAAGATTTCGTCAGGATTAGGAGGAGTCCAGCTTATCTCCATCGGGATGTTGACCTTGCAAGATCTGTGTTGAACTCTGAAATAATTTAGAATCCTCAAGTCACCTTGAGTGTTGTGCATATTCCCTTTCATTCGGCTAGAATTGTCTCGTATTGTTTGATAGACCCTTCCTTTGAAGCCAAGCCAATTCACCGGAGCATCATCAAAGTAATTTCTGTTCCGGGTCTTCCATAGCTCCATTGTGATAGCAAGATTTGCCACAAGCCACAGATCTTTTATCATCTTGCTACAGCCCTTTGCGGCCTTGTAAGAGTTCACAAGGTCTTCGCTTGGATTGATATTGAAGAGACCAGCTAACCAAACCCAACTCCTTTTAGCAAATCTACAATGCCAAGTGATATGGCTGAGAGACTCGCAATCTCTTCGGCATAGCCGGCAAATCGTTGGCATGCTTCTACCAGTTTATCCTCAGTTTCACAACACTGGACCATCCATACCTTCCAAAACTGCACGCCCAAAGTTGGATGGACCATCTTTCTGTTAAACAGGACCGTTGCTGGTTGGATCTCCCCTGACGCTTTGATTGCAGCCTTGGCAGATTTCACCGAGAAAACCCCCTTCTTGTTCAAGTCCCAGATTCTGTAATCTTCCCCTCTAAGAATAATTGGAAGCTTCCCCACATCTATGCCACAAAGAGCCATTAGACTACTAGTTGAGGGTGGAATTACCCAAGACCCATCCTCAATAATGTCACTAACCATTGCCTGGAAATCATTAGGGCCTTTGGAGGAGATTCCCAGCTTCCCAGCAATCGAGAAGTCCCCACACCAGTTGTCAAAAAATAAAGAAGTATTCTCACCAGTTCCTATGATCGATCTTGTGTGCTTTTGCACAAATTTGTGAACTAGTTTGATGCCCGGAAAAACAGAAGAGCCCAGCTTGTAGTCGATCAGATTGCCATTGTTTTTGAAGTACTTCGCTCTCAGGAAGCGAGCCCAAATCTTGTCCGAATCCCTGATGGAGACCCAAAGCTTCATCAACATAGCCTTGTTAACGTCCAAAAGCTTCTTGAGGCCTAGGCCACCTTCCTTTTTGGAACAACAAAGGCTTTCAAAGAAAACAACGAAGTACTTACGCTTATCCGCGTCTCCTGACCAAAGGAAATTCCTGATGGCTCTCTCAACTTTTGATGGCGGTGCAAGGCCACTTATAAACTGCCATGGAATGGGTAACATAGCTCGAGATCACTGACTTGATTAACACCAGCCTAACCTGAAAAGATAAGAGCTTACCCTTCCACCCTGCTAACTTGTCCATAATCTTGTCCACCACCTGACGGATGTGGATGTGCCGAACTATGCCTGGCTTCAAGTTTATGCCCAGGTATCTATCAGGAAAGTGAGCTCTTTCCATGCCCAGAAAATTGGAGATTGCTATAGCTCTTGAGACCGAACCTCCTCCATAATAGAATTTGCTCTTGGCAAAATTCACACATTGTCCTGAAGCCATCTTGTAAGTGGTCAAAATATCAACCATATTTCTAAGGCTTTGCCAATTACCCCTGCAAAAGTCAAGGATATCATCTGCAAAGAGAAGATGGGTAGGAGCAACTCCCTTCTTACTGACCATCCAATGCATACTACGACGAGCATAGAGTTTGGACAAGTTACGGCTTAGGACATCCTCAATGAGAACAAAGATCAAGGGGGAGAGAGGATCCCCTTGACGGAGACCCCTCGATATGCTGAAAAAGCCTTCAGGGATACCATTAATCATGATGGAGATACGATCCGAATCAAGAATGCTACGAATCCAAGTGCACCATGTTTCAGAGAATCCATACTGGCGAAAGACCTCAATAATGAAATCCCAGCTCACTGTGTCAAAAGCTTGGGAAATATCTAGATTGATACCAACATTGCCATACTTCCTGTCCGTATTGAGCTCATTGATTAGCTCTGACGCCAGGGCTATGTTTTCGTGTATGTTCCTCCATTTTACGTAGAACTGTATCCATTGATTAGCTTGATACCAATATAGTAATAGAACTGTATCCAAGTATATTTGGTTTTGGTTATCTCATGAATTCTGACTTTTACGTAGCCATTATCTGTAGTTTTTTCTAGGTCTATGAAGTGGGGTTTAAAATTCACACATATAGGTTTCTTGCTTTGCTCACCAGCTTCCTGTGTTGGTTCCATTCATACTAAGGTTGTAGAATGCTAATTATTAGGTCTATCATTGCACTTTCGGCGACTTCCCATTGTCAATTATCCAAATTGCACTTAGACCCCGTTTCAGTTAATTTGAATTTTCTTTGTTTTTATACGTTTGTTGTTGTTGTTGCAGATTCTGGACACAAGAAGAAGCAACGATGATTATTCTTGTTGCAAATTTTGGATGGGCATGACAAGAGCAATGATGATTAGCATTATTTCAAAATCACAAAAATAAAATAAAAATAAAATCCAATAGGTAATTATGATTAGGACTGATGCAGTTACGCCAAAAAAGAAGAAGAATGTGACAACCTTCGATCCACCCTCTATGTATTTGTCTAGGCCACAACCAGGCACTAACTGCATTATTCCTGAACCTAACATTTCGGAGCCCTTTACGTACGCCAATATATTAACTTGAAATTAAATAAAAATGAGGCAATGCTCAAGCGTCAAGCATGAAAATTTTGAAAAAACAATAATATATATGTCGTGCAATGCTCAAGCGTCAACCATGACAATGCAGAGATTTCCAGGATTGTGGGTATCTAAGTCTTTAAGATTCAATGATAAAGTTTGGGATAAATTGAAAGTCCCAAAGTTGCAGCTGCAACCACTGCTCCTCTTGGAAATGAAAGTTTTGTTGTATCGGTAGCTATATTTGAGCTCTTCACCTAGTAAACTGTTGAAGTTAGTTGCTTGCACAAGAGGAAGCGAAATGCCAGTTGAGCTAAAATAGCAAGATGCCAGATAGTTGTTAAACACTATAGTAGCTTAGATTTAAATAGAAAACTAGAACCGACATCTCATCCAATGAAAAATGGTTGAGCTACAGGACAACTTAAATTATCACTACAAGCAATTACATCTATTTCTGTCTTTTATATAGAAAAATGGCATAATAACCTACCCACTAAAGAAATTTAAGTATGTGTTTTTTGTTACATGGATAAACTCCTTTATATAAGAAATTTACTTTTTCAAGATTCTAAGTTTAAGTTTAAGTAAATGTGGGAAAACATGTCAAAAAAATTAACCTTACAGGATACAACTTTCCTTTTATGTTAATTTTCTGATACAAATTTCGTTCATTTTATGACACAAATTTCGTTCAGATCTTTCCGATCTAAGTTAGAGATGATATGGATCCATGAAGGACCAATGTTTTCATTTTTTTAGGCAAGTCTGCGCATCATATAGCTTTTTTCTTTTTATTATTTTTGTTAGAGCATTGCTCGGTCGAACCCACCAAGTGTTGGTATGTCAAGTTTGGTTGTCATATTTTAGTGAATCAAAACTCATGTTAGGAGTCACTTGATTATGTACTAGAGTTATACTTCGTATAGGTTAGCTTGAAAGCATTAGGATATGAGACATTACAAGTATTGCGAAGTTTTGAAGATGTGAAGAAGCGAGGAGCTACAACAACTACAATCATCCTTCCACTTGAGGTTAGTGATATTTGACTTGAACTGTTTCATTCCCTAACGTATCTTTCAAGTCGTGCATATTGAAAACATAACTGCAAAGCATGTTTGAACTCTAGATAGACATAGTATTAAGAAATACAATATGAGGTTTATTGCTTAACCATTAAACTTTGTAGATAAGATATCGCCATAATCATTTGAATGCTATTGTGATTATGTATGGGTATAAGGTGAGGATTTCATCCTAGGGAACAATGCTTGCATGTTCTAAGGAAGTAAGTTCATAAACTTGTTTTGTGAACCGAAAAGGAAATTGCCAGGAGTTATTCGTTTTGTTATTCATTGCATATCTTATGAACAACCAATATGTGTGATAAAGTAGAACCGCTCACAACTTGTTGTGTTCTTGGTAGAACTATTCACAAAGTCCTGACTTTTGTATTGGTAGAACTTTTATTAGTAAAGCCAATCTTAAGTAATCACCTTGATATGTATCGGTTATGCAACTGCCAAATGGAAAAGGGGAACCGATCCTTGTAAGGGGTGCAGTGTAATAGGGGAACCGATCCTTGTATGGGGTGCAACACGTTTACAGAAGAAAGGGAACCGATCTTGTGAAGGGGTGCAACACATATAAATTAGATACCATATATATGTGCAGAACCGATCCTAGTACCTAGTCAACCATATCTTTGGTAAGCTAGTGTGACTATGCGTAGTACTCACATGGAGGTAGAACCGAAACTTATTTTGGTAGAACCGCAAACCCATGATTGTGATTGAATGTTGGTTTGATCAATCACATAGTTCTTGAAAGTCAGATGGGCCAATTCTAAAGTTGTTTGGAAGTGTGGCAAATCGGTTTCAAGATTGTAAGTGTGAATGAGAACTTGCAAAGTAAAGATGTCGACAAACTTTGAACACGTGCTGAGAATGTTCATTTTTATAATTGTTCAAAGATATTCCTTAAAGGCTAAATGGAAGAGAATCCCAGAATCGAAACATATATAAGTTAAGAATCTTTTAATTAATGTTACTAATTTATCTTGGAAGGAAACTTATGGAATTGGTAATGTGCATTTACTAATTATATTTTCCAAGAGATTTCGATTATATTTTTGGACAGAGCATTTCCAGGAATTATGAAAACCGAATCTGTGCATTAATGAATATCTTGAGTATATTTTCAGTTTTGGAAATTCCTTGGTGTCCAAACTTCCTTGTCTATAAATACACGAAGTTTGTCTTTCTAGCAAACTAATCCTTCGTAACAATTTGACTTCCTCTTTTGTCATTGTTACTGGTGTAGCCGCCTATCGGAGAGGAGAGTAATCTAATTAGGTGAAATCTCTTACGACCGCTCGTTTTAAAGTCTTCTTTGGGATTGAGAAGCTCTAGCGCGACCCGTTGGTGGGAAACTAGATAATTGCGTATCTTTGTTTTCGATTGATTTGATTGACTAACGGTGGTTGAAATCTGATTGCACCTAGTTTGTTTATTCTTGAGAATCTTCTCTTCTGATATAAGATTCACTCAAACTAGTTCATAGTTTCGACAGGGATCTTTAGACTGTTGTTAGTTCTAAAGACGATCTCGTGATAATCCATTGTTAACCGACTCCGTTCTGTGCGTGATTGATCACAAGAAGATTCAAGTGATTGTGTGCAGGTGTGTATTTAAGATCAAAGAAGATTTGAAGACAAAGAAGATATTGAAGATCTGACTTGGGTTTTATAATCTTTGGTGTGCACAATACTTGTTTGGTAAAAGAGGATCCAATTGATAATCGGTTTATCCTTGTGGTAGATTAGATTGATTGATTGAAGTAGATCGGCATCAACACGGTTCCTTTGGGATTAAAGGTGTTGTTGGCTTAATCTTAATTGATTACCTTTGGGTGATTAAAACATAAGATAGATCTAGACCTGACGAAGGAGTTTACGTAAAGATAAACAGAAGAGCCTTTGTCTGACTCATATCACTTGGTTGAAGAGAGTTAATACCAAACAGATTTCTTGTTCCTTTACTGTTTGGAATACGAACCAAAGGGATTGTTCCAAGTACGTGACTGAGGCGTGGGAATACAGACGGAACTAGGTATACTATAGAGTTAGGTGCTTGGTCTCAACTATACGAAGTAAGTGTATGTTGTGTAGCGGCTTAATCCTGAGAGTATTCAATTCTGGACAATGTTCCGGGGTTTTTCTGTATTTGCGGTTTCCTCGTTAACAAAATCTTGTTGTGTCATTTACTTTTATTTTCCGCATTATAATTGTTTTTATTATAATTAAAGTAAATCACACAAACGTTAATATCCTATTACTTGATAAGTGAATCCTATTATGTTTGGTTAAGTCTGAACCTTTTTTATCAAGTAACACACTTTGTCGTTGTATTGTCTCGATCTCGTATCCATAGACGATCACACGAAGTGTGAACCGATTAGTTGTATTGTCTCGATCTCGTATCCATAGACAATCACTTTCGGAGGAAAGGACTTATAAGTCGGAAAAGTTTTAGCTTGAGGTATATTTGGGTACCCTCGCCTTTTCAATTGGTATCAGAGCAGGCAAACACGAAAATATCCAAAAATCTGTGTTTGGTGCGATCCAACCTATAAGAATGAACTCGAGTTCTCACGAATCGACTTCAATTAACGTGCCACCAAGATTTTACGGAACAAACTATCTATGGTGGAAATCTGCTATGAGATCTTTTCTTCAATCACGAGACTTTTAATACTTGGCTATTAGTCGTCGATGGCTATACTTTTCCTAAGAGAGAAAATTCAAAACTGAGCTAAACGCTTATCGTAATTTTCGAGCGAAGAAAAGACATTGGCAAAGCAGAATTCGGATGGTTTGAATGTTATTATTCATGCTGTAAGTCGTGACTTGCAACATCATGTGTCTACATGTCAAACTTCGAAAGAAGCTTGGAATAATCTGCAGATTGTATTCGAAGGTAATACTTCTGAGAAAGAAGCTAGACTTCAGACACTCATCTCCGAGTGGGAAAACCTTCGAATGGATGACAACGACACGTTTGAAGAGTTTCACATTAAACTCTCTGAGATAATTAATGCCTCTTTCTCGTTAGGAAAGACTATTTCTGAAAAGGATATAGTATGCAAGATTCTCAGATCGTTGCCATCTAGATATGATTCTAAGAAACATGCAATCATAGAATCAAACGATCTTTCAACTCTCTCACGAAGTACAATAGTTGGTAAATTGAAGATATTTGATCACGAATCACAGTCTATTCAAAGTAAAGGAATCGCTTTTAAAGCAAAAATTCCAAATGCTCCAATAGAAAGGAATAGACTGCTGGATGATTCGAATGAAGAGATTGCAGGAAACTTCGGTGATGAATCTGATATAAATCAATTTTTATCTCTTGTTTCTCAACAATTTAAAAAACTGTTGAGACATCGAAAAAGGGGAGCACATGTGCCAAAAAGGAAAAATGCTCATTCACGAAATCGTAAGGACACTTGGGATGACGATGATGTTGTTCCTCAATGCTACAAGTGCAGGGGGTTTGGTCATATCTCCCCAGACTGTGCAACTAAGGACACACAGTGGAAGAGGAATGCTTACACTGCAACTCTTGATTATTGTCCAAGTGAGGATAATCAAGTTGATGAGATGGATCATGTTGCAACCTTTGCTGAAATCTATGAATCTGAGACCCTTTCAAACACAGATTCTGATGTAGGGTTCACTTCTCAGATTTTCGAGAAAACACTTCCTTGTAAAGATAAAGGAAGTCACCATCTTAACCCTGACTTTGCTAGAATAAAATCTTTTCTTGATCAACTTAAACAGGGATTTCTGGATGATAAGGAGAAATTTGACATGCGATTGAAGAAAATTGAGGAGTCTCAACACTCTGGGAAAATACAGGTATCTAAACTTCTTTGTGATATTCATTCATGTCAGGATGAGATTAAGGTTTTAAAAGCAGAAAATCAGAAATTGAGAGATAGTCTAAAATATTTTAAAGATTCATCACATAGGATGAATGACTTGTTAGACAAGAAGGTAAGAATAAAGAAACCTGAGAGATTCAATTCCAGTAAACGTAATTGTTCCGGTGTTTGTTTTTTGTGCAAACAAAGCGGCCATCTTCAAAGGGAATGTCCAAGTACTAAACAGAGAGAGAGAGAGACTGTATAAAACCAGAAAATCAAGATCGAAAAACTCTTGGAAAAAGGAGAATAAGATCTTCGAGCATCATGATTCCACAGAGAGATTAAGGAGTAATTCCCTGTGCTCAAATACCTTGTTGAAATATCTTAAGGAAGAAATTTCAACAATCAAATTGGGATGAACAATTCGGTTATCATGAATCCTTACTGATTACTTGTAATAATATTCGGTAAGGATATAGATGTAAATATTTAGCTTTGAATATTTCCAAATAAGAATTTATGATTTTTCGGTTACGAAAATTATTCTCAAAGATCCTTGGAAGAGAGATCTAAAGGTTATAAGAGGTAAAATATCTTACATCATTTTCATAGAGCTCTGACAATCATGTCAACCTCTAGTTGCAGTTCTCGAAAAACCGAAAAGGTTTGGACTATTCTGTTTCTAAACAAGAAACTTCGTCTTGAGTCTTCTGATGGGGATTCTGATTCATATCCGGAGCTTCAACGTGATGTTCCTAATGAAGAGATTTCATCTCTCAATGATAATCTGCTCAAAAATCTCTCACTAAAATTGGATATAATTTTATGTGAAGTAAGAAACATGGAAAAAGACTTGAGAAAGGAAGTGAAAGAAGTCAATGATAATGTTATGAGTCTTGAATCCAGACTTGTGATTATTGAGGATGACTGGAATCCGGTAAAATCTACTGATCCGGTCTCGACTTTGGAAGGAAACTCTAAGGGGTCATTTTCAGAGTTTCAAGAATGAGAGTTTAATAGACATCAATTTGTGATTTCTTTCATTGATTGTATTGGTTTATTATGAATGAAACTATTATGAATAAAATTATTTGTTTTGAGTAATTCTCTTGTGATAGTTTTTGGTTTACATAGCTTGTGCTTTATTGCTTTTATGTTATTGCTATGTATTATTATGAGATGTATGTTTTCAGTTTTATTACCTTAATGTTCGATCTCATATGTGTGTACCCTCATGGTTTGGGTGACTTTTTGATTTAGCAGGATTAAGTTCCAACCCAAATAGGTAGGCTTTATCAAAGGATTATGAGGGGTTCTAATAGAAAAAGTATGTGAAAAGTCACAATATGTTGAATCGGTTTTGGTTTAGCACAAAAGCATATGTGTTTCGACGGTTTTCGACTTTTGCTTGCAATAGTTAAAACCGGTTTTCAACCTTTATCTGGTAAAGGTTAAGGTATGTTGTTATTCTTTTTGTTTGCGCATAAGGATGAAAATGAGAGGAGATATTTCGTTATCAATCCTCCCTGGACGAAGATGCTATCATATTGGAGGAGTGGATCGAAATTGAGGTAACAATGTTGTTAGGTAATTGTTTTCCTGTATAAGAAAAGCCTGAGTTTATATTATATATATGTATTGCTTTTGCTTAACAAAATTTAGGTGCAATTGATTTGTTATTCCATTATGTTTGTGTGGATGTGTTTCAATTGATTTCTGTTAAGAAAAACTATTGTTATCTTACTTTATTGTGTGATCAATCGTTTAGGCTTACAAAATTATGGTACAATTGATGTGTGTGTCGATTCAATTGGTTCCAGTTAAGAAAAACTATTGTCATCTTGCTTTGGTATGGTTACAATGGTTTATGCTTACAAAAGTGCGGTACAATTGATGTGTATGTGATTTAATTGGTTCCGGTTAAGAAAAACCTTTGGTATTTTGATTTGGTATATTATCAATGGTTTAGGCTTACAAAATTACAGTGCAATTGCGGTACTTATAACGTCTTATGTTGATTCAATTGCTTCCGGTTGAGGTAAATAATTTTGCAAGTTGATTTATATTGGTTTGTATGAGTTATTTATGGCTTAACGAAATAATGTGTATACGGGATGAGTTGTTTAGTCCAATTCGATTACGGATAATAAACTAAGTTAATTTTGATCTTAGTTTGTCTTATCAAAGTGAGGTTTCGGTTATTCAAGTGTAATCGAGTGCCTAAACAAAGAAATACTAGTTAACTAACCTAGTATTTGGTTTGTTTGAAATTGAAAGGTCTAAGTATATGGATAATTAGAACCTGATGAGAAAAATGGAGTGTATACTTTATTTTGGTCTTATCGAATTAAGCGGTTGTTCTTGAACAATCGGTTTAGCAAAGGAACTAATGTGATTAGTCGTTTTTGATTTGCTAAACTAAATGGGAAAAATTGTTTCCGGCAATTGTTTCCTTGGTAACACTTCAAAATAAAACTACTTGTAGTTTCGGTTTTGATGTTGGTTATCAGAACGTGATGTGTGGAACCCTCGTGCCTAACTCTACAGGTTTGCAAGTCTATTTCTGAGATTTGTAAGATTCTTTTCGTGTTGTCCTTTATTTTTCCGTTTCTTTGTCATTTTTGTGACAAAAGGGGGAGAAATATTTGGAGTAAACAGGCGATACTGGCATTGATTTTATCTTACTTGGTATATATCAATTGGTGTCGCTAGGGAAAAGAACATTGGTACTTGAATGTTATATCTAACGAAAGAGTGAAAGCACAGACTAAGGGGGAGTAACATATCATATTGTGGTATAACAAAGCCGTGCGGATTGATTATCTACTTATCTTCCTTAGGGGGAGTATTTTGCTTTGTTATTATGATGTCAACAACGACATTTTCAAGGATTGAATGTAAACAGGTTTACTGTGTTGTCGAATCGGGAATCAAGCGGTGTAATGAACTCTTGTAATTTGTTTATCCATATGATGTAAGATTTTTGTCACTAAAATTGACAAAGGGGGAGATTTTTAGAGCATTGCTCGGTTGAACCCACCAAGCGTTGGTATGTCAAGTTTGGTTGTCATATTTCAGTGAATCAAAACTCATGTTAAGAGTCGATTGATTATGTACTAGAGTTATGCTTCGTATAGGTTAGCTTGAAAGCATTAGGATATGAGACATTACAAGTATTGCAAAGTCTTGAAGATGTGAAGAAGCGAGGAGCTACAACAACTACAATCATCCTTCCACTTGAGGTTAGTGATATTTGACTTGAACTGTTTCATTCCCTAACGTATCTTCCAAGTCGTGCATATTGAAAACATAACTGTGAAGCATGTTTGAACTCTAGATAGACATAGTATTAAGGAATACAATACGAGGTTTATTGCTTAACTATTAAACTTTGTAGATAAGACATCACCAAAATCATTTGAATGCTATTGTGATTATGTATAAGGTGAGGATTTCATCCTAGGGAACAATGCTTGCATGTTTTAAGGAAGTAAGTTCATAATGTTTTGTGAACCGGAAAGGAAATTTCCAGGAGTTATTGCTTTTGTTATTCATTGCATATCTTATGAACAACCAATATGTGTGATAAAGTAGAACCGCTCACAACTTGTTGTGTTCTTGATAGAACTATTCACAAAGTCCTGACTTTTGTATTAGTAGAACTTTTATTAGTAAAACCAATCTTAAGTAATCACCTTGGTATGTATCGGTTATATAACTGCCAAATGGAAAAGGGGAACTGATCCTTGTAACGGGTGAAGGGAACCGATCCTAGTAAGGGGTGAAGGGAAACCGATCCTTGTAAGGGGTGCAGTGCAATAGGGTAACCGATCCTTGTATGGGGTGCAACACGTTTACAGAAGAAAGGGGAACCGATCCTGTGAAGGGGTGCATCACATATAAGTTAGATACCATATATATGTGGGGAATCGATCCTAGTACATAGTCAACCATATCTTTGGTAAGCTAATGTGACTATGCGTAGTACTCACATGGAGGTAGAACCGAAACTTGTTTTGGTAGAACCGCAAACCCATGATTGTGATTGAATGTTGGTTTGATCAATCACATAGTTCTTGAAAGTCAGATGAACCAATTATAAACTTGTTTGGAAGTGTGGCAAATCGGTTTCAAGATTGTAAGTGTGAAAGAGAACTTACAAAGTAAATATGTCGACAAAATTTGAACACGTGCTGAGAATGTTTATTTCTATAATTGTTCAAAGATATTCCTTAAAGGCTAAATGGAAGAGAATCCCAGAATCAAAACATATATAAGTTAAGAATCTTTTAATTAAGGTTATTAATTTATCTTGGAAGGAAACTTATGGAATTGGTAATGTGCATTTACTAATTATATTTTCCAAGAGATTTCGATTATATTTTCGGACATTGCATTTCCAGGAATTATGAAAACCGAATCTGTGCATTAATGAATATCTTGAGTATATTTTCGGTTTTGGAAATTCCTTGGTGTCCAAACTTCCTTGTCTATAAATACACGAAGTTTTCCTTTCTAGCAAACTAATCCTTCGTAACAATTTGACTTCCTCTTTTGTCATTGTTACTGGTGTAGCCTCCTATCGGAGAGGAGAGTAATATAATTAGGTGAAATCTCTTACGGCCGCTCGTTTTAAAGTCTTCTTTGGGATTGAGAAGCTCTAGCGCGACCCGTTGGTGGGAAACTAGATAATTGCGGTTTATATTTATTTTCAATTGATTTGATTGACTAACGGTGGTTGAAATCTGATTGCACCTAGTTTGTTTATTCTTGAGAATCTTCTCTTCTGATATAAGATTCACTCAAACTAGTTTAGAGTTTCAACAGGGATCTTTAGACTGTTGTTAGCTCTAAAGACGATCTTGTGATAATCCATTGTTAACAGACTCCCTTCTGTGCGTGATTGATCACAAGAAGATTCAAGTGATTGTGTGCAGGTGTTTATTGAAGATCAAAGAAGATTTGAAGACAAAGAAGATATTGAAGATCTGACTTGGGTTTTATAATCTTTGGTGTGCACAATACTTGTTTGGGATAAGAGGATACAATTGATAATCGGTTTATCCTTGTGGTATATTAGATTGATTGATTGAATTAGATCGGCATCAACACGGTTCCTTTGGGATTAAAGGTGTTGTTGGCTTAATCTTAATTGATTACCTTTGGGTGATTAAAACATAAGATAGATCTAGACCTGACGAAGGAGTTTACGTAAAGATAAACGGAAGAGCCTTTGTCTGACTCATATCACTTGGTTGAAGAGAGTTAATACCAAACAGATTTCTTGTTCCTTTACTGTTTGGAATACGAACCAAAGGGATTGTTCCAAGTACGTGACTGAGGCGTGGGAATACAGACGGAACTAGGTATACTATAGAGTTAGGTGCTTGGTCTCAACTATACGAAGTAAGTGTATTTTGTGTAGCGGCTTAATCCTGAGAGTATTCAATTCTGTACAAGGTCCCGGGGTTTTTTTGTATTTGCGGTTTCCTCTTTAACAAAATCTTGTTGTGTCATTTACTTTTATTTTCCGTATTATAATTGTTTTTATTATAATTAAAATAAAATACACAAACGTTAATATCCTATTACTTGATAAGTGAATACTATTGTGTTTGGTTAAGTCCGAACCTTTTTATCAAGTAACATACTTTGTCGTTGTATTGTCTCGATCTCGTATCCATAGACGATCACACGAAGTGTGAACCGATTAGTTGTATTGTCTCGATCTCGTATCCATAGACAATCACTTTCGGAGGAAGGGACTTATAGGTCGGAAAAGTTTTAGCTTGAGGTATATTTGGGTACCCTCGCCTTTTCAATTTTTATTTTAGTTAAGCTTTATATCTTTTTGATATTATACTATCATATTCTACTTTATGGGAACTTTCATTCGACTCTATAGAAACAGAAAGTACCACATATGATAAATATGAGATCTTTAAATACCTGTTAATTTAAATTAGGAATTTGTGGCCATGTCATTTGGATCTTCAGGTTTAACAAAAAGAAAGACGAAGATTCATAATATTTTAATGAAAATATATGGATAGGGTTCGCAAATTTACGTTTGGGCATTTCCGATGGAAAAAATATATCTTCGATTTAAAAAGATGTTCCAATGCATCTGGACCGCCCGCCACACCCATCGACAGTTCCCATTGGACCCGTTGCGTAGCACGAGTTACTTACTAGTCATTGTTATAAAAAGGTATGAGGTTTGTGTCCATGATATCCAGGGCTATCAGACGGACAACGTTGAACGTGGGCCATCATCCGAATGTCTCGAATCTCCGGATGGAGTTTTTCAATGGACAGCTGGGAAAGAGGGTGAATTGGGTTTTGATTTGTTCTTTACTCTGCGAGAGAGGGAGAGGCAGACATAACGACAGATGGTTTCTTCTTTCTTCGTTTTCTTCGCTGAACAATGGGAATCCATAAAGGGATGAGAAGAAATATGGAGGCTTGGTTAGTAAACCGGTTTGCTCTAATCTTTGGCTTATCTCCTGTTCTTATTTTGATTTTTTTCACGTTTGTTTTCTTCTTATCAAGACCTAATTACGCTTGGTCAATTCTTCTCATACCGCCACCAAAATCTATACCTTCATCTACTTATCCTTATCGAGCAGCAACAGTGCTTTCGTCATCTTTATCTTATGTTTGTTGATTTTAATTGAAATTGAAGGGATTTTCTAGGTAAGAAGAGATTTCAGAGCTCCTTTTTGTTTACTACTACGACCAGTCAGAAAACAAATTGAAACCTAGGTTTCATATATTTCGGGGTTTCTCATAGTGTTTAATTTAAACAATTGAAGTAGTTTAATGGTTGTTGTGTTATCCTGCTTCAAAATTCTAATTTATTATATGAAATCTAGGGTTTTTGATTCGTTTTTATTTCGATTTAATGAGTTACTATTTTATATGGGTTAAATTGATTTTTCTTAATTTAATTTCTTTGTTTCTTTAATTTTTTTAATGAGTTTTTGCAAATCTCCCCCCTTTAATAGCAGCAAGCATTTCCCAAAATCGTTAACAGATTTTCGCCTTCCGCACGTTTTTTTGGCCTCCCGCACGTATCTTTCGTATCCCGCACGTTTTTTTCCTTTCCCACGCGTATTTTTGTTATGCATCGTTGGATTATGTCTATCTCTAAATACATCCATCGATCAAAAAGACTCTAAAACTACAAAATTGCCACGTATACATAAACACCAACACCTCTCTTCTTTCTCTTCGACAATTTTTCTCCCTCAAATCTCTCCCTCTTCCTCAACAGCGAAAATTCCACAAGATCATCTAAAAAAACAAAAAAAATCCACAAAAATCTTCGATTGACTTTCCAGCGATGGCGGGGATCTACAATTGAATCCACCGTTTTTCTTTTCTTGCATTAGGTGCATCTCCTCATATTGTCAAAACCTAGGGTTCTATTTATTTTAGGGGTTTAATTTGATTTGATTGTGTTTATCAATGGATTTTGAAGGGTTGGTTATTCAACGATAACGTTAATATTCAACTGGGTTTCGAACAATTCATGCTGGAGATCACCAATTGAGTGACTATTTTTCTCCATTAGGTATGTACTCATACTATCAAAATCATTCTTACTGTAATGATTCTATGATTATGTCTATTTTTTAGGGGTTTCATTTGATTTTTGATTTATTTAAATTTGAAGTGGTTGTAGAAAAGTTCAATTTTTGTACCGTGTATAAAATACACCAGAAGCCCGTGAATCAAGCCCGAAAAGCCCGTTAAAGAAGATTCCAGAAGCCCAGACCGGACTTATTGAGGAAGTCCGGAGGTTTATTGAGGAAACCAACCCGTGGGTTTATTGAGGAAACCCACAGAGCTTAATATAGAAGCCAAGTCTAGCTTATTATAGAAGCCCAAATGACTTATCGTAGAAGTCATTTTAAGATAGACACAAATCTTGGAAGATAAACAATGATCTTTCAACATAAACTCAAATCATGTGAAGATATACACGAATATTTCAATATAGACATGGATCTTCAAGGATAGACACAAATATTAAAGGATAAGTACAAATCCAGGTGGTTATTTTGGATAGCTACAAATCTAGGGTTATTATGGAACCAGATTAGGGTTTTTTGCCTATAAATAGAGGCTAAAAATCCAACTAAAGGAAATGGAATTTCTATTCCTTCATGGAATTTTAGGTTAGCTAACCCGGAGAAAACTATTGTAATCCTCAATCAATAAAAATATTTCTCTGTTCTTCCGTGGATGTAGGCAACACTTGCCGAATCACGTTAAGTCTTTGTCATTTTTTAACCCTATCAACACCAAATCATCGTGTTTTATACCTAGAATTAATTTTGGGTACAAATATTTAACATTTAGTGTATCATTTTCATCTAATTTGAGGGTCAAATAAGATGAAAAGGGGTTGAGAATTAAGTTCCAAATAATTTCTTTCTTTTTATTTTACTTTAGCAATTTAAGGTTTGGAATTAGAAATTTAAACCTGAAACTAGAATGGATTCAATACAAAATAAATGCTCAAACATATACCCAAGCTCTGTATATTTCTCACAGAGCCTTAATTTGGCAGGAAGGAGACTAAAGATTGGATGAAATTAATGATGAAAAGGAGCTTGTAGACAAGGAGACAAAGATAGACACCACTCTGAAATGACCTTCTTATTCGCCTTATAATGCATCACTCTATGTTGGTCTAGCCGGATACTTGACTGACTAATTATGTCACTTAATATCTAAGTCAAAATGAAAATTTCAGTTCATTTAGTGCAACAGGAGATTGTTTTTTATCCTGTACACTAAACACCAAATTATTGCCTGATATTTTGATGATATTTGCATTTGGATTCATTTAATCTGTTGTTGTTGAATAGGGTGAATCTAGAAGACCAAATATGATCAAATAGGATGACTGAAGAGCAATGGGAACAACAAAAATCTGAAAACCATTAGCAATTTTCGCCTCCTGCACGTATTTTTCACCTCCCGCACGTATTGTTGACGTACTTTTCCTATTAGACGTTGGATTATGTCCATCTCTAAAACCTGCCGTCCGATCTAACTAGCCTAGATTCATAACAAACACGTGTCTTTTTCTCTCTTTCACAATTCTTTCTACTCACTCTCTCTTCCCAACAGGAAAAAACTCAAACTGAATCTTCAATCAATTAACGGCGGAGATCGCTAATTAAATCGAACTTTACTCTTATTTGATTAGGTATGTACATTTCCCATATCAAATTTTTTTCCTACTATTTTCTATGATTCTAGGGTTCTGTTTGTATTTGAGTTTTATATCTGATTTACGTATGTTTATCGATGGTTTTGAACGGTTTTTTATTCATTGATGACTCCAATCTCAATATTTAGTGTAGAATTTTCATCTTTTCATCATAATTTGGATGTAGTGACTACTGTATGGATGTAGTGAATATTGTATTGTCGAACATCAAATCTAGATTAGATAATCTTAATTTGATCTATCTGATATGTCAAATTGATGTGTTAGTTGTGATGAATATCGACCACTAGGAGTCACAAAGTTGAAGATTACTTACACGATTGAAGGCCATGAATCCCAAGTCCAAATCAACATTCTTTGAAATCGATGAGTTGAGATTCAAGAGGGGGTTTTGAAATTTGTGTTGATTTTGATTTGGGAATTGTTTTGGTTTATGGCCTGGCACTTTGTTATTCGAGAGTTTGATCTTCCAAGGATAATTCTGAAATACGAAAACTGTTTGTCGGCATGTATTAGTTTACTTCATGGATTGAGTCTAATGTTTCAAAATTTGGGTTGTATTGCAAGTGACTGTTGGAGGCATAGATATGCCATGGAAGTGTTCAACTAAATGTCGATTAGAACATATAGTGAAAATGCGAATCATTTTGAAACAAGTTATGATTTTGTTGTTTGAAAATACCTCGCTTAGGTGTGTTTAAATTCTAAACAGAACAGACTGGACAAGCGTGGAAAAGCAAGTTAACAACAAAGAATCACAATTTAGTGTCTAGGATTTTTGGTTTGTTTTCGTTAATATTATCTTCTTTTTAATCTGTATCAATGATTTTAATTCTTACTTCTTTGGCTTACATAACATTTCTATCTATATGTTGTGGGTTTTTACTGTCACACTCGGATTGACTGCTATTGAGGGTTAATTCAGTCGATATTTGAGGACACAGAGTCTTGCTACCATTTAGTGAAGAAGTTATTCAGAATATATGCGATATATGTCATTGATAAACTCATGAGCAAAAGTTGAACCAGTGCGAAACTTCAATATATGTTTTTAGCTGTGAGATCAGCGCAAATGTAAGAATGTATGTTCAACAACCTGTTTTGGTTGATTGAAAAAACCTTAATTTTATATCTTACAAGTTGTTTGGTTTTGCTTAGCTCCATGAATGTTAGGATTTATTTTCATAACAAGCCTTTGGATTTGGTTTCTATTGTGCTGCGTTTACATTTATATTTGCTGAATTTCTTGCGAAGTGGAAAGAACTCATTATCTATCTTGAGGGATGAAACAGTGAAAGTAGAGCAATACGAAGAGTTCAAACTGGAATTTTATAGGAGTTAGGCAATGTACTTATGCTTCATGGCAGAGATTGCAAGTGTCTAGGTTAACGAGTTTTGATGGGGGCGGATTTAATACAGGGATAATTGAATTTCTTAAACATTGGTTAGTATGAAAATCTATTCACATGTCAGGATTTTATTAGCATAAGAACCAAATAAAATTTGTGATATATCTGTGTTGATCATATGATGATGATAGCTTTTGGTGGATGCAGGTACCATTCGACATGGAAGAGCCACAGGCGTGCAACACACGTGCTCCCTACTTGTCCATGGTAACAGCTTCAAGCTAAAAACTCAGGTTCCCAAGGCAACCTATTCAAACCTTTGCTTTATCATGTTCATATTTTAGATCTGTTACGCGCACCGATCACGATAATGACAAAACTGCGTACCATAATTTATTTGTGCTTCATCTTTCACCATTTCGGCTTTTAGGAAGTAATATGGTAGCGTCTCATACATATAGTTTTTTTTTTTTTTTGAAAGAATGTTAATTTACAACTATATGACATACTACTGCATATCAGCTGCTCCTACAGTACTTTAATATGGTCGGATCTGACATCTTACCCAGACTCTTCCTACCTTCTTTGCTCATAGCTAGAGTAGCTGTATCTTTACTAATTGTCTAGATGGAAATTATTTTGGCAATAATTAGGACCATATACTTTAAATATTTTTATATTGTGCAAACAAAGGGCACCGAACATGGTATAGAGGATCAAGATAAAACCTAAACTGAAGAGTCTTGCATCCTTTCGGGTCCCTAGGAAGTGTCTAACGACCTTCAACAAACTCCTGTCTGGCTGAGCATCCTCGCCCGCTTCAGCCGTTAAAATTCACAGTTATGTCACATGATCCCAGGTTTCATTTATTTTTTACACTTATTTTTGGGTGTAGGTGATGAAATGGGTTGTAGTTGCAGACGACATTCCAACTGATCCTTGAGCTCGAGCTAAAGTCATTAAAAGATCAAATGAAATTATTATACGAAACCAGATAAAATTTTGAATTCAGCTGCGAATTATAAAAGTACCTTCCTGGATTTTGAATTTGGTAGCCCTTGAAATAACCTATCTGCAATTTCTATCATCTGTTTGTTTCTACTTTGATGTATTGAAATATGGATCCAAGAAACAATCTCCCTTCATTATCAGAGATTTCTCCATCTTTACTTTCCTTTCTCAGTGACAATTTTCAAAATAGAGGTGATTTATTAAAAGCTCCAGATCTTGTCTCCGAATTGCAAAAGCAATGTTCTGATTTGGATCATAACTTGAACGATCTAAATCATAAACTCGAGAAAAGTATTGTTTCATTCGCATCACATTCGGAACAATTAGGGAGTCTTTTCAATGTAATCAATCTCAAGTTAAACCATCTTCAGTCTTTAGAGTTCCTTTCTGGATCTTCTACAGGTAATATTACTTTTCCTAAGTTACTTCTTCCTTGTACATAATAATTAAACCTTAAGATATTTTATTTTGATTTATGTTGGAATTGTGTTTGCATGGGAGAGAAGGAGGAGAAGAAGATTCTGGGAGGGTGAAGCACATATTAGGGGAGGAGTTGCCAGCGCTGGCGAAAGAAGTGGCAAGAGTAGAAACTGTTCGCTCTTACGCAGGTAGGCAGTTATGCTTATTATGTTTCTTATATTGTTGAATTTGATGGTTACAAGATTGTGTGGAAGTTGAAACTCTATGGTTACATACGCTTCCTGTCATATTTTAAATTAGTTTGACTATTAACCTTTGAAAGGGTTTCTACTGGACATCCTAGCTCCATTTGGAATATACGGTTTCATGCGATATGTTAGTTTATTTTTCTTGCTTGGTTGACAGAAAATATATCATCTTATCAGTGCATTTTATGATCTCTTCTTTGTTTAGTGTTTTCTGTAACAAAAATGTGCTTTAGGTTTTCACTTATTTATGTGAATTATTTCTTATTGAATATTTATCAACAGAGACAGCATTGAAACTTGACACTCTAGTTGGGGACATTGAAGATGCAGTCTCCTCTACCATGACAAGAAACCTAAGGAAGTCGCCCCCTGGGACCAGTTCAGAAGTGAGGGGCTTTAAATGCTTGATTATAGATTGTGTTGCAAGTTCTGTGTGTTTTCTCACTTTCTCAATCTTTACCACAGGAAACACGATTGCTTGCCATTAAATCTCTCAAACTCACAGAGGACATACTGATTACTGCTGCAAAATCACGGCCTCAGTGGAGACGTCTTGTCCACGCAGTTGATCACAGAGTGGATCGAGCTTTAGCTGTTTTAAGGCCCCAGGCAATAGCAGATCATCGATCCCTTCTTACTTCTCTTGGATGGCCACCAACTCTTTCCAACTCCAAAAGTGTGAACATAGGGAAATCAAGTGCGGTTCTGAACCCTCTTTTCACGATGCATGGTGACTTGAAAAACCAGTACTGTGAAAATTTTCTTGCTTTGTGCGGTCTACAGGAGTTACAGAGCCGAAGAAAGTCTCGGCAACTTGAGGGGCACTACCATGAAATTGCTATGCGCCATCCACTTTGGGCAATTGAAGAACTGGTAAATCCAATTTCATTGGCATCAGAACACCATTTCAAGAAGTGGGTTGAAAAGCCAGAATTTATTTTTGCTCTCGTTTATAAGATTACAAGGGATTTTGTTGATTCCATGGATGAGCTGTTGCAACCATTGGTTGATGAGGCAAGACTTGTTGGCTACAGTTGTAGAGAAGAATGGATTTCTGCAATGGTAACCTCCCTCCTGATGTACTTGGCGAAAGATGTCTTCCCTGTCTATATTGGTCAGTTGGATGCAGATAACGTCAATGGGGTTCCATCACAGGCTAAATTTTCGATCATGCATCTTGTAGATTTGATGATTTCTTTTGACAAACGAGTTCAAACCCTTGTAGCAGATTCTGGAGTTTTGAATTCAATCAGGGATGAAGAGAGTTATCGGAGGATCTCTACCATGTCCATCTTTTGTGATCGGCCAGACTGGCTTGAGTTATGGGCAGAAATAGAGCTTGGTGATACACTGCGTAAGGTGAGACTTGATATGGGGGACGAACGAAATTGGAAAAATAAAGTCCAAGGAGCTTTGCTTGTGTCAGGGTCTGAGAGTTACAAATCTCCTGCAATTGCTGCTGCTACCCTTCGCCATTTATCAGCCATGATTGATCGTTGCAGGCCATTGCCAAGTATTTCTCTGAGAGCAAGATTTATAAGATTGGCATGTGCACCCCTTTTGAGGGAATTTCTTGATTGCTTACTTCAAAAGTGCCAAGAAGCGGAGGGGTTAACTGCCCTAGCGGGTGATGATGGCCTAATCAAGGTCGCAAATTCTGTTAATGCAGCTCGTTACTGCGAGTCTGTTATGAAGGACTGGTGTGACGATTTGTTCTTTCTTGAAATGACATTAGATCAGGGTGATGAAGCGATAATAGGAGTTGATGAGGACACTTCAGGCTTAGGTGGTGGTATTTTTAATGAAGAAATCGGAAAGTTTGAAGAATTTCGGAAAGACTGGACTGAAAAGATATCAACTGTTGTTTTGAGGGGATTTGATGCTAGGTGTAGAGAGTATATGAAGAATAAGAAGCAGTGGCAGGAAAAGGAGGAAGGATGGAATGTCTCCAAATTATTTGTCGGGGCTCTTGATTATCTGCAAGGAAAGATATCAAAGCTAGAAGAGGGTTTAAATGAGATTGATTTTGTTGTTGCATGGAGAAGTTTGGCCACTGGAGTTGATCATCTGGTTTTCAATGGTGTGTTGATGAGTAAGGCGAAGTTCTATAATGGTGGGGTGGAAAGATTTGGGGGCGACTTAGACGTCCTGTTTGGGGTTTTTAGGGCGTGGTGTTTGAGACCTGAAGGGTTTTTCCCGAAGGTGAGCGAGGGATTGAAGCTGTTGAAAATGAAGGAGGACCAGCTGAAAGTAGGTACTGAAGGAATTGAAAGATGGCTGAAAGAGAAACAGATAAGACATTTGGGTGTTCCGGAGGCAGAGAGGATTGTTAAGAACCGAATTTTTAAGAGTTAGAAATCACTGAAGACATTAGGTTCAGTCGGAAAAGGGTGTATTTTGTTAAAAAGATGGCACAATTATGTAACAATGGTGTTATTATTGAAACAAAAATGGCTAACATTGTAAAAGTGAATGCGCAACAAATTATTGATTATTTTATTTTAGCGGAGAAATGACGATAGATTCTTTTTTAATCAGGTGATTATAAACCTCGTGTTTTTAGGGGCCAATCAAAAGGATTTAGGGGCCATCAATTTATACCCATCCAAAGACTCTACTTAAGGGGTACCCTATATGATATTGAAGTTACATAAATGCCCTTCTGGTAAAACCGTATAAAAACCAAATAAAAAAAAATTCTACTCATTTCAACTCTTCTTCTTCCAGTTTCATATCTTCCGATTGTGGAAGAAAAAAACTTTCCCTCGTTCAACCGAAACATCGCCGCGAATCGTAAAATCAAAACATCGTCGATTCGTTTATAAAACAATGGATAAGGGAAATGAAACCCACAGACCTAGAACCAAAAATGTTGCTCGGGGTATGGATCCAAAGATTGGGATTTTAGCAAGAAATAAAGAAATTCTTGCTACAAATGAAGAAGAACGCGAAGAACAAGTACCCGGCAATGTAGTCGGTGGTGGCGATTCCGATAGTCAAACACTTCGTCAACTTCAAATGGCCCCAATTAGGTAAGAATCTATCATTTTTGGTGTTTATTTCGCTTTAATTCGACGAATCGAGAAAAAAATTTTCTAGGGTTTTCGGTTTTTTATCCAGATTCGGGCGATATTCATGCTTATTTACTTCTGAATGTAGTCGTGTTGTTCGTTTCTCAAGAACATCTACAGTATTCGGGAGATATATTTGTTGGTTATCTGCCGAATATTGTTGGCCATATCTTCCTGGATACAAACTGGTAATAATCGGTAGTTTGATGAATTTTTTGGCTTCCGAATATATTTAAGTAGACACACAGTTTTCGGAAGTACACTCACTACCGAATATATATATTGAAAAAATCTCAAAATTTCTGATATAGGAAAAATCCCATTTTGGGGCCAGTATTTATTCGGAAGACAATATAATGTTTTATACCTCCGATTGTGTAGGATAAAATTTTAGAGTTTCTGAACTCCAGTTGATGAATATTCGGTTGTAAACATGTTTAGTTATATTCCGATTGTTTTTCATTCGGGAAAAAATGTGTCTTCTTACTTCCGAATTTGTTTATTCGGGTTATAGTTTTGTACTTTTCTTCCGATTGTGTAGGATGAAAAATTTAGAGCTTCTGAACTCCAATTGATGCATATTCGGTTGTAAATATGTTTAGTTAGCTTTCGATTGTTTTGTATTCGGGAACAGTATGTGTCTTTTACGTCCGAATGTGTACATTCGGGTTATATTTCCATACTTTGTCTTCCGATTGTATAGTTTGTAAATATTGTTCCTTTCTTTGTTGTTTAGACAAAGTCGAGAAAGGAGGAAGAAAGTGACAGCTAGTGCTAGGAGGGAAAGGAGCGCCAAAGATAATTCAAGTGCTCAACAAAGCTTACAAGAACAAAGCAGTCAACAAGGAGTGCAACCAAGTGCTGAACAAAGTGTAGAACAACAAGGCAGTGAACAAGGGGTGCAACCAAGTGTTGAACAAGCCGCTCAACAAAGTGCAGAACCAACTGCTCCACAAGTTACACCCCACCATGAAATTGAACCAGTTGATCCAGTGCCAAGAGTAGAAGAAAAACAACCAAGTGGTACCCAAAAAGCCAAAAAAGGAAAAGATGGTGTAAAGAAGGATATTGCTAAGAAAGCATCACATCTTGTCCCTCAGCACTTGAAGAAGAAGGGTATTCCAGCAGGCACAATCCTTGGGCTACCGGCGGATGGAGGAAAATTGCTATTTGGATACAAAGACTCATGGGCCAGAGAAATATACGAAACCGAGGTAATAAAATTACTATTTTTTATTAATGTATTGTCTATGTGTTATATCGTAATATTTGTATTAAGTATTTTTTTATGTACTTTAATAGGATCATCAAGATGCGGCCTGTCTACTCAAACCTACCGCCGCACCAACAAAAATGCTTGCGTGGCCTTTATCTGGTGAATGTGAAAGGTTCAAGTCAATTGTTGCCAACTCGGGGTTAGCTAATGCCGCCGAGAATTCATTGTTGGAACATGATCGTGTGGCCATATCGGCGTTCGTGGAGAGAATGTATCCTGAGACCGATACTTTCCATATGCTGTTTGGGGAGATGACGATTACTCCGGATGATGTTGTGAAGATTCTTAACCTTCCCGACCAAGGCACAGCTGTGAAGTTTAACTACACAAAGCAGTTAAGTTGGGCACAAATTTATGCTCTAACTAAAAAGTGCTTAGGTTGGGATGAAGAGACAACAACAACAGACTTTAGGAGGCATGCAAGTTATAGAACAAGACAGATCAACATTACAGCTTTGATGAATATGTTTCGAGGCACCTTGGAGAAGGAAAAGAATGGAACGTTAACTGATGAGAAAGTGAACCACGCTACCACCGCATATCTCCTTTGTGTATTGGGATGTGTCATATTCCCCAATACTTCTGGCAACCGGATCGACGCCAACCTTATACAACTTTTGGATCCTCTCTATGAAGTCGGTGACTATTCTTGGGGCACGGCATGCCTAGCATTCTTGATGGAAGATTTGAGAAAGGCTTCGAGGCTAGGAACTTGCCAAGTTGCCGGGAACGTGGCTCTATTGCAGGTTTTTTCTTTAACTCTATAACTCACTATATAGTTATTCGGTAGACAATACATATGATGCATATCCATAACTCCAAATGACGCATATTCGGTAGGAAATGATCCATCTCTTTTTCCGAATGTTGGTTATTCGGTGGTTAGGTACTTATTTTGTTTTCCGATTATATACAATCAGAAATATTCTTTTGATATTAGAACCGAATATACATGCCAGAAAAGCTATAGGTTACTGAACTCCAAATGACGCATATTCGGTAGGAAATTATCCATCTCTTTTCCCGAATGTTGGTTATTCGGTGGTTAGGTACTTACTTTGTTTTCCGATTATATACAATCGGAAATATTCTTTTGATATTAGAACCGAATATACAGGCCAGAAAAACTATAGGTTACTGAACTCCAAATGACGCATATTCGGTAGGAAATGATCCATCTCTATTTCCGAATGTTTGGTATTCGGTGGATAGGTATTCAGTTATATTTCTGATTATATATAATCGGAAATAGATTTTGGAAATTAATACCGAATATACACAATCTATTTACTAAAACTTGGTTTCTTATGTATATAGGCATGGATCTATGACCACTTCCCTATCCTGAAGTTGGCCGGAGAGAACCCGGGGTGGTGCAAAGGTACTCCTAGAGGAACAAAGTATATATTTTAAGACAACTGTTCTAGGACAAAAGAGCAGCAGTTGATTCGCATGAGGGAGATTTTGGACTAATTGAAGGCCTCGGAAGTATGCTTTGATCCATACAAGGAAGATCGAGCTAGTGGGCATATAAATGTTCGGTCGGACTTGTCCCTTTATTTTGGACCATTGTGGCACCCCACAGGATATGTGATGTATAACCCCTCTAGGGTGATGCGACAACACGGGTATATACAACAGCAACCTGGGGAGAAAATGGGGGATTACTACAAATTGGAGTTGGAGTTGTGCTCTTCTAGTGGTGATAATCTCACGATTTTTCACACAGGCCCACCTACTGTTCTTGATAACTGGGATAAGAGGAATGACTTCAATATCGACACTGGTAGACGAACCACCCGAGGTGATGAAAATTCTCCAGACTATATGAGTTGGTATAACAATGTATCACATCCTTTGGTTATCCGTGAAATCAAATCCAACACTACTGCGGAGGGTTCAAGTTATAATTGTATCATCAAAGACAAACCAGCTGGTTATAATAGACTGGTGCGTGTTCTTATATTTTTGTTCATTTTATATTATTCCTATATATCTTAGGTAATTACCGTTTGATGTTATGTCATTACGTATAAAAAACAGGTGAATAGTTTCAAGCGTGTTTCCAAAATGTTAACTGCATGCCTGAAGAGCGGAGATCCCATGCCAGCTGAGAAGATCAAAGAGGCTAGAGATCTAGTTGATAATATGGATAACGAAGATTATGCTGCCCAGTTTGGGGAGAAAGTCACGAAGAGGCATCAGCCCAAGGTGGCAGTATCAAAGACGGGTAAAAGAACTCGAGCTTCATCGAGCGCTGAAGCTGCTCCAACTGAAGCTGCTCCAACTGAAGGTGCTCAAACCCGTGGTCGTGCAGGACTGGGAGGTAGTCACGGTCGTAAAGTAAAGAAGAGCAGATAAATAACAATGATTTGTGTTGTACATTCGGAAGTTTGGGTAACTAAGTTAGACAAGTTCAAATGACAATGATTTGTGTGGTACATTCGAAAATTTTGGTAACTAAGTTAACTTCCGATTATTTGAAGTTCAAAATTTGAAAAGTATCAGTTTTTCCCAAATTCTGATTTTTGGGCCATCGTACATTCGGAACTTTACAAAAAAAATTATCCTCCGAATATTGCAAGTTCAAAAAAAACCATGCCATGGCTCTAGGTGGTTCCAAGGGCCAATATAGAAGGTTAGACACCCCATATTCGGAAGTTTTGGTAACTGAGTTAACTTCGGATTATTTGAAGTTCAAAATTTGAAAAGTATCAGTTTTTCCCAAATTCTGATTTTTGGGCCATCGTACATTCATAACTTTATAAAAAAAATTATCCTCCGAATATTGCAAGTTCAAAAAAAACCATGCCATGGCTCTAGGTGGTTCCAAGGGCCAATATAGAAGGTTAGACACCCCATATTCGGAAGTTTTGGTAACTGAGTTAACTTCCGATTATTTGAAGTTCAAAATTTGAAAAGTATCAGTTTTTCCCAAATTCTGATTTTCGGGCCATCGTACATTCGGAACTTTACAAAAAAAATTATCCTCCGAATATTGCAAGTTCAAAACAAACCATGCCATGGCTCTAGGTGGTTCCAAGGGCCAATATAGAAGGTTAGACACCCCATATTCGAAATTTTTGGTAACTGAGTTAACTTCCGATTATTTCAAGTTCAAAATTTGAAAAGTATCAGTTTTTCCCAAATTCTGATTTTTGGGCCATCGTACATTCAGAACTTTACAAAAAAAATTATCCTCCGAATATTGCAAGTTCAAAACAAACCATGCCATGGCTCTAGGTGGTTCCAAGGGCCAATATAGAAGGTTAGACACCCCATATTCGGAAATTCTGGTAACTGAGTTAACTTCCGATTATTTCAAGTTCAAAATTTGAAAAGTATTAGTTTTTCCCAAATTCTGATTTTTGGGCCATCGTACATTCAGAACTTTATAAAAAAAATTATCCTCCAAATATTGCAAGTTCAAAACAAACCATGCCATGGCTCTAGGTGGTTCCAAGGGCCAATATAGAAGGTTAGACACCCCATATTCGGAAGTTTTGGTAACGGAGTTAACTTCCGATTATTTGAAGTTCAAAATTTGAAAAGTATCAGTTTTTCCCAAATTCTGATTTTTGGGCCATCGTAGAGATCTTTGGCCTTACTTGCCGGGTGGTTGGTCCACTTTGATCATTTCTTGGACGACCTCTTTTCTTAGGCTCCGGCTCATGTTATTTTGAACTACCACGCACATGTTATCTTTTGCCTTGTTCATAAGCCATTCCTTTGCCTCCTTCTTACTTCCAAATGTCTAAACGTGCATAAAACAAAACAAATCTAATAAGCATAACCATTTAACATATAAATTTTGAAAAAAAAAAGTAGTAATGAGTATACCAAATCGTTTGCATAGTATATGGAAGTGTCGGGCCTCAAATAGAAATCATCAACAAACTCTTCAATGGCCTGCATATGAAAGCAAAAAATTATTATACAATAATCGGAGGTTATTAAATAAGTCAAATTGCCGAATATACTATATTCGGAATCCTATCGGTTATCCAAAACACCCGATTTATGCAAATGAATGTACACAGTTTACTGAGTGCAAAAAATGATATAATCGGAAGCTAAAATATATAGTAAAACAGCCGAATATAAATAACCGGGAGATAACTTTAATCGATAAACATCCTATTTTCAAGTTTTCGGAAATTTTATTTTGAGGCCACTGTTATATTCGGCAGTCAAATAATGTTAAACTATTACCGATTGTAAAGGATAAGAATACTGAGTTTTGAAATTTTTGAGGAATTCGTTTTTGGGGCCATTCGGCGGTAAATAACTCTACATAACTACCGAATGTAGATTTTTTTGGAAACCCAGTTTGGGGTTTTTTCTCATATTCGGCAGTAAACTACTATCTTGGAACTACCGAATATACATATTTGGTACTCAGTGTGTTATATTCGTAAGTTTATTCGAGAAATTATCTACTGAATCTGGGTAGTTCATGGCATTCAATGCATGCAATAATCGGTTTTTCTTGTTTACAAAAGCACACAAACGCATGCAAATCGGGTATTTGAGTTTCTTAACACAATACCTGTGTTTTACATGCATCGTTAGCTTCAATATCAGGCGATTCTCCATTTTCTTCCATGAAAGGGTCGTCTAGGTTTTCTTCTCCACAAAAGTTTGGATCATTCAACATATACCCCAAATCGTCTTCTCTAAACGGTTGTGAACCCTCAACATTTTGTTCTTCGCCATGATTCTCACCTTCTTCTTCATATCCATCCATTTTTGTAGTGATAAAATGGGTTTTCCCTTTTTTCCTTCACATTCTTCTCTATAACTCTAACAACTCAAAAATGAAAAAGAAATGGAAAAAATGGAACATAGATCATTCTAATACTGCACCGACTACAATCGGAAGTCTGGGTAATATTTTGGCTTCCGATTACAATCGGAGGATAACAATGTTATCATATCCTCCGAATATATAAGGGTAATTTCGCCATTACGAATTACGCGAGATAAGGGCTGGCTACATTTTCCCTTTGGATGACCTTTTTTGTTTTATTGTTGGCCCCTAAATCCTTTTGAGTGGCCCCTAAAAACGCATTTATTATAAATTGTCCTCTTTCAACGAAACTCTTCCTGAAACCATAATCACAGTCAGCATCATTGGTCTGTTTGGACCAGATCTTTGCACGGATACTTACTTTGCTTTTGTTTTACGAGTAATATTTTATTTAATTGAATAAGATGTTTCTTTGTCGGTTTTTGGTGTCTTTCGACACATGTCATATGTCTTTATTATATGGGCATTCGATTTATAGACGATCAATTCTTCACGCTTAAGCCGATTATTTTTCAATTCTAGTAGTTATTCGTTCGATCTTTGTTGGTTAGTTTATGATTGGTCATCCAGATTTTAGAACACAGGAGATTCAACACACTATCGCTTCAGTTTCATTTTTAACGAAATGTATATAGAACACTTAAGGTTGGTGAATCCAGTTGGCCATTCGTGTCCATCTGAGTTCATAAACCAAGTACGGTTGACGATCCCAGTTCGCGAACAGTGTACTTCTGAGTTCTCGAGCCGAGTAGGGTTGATGAACCTGATTCACGAACCGTAGCTAACTAACTCGTGAACTTTAGCTTACGGTTACGAACCGTTTCACCAAGGGTCCCAGTAGAATTTAGCAGATGCTCAAAGGCTTATTTTTTAAAAATATGTTTCGCATTTGTATGACTCTCTTAAACACTTCTAAGACTTCACTGATCACTAAAATACTTATGTGTGCGCATCATGATTAAACTCTTGGGTGTTTGAATGAACATCAACTTGCTTATAGTTCAAAAGGCATATTCGCGAAATCAGAACGGTCATTATACACGGTTCTGTAACCGGACCACTGTATTTTCAAGATTAATTCTCACATGTTTTAATTGAAACCCTAATTAAGGTTTCATCTAAACAGAGAAATTGTTTGCTTGATTTTCAAGTTATCTTAGCTTGAATTCTAAGCAACCCCCAGTCTTGAAAATCTATAAATAGATATGCTTTTCAACTGTGAAATTTGATCCCAGACCCTTTGTATCCTAGTTGATAGCTAAAGTCTTCCTCTACGAACCTAGTTTTCCTCTGAAAATCATAATTAGGTTTACGACTAAAGACTTCGCTTTGGAGATTCGTGAAGCCAAGTCCAACTATCTTTATATTGATAGTTCATGTATCCTGATCTTACTTTTATGTTATCAAGGTACTCGTAATCTGTTTCAGATTTTATATATTTGTGCTTTACACAAGGTACATACTCAAAAAATTAATTTCTGAGTTATGGTGTCTTTCAGCAAAATCTCTACCCTAAGAAGAAACATTCGCTTTTTAAGAGAAAAGGAAGAACGTGAAGAAACCGAGAGAAAATTACACAAATCAACAAAGGTTCTTGAAGAACTTTATAAGTCTAAGATGGAAGTGCAGGGTCTAAAAGATAATCTGCAGAAATCTCTCAATATTCAAAAAGTACTTGTCAAACAACAACTGAATAGCTTTGAAGGATTTAACACTCTTATTCGTAAACTTTATGTTCCGATGCCAGTATATGACGACGAGTTGGGAGATGATAACACATTTCTCAAGGATCTTTTTATTAGTCAATTTCTTGTAGGAATTTATTCGTATTCTTTAATTAGGAGCACTAGCTTTTGGAGTAGTTTTTATATATACTTATTTTGTGAGATTTGTTCTTTGTTATCATATTCAGGTAATTAGAACATACATCTCACATTTTCTCATTAGTTAAGCTCTTAACTCTTGCAAAAGAGGAGTAAACATTTTGAGAATTGCAGTATACTACTACTACATGAATCTACTTACTATAGGATTACATTTTTGCGAATATACTGCTACAGGATTTCATAAGATGTTCTTTAGGAATCTACTTACTTCCTTGATTACATAACCGCCGGGGAATAAGTGATGAACTTTAATCTCTACATTCGTACATGGCTACAAAAGTTATAATTCTTATGTCGAGTCATATCGCATCAATTGTTCTCCTTTTCATAACTAGCGTAAAGAATAATTTTTGTCGATCATTATTTTTCTCACGAAAATCTTGTATTTTAGTGCCTTTAAAATTAATATCGTTATTTTTAACTTCTTTGTTTGTAACTGGCGAGAAGAAAGAAAAGTATTGGGATACAAATTTACTCTGCTTGTAACTGGAGAGTAAATTTGTTAATGTCCAAGAAAATCCTTTTCTTGTGATTAGAATAAAGGTCGCTCATGTTGTTCTTTCGGGAATGACATAAAATGGGGGAGAATTCTTTTGAACTTGCGCTTAAACGTAAAATATTTGTGGGGAGAGCGGATGTGGAATTGTTGGAGATTCTTATACGATTATACCTATATATCTCCTTGATGAAACCGCCGAGTTATTTTTTGGTAAAATCTTCTAAACTAAAAGATGGTATGTATTCTCTAGTCTTGAATACTCTTTGTTTAATCCATTGTGATCCATATTTTTCGCCTTTGCCAATTTTGTTGACAAAAAAAGGGGAGAGTTATTAAGTAATATCTTACCACCACATATGGCTTTTAGGATCATCATGTAAGGGGAAGTGGATTATTATCTATAGGTTTTAACTATCTTGTAAAAGATGTAAGTATTGACTAAGGGGGAGAACATATTCACCATAGTATTGCTTCAAAGTTGAGGTGCAATTGAACTTTGAGGAAGGTATCAATACTATATTTCTGTATAACAACCAATGAGTAGAGTGATTTTACATTCTAACATAGCTCCTTTTGAGTATTCTTATAAGTTTTTATCGTTATAGTTCTTCAATAACAAAGATGTTGAACGAACACGTGCAAAACCATAGAAGAACCTGAAGTACGAAGAATTTAAGACGTTTGTTTAGGAACAACAACATGTTACACCATACGCGTGCTAGTGTAAGTATTCAAATTCATACATAATGAGTACATGAGCAACAAGTATTTAGACTAAAATAGTAACTCGCATACGAAGAGGGGAAAAGAATCCCACATGAAAGGCCAACATCAGACCATTGCATGGGAATGGAATTCATAATTTCATAGTATATTATTATATTGAAACGATGGATTATTATGAAAAAACATTTCCTCATAATTCTGCAATAAGTTCATCCCCATTAAATTGAAACGATGCATAAACATACTAAACACAAAACCAAGCTTTGAATCATCCAGATAATTCAAGTTATCAAAGCGTATTTGGTCAAACATATATCTTTTAGGACTACATACACGATTATTTAAGATTACTAACCAGGAACAAAGTTGTAATATTTATATGATCGTCTCTCGAGTGTGATAACAAACTTCAACACAAGACATGTTATGCCTTGATAAATTCCCTGCATTAACTGTATAGATCGCACACCCAAAGATAAAGTGAAGTAAGAGGGTTAAAACAAAGAAAAGAACCACACAAATTGCAAAAAACATAGATAAAATTCATTGACTGAGATTTCATGGCAGGGAATCAGAATCAGAAAAAAGAAATCTCAAAACTGCAAGAAATAGAAGAAAAAACCTAGCAAAAAAAAAAGCAACCTGCAAGCTAGGTCTGACGTCTGCTCGACTGAGAGCGTAGGATGAAAATTTCATTAAAAAAACCCTATTTACGAAATATTACGATTCTTAAAAGCTATCCAATCTTTAGAATATTGGATATCCTATATAATTTTGGTAGCCGCATTTAGTTACTGCAATATTTTTGTCCAAAAATCAACAAAAATGTCAAAATACTCTACACGGGCTCAAGCTTTTATTCCTTTTCCAGGGAGTATCTTTTAATGCTAGCAACAATATTAAGAAAAATATTGTATTAAAAACTAACTTCATGACGTAGTTCGTAGCGGAAATATCATCAAGGGATAGGACATAGATTTAAGATGTGAACCATTGGGATTGTCTTTCAATGAGATTTAAATGAAGCTTTTTTAAGAATGAGGAGTAGATTATGACATTACGGATCGTGAACACAATAATAGGACGATAAAAGCTGTGATCACTGATCCTGGTGTTGAGAAGAATTTTCAGTGAAAGAGTTATTGGGCCAAAAACAACTAAACTTCTTTACAAATTACAACAACACCTTCAGCATATCCTGTACTTCTATACATAAATTTGAATAATACATACAGATTTGACAACAATAATTTATGATGCATCAACATTTATCGCTGTATTAAGATTTGAAAAAGGGTAAGAGCTTTACCAATTTATCCACACCACAACAATCATTAGAAATCGCGCACTACAAAAGTATCTACGTATTAGAACACAACCCTATAAAAAAAAAGGAAAAAAAATGAATCATCAGAAGAGAGTAGCAACTCCATAACAATAAGGTGAGGTAATAGTTTGTGCTTGGCCATTTTATATATGTGCCAGGAAAAGGTCACGGAGTATCTATTCCTGAATAAATCAAAATATATTTTTACCTAATTAACAAATATTATTCTGGATAGTTTGATCTACAAAATATAAAAATAATAATTACGGAGAATTATAATTATGTTTAGAATCAAAAACAAAATAAAATCTCCTTATTTCGTAAAAAAATCGCTAAAAGGACTGCATTAAAATCTCCTTGTTTTATTTTTTACTTTACACTATGTTTTTAGATTGTTTTTTTTTATGGAATCAATAATATTAAGAAAAATAATTTGAAAATCGATTCATTCTTGTTTATTGATTTTTTTTCTTTTATTTTATTTTTTCATTTCTATTGTTTTCAATGTTTCTCTTAATATTATCTTCAGATGCTCTCTGATTTTGTACTAATAAATTTTTATATTGACCATTTGCAGGGTTAATAATTAACTTATACTCAAAAGAAGATGCGTTGATCCTTCAATATACAGGTATTTTAGTTCTTAATTATTGATCTAAATTCGATCAAATTTTTATTAATTGTAATGGAATTGCAATTGATATTGTTGTTTATTTTTTTACCGATTTTTTTTTTAATTTATTTTTTGTTCTCCGTATTTTGATGTTATCAATATAAGAAATATCATTACTTTTGGACTTAATCCATTAAAGTTTCGTACAAAACTTTGGTTTTAAATTGTAATTAGAGTTTTATTATCATAAGTGTAATCATACTTTTTTAGTTCTAAATTGTAATTAGAATTAGTTTAGTTTTAATAAGTGTAATCGGACATTAGACATTGGTTTTTCCTTTTTATCTTTTTTTGATTAATATCAATTTGACAGGGATGGATTATCCTTGCTTTCCTAGTTCCTCCACCTCCTGCGTTCTTGACGCTTATCCAGAAATCCCAACTGAACAATATCATATTGGTGATGGAGGTGTTTATGTGGGCGATTATGAACCTGTACACTATGAAGATGACGATCCAGAAACCCCAACTCAACAATATCCTATTGGTGATGGGGGTTTGGGCGATTACGAACCTGTACACTGTGAAGATGATGATAAATGGATCATCGAACCTGGTGACGACGGACTGGGATTTTCTGATTCTTCTTCTGAAGAAGATAATTCAGCATTCAAAAGTCTATCCATCTCAAAGACGACTAGTAAGGGTTTACCTGTTAGGGTTCTAAACCAAAACAACTGTTTAAGAACACAAATTAACTAGAACCCTAAGATAAAATCCTTTTACTGGGGATTAACCATCTCTATTTTGTAACAATAAAGAGATTTGAGTTTGTATTAATTGAAGTGAACCGTATACAAGCTCATGATTGAGTATTTAAAGCAAAACTAAACCTGTTTATCAAGTAATAACGATTTAAAGAAGCCAACTAAAATAAGGAAACTAACTAAGCTAAACAGAGTTTAATTAAATAAGGAAGATAGCTATATATAGTATTGGTATCGCAACATCCCTCCCTGCTGGAAACATTGCTTGCCCTTAAGCATCAAAATCTGGAAATCGAAGCAGCAACTCATCAGCATCTTCCCAAGTAGCTTCTTCTTCAGGATGATATTTCCATTGAATTGACCATTTGGTACCCGCATAATCACCTTTCTTGAACATTTTACGTTCCAAAATAGTTTCTGGCTCCCATTTATCATAATCAACAGTTATTGGAAGATTTGGATCAACCAAAACTGAGGAACCCAATTTTAACTTAAGTTGTGAAACATGAAATACTGGATGTATACGACTTGTATCAGGTAAATCCAACTTGTAAGCAATTGTGCCAATCTTCTGCAAAACACAGAAAGGTTCATAGAACTTAGGAGAAAGCTTAGAATAAGCTTGAGTTGCAACAATGTGTTGTCTATATGGTTGGAGACGAAGAAAACCTAATCATTCACTGCAAAATGGCGTTCAGTTCGATTTGAATCAGCATAAGTCGTCATTCTAGTTTGAGCATCTTCTAGCCGAGATTTCAAAATTCTTAGTGTATGGTCTCTTGCTCGAAGAGTAGTATTAACTGAATGAATAGAGGTGGATCCTGGAAGATAAGAAGAAATTGTTGGTGGTAGTCGACTGTAAACTGCTTGATATGGAGACATCTTTATTGCAGAATGAAATCTTGTATTATACCACCATTCTGCCCATGGAAACTACTTAGAACATGCACTAGGTTTAGTACCACCAAAACACCGTAAGTAGCACTCCAAAGTTTTATTAGTAACCTCTGTTTGTCAATCAGATTTAGGATGATAAGCAGAGGTACGACACAATTTAGTGTTTTGTAAAGCAAAAAACGCTTCCCAGAAGTTGCTCATAAATATCGAGTCTCTATCACTCACAATGCTTCTTGGCATGCCATGCAAACGTACAACTTCTCGTGCAAATAATTCCGCAACAGAGCTTGCTGAATATGGATGTTTAAGTGCCAAAAAGTGTGCATATTTAGATAAACGGTCTACCACAACCAAAACGGAAGTCATACAATATGAAGGTGGAAATCCGTCAATAAAATCCATCGAGATATCCAACCAAATATCAGCTGGAATGGGAAGAGGATTTAATAATCCTGGTGGATTGATTGCTTCCGATTTATTTCGTTGACAAACATCACAATGAGATATAAAAGACTTGACAAAAGATTTCATACCTTTCCAATAAAAGTTTTGTTGTAAACACTTGTAAGTGCGAAGATAACCAGAATGACCACCAAGGGATTGGAGTGAACTCTTCAAGTATTTTTTGACGCCAAGCAGAAGTATGAGGCACTAATATACGATCCTTGTAACGTAGAACACCATTAACATATGAAAAATGCATCTTGCATGTAGGATTGCCTTGCAGCTGATCGATCAAAGTACTTATTGCTGTGTCATTGTGACATTCAAGAATAATATCATCAATACCGGAGAAAGTTGGTGCAGATAAGGGAAAAACAACGCCTGAATTTCTAGACAAGGCATCAACTGCAATATTTTCCTTTCCTTGTCGAAAAATGATCTCATAATCATATCCGAGTAATTTAGATAGCCATTTCTGCTGCTCCATTGAGGATAACTTTTGATCCAAAAAATATTGAGACTGCGATAATCCGTATATATTTTGAAATGTCTTCCAAGTAAATAAGGACGCCATTTCTGAAATGCAGAAACAATTGCAACCATCTCTTTATCATAAATAGAGAGATTTAAATTCTTACCAGACAAAGGTTTACTATAATATGCAATGGGTCTTTTGGATTGCATGAGCATATCACCTAAGCCATTTCCAGAAGCATCACATTCCAACATAAATTATGTTGAAAAATCTGGTAGAATCAAGACCGGTGTAGTTGTGAGAGCATGTTGGAGAGATGTAAAGATGCAGTGGCTTTTTAATCCACAAAATAACATCCTTTTTCAGTAGTTGAGTTAATGGAGCACTGATTTTACCAAAATCCTTGACAAATTTGCGGTAATATCCAGCTAAGCCTAAGAAACCACGTAATTCTTTGACTGAAGTAGGAATTGTCCAAGAAGAAATACATTGAATCTTTTCATTCTATACTGATACACCTTCAGAAGAGATGATATGACCAAGATATCCAATAGATTTTTGCGCAAAGGCACACTTGGATTCCTTGATAAAGAGCTTATGCAGTCGTAAAAGCTCAAATACTATAGATAAATGCTTGACATGATGAGCAAGAGTTTTACTATAGATTAAAATGTCGTCAAAGAAAACAAGCACAAATTTTCGCAAGTATGGCCTGAAAATACGATTCATGAAGCTCTGAAAAGTTGCTGGTGCATTGGATAACCCAAAAGGCATAACAAGAAACTCATAGTGGCCATCATGAGTGCGAAATGTTGTCTTTGGAATATCTGGTTTATGTACTCTTAGCTGATGATAACCATAACGGAAATCCAACTTAGAAAATATCTCTTTATCATGTAACTCATCCAATAATTCATCTACCATAGGAATTGGAAAACGATATTTGATATTTATCTTTTTTAAAGCACGATAATCCACACACATTCTCCCCGAACCATCCTTTTTCTGACCATTAAGATAGGAGATGAGTATGGACTGGAGCTAGGTCGAATAGAACCAGATTGTTGTAACTATGCTACAATCTTTTATATTTCCTCTTTTTGAAAATGTGGATATCGATATGGTCGAACATTCACAGGGGTAGAACCAGGTAACAAAGGAATACGATGGTCATGTATACGTGTATGAGGAAGAGTAGCTGGGATCTTGAAAAGATCAGCGTAATCCGAGAGTAACTTGAGAATTTCAGGTGGTAAGTCTTGTGCATGAGAGACACTATTATTTAAGGATGATAACTGCATAAAAATCCCGCAATTTTCTTTGTGCAATAAACGCTGCATGGGACATGCATCCATGATCAAAACTGAAGAAGAATTGTCTCCATATAAGACAATATCATCATTAAGAAACTTGAACTTCATGGATAGCTTGTTGAAATCCCAAATTATTGGACCCAAAGTATGCAACCATTGAATACCTAAAACTGCATCACAACCACTGATGTCCAAAAGATGAAAATCAACTGAAAAAGTATAATTTTGTAGCTTAATAGGTATGTTGAAACAAGAACCCTTTGTTTGCAGTTGAGCACCATCACCGACTGTCACCTTTAGTGCTGAATTCTGGGATGCAATTGAATATCCACACTGCCTAGCAAGATTGGGGTGAAGAAAATTATGAGTAGCCCCTAAATCAATCAAGATGGTATGAGGCTGAGCCTTTGAATGGCCTGAGATGTGCATTGTCCTTGGATAAGTGGAACCCATTAGAGAACTATAAGAAATCGAAACATCTTGCGAGTTTGTATCATTGGTTTCTGCATAAGTGATAGGTATAACTTCTTCATCAAAATCTTTAGTTGTAGAATCACTTTCTGGAGAAGCATCTAAGAGTAATAATCTTGACTTGATACATAGATGACCTGGTTTATAATAGTCATCACAATTGAAACAAAGACCTTTGTCACGTTTCTCTTTTTGTTCTTCCCATGTTAACCTCTTAGTTCCAGAGGCAAAGTGGGCTTTTTAATCTGTGAATTTGGATTTGTTGAGGATCTGAACTGAGGTGAACGAAAAGATGACTTAGACATAGAAGAAGCTGCAAGAATAGTGTGTTCTTGTTGGATAGCTTTCTTAAAAGCCTCAGAAAGAGTTTTTGGCTCGAACAAACTCACACCCCATTCGAATGTCAGGTCGTAAAGCAGCAATAAATAGATCCACCAAATATTGAGTAGGAAGGTCATTGACAAAATTAAGCAGTTTTTCAAACTCAGAAATTAATGTGCGGACCGTACCTGTTTGAGATAGATTTGTTAAAGCTATATGAGGGTTGATAAATTTGTGATCTGCAAATCGACTACGCAATAACACACAAAATTCCTCCCAAGTTGATGTAGGAAGGGATTGTTTAGTCCAACGGTACCATGAATTGGCTTCACCCTTGAGATGAGCAGTAGCTATTGGAACTTTGAAAATTGGATTTATGGTATGTAAACTGAAATACTGATCAGCTTGAAAAATCCAACCATCAGGATCAGTGCCATCAAAAAGTTGGAAATTTGAGGTTGATTGAACTAGTATGAATAGTAGGCATGGTTTCATCACCACCACCACCACCATTATTATTATGGCCATTATTAGTACGTCGGTGTTGACCATCATCTTCAGGTTTTCGTGTATTAAAAGCATCAGCCACATCGTCTTTCAGAGCAGTAGCTAGTGCAAGTGCCAACGATGTAGTTAAAGTTGTAGATAAAGATGTGGTTAGAGCTGTAGATAAAGATGTTGTTAATGTAGAAATATCATCTTTACGATTTTCCCTAACAACTCCTTCCTGAACCTCCCTATTCTGATTTTCATCAACACGTTGTTTTGCTAAAGCATCTACCAATTCTTTCATCTGATCCTTCAAACCATTAACTTCTTCTGTTAACTCCACAACCGTCATTGGAAAAAAAAATTGCTGAAATTCTGAGAATATATCAAACCTGCTCTGTACCAGATGTTAGGGTTCTAAACCAAAACAATTGTTTAAGAACACAAATTAACTAGAACCCTAAAATAAAATCCTTTTTACTGGGAATTAACCATCTCTGTTTTGTAACAATAAAAAGAACTGAGTTTGTATTAATTGAAGTGATTCGTATACAAGCTCATGATTGAGTATTTAAAGCAAAACTAAACCTGTTTATCAAGTAATAACGATTTAAAGAAGCCAACTAAAATAAGGAAACTAACTAAGCTAAACAGAGTTTAATTAAATAAGGAATCTAGCTATATATGGTATTGCTATGGCAACATTACCATTAATGAAACGAGAACAAGTGGAAATCTTTCCTCGAGATATGTATGTTATTAATGTGGAGGGCTATTACAGGAAGGGGCGTAAAGTAAGCAGAGGAAAGGGATATGGGGTATTGATTCGGCGTGTGAATGGCGAATCCATTGTTGCTAAAACTGGGTGTGCACAAGTTGGTGTTTCACACGTTTCAGGGTATTATGAAGGGTTTAGAGCTTGTCAGCAGGTACCCTGGCATTACTCGAATTTACATAACCTGTAATTCTGAATTCGTCAACATGATCGTACATCATTGTTTCGCATCCAACTCTCTTGGAAGTTGTGGTGTGCATACAAAGGGTTCACCTTTTTTATCACTTCGATGTGTTTTGTGCAAATTGTTTGCGGTATAATGTGCCGGATTAGGGCTGCACAGGAACCGTCCCGTCCCATGGAACCGTACCGGAACCGCAGGAACCGTACCGGTACCGTCCCGGAACCGTGATCATACGGGACAGGTACAAGTACCAAAAAATGGTACCGTGCATAGAGTAGGTACAAGTAACGGTTCTAGGCTATTCCCGTCCCGTCCCGTAGTACCGGGGATCTGTATCCGTTGATTTTAGGATTAAATCCTGGCCGTTGATATTAGGGGTTATACCCTTTTCTTAGTCTCCATCGTATTCTCGGACATTCTCCTCGTTTCCTTCTCCTTCTTCCTTCTTCCCTCTCTCGTTTTTCAGTTTCCTTTCAGAGAAGAGAAGATTCCAAACATTTAGTTTTGATTTCCTTTCCATCATCATCATCTGTATAAGACTTCAGTATCCATTTACGTAAATGGATCTGCTCTGAGGAACTGTTTTTCTTTTGTATCAACAAAGAGGTGAAGAATATGAAGATCGTTTAATCCTCTTTGTTCTTTGGTCTCTGTGTATTTTCTTTTTTGGGTTTATGTACTCTGAAGAACAAGGTTCATGTTCTAATAGATTTCGTTTTGAATAATACTGCAGTTGGAAGTAGAGAACGGAGATTTGAGGTCATCTGTCAGTGATAATTCTTCAGTTGCTACTGAAAATCGAGGTAAGATCTTATTTCTGTGTTAGAGAAATTACAGGTGCTGGGGGTTACTTTCTGCAGTGCTATTCAGTGAGATGATTAAATTTTCTGATAAATTTCCAGTTCTTTTGTTGAACTAGGTTTACGGTTTTGTCATCGACTTAGAAATTTAATGATTATATGCTGGTAACAACATAAACACCCAAATACCAAAATAGAAAATTTTAAATATAACGGGGAAAGAGTACTTACACTGAATCAGAGTTTCTATATTATTTTCTCCGCTAGAGGACCAATCATAACAGAACCGAAAAGTACTACTTCAAATACTTTGGTTATCAATTGTAGCATGTAGGGCATCAGAATTAACTCCCTGGTTATTCAATTTTGGTAGGATCTACTGTTGGTCTAATTCTCAGATCTTTCCTTCTCTGATTCTTTAATCGCCATTCTCAATCACTAACTTCGGTAAAAATTAATGAGATTTGAACTAATTTAAGAAAAATTATAAGAAACCCATGAAATTGAACTCAATACTTACTTGAATTTCAACATCTTTAGATTGATTATCATTGGGAGAAGGATCTGCATATGAAACGACACCAATTTCAGTAATTTGTGGTGAAGAACAAATTATAGATATGAAATTAGGGCTTCCATGACTCGCTGATTGAGATCTAGGGTCTCGATTTTCTCTATCAGTAAGAGATATTCAGAGAGTACAACGGGATGATGAAGAAAGGTTTTCAGATTTCTTTTCTCTTTCAGGGATTTTCACGAGGCGTTGGTTTCTTATTTTAGGAAAAAATAGTGGGACTTACAAATACATTAGCATCGACTTAGAAATTTAATGATTCTCTGCTGCTTTTTAGCGCTGTGTTTATGTATTTTTTAACATTATAAATATATGCATCATTGTGTTATGTCGCGTCGCATATTCGTTGTTAAGTTTCATCTGCCATTTATAATTTTGTTGAGTATGTGGTTGTGGCAAATGAAAATGTCAGTAGTGAGAGTCCTGGACACACCATGAGAGTATACATACATGCTACATGGGTTGATGTGTAACACAGAAATAAGAACTTTTACATTGCAAGTTAGTGTCCAAACCATGTCAGTGATAATTCTTCAGGTTGCCTCTGAATCCGCTTTTAGCACCGGAAAGCGTGTGCTTAGTCCATGGAGAAGTTCTTTGTCTACAAGAAAAGTTGAGGCTTTGCTCTGTTGTCAAAGCTGGTTAAGCAAACCCATTGATCTTGATCTTTTAGCTGATTATGTACCAGATGATAACTCTAAGGATGAGGAAGGTAATATAAACTTTTCTTTGTTTGATTATGATTTATTTGAATCAGTGGTTCACTGATATATATATATATATATATATATATATAAATTGTTGTTGCAGAGATCTTGGGTGTGGTTCAACTGTCAAAGGTCTTGGATGCTTGATGTTTGGAGTTGCAGGTCTTGGATGCTTGGTGTTTGGAGTCGCAGCAAACTTATAGAAGGGGTCAATTACCAAAGCCGAAATATTGTTTTTTGCTTTGCTTTTTGTTTTTTCTATTTGAAGTTTTAAACAACGTTGTTGAATTTAGAAGTTTAAAGATTTTTGTTAATGTATGAATTCAGGTCTTAAGAGTTAAGACTCTTAAAAGTTAAAGTTTTTAAGCTTAGAACTTTCAAGTATTTTTGCTTTTTTTTTTTACATAAGTAGATATGCTACGGGTAAAGAACCGGACCCGTCCCGTCCCGTCCCGAGTTAAACAGGTACAGGTCCCGTCCCGTACTACACAGGTACCGGTACAAGGTACAAAGTACAGGTACCGGCCATAAGGAGGTACAGGTACTGAGTTAGACAAAAACCCGTACCGTCCCGTCCCATGTGCAGCCCTATGCCGGATGATATTTTTGATACCTTCTTTGAATGCATGAAATCCATTGTGAGATTGGGGAAGCCCTATTACCTTGCGAAAATGCAACTTTCTAGAGGGGAGGAGAAGGAATTCGAACCTCATGAATTTCCAAGTGAGTTGAAGGAGCTTGTTGAAGAGGCTGGCTTTTTGCTTACTTATCAACTCTAAGAAGAAGATAACCAAACTCGGCCCCTAATCTATCTTCTCATTCTTATTTTCAGCCTAAAGATTTTTGTAGTTATTTATTGGATCTTGCAGTTGTTTGTTCTGTTCTTTTGCAATTTCTGCTTTGTTCTTCATCTTTAACTCAGGCTTTTGATCATGCAAGCTCTAAGTCAGAACTAAAAAAAAAACAATCAACCATGAATGGAAAGGCCAAAATTTCAAGTTTTAAAGCACTGATGTTAGCAAAAAGAGCAATAAGTTGTTTAGCAAAAAGGGCAAGATATCTGAAACACAACTTAATGGCCTGTACTTTTTGTGAAGCTAGAATTCTAAATAAGGAAACCTTACCATAAAAAGACTTCTACGAGGGTATTTAAAATACTCCCAATTTTGGAATTTTATTCCACCGGGAGGGATTTCCAACCTAAACGCCGGTTTCTATTTGCAGTTAAAAAAAAGTGAAAGGGAGCACCATTTTTATTGATCATCTAACGTGAGTGAACTGTCTATTGGAAGGCCGAAACCTTTATCTGAGCCAACCTCAGTGCGCCGCTTAAAATCCGTTGAAAAAAACTAAAACTGAGAAAAAGGAAGAAAGAAAGAAGCTGTACAAGATATTTGATACAAAAAATTGGAGGAAGTTTGTTTCAAACTCTGCAAGAAAGAAAGTCTGAAAGAGGGGGTAGAAGTCTCCAGCAGGAACGGTTCTTTTGACAAGTTTAGCCCAAGCTTCATTGGTCTCAGTTATGACCTTCAGAGCATAATCCTAAACCAACAAATCACAAAGGATTAGGGACGAAAATTATAATGCAGCTGAAAATGAATCATAGAGTAAATAAGTTAAAAATATTACGTAGGTTTTGGTTTTGAAGCATATTTTGATAACAAATGTGCAAATTTTATCTTCTTCTTTTTAGCTAATGTAAATATCCAACACGGGCAAAACATTACAGCTTTAAAACTTCCGGGACACAATAGAAACGATAAGCAGCTGGATTTCTAAAGTAATAGTTTAAGTATCTTAGCCGCCAACTATAACATATGAGGAGAAGTCCTTATTCTAGCATTCTAGTAGATTAAATATAGAAGTACCTTGTTGGCTGCTTTGTTCCCAAGTCCAAACTTATTAGCAGGCTTTCCATCTGGGATCTTGTAGTCTCTGAACCAATCTCTTATAGCAGTGAGAGTGCCCTGAAAATTATACCAAATTAAATGAGTCAGTAGACTGTTTACATTACTGGTACTTCAACTTTTGAAAGCCGATTATATTATTCAGCGGACATCAGACCAAGACTACCACCAAATCTGCTGAACGACCAAGCAAGATATGAAAGTATATCTCTTTTACAATATTACCACTGATTTTCTTTGTCCTGACAATCAGTACTCAAGTGTTCAACACATAAAAAAAGATGAGATTTTAACTTGACCGCTACCTCTGTATCTTAGACGATTTTATAAGTAACATGTTCTCCTTCCCAACTGAGGTCACAATAACCAAAATATATATTGGATTACTTAAGTTGAAAGGATGGTGTAGTGTTTGGCCTAATCTTTTTATCACGTTTCTAGTTTCTATCATAAACTTCAAATTTAAGTTGCCATGTAAAGTTCAGAAATTTGACCAAAAATATTCTAGCATGCGTAGTAAACTCCATTTAAATAGTATGAGCAAGAAAATTATCGGGAAATGTTTCTCAACATCACCAACATCATTGACGAGTGAAGCTCTTGGGTCATCCAACGAAGTAGCAACAATCTTCCAGTCGAGTTCTCCCTCATTGATCATAGCCAAAGCACCTAAAGGCTTGACTTTAAGAATCTCGCCAATTTTTCCTTGCCTATCCCCAATTTCAACAACATCAACTGCAAATTAGAGGACATGTCAAGCAGAAGTTTATCAAGAAGCTCCAAATATTCACATATACAAAATTTATGTTTAATATTAAGTAGGAGCTTAACACAGTAAACCAAAGATGATGCGGTAGCATACCTGGATCGTTATTTCCAAATGCCCCATCAACTTCAGAATTAGCTACTGTTGGGTCTTCACATGTCTGTGGGAGCAAGCCATAATTCCAATTGATGTTGTAGTTGAAAAAAGAACAACGGATAATTGCCTCCGAATATCATTTTAGACAAAGGATACATACTAGCGAAAGTAAATTATGCATTTGTGCAACTCATATTTCATGAAATGCCTGAATCAAATGTCCTTGAAGAATGTTTTCAACGCCTGCAATCCAATTTCAATGGAAATGGACACCAGTCCTCAACTTGTCAACTCGATAGCAAATTAGCAATAACCCAAGAAGTGTAAGTGTAACAAGTGGCAATGCAGAATTTTTTTTTTTTGAATCTTACGGGTAGAGTCTAAGTTTCCCCTTCTTGATATCCTGTTTAATGGGAGTCTATGGCTCATCAGTTGCAACTTCCATCTTTGCACTAGTCTCTTTTGGTATTTCCACAATGAAATTGAACACTCCATCACCAAATTGCAATGGTACATCATGCCAAGGTGAAAGCTGCAATCAATTACTCAAATATTAAATCAAAACCCTAAATCACTTGAGCAGAATTATCAAAAAGAAAACAATAAAACCCACAAATTCAAATAATAACACAATGCACCCTTGAATTGAAATGCGAAATCAAAAAAGAAAACAACTAAACCCCATAAATTCAAATGAACGCTAACCAATAAAAACAAACCTTTGCCAGAATTATCTTGAAAGAAGACTCTATAATCTAGGTTTCAGGTTGACCCTCTTGTTTGATTTGAATTTCAGGTTTGTAAAGAGATTTGCAAGTAAAAGCTCTTTTGGATGAAGCTCTTCTACTGAAATTGATATTTTGATGCTTAAGCTTAGTCCTATGGGCTAGATGTCTAGCTACTAGATTGGCCATCCACGTCATCATGGGCAACCTCCTAAGTTCTATGAGATGGCTAATCAGCAGCTAGATTAACAGCGGGAACACCATATAACGCCGAACCGTTCGGCGTTTTAAATCTCAGCCGTTAGATCAGAAAAAAAATTTCCCAGCGCTGAACGGTTCAGCGTTTAGACCACTTTTTGAGCGCCGAACGGTTCAGCGTTTCAATCTCGCTGATAGTTGGACTGTGAGCACCTGGTAGGAGAGAGAACTATCAACTATCACTATTAACTTTTTTCCAACACTTATTTTTTGATTTGCAACACTTTTTGGCCAATCTAGCACTCCAATCTAGCCCATAAGGGTTAGCCTTAATAGGTAAGATGAAAGAGGATCGTCTTAGAAAAAAAGCACTGTGAGTGTTGCATTCATGCAACATACCAGTAGCTATAACTCTAGTAGTAGCCATTTTGATCGATATTCTTGAAAATACCCAAAATCCAAAATCTGATTTTTCCAATTCTGCTTTTGCTGCAACTTCAGACTGTTGGGAGTGTGCAGAATGTTTTCTGTCAGTCACGCTTTTTAAGATAACGAAAGTTTCTGGGGTACCGAAAGAGAATGAGGAAAATTGGCTGATTGTTGACTTTATTACAGCCGCTGTGTATGTTTTCTCAAGAACGCAAAATTTGGGGATAAAAAAAGGAATTGGGGGATATTGATTACTTCCTCCAACCCATGGTGTGTGTTAAGGGGTGATTTTTGGGTATGAAAATACTACAATACCCTTTGATTAATTAAAAAACATTTTGAAAAGACCATTATACTCTTTCTACTAAAACTTAAAATCACAAACCAAATCAAATATCCCCATTTCACATCAGTTCCGGCACTGACCTAGGGTTAGGTTTTGAAAAAAAAATTCATCTGTTCTTCATCTGTTCCTCGTCGATTAATCGTCGATTCAAAAATTTCTTCGTCGATTAACCTACCTGAATCATAAACAACGCCTCCACGAAAGAAAACGAATGCCCAATCGAACTCAAAATCGATTGCTCAACAAAAACAGGAACAAAGAATTGCTAAGATTGCTTAAGAGCAAGAAGAAGAAGATTCTGAAAATCAACCTCTCGCAACCATGGCTTCTGTGAGAAGGTAAGTGATTTTAAATTACTTTATGAGTGTTTTATTCGATTTATAGCAATGAGTTTAGGTTAGAATCTCAAACCCTAACTGAAACAGTTGAGTTTCAGTGATTACCGGCACTGAAATATGTATGAGTACGGTGCCGGTTTTACGTTCTGGCATTCAATCTAGGATGAATGCAATGCCGGTTTCAGTCCCCAGATTCACCAGAAACTGAATTTTCGATACAGGCATAGAATTTGGGTCGAATTCCTGCCGATTCTTGGTACCGGCAGTCATTTATAACTATTCGTGTATGCCGGTAGTAGTCTTAATACATACACGAGAGTTTATGAATTTTTCACCAGTACCGGCATAGACTTTTGGTTGCATTGTATACCGGTTTGTGGTACCGGCATTCTTTTGTAAAAATTCGAGCATGCCGGTAGTGGACTTAAAACATACAGGAAAACTTAAGAATTTGTCACCAGTACCGGCATAGACTTTTGGTTGAATTGTATGCCGGTTTGTGGTACCGATATACTTTTTTAAAAATTCGAGCATGCCGGTAGTGAACTTAAAACATACAGGAAAACTTAAGAATTTGTCACCTAAACCGGCGTAGATTTTTAGGTTGATTCGATTGCCGGAACCAAGTTACGGCATGGAATTGATTTATTTCGAGAATGCCGGTAGTGGACTTAAAACATACAGGAGAATTACATATGATTACCGGCATTGTCGACAGTCATTGTTTAATGCCGGAACAGATAACCGGCGTGCTTTGTTTCAGTAAGTCAATGCCGGTAGAAAAACTGAAAGTGAGTTGTCTCACATTCATTTCGTGTGATTTTATGATATAGGTCAAAATCCAAGGAGGCTAACAAAAGAAAAACTAAAGATGCGGTCACTAAGAGAAGAAGGAAGGACGGTCTTGATACTCCTCAATCTCTCCCTCCTCGAGAGAAAGATGAAGGTCGTAAAAAGCGTTTGGGGGCTGAGACAAGAGGGATAATTTGGTAGAGTGGTGGTGACCGTAGTCGAGCTGTAATCCGTGACCACGATGATCAAGATGAGCAAGATGAAGAGGAAAGTGAGGATGAAGATAATGTGGTTCCTCCAAGTCAATTAGCAAGCCAAAGCAAGTTGGTGGGCCAAGTCAACAACCAACACAAGGCAATGGCAAGAAGGGCAATGTCAAAGTGAAAGTTAAAGGTTCTCACCTTCCTCATATTAATGACATGATACCTGACCTTGAACGTGGTAGAATTTGGGGTGAAGTTCCGGAATCAGAAACACTATTTGGATACAAGCACTCATTGGCTCGTACTATCTATCAAACCTATTTAAGCATTTTTTATCTTGTGCATATGTATTGTTGTGTATTTATGTAAAATATCTTAATTGTATTGTCTCCTAATTGTAGGATCATAAGAAGGCTGTGCGTGTGTGCCAAAACCAAGCCGCGGATTGTTGGAAATTGTCCGAGGAATGTGAAGAGGTCCAACAAATAGTAATGGATTATGGTCTATATGCTTTGGTTGAAAATTATGTGAAGCCTGATTCCGTGACTGTCAATTGGTTCGTCGAAAGGTATCATGGTGAAACCGATACCACGCACTTCCCTTTTGGGGGAGATGACCTTCATCCCTGATGATGCTCAAAACATTCTAGGCTTGAATGTTATGGGAAAATAAATTGCAGAAGGAGTTGAGCCTCTGGACCTAGAATGGTCGAAGTTGCATGCTCTGACTAACAAGCTGTTGGGTTGGGACTACAAAACTTCCGTGGAGAGCTTTTATGAATCCGCGTCTGGTAGGACAAAGACAATCAAGTTGACGCTGCTTAAGAAGAAGTTTGAAAACACAAAGAAAAGAAGTTTGGAGGATAGATGGGACCCTAAAAAAATTCGTTATACTGCCGCTGCATACCTGTTATACATCTTGGGCACTAGAGTATTCCCTGACACTAATGAAAACCGGGTTAGTGCGAACTACCTTCAGTACTTGGATCCATTGGAAGATATCTATGGGTATTCTTTGGGCACCGCGGTAATGGCACATTTAATGATGGAGATGAGAAGGGCCTCTAAGGATAAAACCAACCAATTTGTCGACTCTACTGCAGGTAATTTTGTTTTTAAACTTATGTTATTATGTATATTGTTCACATGTACCCTTATCGTGAACTTAGAAACAAAACTTATTGCTTCACCTTGGAATAGGTGTGGGATTATGTACACTTCCCCACCTTGTTCAAGGACTGGACCTCCTTGAAGATCAAAGACCTTCCCGAACTCGATGTGCCTATATCTAGGAGATACGAGTTCAACAATACTCCGAAGCCCGGTAACATAGGTCGACTGATCGATATGATATTGGCTTTGGACGCGATGAGTACCCAAGATGTTGTGTTCGACCCTTACAAGGAGGTTAGAGGAAACCGCCAAGTTTTGAGGTATGATAACGTTGCATTCTACCATGAGCCGTTGTTCCACCAAAAAGGATACGTTATGGCCAATCCTACATGTGTGATGCGCCAACTTGGATGACCCAAAAGGATACGTTATGGCCAACCCTTTGCTTCGTTCGTATCCCATGGAGATTGCCCGGGATCTCCCGAAGGGTGAGGGTCGAAAGATAGTTGCTTCCAAAACGGATCAATAACCTCAATGGGTATCACTTCTTCATACTTCACAAGCATACGACGACACGGAATCTCCAATGAGGACATGTCGGGACAAATACACACATCGCCCGGTTTTCCGTAATTTTTCTCATATTCCATTTGTCTCATCATATGTTTTATTGCTCAATGAGAGACGTTGAATTCTATTCCTTGGAGAAACTTACCGTAACGAAGAAATTGAGTCATCCTTTCCATTGAGTTTTTCTCAAAAGCCTCCTTGATCCTATTGATATCAGCCTTAAAGTATTGCTCCATTGCCTCGGTGACCATAACCACATTGCCTTGACCGGATTGGATGAGATCTTTAAATCTCCCATGAGCGGACTCCGCTGCACTAGTTGCTTCAGTCTTGAAGTGTCTATACCGGTTTGTCCATGCACGTACAAATTTTTCCTTGAACTTATTCAACCATTGAGTCTGACAATACTAGACGGCAGTCGGATGAACTTCGTTCCAATCGGCAATAAACTTCTCCAATCTCTTTTCGTACATAACCTCGGTAAGAGACCAATAAATTTTCTCCCAATCTCTTAGAAATTCCAACCACTTTTTATGATTTTCAGCATGTTCTTTGTCCACTCGCTCCTTTATCTTGCCTCTCTCATCTTCTTCTTGTTCTTCGGGGGATAGTTTGTTCTTTCGAACATCTTCCTCTAGTTGAACAATCATTCTCTTCTTAATATCCTCCTTAGTGGGTTCAAACAAGGCATGGCAAGTTTTTATGATATTTTGACGTATATGATATGTACATAGGAAATTTTGTGTGTCCAGGAAGACGTCGGATATTGCTTTCATTAATGCATCATCTTGATCGGTTACGATCACCCTCGGAAGTTGATTTTCCCGGAAGAATAATTTCAATTGTCGTAATGCCCAATGAAAATTATAGTCCCTCTCGTTTTTCATTAAACACCAAGCCAATGTGAATGTTACCTTGTCCGAGGTTTGCCCCACGATGTTCAACAATGACATATTGTATTTGTTTGTCTTGTAGGTACAATCCAGAAAAAGAATACCACAACATGTATTTTCCAATTGTGAAAGCAAAGGATGCGAAATGAATATTTGAAGGGGCTTCTCATCCGACCCTCTTTTAATGATATGCATGTAGTTGTAATCCCAAGCCATCTTCTCAAATTCTTGCATAACGGACCTCCCTTCCCATTCCACCCTTCTAATAGTTGCTTGTGCGCTATAAATTGTACGTAGAGAAGACACGTTGGACTCATCCTTTTCCTTGAAGCCTCTGAGAATTTGTCTCGGTTTGATAAGTGCTTTGGTCAATCTCTTTACATCCTCGAACTCATGAGGTTTTAGCTTCGCAACTAGGGAGTGACCAACAAAATCTTTTGGATCCCGGTGGTTATGACAGCCACACAAAACCTCACAATCCCAAGTGTTCATGTCATTTAAACGGAAAACAAGCTTAAACGGACAATCATTCTTCCTCATACGAGTCTTGTATACCATATTAGTCTTCTTTGGATATACATAATCCTTTATCTTGTGGATATTCTTCTCCTTGTATTTCCCACTTCTCTCGCAAGCCATCTCAAAATGCCTCTTTGAACCTTCGGTATTCCTCACCAACACACACATGTTCTTAAGAGCCGTCTCTTTAGCCCAAGCGATTGCTTCATTTCGATCTATTATTCTATACATAAGATCAATTTCACATTCATTAGAAGGTTGATTACTAGCAATCCATTAGTAAAGTATTCTTTGGTCACATACCGGAGGTATTTTATAGTATTTCAACGTATCCCGATAAAGCGCATTTGTATTTGTTGGATCAATATATGTCACCACCTAAAGATCAAATGAAAATTAGTTCCAAACGAAATTAAAACACTGTGCCGGAAACAAGTAACGACATGCTCGACCAATGTTCCGGCATAGTCGAACTTAGCCAAAACTGAAGACCAAATTTGAATCATATTCCGGCATACATTATTCGTTAGACAGCAACGCCGGAAAACAAGGTGCCGTAATTTATTGTCCTAAGCCGGTACACGCTACCGGCATTCAAATTAATTGATATGTGGTGCCGGTATTTAGCTTTGGAAAACATTTATTCCTGCATGTTTTTTGGTAGGTACCGGCATTGTAAATTTGAAACTCAACAACGCCGGTTCTGATGCCGGCATTCTCGGTATTGATGATACAACGCCGGTAACTAGATCCGGCGTTGATGTTTATTAATTTTCCATGCCGATTTTTGGGTTTAGATGGAAATGTTTCATGTATGTTTTTCATGCAGTTCCGGCATGGTAACCTATCAATAAAACCATGCCGCTTTAATATTCCGTAGTATATTCCTTGGTAGGTAAAAAAGTTAACTGCGTACCGGCATAGTTTTTTGGTAGAATACTATGCCAGATCAATATTCAAATTGGGGGATATCGCTTTACCGGCATGGTCGTAATATGAATACCATGCCGGTAACGCGTCTTCCGGCATGGTATTCATACTACGACCATGCCGGCACCGAGGTTTTACAGTTGAAAAAATGGCGGGTTTAAAGAAAAAAAATCGATTTTTCAACTTCCTAGCAGCTTTATCTGTGTATTGGGGATGCTTGCATGTTTTGCAAGTTTACTTTCTTGTGTAGCTTCTTCGAAAAACTCTCCATGCTCGTCAAAATCATCATTCAAGGGTGTTGGCTTAACAAAGAGTTGCAATTGAGAGTTGTTGTCGTTAGCTCCTTGTTGTAGTAGAGCAAAAGATTCAGCAGTTGCAATTCTCTCCTCACAATCATCTTCCATTTTCACAAAAAAAATTCCACTCAAAAATGTTTTTCCCTCCTTCTACTCTCACCTCACTCACCCAAATTCAAATAAAACACACACTAATCATTTATCAAAAATCTTATGATTTTACTAATTATTATTAATCACTAATCCTGATTAGTGAGGGGTAGATTAGGCAATACGTAAAATACTTAGATAAAGGGTGACCCCGAATTGATATCTGGAACCAGTTTTTGTCCTTTTCTTATATCCCCCAATTCCTTTTTTTATCCCCCAATTTCGCGTTCTTTCTCAACTCTGAATCGTGTCTTTTTCGATTCTAAAAGCGTTTTTTTTTATTTTGTACTTAGAGCTTCTCCGATGGTCATGTGGTCAGCCTCACATGTGGCGTTATGGAAAGACATCCTTTATCTCTCTTGATAACCAATTTTCCTAACTATAAAGGGGACAAAAAAATCTTCTCCAACCCATCCACATTTTTATCCATATTTTTGCCTAGTTGGCATTTATTATCAGATTTAACAAAAAAAAAATTCATTTCATCAGAAAAGAAGAAAATAAGCTGCACGATACGTTAGGGTACAAAATTGATTCATAGTCTGCAAAACCAGAGTAAACACCAGATTCATGATTTAATCTAATTTACAAACCAGTTTATTACAAAAACATGGGATCCATGGAGATAAATTGTTTATCCGGATAATCATTGATCATGACCATTGACAGGGTACATAACAGTGAATGAATCTCTTTATATACTGTTGATCTAGGTTGAGATTATAGATAGTGATGGGCTAGGAATCATGGAGTACATAACAGTAAAGGGGTATGTTACGTCGTTGATATGTACATACCTTGTTAATTAACTAGGAGGAAGGATCCTACATTTTTATTATCACACTATCTCACACACACGTTGGACATCACTTTTGCGAATAAAAATCAAACTGTAACGGATTTGAAGCTAATATTTTTGGGATATGTTCCTCTTACAAGTTCTACATATCTACCAAAAATGAGCACATTCCGAAATATAAAACCTCACGATGTACCGGTCTTAAATTCGACGGCCAGAAATGCGTTGATCTTCAACGACTCATTTTCAAAGTAGTAGATGGTGGTGTTATATGTACCAAAATACGTTCATTTTTGATAGATATGTATAACTTGGTAAAAGGAACATAACCCCAAAATATTAATTTTAAATTGGTTGTGATTTGGTTTTATTCGCAAAAATGAAGCCCAACGTGTGAGATAGTATGATAATAATAGTGTGAGGGAATCCCTCCTCGTTAACTAGTTAGCCGATTCTAAAATAATTAATTGTAGGATGTATGAATGATTCCCAGTAGAATGATAACCCTGGATTAAAAAAAACAAAGGGAAGCAGAACTCTTCAACGAGAGAAAATGGAGAAAAGTTATTATTCCATTTCCTATGTTTAAATTAAATATTTTAATTGAGTTTTAATTGTAAAATGTTGACTAGGACGGGTACAAATCCTCTTCAATGATTTTTCAAATGTAAAGACCAAATTTTCTTTAATCCGAGGAGATGAAAGAAAAATATTTCCAGCCACAAATTGTTTTTCTTTAATTTTGAACTTTTTAAACCGTTGATCCAAATTATATATCTAATCATAACCATTAATAATGATGATTAGGATGTTCACATCCTCTAAGAGAACCTCTAAAACTAGAGAATCGCTTTGAGGATATCTACATAAGTAACATAACTACCATACACATCATCTTTACATTCTCCTTCCACATTCCCATTGGACATGATTTTTGGTTAAATCTTTGAAAATCCTATGTGGCATTATATTTAGGATGTTTCCAATGTCTCATTGAAGATGCTCTTAAACCTCTAAAACAAGAGGTTGATGAAGAGGATGTCTAGCTAAAAGTGTGCCATGTCATCTAAAGATTAGTCAAAGAGGTTAGGGTTGGAGATTTTTTTTTGAAAAAATGATAGTGTATCCCACCCGGATGAAGACTTTTTTCTTCACACACTATCCATTGGAGAAGCTTTGAAAAGTGGGATGTCGAACGGTAGAGGGGAAAATGAAGATCGGCCCCCAAACAAGCGATTAAGTCGGTGTTTTCCGTCATTTCGAACACCGACAGAAACAGAGATATCAGTCTCAATAAATCACAATACGTCCTTTTTTTTACAGAAAGTGTAGTTAGTAGATGGTTTTCAAATATGTTAAACCATGAATTAATCAAAAGTGATAATTCAAATGATTACTGTACATAAAATCGTAACAATTGATTCTCTGTCGCTCCACTTCCACACAAACTTATACCGAGCAGTGTTCTTCTTGCTCATTGCTGGCTGACTTTCGGGTTTAACTGTCAAGGTTCTGATGGAGTTTTCTATTTAGACAGTGGCACATAATGAAACATAAATGAACAATCTGTCATGCTTCTTAAAGTTCCTTCTCTTCTGTCGGTCCTGAGGTGCCGAGCGAAAATAGGACAACGCCCACATCCTAATGACAGACCAGAAAAACCCTGAGTTAAAGTGCTTGCAATTTGTTAGACATATCTTTCACTACCAAACCAGCTATCATGCAGATCTGCAAGAGAAACTAACCCCAGCAGCTGCTAAAGATAACCACAGCTCTAACATCTATGGATCAGTTTACCTCTAATCTATAAAGGCCAATCAGCCACATATTGTCTTTTAAATTTGTGCCATCTATTAATTCCCCCATCTCTTAACTTTTCAGCAATTGTTAGGGTTATCAGTACTTTATCTGATATGATTACAAAGTACTAACCTATGAATGAATTAAGTAATCAAATAATTTTTAGAAGCTTAAAAAGATCAGAAAATTATGATAATTTACTGGAAGTCATCGAACATTATCACAGTCTAAAGTGAAGGAGTTGAGTAAATGCTTACGATAATATATCAGCTGCATAGAATATTGGAAGCCTTCCTAGCCCGACACCCATCCACTTCTTTCTTTGACAGTTTATACCTTGATCTGCTTCAGAGCCTGTTGCTGTCAATACAAACTGGAGACAGTAAATCGTTAAGTCTACTGTCTAGTACAAACGGCAAACAACCAGGAGTAGTAGATGCATTCAAGAAAAAGAAATATAACTATACGCGGTCAAATTGAAATGATATAACATCTATTCTCGTTAGGAATTCATGACTTTCTGAAGTGATCTATGATGCGAGACACTAAATGCTTCAACAGCTAATTTAGGCCAGAAGGTCTGCCACAATGTTAACAAATCAAAGAAACCTTCTTAGGGGTCTGTTGAACTTTATAATTCCTGAAAGAACAGAGAATCGACTTAACATGAGACAGCAACTATGCAGAAGCAAAAAGAATGTTGGACACTGTACTTATTCAAGTTTGACTTGATAACTTAGACTGAATTCAATTGGTAACTTGGTATTTTCTTCACAACCGGTCAGCTCATGACTGTCACTGAAAGCTTAAAATTTTTCTACTCTGCTGCATCCACCCCAACCAATGATTCAAACTCATTTCGCGGTGAAACAACCATAACTAGTTTGACCTACATTTGTACTTCCACCTAAAGGTACTAAATGCTCTAATCGCTGGATTGTCTATGCAAGAATAAGAAATAAAAGTAAATTGAATGTCCTTGCAAAAAGTTATTCCACTTGTGAGATAATTCTTTGCATCAATCTAGGATGTGCAAGTTGTAAAGGCTGGGTAAATAGACGCAACTGGTGCTGAAAGAGTCTCCCCAACACCCCAGAAAAAAATTACAGAGAGATGTAGGACATACCAAAGGAAAGAGTATCGCCAGGACTCCGCTGCCCACAAGACGAGAATAAAAGAAAATTGGAAGAACACATGGGCTTCCTGAAACAATCAAACACAAGGAAAAGGTCAAAATTTGCCACCTCTATAATTTAAAAGGGAAAAGAAGAGAGAAAGAAAAACCCTGGGTATAAGATCAGAAAAACACCAATAGAGAAAGAAGAGAGAAAGAAAAACCCTGGGTATAAGATCACTGAATGAAAAACACCAATAGAGCTCAAATACATGCTAACTGAAATATGAAAAGTAGTTGAAAAAGAGAAAATATCATTACCAAACCCTGCAAAAAAGGCCCAGTTTGATTCAAAAAAGTCTAGCCTTTTCTCCAAGCTCACTTCAGCCAGACTCCATTTGTACCTAGAAAAAAGAAAAAAAAACATGATGAACCTTTTGCTGAGTAATTTTCAGATCAACATAAAGGAAATACACATGCATACTTACTCAAAACAATAATATGCATACATCCATGAAAGAAGTAAGAAACTGAGCATCTTTCCAACATATGGTATGTAACCCACGGCATAGACCTACTTCATGTTCCAACAGTAATAAATGTTAGCCAAACAGCTCAAACACACATAAAAGCCTATCCCACTAGTAAGATTGATTTGAGACTGGACATAGCGGAAGAAAGAAACACGAAATTCATAGAAGGTTTAACGTATAAACAGCTGCACCTCTAGAAAAAAGAAGCCCAGCAAAAGTATAGAGAAGACATGTTCTCCAAATCCAATCATAAACCTGAATAGGGAATGGAAAAGAAGAAAATGGATCTTTTGAGCAAATTGTCTGGTAAAGATTAATGTATGGATAGCAAAGCCTCTACTTCTAGAAGGAAAAGCAAAGGTTAGATAATTACCCCCCAACTCCAGCCGGCTTATTTTGTGCATCACCCATCTCCTTTTTGCTTGATGGCTCTGCCCTTCCCATGGCAGCATAAGCATTCTTAGCAATGTCAGTGTACCTGAATTAAGTATCAGAATTTAATATACCATACCTTAGACCACACACATTAGGAGTACACTAGAAAGGTTTTAAGACTATGAAATCATTTATTAATGGGCAAGACAACGGTAATTTTGTCCATAAACGATATTCAGTTCTAATACTGCATCTTAGAAACTCAACCACAAATAAATGCAATTTTATTGGAAGCTTTGAACTAAGTTGGTACATTAAATTCTTTTTCTTCAATGTTTTCGTGTTGATTGAAACATAATGTTTAACGTTTTAAAGTTAGTAGCACCAAAAGCGAAGTGGATTTATGGCTACAATCCAGGATAAATTCTAATCGGCAATATCTTGACATCTTGACTAGGATGACTACAAGATATCACATTGATACACAATCCTCTCTAAATGACATGTACATGAGAGATAACAAGTCAACTTTCATGTGTCACAGAACTGAAAACCATCAAAATTTCGCACTGGATCATTTTCTTTATGCACCATCTGGAACTCCATGAACAGTTCATCTTGGGTCAATGAAAGTGCACAAGCAGTAAAAGAAATTGGAATTTTTTGAGAGTGGTTTGAATGACATAAAACAGGACCAAAGTAGTCTAGGAGGATGTGATTCTTCTAGAACATGTTAAATATGATCAGTTAATCACCCATTCCTAGTGACAGCCAGTAAATTGGTCACTCCCAGAGGAATTCCAGTGAGAAGGAGTCTGAATAACGTAACATCATTAGCTGACTAGATCAGGCAATCATGCAGTGCGCCATTATCATTAGATATACTTCTATTAGTTAGCATTTTTTAGCTATAAGATTGTTCCATGCATGATGTTCCTAAATCCTAATCATTAAGGATGGTAGTTTGAAACTAGAAAACTTCAAAGAACCAAGAAAGTAACAGAGAGGAAATCTGAGATATATCATGTTCATTGTTTGGAAGGTTTAAATAATACCAGATATTACTCAGTAGAATGCTGAGAACATAAAGAGGATAAAACCATAGCATCTGCAATGAAACCATCACAAAATAAGATCACAGGGAAGCTGAAACAATATCCACTCAAATAGTATATGTTTGACGAACTATGAAACGCACACCAATTAAAGGAGAGATTCTGATAGATACATATACGCGAGTCATGTGACATTATGTGCTGTGAGACATGTTAAAAAATAGCATATTCTTAAATGAGTAAGGTAGAGATCAGAATGTCTAAAAGAATAAATTGTAAGAATAAAAAGCACCAGTCAACCTAACTCTATAAAATCTCGCAGGGAAAATATCGCAAAAGTTTAGAAGTATGAGACGCCATGGAAAGTCTGGCAACAGTCAACATCTTCACCTAGATGTTGCCCCTCTAAATTTCCATCCATACATAATAAGTTTCGGCGACTTCAAAAATTAATTTACCGAAAGGAAGAGTTTTGCTTGAATAGTGATTTAGGTGTTGAACATTACTTACCAAAATGAACATCTAAATGGAACATGTTAATCATGATGAACAAGTAATCAAAGCAATTTATGCCACGAAAACTATAAACGCAAAGGTCCATTCTAGAAGGGCAGTTTTCCTACTACGTTAGTAATTATTAGTCCCATTCTAATGTAAGACACAAAATCCCCATACCAACATAATGCACCACATTCAGTCTATTACACTTGAGGCATCATATAAGAAACAAATCACGGAATAGCTAACAACAATGCTAAACGCATACCGCATACGTACATAGAAAAGCTGTACAAGTCCACCAGGCATATAGGAATAGAATTTCAAAATCCCTCCAAAGGAACATGAATCTTGAGTACCAAATTGTTGACATTGGTTAGGTAATATCCATTACAGTGTTGGATTACCAGTGACTTTAGAATAAATATGCTGTAAAAGAAAAGAAAAGACAATAAGAAATCTAACAATCAAAATGGACAATTATCATTGTGACAAAAAAAAAAGTTGACCTAAATTGAGAAATATTACCTTCCTAAGAAGATAAAACCATTCAATATAAAACACTGTGCAGTTTGAATCGAAAGCTTCTTCGACCTAGAAGACCAAAACACGGTTATAAATCAACATCAAAGTCAAATTTGGATTGAATTTATCAAATAAGGAAAAAGAGAAGAGCAATAAACGAATACCTAAAACAGAAAAAGATGACCCTATGAAGACAGCAAGCTTCTCTGAAACCTTCCAAGTAGAGGATTAATGCTTGCTTAGTTTACTTCTTATATCATTATCTGTTGATTCAGCCATTTAACTCAGACTCTCTTTTCCAATAGAGCTGCTTTTACAGAGAGAGAGAGTACCGAACAAGGGTTCCCTTTCCTGTGTGACTAAGAGCAACTGCAATCGACGACTAAACCCAAATATATGGTCCAGATACGTGACACAGTCGAACAGACTAAAGATCATATACCAGACTAAACCCAAATTTGAGACTATATTTGGTCTGGAGCAATGACCAAAACCAAATTTGGTCGAGCGAAGTTATAATCTTCTTCCGTTAACATGCGTTTATATAATGCACGCTTCATTTGAAGCGGTGGTATAATTCTCGTCCCGGGATCAGGCGGTTGTATAATATACGCCGCAGCTAGGCGAACCTATAATGCACGCCCGATCGGGCGTTAGTATAATGTCCGCCTGATAACAGGCGTGAGTATAATGTTCGTCCCATTAAGGCGTGCATTATATAAACGCCCCATTCATGCGTACATAAACCTTACGCCCTACACCGGGCGGACATTATACCTTATACTCTATGTTTGTTATCATGTTTTTGAACTGATAAAAATAGTCGACAAAAATGTTCCATTAAGTACATTTTTGTTAATGCTTTATACATGTGCTCAAGCTAAAGAATATAGGTAGCTAGTAGTTAATTGATTTTAGTATACACCACGTCTAGTTTAGAAGTACCAAAACCCGTACAATTGTATCACTGTATACAATAGCTCCACTAGTAGCTAAAGTACAGACTAGCCAATTACTAACTTGCTGGTCTTGATTCGAATTAACTTTTAATAATTTTGACTAACTGCAAAACGATAGATGGGAGTGCGTAGATTATATCAACGCCCCTGTCCCGGCGTGGATTATATAAACGCCCCATCCGGCATGGATTATATCAACGGCCCTACTCCAGGCGAAAATTATATAAACGCCCCACATAAAACGTTTGCTATATCAACGTCCCATATCCGGCGTTTACTATATCAACGCCCCATACCGGCGTTTACTATATCAACGCTCCACTGTCAGACGTTGATTATATCTTCGCTCGACTAAATATACTCGTTGCGTCACACTACTGACTAAACTCAAATTTGATCGTGGTTTTTGATCTTTGATCTTTGGTTTTGATCGCATCATTGTGGACGCTCCAAAAGAATAAAAGAGAATATGAAAATTTCAGAATATCCAACGGAAAGTCAGAATTTTGAATCGGATGAACGATTGGAATTGTTGGTTGGCGATTCGATTCGGTTTGTGAGAATCCTGATAAGTGATGAGTCAAAGTTCTGACCGTGGCAACCAAATGCCGATATGGGAGTAGAAAATAGAAGTTGAGGCTTAGTCCCAAAGTTAGTGGGCTTTGGACGCTCTAGTCCACTCATCTGAAGCCCAGTACTCTTTAGTCCAAAAAAAATCCGCGTCTAACAGTTTAGTCCAAAAGCACAACGGTTCCCAATTATTTGTACTTTAAATATACCCTAATTACCCTTGAGCCGATTCCAAATATATTTAAAATCGAATTTGTTGGATCTCAAACATGAATTCAAGACTAGGAGCAGGTCAGAGATGAATTTTAGAGGCGATTTAATAGTTTCATAGAGGATTTGTTGTATTTAATCGTTTCTTCAATATAATTCAACTTCAGGTTACTTTGGAAGTGTTTTGAAATCGATTTTTTTGATCTCAGGTTTGAATTCACGACATATCGAGAGATTGATCGATCCAGATATAAATTTCAAAGGTGATTAACATATTCATAGAGGTTAGGTTGCATTTGATCGTTTCTACAGCAGAATTCAACTTCAGGTTAGTTTGGTCTTTTTTTTTTTTAGTTTTCCTTTGCTTCATCGTTGAATTTTGTTTCTGATATTTATTTTTTTTATTTTATGAGTTGATGATATGAATACGATATGTTACATCTTGTTGTTTGTATGTTCTTGATTTGATTTTTGTTATATTTTAGCTTTTGATTTTTGTTAAATGATTCTGATTACTGTTTTTTGATTTTGGTGTTATAATGCATGATATGAAATCGAACTGGTATTAGATTGTAAGCTTCTGATTTATTCAGTTATGTGTTCTAGTAAGATTCTGAAGCTTCTATCTTCGTTTAATCAATGGAGTATTTGATTTACGTTTACTGTTTTTGATTTTGATTAAATGTGTACTTTCCTGTACATTGTTTACTTTTTAGGTTATTCAAATCTGAAGTTGTGATTTGAAGCTTCAAATGTTTATTATTATTTCTTGGGTTATTTAGCATTTGGTACCCAGCAATTGTCCAACACCTAGCTTTGGTACCCAACAATTCAAATATTAGAGGTTGGTACTTGGACTAACTGTTGACTGTTAAGTTAAACAGGTTGACTAATATGTATTTAATTTTTCAAAATATCATTTATCAATGTCCTTTTAAAGGTTTTGATGGGTGCAAGAATGGTGTTGGTGGGAAGGGTTTGCTTAAGGTTTCTGTTCAATCACTTAAAAAACCTACATTACAAAAGAGGTGGAGGAACTGACAAATGCCGTGATAGGTTACGCAGTCGTTGTGATATCTACCAAGCTTGGAAATCTACCTTGCAGCACTTGGATAGCTGGTTATGCACTCAATGTATGCATGTTTATGCCTTGGGAAAGAAATGCATGCATCTGACCGAGAATGAGCTCGCCCATTCTTCAGTTACGATACATGGCATCACTGCTCCGATTAACATTGATGTTCCGGATCCTGTAGTTGTACTGGAAGAAGCTACACCAACTCTAGAACTTGAGCTTTTAAACACGTTTTTTCTAGCCCAGATTCCCACGGTCTCCAGCATCCCAGTTAAGTGTCGTCTTCACTTTGATCGTACCTTCAAGACCATGTTGCAGAAAGTTATTTCAATGTCTAATGAATTGTCATCATGGTTACAGCTCCTGCTCTTCCCTGTCTGCATCCTTCATGTTGCCGAGAGTGATCAAGATGAGAAAGCTAACACCCGTAAAAAACTTCAGATTAATTCCATTAATCGTCCACTGCGTCTATGGGGCGAACCAAATGGGTGTGTTATGTTGTTACAAGAAGTTTTGACGCTTCACGAAGAGAGGAAGAAAGAATTAGAGAAGGTTAAGAAAAAACCTAAACGGGAAGATCAGAAAACTACTAACCTGAGGTTGTGCAGGGACAAGCTTAGGAACGGATTATATACTGCTGTGATACGTACTCTAACCTCAGCTGGGATTGCACCTGACAATGAGGGCATGCTAGATGAACTGAAATGCAAGCATCCAGCTGCATCTGCTCCAATAATCCCCTCTTGCCCACCTACACAGGCTGCCATGGTAGCTTCTAATGATTTAGTTTTGGGCAGATTAAAGAGTTTTCCTAAAGGGACAGCTTGTGGGCGAGATGGACTCCGCGCACAACATATCCTTGATGTTCTCAGTGGTCATACGACAGTTGTATCGGATGAACTAATCACTTACATCGCAGATGTGGTCAATTTGTGGCTTTCTGGCTCATGTCCATCTGCTTTAGGGGAATTCGTAGCTAGTGCCCCTTTAACTCCACTCATTAATCCCGGAGGTGGTTTGCGCCCAATTGCAGCTGGTACAATTTGGATACGTCTTGTCTCTAAGTGTGTTGCATCCTTTGTTGGCAAGGAAATGAACACTTACCTGTGTGATTTTCAGTTTGGAGTGGGGGCTAAATGCAGTGGAGAGGCAATTCTACATGCGGTGAACCGTGTCTTGGAAGAGAAAGGGGGTCAAAATAATCTATCCATGTTGTTGGTGGACTTCACTAATGTGTTCAATCTCATTGATATTACATCCATGATTGCAGAGGTACGTAGATTATGTCCTTCGATATCTCGATGGGTTGAATTTTGTTACGCTTCTTCGGCACGCTTGTATTACAAAGATCATGTTCTTTCTTCAGCCCGGGGAGTGGAACAAGGTGATCCCTTGGGTCCACTTTTGTTTGCTCTTACTCTCCACCCTCTAATCTTGACCATTACAGAACGATGTGATTTAGAAATGCAGGCATGGTATCTTGACGATGGTACGGTTATTGGTGATACTATGATGGTTGCAAGGGATTTATAGCTCATACAAGAGGAGGGCATGGATAGGGGTTTGTTTTTGAACATCAAGAAGACCGAATCGTTTTGGCCCTCCCCTGACCCAAGAGATTCCATCACAGGTGGTATTTTTCCGTCATATATTAGTAGACTGGAGAAGGGAGTCAAGCTTTTAGGTTCTCCTGTTAGTCTGGATGCCCAATTTTGTATGGACCTGGCCGTAAAAAGAGTGCATAAAAAAACGGAGCTCATCGACGCGGTTGAGAAACTTGAAGATCCACAGTGTGAACTTCTTTTGTTTAGAAATTGTGCTGGAGTTTCTCATTTGTACTTTGCCTTACACACCACCTTGCCTGATTATTTATATAAGGCTTGGGAGATGTTTGACACTCGGCTTTACAAGTTCCTACGAGATGTGATCACAGGTGACGACCCTGGTTTTGGTCCCTTGCAGCAGAGGTTTGCCACCTTGCCTCTCAGGTTGGGTGGTTTGGGTGTTTACTCGATGCATGACACTATGCAATATTGCTACTTGGCGTCGTGCCTGCAGACCCTAGACCTTCAGTCTGTTATCTTGAGACACACAGGTATTTGTGGTTCTAGTCCCAACCTTGAGCGGGTTGTAGCTTCCTTAACTCTCTGTGTAGTCATGCTTCTCCTATATGTGTCGATGACTCTGCCACCCGCTCAATGAAAACCTTGGCAGTTGTTATTTTGATACAGCAAAGAAGGACCTGACTTCCAATTTCGAGTTGTCTGAACGTGATTTGATGTTATGGAGGAGTAACCAAGTGAAGCATGCTCTTGATTTTCTGATGGCTATTCCTATTGTTGGTTTAAATCAACAAATTGGTGCAAGGCATTTCAGCGCGGTTTTATGCTACAGGCTTGGCATTCCCTTGTTTAAGCTGGATAGTAAGTGCCCCTTCTGCAACAGAGAGATGGATGTGTTTGGTGACCATGCTATACACTGAACAAACGAGGTAGGACTGAAGTTTCGGCATGACTTGGTGCGTGATGTGATTTTTGATATGTGTTACAGAGCAGGTGTACCGGCACGAAAAGAGGTGGATCTTGGGCTTCTTGCGAACAATGGTACTTCCTTGAGACCAGCCAATATTCTTGTGCTCAATTGGGATAATGGACGGGATGTTTGTTTGGATGTGACGGTTGTTTCTCCCTTTGCTAGGAATGATAAACGTATTTTTGAGCTGGGTCAAGCTATTAAGGAGGCCGTGACTTGTAAGAATACCAAGTATTTGGAAAAATACACCTTGCAAGGATATGGTTTTGGTGCTTTGGCTTTTACTACTCTTGGTGAGTTTGGGGATGCAACGATTGAGTTTGTTAAACGTCTTCGTAACTACATGGCCAACCATGATGCTAATGTGCGGATTGGAAATTTTATTTTTCATAGGCTAAGTGTGGTAGTACAAAAAGGGGTTGGAGCCCAGCTTGTTGTTCGGCTTCCGACTAGTTTTCTATTTGTTGAGGATCCTTTGTTTTGATTGTCTCCTTTTTAAAAATTAATTAATATATAATATCCATAAATAATAATAATAAAATAAAATACCCTAAATTTAAAAAAAAAAAATCCACGTAGAAAGTTAACAGTTGCAGATCTCGGTGATGAAAAATATATCACCACCACTAGATCATTCCTGTTATTCGACTCCTTCACCATATTTTGTAATCCTTCTTGTCGAAACTATAAAAAGCACTTTCATATACCGTTTCGAATTTCCTGAGAAGAAGTTGTAGCAATTGAAGCTTTGAAAACCATTGTTACTGAAAAACATGGATTAGTAGATGATTTTGAGAAATCGATAATTTTTCAAACATAATATGTTTTCACTTTTCGATGCCCCAAATAACCAAATACTCATATTCTTCCCGGCATCACTTCCAAGTCGAGAAAATGGATTTTCTTTCATAACTCATTCTTCCTCGTCAAAGAAAGCGAGAAGATATCTCCCATGTTGACTTCAAACTCGAGCCCGTTATTCGTTCTCCATCTTCAATCATGGCAGCAACGACCAACTCCATCTCAATCCTATCACCCACGAACAGCAACAATATCGAGTCCCTTATATTCTTTTATCTTCACCACAGACTCGAGAAGCATCATCAATCGCAAACTCGAGCACCACTTCCTCACTGCCATTAATGGCAGTAACACCACTGTTAAGCTCTTTTAAATTCCACATATAACCCACGTTTTCAAATAGCTTCAATAACCCATTAATTCAATCAAATTCAAAATTCTCTTAAATCAAATTAACCACCATGAACGGTTGCACATTTTCCCTATTTTGTTGTCGTGAAACCGAAGAATAAGAGCACGTCTTATGGTGGAATCCATCCATCTTCCATTTTCCACATCACCTCAGCACTTGGAACTGTGGATGGAAGCGCAAGTTTAATGGTGGAATAGTAGAAATGTTATTCTTAATGGAGCTAAAAAAAACGCAATTAAGAATGAAGCTTTTTTTTAGCCGTTAGATTTCAACAACTCATTTTAAATCTACGGATAAAAAAAACACAATTCTTAATGACGTTTTTTTAGCGCCAATCTTCTTTGCGTTTAACGCTATTCTTATTGGCGTTTAGATGGATTCTACGAACCCTTCCACCAAACCATGGAACTCTCCTTGAATTTTTTGTGAAAAGCCTCAACTTGGAAGCCACTATACTTGACATTCCATGATTTATCCACACTTGGAATAGGTTGGATTCCACCATAAGACTTGCTCTAAGATGGTGGTGGACCCAAGCAAAAGTATCTGGATTACAATCACCAAATCAATTATTAGAAACCAAATTCAAAACTCACTTAACATCATACCCAAAACACACTAATTTTTTTCATTTCATTGCAAATGGATTAGGTTATGTCTCTTTACCTAATACTCCCTCTGTCCTAGTTTAGATGTCAAAATTGGATTTTGCACAAAGATTAAGAAACACAAAGAGAATAGTTTTTTTCCCATAATTACCCTAGGTTAGTATTTAATGTTCCCAGTTTTTCGATGTCTAGGTTTTTGTTGTTTAGTTGGAAAAAATCAAATTAGAAGAAATATATAGAGAAAAGTATTTAAGAGCGTGTCTTGAAAATTAAAATACACAATTCTCCATGTTATGGCATGATTCCAAATTAGGGGCAAATCAGGATAAAAGGTTGAAAAATATGGAGTATAGCAAGTATTCTAGGACAAAAAAAATCCCCAATTTTAGCATCTAAACTAGGACGGAGGGAGTATTACAGAGGAAAAGACACACTGATCGTTAGGGATATAATTGGGAAAAAAAAGGAAGGGTTAGGAATATAATTGTAAAATAACTTTTTTTAAAAATTAAAATTACTGAAATTTAATAACGCTTAGGTCAAAGTTTTACTTTGACGGTCAACGGCTTATCTAGGTACCAACCGCTAATATTGGAAATATTGGGTACCAAACGTTAAATAATCCTTATTTCTTTTGTCATATGTAGGGCTATCAAATATGTCTGAGAAGGATATTGATGTTGTTTCGAAGCATGGTAAGCATTCTGCTACTTTTCGTGTTAATACTTCGACAACCGTAGATGAATTGAAGCATTTTGCATGTAAGCAGTGGAGGTCTTTGTCTCCTGGGAGTATATGTTTCAGTTATATGGATAATCAAGTAGATTTTGTACAAGGTGATATACAACTGCAAGGTTTTATTGCTCTTGTTATTCTTATGAACAATGAAGATTTCTATTTGAATGTTGACGTGATTCCGAAGCATACTTCTCGTTCTAATTCTGGTTGTATCACTAATTCTGGTTCAAGTACTACAAATTCTTGTGTAAGTGAAAGTCCTAAGCTTGTAAGGATGGTCGATCATGATGCAGACAAGACCAAGCCTCTGATTATTGATGAATGGGTTTATGTTTTTTACAAAGTTGGTAGAGAATTTATGGGTGGTGTTAAAGATGTTAGACTTGTTGTTGATAAGTACAAGATGGCTATTGGTTACAAGATTGTTATTCTTAAAAATGACAAGACTCATTTTACTGCAAAGTGTGAATAAGCTGTTTGTGGTTGGAGGATTCACTTTGATCCTGTGAATCGTGACATTTATCGGTTCGTGTTGAAAGATTCTAATGTTATTCACAGGCTAGTGGTGTTCATGTTAGTCCACATTACTAATTTTTGTTTTTGTGATCCAAGTTATTATTTTTAGGCTTTTATATGTAGAGTGTACATTGTAGTGCACATTACTTGTTGTGGGCTTTTTAGGTGGCGCATTGTGGTGTAAATTACATATTCTTGCTTGGTCTGTGTTTTCTTTTTGCATACTAGTATAACACGCACACACGATGCGCCTGCTGCTCTTTCTCTGCTCTACATAAATAACAGTTGGTCCATGAGCCGGCCAATAAACACTCTGAGCAAAACCTCTATTTTTGATCACATGAAGTATCGTTAAACATCACACCAAAAACTTTGGCATGTTGATTATATAACTCCATTCACATATAGCTCCTATTTACATAGGTTGGGAGTGCATCTAGAGCATATTTCACACAGGTTCACTATAACGTGCTTAAGGTCGAGACTTCACATAATTGAGAAAAAAAATCTACCTACTCAAAAGGACGTAGTATATTTGAATGCGAAGTGACAATTCTACATATAGAAGCAGAGGTATCTTTTCACTGAACATTGCGAGTTTTTTTATGGGGGAAGACTTAGCGAGATCTCGTTCGAACTGTTTCATCATAATATAACCCTTTACTTCCATGATTGCGGCACACACGGCTTCCATTACAGCCTACCGGTCCTACACCAACTTCTTTCAGCTTTTAGTCATGTTTCTGTAGTAGTGCTACAAATCAAATGCAAGCGCAAAAACCCGTATACAGTTCTGCATAGATACCAACTCACTGCTACTCAATCGACCGTCCAAGTATCTCATCCAGTTCATTACTCACAACTCCCCAAGTAACGCAAACAGCCAGCAGTAAATGCACTGACATAAGAAAGACCAAATTGTTCCCCAAAAAACATAAAATCACACAACCAAAACATATCAAAAAAATTTAGTTCACAACCTAGGATAATAACAGAATATGCGAGTATCAAATACAATCCTCTTTTGACATAGCAGATATACCGAACGACAGACTAAATGGTTCGATACGACTGTTTTATATGCAAATATAACTGCTTAAATAAATTTTGACTGGAAGCATCTCGATTAAACCGTCCTTATAAAAGAAAACCAAAGAACTTATCAAAGCAAAATTTTCAAAAGTCTTGACACATGAACTCCCTCCACAGTATGGTAATAAGGTAAACACTGTTAGCTAGGGTACAGTTCCTTTGGAGGGATCCATTATGTTGATTTAGGAGAGCAAAAGAGAAAGTTTAGCGAAAGAGAAAGTTTGTCTTTAGTTTACTTGGTTTTGCACAGGGGATCTGTTGCTTGTAGCAGATTAGCAGTTTGATTTGGTAGTGCATATGTAGCACCTTATCTGACAACATTTTCTACTCATTCGTTAATGCCGAGCATAATTTTATCTCATAAGTTAAGACCATCAGTACCACTGGAAAAGAATTCGCAAAAGGTTTAAGTCTGTAAGTTCATACTCAAATGAATACACACTAATAAGTAACTTCGTACGATAAGTGTCCAATGCATTGTATTATTTGTTGTTGAACTTGATAGTGAAATTAAGGTACATACTTAAATGGGACACCCAGACTAAGTTTTCACAAGGGGTATTTTGTCAAACAGGTATGTTCATGTAAAATAAGTTGTATTTCCACAGATGAGGTTCAACAATCAACCAAAGTTGACAGTCTAATTGAAGTATCATGTCATGGAAACTATTAAAAAATAAAACTATTCAAATGTTAAAGGCTATGTTTCATGAAAATGCATCCAAAATTCCATTCCAAAAAATTAAAGTCGACTAATATTATTGATCAAAACAATCCTCACCTCAACCTTGCATTCTTGGCTCTGCAAATCCTATCTAGTGGCCATGTGAATCTTGTTACAAATTGAAGCCGATATCAATTGAAGTTTAAGAAATTGAAATGAAATACGGAGCTCAAAAATTGAATTTGGGGTTGATTGAAAAAAATTTGATACGAAAATTCAAGCTGTAAGAGTTGAATCTGGGGTTGGGAATATTACAATTGAAAGATTAAGAGGTCCTACTAACCCATTTACTGAATCAGCGGCGTTTTATGATACCTATAGTCGATTTAGGGAAGAAAGCACTGAAGAAAACACGATTTACACTATAAAATTGATTTACACTAGACACGATTCACGCATGTACCCCTCGTATAACTGAAATCTACAAAAAAAGTGAGCAGGAAACAAAAAAAAGGAAGGGTAATAGAGTCTTTTCCTGTTGGACGCGTGAAAATGCCTCTTTTCTTTATATTAGTAAGATGTGGTGCTGGTTTTGAGATCTTATTATGTGTACATTGTGGTGCACATTACTTACTGCAGTTTTTTTTTCTTTTTTTTGTTGTGGTGTTGGTTTGGGATTAAAGAGTCATGCGGTGACAACCAAGTTAGTTAAGCATTTGATTGCTGATGATCCTAGTTTAAAACTCAGGTAGATCATGTCACTTTTTAAGAAGATTTATGGGTCCAATATTAAGTATCACCATGCCCGTAGAGAGAAATAAGTCGTATTTGAAGAACAGTTTGTTGATAACGAAAAGTCGTATAGTTATTTAACTTGGTATGTCAAAGTCGTTGAGCAAACTAATCCTGATAGCTTTGTGAATTTTGAAGTTGATCATACAACCAGAAGATTTCAGAGAATTTTCATTTGTTTCGGTGCTTGCAAGCATAGTTATAGGTATCTCAGGACCATGATTTACTTGGACGCTATTTTCCTCACTGGTAGATTCTGAGGTGCTTTGATGGCTGCAACATGTATCAATGGAAACAATGGTTTTTACCCATCTGCTTTTGCTCTTGTTTCTGCTGAAAACAAGGAAAATTGGTTTTGGTTTCTAGGCAATCTTGAACAAGCTGTCGATGGTCGTATGATTGTTTTCCTTAGTGATAGTGGAGAAGGGCTTTTGCAGGTGTTGATGGTGGTTTTTAGCTTAGGGATAAAATCGTAAAGTCCTTACATTCAATGTGACGTCACTCTGTAAGGAAGTGGGGTCATGGGTGCAAAACCTCTCCACTGACATGTTTATTGAGACGTTCAATATACTGAATTCTTCCCGAGTTCTACTGTCGGGATGTTTTCACCTCCTAAATGAGCTCAAAACCTAGATATTCCCATGCGGAAGATAGGAAATTATTTTTCCGATCGAGATAGAGGGTCGGACCGTCAAAATCCGAGTTCGTACGAGAAATCTACAACGATTTTAGTGAGGGTCGCTCCACTCCCATGCCAGGCCATGCCGCTCCACTCCCATGCAAGGCCATGCTGCTCCACTCCCATGCCATGGCCGTGGACGCTCCACTCCCATGTCAGGCCATGCCGCTCCACTTCCATGCCATGGTCGTGGACGCTCCATGCCCGCGCCACGACATGTCTCTCCAGTCCAAAGCCTTGGCCTTGCCAAGCCATGGCCACTACGCCATTCCAAGCCTTGGACACGCCAAGCCATAGCCACCGCGCCATTCCAAATCCAGTAGCATCACATGCTATTTTCCTACGACAACTCTCTTGACTTTGACTTACCACACGTAGAAATGCGCTACATGTTTTCCATGAAAACACTCGAGATATCAAACACATCACAAACTGGGGGATACTCACTAGGGTATTGGTCTGGCGGTTTACAACATGCGGCATGCAATATGCCCGTTACAAGAAAGTGTTATAAAGTGAGGCTGTGAGTAATAGCAAGAAATAATGGAATAAGTGTTTCCTTCATCATGGAAGCATAAATTCTAACACTACACGTTACACCACTTTTCCATTATTCCACCGTTTCCACTTCCTACAAGACCAGGTTACGTTTCATTATGACTTGTATAATTAGGCTTCAAATATTTTCCATCAAACAACAAGTTTTGGTCAGAGCAACACAGTATCCAGAAATCACCTGATTAGTTTTTCACTTGATAGCTAGTTCCACCTTCTGATACAAATCGTAAAGCGACCACACCTCCACAACCAACTATTCTGGTCTCAACACTTCTCATCGCTTTTCCCTCCCTAAGACCAACCCTATGCCTTCACTTTGTGACCGAAGCAAACCTGAAACGGCCATTTCTTGGTTTAGGACAGGGTTGTACAGATTGATCTCTCGAATCAAAGTACTCCTCATGCAGTACATTGTTTGGGGTCTAAACTCGTTTCTCACCCACACACACACCCGAAATTACCAAAATCCGCAGAAGCAGTTTTCTCCCATAGAAAATTGGCGACCACAGTGGGAGGTTTGATCTTTTGGTTACGAATTCAATTCCTATTTCCATCGTCCTACGCAATTCCTTGAAATGCATAATCCAAGGAAAAAAAGATTCAGGAGAATTACGTCTGGGGACTGAAAATTCTCCACCTTACCGGAGATCGACATAAAGACATTCTACAGACATTAAAGAATGACTGGGGACTCCTAACCATTGTTCACTTGAAGGATGTTGAGTTTGAAAGCACGCACGGCCTCCGGCTTCAACATTGTAACCGTCGAGGCTATGAGAGTTGTTAGGGAAAATCAAATGGAAGGAGCGTATTCTTTCCCATGAGGATAAAAACACGACTTGCCGATAACAGCTCCGCTTCAACGTTCTCCAGAAATCGGCCCGCTTCAACATTCTCCAGCAGCGGCTCCGCATATACTGAATTCTTCCTGAGTTTTACTTTCGGGCTGCTTTCACCTCTTAAACAAGCTCAAAACCTAAATATTCCTTCTTAGAGAGATGGGAAATTCTTTTCCGGTCGAAATAGAGGGGCGGACCGTCGAAATCCGAGTTGATGTTGAAACTGTTGTAGATTTTGATCTCGTCTTCGGTCCTTCTGATTTTGAAGTATCTGCTTCAACTATTGTTGTTGTATCAGAAGATATTTCTGTTGATTTCGGCTTTGCAACTGATTTTTTAGCAATCACCATGATGTTACTACTACTGTATTTATTAATTCTACGAATATTTAAAGTTTGATTATGAAGCTTTAGGTAGGACTGTCAATAGGTCCGGTTCCTCCCGAGTATCATACTACCCGGACTCTATTATTTTATCCGGTTCCGGGTCTTAATGGTTGCGGGTCCGGTTCTTAAATTAGTGAACCCATAACCGGATCCTGTTAAACAACCAGGTACTTGTCGGTTCTGGATATTAAACGGGTATCAATTATTAACAAAATCTCTACATTGATTTTGAAGATATACGAAACTTTTGAGATAAGCCTGAGCGTTGAGCTTTTGAAATAGGCCTGGCCCTATTACAACATAATTAAACCCTAGTCTTTATCTTCCCTATCGTTAATGACGCCGCCATGAATAAGAAACCAGCACCACCTCCATGGCTTCATCCATCTTCAAGCTCACACAGATAAAATAAAAATAGCTAAACCATCTACCTTATTAACGCATTATAAATAGGGATGGCCACGGGGAGGGTATGCCGATCCCAATCACTGCCTCGTTCGTTAAAGAAAATACCCATCCCCGTCCCGTTATCCATATGAATTGGGGCGGGGAGGGTATGGGGAATACCCGTATGGGTGGATTTCCCATGGGTTAGCCGTAACACTGAGTTAATACATAAATTTGATATAACTAAAACTTAAATATGATTCAAACAAAAATAATAACGTAAGAATCATGCATTCTGAACTCGTAAATTCAGTAATTTATCTTAGATTGAACAAAAGAATTTGTTAATGACTTATTAGTTTTTCTGTTTATTCCTTTCTCATTCTATATTAACCATTTCATTATCTGCTTCATTTTCTCTATTTTAACTTTTAGAGAATGTGTTTGATCACAACAAAAGAACGAAAGTGATGAATGTACAAGAACAATCAAGAATATGATAAATGAAAGAAAGCTCGACCAAACGGCGGAAGTATAAAAATTATAGACATTGTTGCATAAAATTCTAGACCCCAAAGTTATGAAAGGTACGGGACGGGTATGGGACGGGGACCTTGAATCCCGTCCCCACCCCATCTCCGTAGCTTAGGTTTCGAATATTATCCATACCCGACCCTTTTCCCATTTGTGCGGGTAAAACCCTACCCAAACGAGACGGATACCCACAAAGATGGGTTTGGATGGGGCGAATGACCATTCTAATATTTATAAAACACTACAGGGAAATCATACACCAAAAAAAAACATTCATAATCAAGATCTTGATTCTGTGTAACTTAAAAATCAAATTAATTTATTCACATCCACAAAGAGATTTTATATGTCAAAAGCCACAGAAAAGTGTAACAAAATTAATGTGAAGATAAGTTTGGTGGGGTTGTAATTAGTATTCCACTATCTACTACTCGTACGTTTCTGCTTCTTTTCCATCTACTGGTACTTAAACTTCATAACCCATTTTTAGAAACAAAGTAAAAAAAAATGAAAATCTTTGAAAAAGGACCAGAACCCTAGTGAAATGAAGATTAATTGAGTAAACTCAAGTGAAAACAAAATATGGCTCTATATTCTAATTACGCCATGAGCTTACATGCAAGATAAGACATAGTTTTTGGAGATTAGAAATGTAACACTCAGAAAATTAGTGAGGCATTTGTTATGACGCACATATATATATATATATTCTTTTTTTTTTGATGTTTTGTAATATTATTAGAAATAATCCGTGCCGTTGAGCCGGAATAATAATTTTTTATAATGATTTTAATAGTTACCGCCAAATATAGGTAGACTTATTTTGACCTATGCAAACTTGTAATTATGAAAATCAAAATGAATACAGACTATATTGTCATGTTTTTTTAAAGACTATATTACTCACAAATTCATTTGTTATTTGATGACGACAAACTCAGCATGAATTATCTAGTTAATTAGGTCGAAACTTGCATATTTTTAGAAACCCATGGGCCTAACTATCCTCGAAAACCGGCTTGCAATATTAGGATTTCCCAAGGCTTATTAAGCTCGAGACCTAGGATGCCCTAGGCGATGTGGTACTATTTAACACCCCCATCGACGACTAGGGCTACACTGACGGAGTGGCACAGAAGTCACGGACACATACTGGCGGGGATACAGAGTGGTACGTAAACCACGGACGCACACTGGCGGGGATACGGAATGGTACGGAAATCGCGAACACACGGGCAACATTGAGAGAGGCCTGGCTCTGATACCATATTAGAAACCCACGGGCCTAACTACCCTCGAAAACCGGCTTGCAAGGTTAGGATTTCCCAAGACTTATTAAGCTCGAGACCTAGGATGCCTTAGGCGATGTGGTACTATTTAACAGAATATATGGCTAGCCCAATTTGGAAATTTTTTATATTAGGATCCCACCGTTAAAATACCCTATATTAGAAATCCAAAATTAGTTTTACAACATCTAGTTTTACTATAATGACCTTTCAACCTAATTAATTTTATTGAAAAAATAAAACAAAAAACGTTAATAATGGTGATTAATCTTAATCCCTTAAAATACTCTCTACAATAATTCTTTTCCTTTCCTAAACCAACTCCCTAAATGATTGCATGAAAATTTGATCTATAAGGTTTGTTGGTATCTACGAAAATGAACCCGGACGCATATATATATATTTATTTTTTTGATATTTTGTAATATTACTAGAAATAATCCGTGCCGTTGAGCCGGAATAATAATTTTTTATAATGATTTTAATAGTTACTGCCAACTATAGCTAGACTTATTTTGACGTACGCAAACTTGTAGTTATGAAAATCAAAATGAATACAGACTATATTGTCATGTTTTTCTTAAAGACTATATTACTCACAAATTCATTTGATATTTGAAGATGACAAACTCAGCATGAATTATCTAGTTAATTAGGTCGAAACTTGCATACTCTTAGAAACTCATGGGCCTAACTACCCTCGAAAACGGGCTTGCAAGGTTAGGATTGCCCAAGACTTATTAAGCTCGAGACCTAGGATGCCCTAGGCGATGTGGTACTATTTAACACCCCCCCGACGACTAGGGCTACACTGACGGAGTGGCACATAAGCCACGGACACACACTGGCGGGGATACAGAGTGGTATGGAAACCGCAAACGCACACTGGCGGGGATACGGAATGGTACGGAAACCGCGGACACACGGACAGCGTTGAGAGGGGCCTGGTTCTGATACCATCTTAGAAACCCATGGGCCTAACTATCTTCGAAAACCGGCTTGCAAGGTTAGGATTTCCCAAGACTTATTAAGCTCGAGACATAGGATGCCCTAGACGATGTGGTACTATTTAACAGAATATATGGCTTGCCCAATTTGGATATTTTTTATATTAGGAGCCCACCATTAAGATACACTATATTAGAAATCCAAAATTAGTTTTACAACATCTAGTTTTATTATAATGACCTTTTAACCTAATTAATTTTATTGAAAAAATAAAACAAAAAACGTTAATAATGGTGATTAATCTTAATCCCTTAAAATACTCTCTACAATAATTCGTTTCCTTTCCTAAACCAACTCCCTAAATTAATTCCTTTTTATCGGGATTATGCGTTTTTCTCTCTCTATAATAATTCCTGCACTTCTCTAAATTAACTACTCCTTCCGTTCTTGATGTCTCTAATTAAACGCCATTTATGTATATGGGGAATCTTGTAGTGAATCCCACCCTTGATTCCAAGAATATCCTTCATGCAAGATTGTAAAGTTATGAAAACATTGTTTGCTTCTTCAACCGAGAAAATTTCAAATGCTCTCGTAACACTTGCGATAAACTCGTCTACTGTGGTTGGAGCATCAGTATGATGAAGTGCAGAAATAGCGCTGAAGAACCCCAGGTCTAAAACATTCAAGTCGGGGCTTTTCGGAGGTTGACACAACAACTCGATATCTAACCCGTAACTTCGAACCGCTTTCAAAAATTCTTTATCATTCTCGTGGACATGCGGTTTTGCATTATCTTGTTGTATAAATATTTTCTTACAATTATTAAATGACAATTTCTTCTTGATAGCAGGCAGCAATTTCTCAATCAGAAAACACCTCATAACATCTTTGTCAATAGATTTCATTGCCTTGGTTTCCATTGTCCCAGCTTTGCGGTTTTTGCTGGTCCTTTTTGCGGCTTCTTTAACAACAAAAGGCCATATTCCGATCTTACCATCAAAACCCAAGCGAGGACGAGCCACGGCTGTTAAAAACATGATTTTGGTGATAAAATTCTTACTTTTGCATGTGCGTAAAGGCTATTCTTCTTCGGCATGAAGATAATACTTTTGTGCTCTTCTTGTAATGTAAAACCATTTTTCATCTATATGAATCCGATCCAACATGTCAATGAATGAATTTGAAGATTGGTCCATACCTTTGTCTATCATTTTCAAGCAAAACTTCACCCTTGCTATCTTGTTTTCATCCGTAAGTCCCGGCCTCAAGGCATTTGAATGTGGTCGAAGATTTCCATTCTTGATTAGTCGATGTACGGTTGATGTTGACAAGTTTAGTTCGTGTGCTATTCCTCTTATTGTTGTTCGTTTGCGAAGAGGTATCAACTTAATTCTATCTAAATCTAATTGAATTCTCTTTCTACCAACTCTATTGACCATCTTAGAAGAGATATCAACTACATCTCCATTTGCATTAGCCAGTTTTGCACAATTCCATAATCTCGAAACCGTTCGAAATCCAACTCTAAACCGAGCCATAGTATCAGTGATTAGTCCCCTGTGAAGTTTCCCATCTATGCTCCCTTGCATCAATTTTTCAAGAATTCTTCTCTTCACATCAGAAGTTAAATTCTTCTTCTTATTTCCATGGCGAATAGGTTCTGGTTCTGCAATGGTGTTAAAGGGACAGTGTATCTCCTCCTCCTCCTCCTCCTCCTCCTCCTCTTCTTCTTCTTCACTATCACCATCATCATTTTCTTCCGGGTAACATTCATTCAAATCGATGAGACAATATTGATTTAAATCTCTAATAGTTGGAGATGGAATTGTAATTGGAGATGGAATTGTAGTAATTGGAGATGGAATTGTAATTGGAGTAGTTGATGGAAAATTACCTTGAGATAGAGTATCCTCAGGAGTTTGATTCAGGTCAAAACCCATTTCACTTGGTAATTTTATCAAACAGTTATAGGGTGAATCCCCATTGATTCAGGTCAAAACCCATTTCACTTGCAGGAAGTAGTTGGTTATTGAAACTCATCTTATTTTCACAATCGCATTTTTACTTAACCAATCAGACCTACAAACTAAACACAGACTTTCTTTAATACCAACCCATGATAAACCTCAATCTAACTAATCAATTGAACAAATTTGAATTGGGTGAAAACCAGGAGGAGGAAGTAAAACGACCAAAAGAAGGAGATGAAGAAGAGTAAGATATCTGATAACAGATTTGAATTGGGTGAAAACCCTAAATTAAAAACAGGAGCAGATTAAAATCCATGGAAAATTGTTTCTCAGTTTGGAATTTTTTTTTCTCAGTTTCGTTTCTCCGTTTCAGAAAGAATCACTCACTGAAAAATTGTTTCTCAGTTTCGGAAAGAGGAATTTATCGGGAGAGAGGGCAAAAAAGAAAAAAACAACAAAAAACGGCCGAAATGATTGGTTTTGTTAAAAACCTTAATTTATCCGATATCCCAAACCGGCCTATATTAAAGAAACAGAGGGAGTAATTTTTATCCATTTTTTATCTCGTTGCTTATAAGTCGGTAAAGGTCACTGTTACAGTACTATGTGTAATTGCTCGGATTTATTATATACAGATCTGTAGCAACAACCCTAGCACCAACCTTAATTAACCAAAACTTTCCACAAGAATATTTGGTCCCTAAACGTAGCTGAGGCTTTCAAAATCCCCTGCTATTACTGATTGTCTGATTCCTTTCTTCCTAGTACAAAGAGCTTATCGGTGCGACTCGCACAATCATATCAGAGATATGATAATGAGAATGGGTTTTGAGAGGGAGAAAACTCCTCAAAACTCCTTTCCGTACCCGAACCATTTACCACGGAAGATGGAAAAAAACGCAGAAGAAAATAAAGAAAGAACGAATCAATTAACTAACCTAAAGTCTGATAATAAAACGAATCAATTAACTAACCTAAAGGAGAAACTGTCGCCCACAAAAAAACGGTCGTCACTACTTAGTTGACCGGTTATAGGTGAAATTAGTTGCACTATTAATTTTTTTAATAATAAATTTTTAATAAATCGTAATTTTTAAAGGTTAATTTAGTCTCACTTAAAATATGTAAACCTAAATTTAATCTGAAACTAATAATCTTGGACGTCCATCTTGCATTTTGGGTTACAGATACATACTATCTTAATGATGGGTTTCCAGAAGAGAGAGGAACCAATCATGGGTTCCTCAGAAATTTCCACATTTCTTATTAGTGTTTTATGAAATTTTTAGGATTAATTTGGATGGTCTATACGTATATATATAATCATCAATTCTTTTTAATATAAAGGAGAATGATTTCGCTGATGTGTCTCCATGTTTCCTGCAAATTTAGGCTGCCACGTGGATACATTCTAAAGATACGTCCTATGGTGAAAGACGCAACTGTTCCCATAGTAAACGGAAAGACACACCTTTAGGCTTAACGAGCACGACTCTTCAGATGCATAAATAACATGTACCTGCTACACAGCATTCCTGCGACGAACTTCTCTTCATCATCTTCTTCTTCAGAAAAAAAAAAGAAGCATTGTTAATATTTATATTTTATTTTGTCAAATTTTTCTGTTCTGAAATTTTGATATACACAGACTCTTCCATATCGCGAGAAGGAATATGCAAGTGGGAATCGTTTTTACCTCTGCTGAGAAAGGAAGGATATTGATGTGTTGGTTGAAATATCTGCACATTCCTTGCTTAAGAAAATGTGGGAACAAGGTTTTAGCATGGTTCTCGGAAATGGATTATCCCTATATAAATATATGACAGGACACAATTTTTGGATTCTCTGTTTCAAAGAAATCTTGAGAGGAATGACAACCAACTACTTCTTTGGTATCATAAGTTATACAGGCTGAAACTCTTTGAAGGCCATGGGGAAATACACTTTGCATTGTCGCTTACTTTCATGAAGCTTTCTTCTGTCCGATAAGACATGTTAACCATCGCCAGTTCCCAAGTATTTAGAGAGAATAATGGAAAGGCAATTTAATTAGGGGTATTAATTTGAAATGCCTGGAACCATTGTGGAACAGATATTAAACATTCGGATTTAATTCTGCCTCTTCCTTTTGATTAAATTGAATATCATCATCATTCTACATTCGTGAGTTAATATATATATATATATGTGTTTACGATTCTTTAATTTCTTTTCTTTTTTATTTAGATAGATTCTTTGATACTTAATAACAACTTTACAAAATCTATAGGAAATCGTCCAAACCCAGAAGACTGTGATATCTGGACTGATTTTTTTTTTTTTAGGTTGTTGTTAGATTCTGGACATTACCAATTCGCGCGGTTAGTATCATCCCACATCTTGCATGTAATATGTTCGGCATGCCATAAAATCTTTTCCAATAAAGTATTGATTCCAATGGCAGGTGAGGCATTTGTGTAAGTATCACCAACAGTAGATCATGAAGGTTCATCAGCAATGGAATATACAGCAAAAGGACAAGGAGCATCAAATTAAGAAAATGTCAAAATGTCACCACCATTAGAAATGATGAAGAATTAGGAAATGATTGTGGCCAGACTCAATATGGTAATAATTATTATAAGGTTCCAGGTTGGTGTGTGCCTTCGTTGCCAGTACGTGGTGACTGGGTCGAATTCAAGCTTTATGCCGTGGAATCTTGAATGGCTTAATTCATTTTTTGGTTGTGTATCTGTACATTCTAGGAGAAAGTTGTCGAAAAGAGACTGGAAAAATCCTACGAGTAGAAATTATGTGTGGAAGAAAATCCATGGTAATAATATTACTTTCGGAAAGGATCATATGCAGATGGATTACTAACCGTCATCACAGATGGATGGCCAAGAGTTGCTGTTATTGGTGTTCTATGTAATGCAGTGAAAGACTTGCAAACGATTACGTGAATAGTAGCAACAAAGAATGACGAGAGGCGATCTTCTCACAAGTTATTTCAGATGAATGGTGCAGTGGTGAGACAAGTTATTCTTCCAACTCCATGATTCAGGCATCTCTATGTCTCTCATATTTTTAAGATAGATGTGCTCTGCTAATAATCTGCCATCTTTCAGAGTTGCTAGAACTTAACAAGAAAAAATATCTAAAAATGACAAACCGCTTTGAGGCGAGCTCTTCAAACCCATATTTTCTTTTGTTGGTGACTACAATAAATGTGTACAGTTCCTTGATATATACTGTATTTCAAATCAAACGTGTTGTCTATTTTGTTCCTTCCAGTTACGGTATGTCAGTTAACCTTGAAATACAAATTTTCTTTAATTGCTGTTAAGCCAATACATATGCATGAAAATGTTGTACCACTGTTTTTGGTTGTTTTTCTTGCATTCCGTCATAATCCGTTAGTGTTATTCACTTAGGTCATGTTAGCGTCGCTACTGGATACCGATCAGAACCCCACTTTTTGTTACATACCGGTGACAATTTATATGCGTAAACCTAGATATCGCATTTAGTACGCAATTTTTGGATTAGAATATGTTATTGAAAAGAAGCTACTCATAAGTGTAAGCTAGAGAGGTCCGGACAATGCAAAACGAGCGGGTGAATCATATTAATAAATCTAGTTGCGCCGGTTTACTGCACTTGTTACTTATACTTCTGCTTTCCCTATCACTTCAAAATTAAAATGTGAAATATTAGAAGAAAAAAAAAGGTCTCCACAGAAGGTTTTAAAATAAACTAGATTACTGCTATAGTAGTGGGGGCCGACGAAGAAAGCGGCTCGATCAAAGCTATAAATATATGAATCGAACTCCACAACGATGACGGCTTGCACAGTCCTCCATACTTTTGAACAAATATGGTACATTTGGACTTATAATGCAAACAATTATATACACATTAGAGCAGTTCATACGGTAATCTTCAAACTCAAAATTTTGTTGAGCCACGTGGATGGTCAAACGGGTTTCTCCACTATGATAAAGCAGCACAAAATGAACATATTTGGTTTTCTAGAGCCCCACCAGTATTTCTTTTTGATATAAAATGCTTTGTAAGATAAAGTTAAAATGTAAAATATAATATTTTGGTGAGATAAAATAGGATTAAGTGAGATAAAATAGGATAAATGAGATAAATATTAGTAAAATAACAGAATTTGCAGTGGGAGTTCGTGGTAGAAACGGTAGAGCTTGTGGTAGGAACGCCCGCGGTTGTGGTAGTGACGCCCGTATTTTTTCTTGGCTCGCGCGTCCTTACCACAGACGCGCGCTGATTGTTGGTTTGAATATCCATTTTTCATATTTGTTCATTCCATAGTGGGAGCAAAATAAACAAACTTGGAGGTTGTTCGTTCCATAGGAATTGCCCTTAGTTCATTGTTCACTAAATAAATTATGGAAATGAAAAATATGGAGCACGTTTAGGCCTTTTTAGCTTCCCTCCTAGACTGAGCAAAAACATCGAAACCTTGATAACATTGCAAGTTTGCAACGAATTAAAAAAAAACTTTGAAAACCGTTCCGGAAGAAATCATACTCTAATCACGTTCCACGTGGATTAGCATTTAAACTTTAAAGGCAATGGTCACCAAGTGTTAAGTGTTAGAGGCTAAGGGCTTTTTAGTACACCCCTTCTAAACTACCTCCTTTGTTTGCCCGATTGTTGCCATTTTCTTTCCCTTCTTCTTCCAAAAACAACTCAACTACTACCATCACCAATTCTTACGCTGCTTATATTAAGATTTTCAGTCAAAGTCTTTATTGATTAGCACAAAGATAGCACCCGATTCTTAATGATGGTTTTGCTAGCTTAGGTGCAGATTTAACTCGTGATGGTGAGAGATGAACAACAGCTTCAAAATCCAAGTTTTTTTCCATTGATTCGCTTGAATCATGAATGTTTGGTCATCCATTTTTTTTATTAAATCTTGACATGGGTAAGTTTTTTTTTTCGATTTGAAAAAATGGGTTTGTAATTTTGATTGTTGATATGATTAAGATTGCTTTCGGAGGGAAAAAGATAGAAAGTCATCCTTAAGCAAGAACAATGAGAATATACTGTTCTTGCTTCTTCTTCTTTTTTCTCTCTTTTTTTTTTTTTTTTTGCAGCAGCGAAAATTATTTGCAAATGTGAGTTCCGATTGAAATTGAGTCAATTAAGAGATTCAATTACTTTAACATTTGCTGGTCTTTGTGATTAAAATGGAAGTAAATTTTGGAGTTATTATCAAAATTCAGAAAAAAAAAAGTTTGTAAGGTGAACTATGGGGGTGAAACGGTGGGGGCACGAAAGTTTAGGCGACCCGTCACTCCGTCTTCATCACCCGCGGCCAACTCGATATCGGCGCGAAATCTCTGTTAGCTTTCTGTTTACTCTGTTTTTTGTTCTTTTTACAGATTTGAAATTCTTCACTAGATTCTCTGCAACCGCAATTCTACATTAGGGTGTTTACTACTTCAATCGATAGAATTTTACTATTTTTCAAGCTACAAATCAACGGGTTGTAGTATAAAAGGTTTAGTTGGATGAAGTTTACAAAATCAGTAGAGTTTTTTTTTTTTTTTTTTTGAATTATTTGAAGAAGAAATTGATTCATTATGATCGAGTTATTGGATATTTTGGATATTTTGGAGAAGTATGAACATGTAATTTGTTTATTTGACTGTCATTGATCAAAATTTCCGATCAACTTGTATGATTGTCTCAAATTTAATCTTAATTAGTGAATCAAAAATTCAATTTTAGTTTCTCCGCACAAAGTTTGTGACGAACAACTTTGGTTATTTTTCATCACATAGGACTCCTCCCTTTGGTCGTCGTCCAATAAAAGACTTGATCCATTGAGAACTTCCCACTTGAAGTTGTCTCCTTCACTGTCCCCGTCTTTGGTTTCCTCGCCATCTTTCGCTTCTTCTTCATTCTCTTTGGAACTATTTTCAGCTATTTCCAACAGTAAACCGGGTAAATAGAGACTTGAGAAACTTCAACATCTACTTCCTTGGGGAAGTTGTCATTAGATCTTATAACTGAAAGCATAATCCTGATTCCTGATACGATAATTAGATTACAGACTAAAAGAAATGATGAAGAACATGTTCTGAATAATTTTTTGTTGGCACTGGCAAGAAAATAACCAACAAAGTATACATATATAATATTCAAGTGTTGTATGCATGGGGTTCATAGTTGGGTAGAAAAATTGGTAAGTAAATACTGTGAACATGTCTGTAACCTCAAAGAAAAAAAAGTATCGCAATCTCTGCCCCATTTTCCTATGAAAACTTTAACATATTATCCATAGTTAAGCATCATATTTGATATATTAGGAACTATTCTAACCTTAATAAGAATTCTGAATTGCCTAAACTAAGGTTAGGTTAGTATATATAGTTCCAACCCAAGGTGCTTCTAAAAGAAACATAACAATATAAAGTAAAACTACTAACTCAGTACAGTTTAGGGATGGTTTCGCAGTTGCAGCACGCACATCATTAGGCATTGATTTCCTCTTTCTCGACAGTAGATAAGTAGTACACACAGTGAACTGAAAAGGCGGCAATGAAATATATCAACACACTTCATGATCACATTTAGATGAAACAACATCTTATACATGAAACATTGGTCGATAAGCTATTTGCAATGACTCGAATTAGTGCAAGTAACCATGGAGGTAAGTAGTTCTTTGAACAACAATGGTAAACAAACAAATTAAACCAATATATTTTTTTCAAATTTCCATCGTATAACAAAAGGAACAATACGTTAGAAGGCAATATAATTGTGCACCTTGAACAACAATGAAATAGAAAAAGAAAGAAACCCAATAAAGGCAAGAACAAAATAGCCAAGATTACTATGGCATGGACATCGATTTTTAATGCAAATCAAGAAAATTAAGTACAATGTTTAAGATTCCCTGGTGCTTCTCTCGTTTTCTCATTTTTCGTTTCTTTTTATGGTCGTGTTCCTTTAAATTGATGAACATTTCATAACACTATTCTCTTTCTCATCGAATTGAACCGAAAGTAAGCATCTTAGGGAATTTCAGCAAGAACCATGCAAGTTCATGGCCAAATTAGATATAAAAGACAGCAAGGATCTAATTTGAGAAAGAACCATCTAAGCTCATACCTTCAGTTTCAAATACCAAAAAAAAAAAAAAAAAAAAAGAATTGTACATAAGGGGGACAAAGATACCTCGTCAAGAGATATACTTCATCACGCCTAGATTGAAGTGGGGGTTCTGTTTCCCCCACTATTCAACCATAGATGTTTAATGCTGTATAGAGACAACAATATTATTTTTTTAAGGAAATTGTGTCGGTAGATTGCGTGCCTATGGAGTATGTGAAATAGAGTAAAAATTGATGTGAAATTTTTTTCTGTCCCATCAAAGATAAGTTGACGTAGCATGAATGGTTCAATTATAATACGAAGATTGAATTCACTGGAAGGATACTACAGAGTAACGACCCTTGGTTTTATTGATTGATCACTGATCCTGGTTGGCTAAGAAAACGACACACGTAGTGTAGGAAATTAGCTAGGTTATTAAATCAGGCTTATCAGCAGCAATCCAAAATTCCAAGGAACCAAAATATTAAGATATTACTGTGGTCCCAGTGAACTCGCAATCTCCACATAACGAAAGAAAACCAAAAGATTAAAACATCCTAAAAGCAATTTTTCGGTGGCTGCACTATTGTTTTTCTACCCTCTAATATGTGTGACGCTCTTCGCGTATACATAAACTATGTTGCTTGGCTAGTGCGGTAAAATTGTGTTGCCTGTGAGCCTAGTGGTTTGGTTAGTGAATTGATTAATGTTGCTGTGATTAGGTATATAACGAAGTTCAACTGTATAATTATAAATTATAAATTGAAGCTAATGTAGAACTGGGAGTTTCTTAGCGTTTTATGTTGGTTTCCGTCTGTGGGAATCAGACCCATGACCCTGGAGCAGAACGCCACGTGCTCTACCAACTGAGCTAAGACGACAAGTAATGGTAGCATTGGGGATTTCCATCATATGAAGATTATGAGAACCTTGGGATAAACGACTAAAATATAAAGCTATGAGAGGAATTCCTGTTTAAGTCTATCGAATTCATGTCTTTTTTATTTAACAGAATCAAACACCGATATAATGTTGTGAATTCAGCGCGAACACCATTATCATGAAACATAAAATATGCACATGTACCCCTTTAGATATTGCAGACGGGATTTCCATACCTATCAATCAAAGACAGGTAACGCTTTTATTCCCTTCCCTCTTCATCATAGATGTTTTACACGCACTTCTGGCATTATTGAATTGTTCCTTATCTATCTTTTGGTGTCCTTGCCAGTCAATCAAATACCTACAAATGAAGAAAATTAATGATAAATGAGTTAAACTAACCTTAAATAAATCAATAAAATCGCACCCATCAACAAAAACATGACAAAATTAAAATTATGCAAGAAGATATAGCACACTGAAAGAAACACAGTAAGAAAAAGGGCTCCAAATTCTGATAATGTCTTGTATTCATTTTAGAAATTTTTTACAGGAATCATTAAGGACAATGTTCTTGCAACGGATCGAAAACAATATTGGCTAATTAAAACCATTTTACTCACACATAAATGAGTAGAATAAGAAAATGAGGAAGAAAATATATATGCACGCAAAATACAATTGATCTTTCAAGATAAACTAAACCCAAAGTGAAAACCGAAAGAAAAGATCCTCCTCATGTGCAAACCCCCTAAATAATGTGTTCTTACTATATGTCTGCTGGTGTTTGTGCAATATAAACAACGGAAAAAATGGTCAGATCAATATAAGCAATGAAAAAAATTTCCCAGACACAGATCTAAACATAGTGCAACACTAATCACAAATGTTACATTAGCTGGCTTATTTATTTTAAAAAAAAAAAAGGTAAGTCGGGTTCCAAGTAACTCTTATCACTTCTGGCGTAGTGAGTCCAGTACCTACTTTAGCATATACGGAGTCAAACAAACTAAATTACAAAGACCAAAATGATACCTATATCAGGCCAAACATCACTACTTAGAAAAGAGTATGAACCTTGATCAACCAAATGGAGAAGTCTGGTACCGGAAAATGTGCCAATCATTAGAATAAAACAGTAAGTTGAAACCACCAAAATATATATTGTGCTAGTGAGAAACAATTTTTGTATGCGTTCGTATGTGTGGTACTGGGGAAGTTAGAATCTGCAGTTTGATGCTAGTTCCTGCTGGTCTGTAAGACAATCAATTTTTTCACCACTGGTCAGCGAACACGGTGAATTGCAAGTTGGAGAGTTACAAACTGTCTTATGAAGCATGGATATAACTCATATCGAGTACAACCAAGTCATAATTTCTTCGTGTAGTCACAAAATGATCAACTAAATAATCTGATATCAAGTTTTACTTTCAAACAAATAGCATTAAGAATGTATCAAATAAAATACAAATAGAATTAAGTTGAGACAAACTATTCACTGAATGTCATAAGTCATGACCATGACTAACTACACCTGAACCTTCTAATGATAATCCACAAAATATGTGTTAAGATTAACATGAATAAACTACTTCAAGATTTAAGTCATAAGCATGCCTAAGTACACATGAAGTTTTCAATGATAATCCACAGAATATGTGTTAAGATTGACATGAATAAACTACTTAAAGATGAAGGAAATATGTAGAACTACTTTTTGTATTGTGCACAATCAAAATTTTTGTTATCGAGTTTATGACTTAAGATGGACCTTCTACACTGGTCAGAATTCCGCAAAGGTCCATCATAAATCTATACTTCAGTAAACACATAGGAAAGCTGAAATTTTGTATGCCAACTAAACCATAAGGATAACTATTTTATCACCTAATCAATCAGGATGGCATCCACAACATTGTAATCCAAGCAAGTAGCTTCATATTCCTCCACGTAGTAAAATTTTTCTATCAGTGTTATTCTCTACCTTCTCAAATGATATACTCACAAAATATTAATCACAGGGTCACATTAGCTTACTTAGAGATGTATCTAGAGCACTTTTTGCAACACCCTCTTAAGGACACAATGAGCTTCATCTAAAAATTATAACCACATAAAAAGACAATTAATTTTTATCTAATTATAAATAAGACTCAACTGGGATGATACAGCTTAAAAGAAAAATAAGCAATATCTTCTTTTGTTTTAACAGTAGGAGGAATGGTATGTAATTCCTGTTTAATTAGTCAGAACTCAGAACTAAAAACACAGACTATGCCATGCAAACATCAAAATCACATATAATATCAAGAAATTAATTTAGGAATATAACCATTACCTGTCCAAGCTCTATACATAATAACCAACAAAAGTTTCTGCATCTCTTCTCTGTTATCATCTACTCCATCTCTTTTCTATTACAATCTTGCTAACTTTTAATTTCTTGTTTCTTTTTCGTGCAGCATCTAAAGGAGGAAGTTCTAAGAACATACAAGAGTTTTTTAAGGTGGAGATTTTAACAGAAAGGTAAGTTGAAGTTAGGGTTTCTCTAATTAACTCTGTTTTTGTGTGAAACTGATTTATAGATTGTTGAATTGGTGATGGGTTTTCTTTAAATTGAAGCTTGGATTATGTATAAGGTTTAATTTCAGTTTCTATTATGAATCAATTGGAAAATAAGGGTTCATCCCAAATTAGGATTTTGATTTATAAACACCCTGGTACAGGGACGGACCCAGGAAGGATAATTTTCCTTTTAAGGCCTGGGCTAGAAGTCTTGGTCGGGTAGTAATCTTTTTTTTTTTAGACTTGTGGACTGAAAAAACTACCAGGACTAAAGCCCCCGGTATACAACTTTATGCAGGGTCTCTACAGAGCGACATGGGTTTTTGAAATGCAGTTTTTGATTACTACAGTTTGCTCTGATGACTGTAGAGTGTACTCTTCGGATTCACAGAGTGCAGTTTTGGGTCTACATGGTGCAGATTTGTTTACTGTAGTTTTTGCTCCATTGACTACAGTTAGTGTTTGCATGTAAAGCAAACCCATCCTTTGAAATTTCTGGGTTTAGTTTGACTTCTTATAATTTTGATTAGGGGCTTATTTGCTTACAGGAGTCGATAATATACACATTTCAAAAAGATTGATGCCCATGTTCGTCAACTTAAGGGAAGTATGTCATTGTTTTAGAATATAGTTACATACCTGTAAAGGATTCTTTGTACACCACATTGCTAATATATGGCCTGATTAGGTGATTGCCCAAGGACTTCTGTTCAAAGGAGCTGGGGATAGTACCAATGGCAGCCCAATCTATCATTGAGAATCCAATCCAATACATAAATAAGTGAAAACCTAAAGCACATTTTTGTTACAGAAAGCACTAAACAAAGAAGAGATCATAAAATGCACTGATAAGATGATATATTTTCTGTCAACCAAGCAAGAAAAATAAACTAGCATATTGCATGAAACCGTATGTTCCAAATGGAGCTAGGATGTCCAGTAGAAACCCTTCCAAAGGTTAATAGTCAAACTAATTTAAAATATGACAGGAAGCCTATGTAGGGAAAAACATGGAAATAACAACTAGCATTGATTTATATGATATAGGTCGATGTAAGTTCTGGATCAAAATTTTAGATGGAATCAGCATTGGAAATCATTTACTTCGCATTCTGTCCACTAATACTGCTAGTCCAATAATATTATGTACTTATGGTTTCCCTTTGGTGCTCTGCACTTTCTAATAGGATAATGAAGTTGTACTTAAATCAAGCTACAAGCATACTACCAAGGGACAATCAGTGCAGAAGATCTAACCAAAAATAAAAAATACAATTCTGCACAAATGAGATACTTTCTCCACAAAATTCTGCATGTGCTCCAGTGATAATAGTATTAAGAGGAGCATTCGTTGAAAAATAAAACATGCAACTTGCTCATGTCTTTGAAATACTGGGAACCATTTTATTTTTCGAATTCTCAAAACCAGAGCCTCTCCTAATTGGCTCTAGTCATTTTTGATTTTTCTATTTAGATTCAGGAACGAGATCCATGGAAGCTCCACCCTGTCTGCAAATGGACCTAGTGTTTGGTGGATGATGTCGATTGCCATATGATATGGATATTGAGTTATAAAGTCCACAACAGAGCACCTCGTCAAATTGTAAACCCAAAATCCCTCGGATGGTGAACATCAAGAATCTTGATTTAAAACCCACTTTCATGCAACTAGTTGGCACTACTGTTCTCCACCGGTTCTAATTTTCGACATTAAGGAAAATAATTTTCCATACACATCATGAAACTAACTCAGTTTATCCGGTATAAACAGAGATTTTCCTTGAACCAGTAATTTTCCATTATCCTATCCAATTGCACAGGTGTGGGGTGTGCATACCAAATCTCTCTATTGAATCTAAAATTTACATAAATGTAATCAACATATATTTTTGAAGAACTACGTATTGCAGTTGATCCTGATACAAAAAGATTACCCACTACCTCATTTCATTTAAGAAGCTAAAATAAACTTATAAACCCTAGAGTTTCAACTTCCACACAATCTTGTAACCATCAAATTCAACAATATAAGAAACATAATAAGCATAATTGCCTACTCTTTCCACTTCTTTCGCCAGCGCTGGCAACTCCTCCCCTTATATGTGCTTCACCCTCCCAGAATCTTCTTCTCCTCCTTCTCTCCCATGTAAACACAATTCCAACATAAATCAAAATAAAATAAAGTAAGGTTTAATTATTATGTTCAAGGAAGAATAACTAAGGAAAAGTAATATTACCTATAAAAGATCCAGAAAGGAACTCTGAAGACTGAAGATTGTTTAACTTGAGATTGATTACATTGAAAAGACTCCTAATTGGTCTGAATGTAATGTGAATGAAACAATACTTTTCTCGAGTTTATGATTTAGATCGTTCAAGTTATGATCCAAATCAGAACATTGGTTTTGCAATTCGAAGACATGACCTGGAGCTTTTAATAAATCACCTTTATTTTGAAAATGGTCACTGAGAAACGAAAGTAAAGATGGAGAAATCTCTGATAATGAAGGGAGATTGTTTCTTGGATCCATATTTCAATACATCAAAGTAGAAACAAACAGATGATAGAAATTTCAGATAGGTTATTTCAAGGGCTACCAAATTCAAAATCCAGGAAGATACTTTTATAATTCGCAGCTGATTTCAAAATTTTATCTGGTTTCGTATAATAATTTCATTTGATATTTTAATGACTTTATCTCCAGCTGAAGGATCAGTTGGAATGTCGTCTGCAACTACAACCCATTTCATCACCTACACCAAAAAATAAGTGTAAACACTAGATCAAGTCAAATCCATTCACTGATGACTTAAACAAGCACACAACTGACAGATCTTTTACATGGTAAGAGATTTACAATGAGACCACTCTTTTTTGGTGTCTAAGTCTACGAAATTGGATGTCCATGTATATAAGAAACTTTACAAGCTATAGTGAAACTGGTAATGAGACGCAATACCAATTAGTGCTTACCATCTGTAACTGTATGACTCGAAACTTATAAACAAAGTAAACAAAATACTGAGAATTTTAGAATATCTCTATCCACACATTTAACTTCGAAATTAAATCAATTCAATCACTTGTTTCTTTAAATAATTTGGGAATTTCACAATCACCTTACAAGATGTAGTGGGTACAGAGAAACGACACCTATGAAACACCACAAAAATCAATGTTTGACTGTTCTCATGAATTTGAGAATCTAAACTAAATCAACTGTAACAGATACTACAAATCTAGATAGGTGTTAAGTGATCATGGTGCCTACAAATACAATAATGTTCCTTTAATCTTATGTTTTCTTATAACTTCTATTCTAACCAAGGAACTAGGCACCGCTATATGCATTACGATTACGATTGCACTATAACGATCTATTTTGACTATCTTCAATAAAATAACAAAGTAAGAATACAAAAAGTCATAAGCTCAACATTAAAAATCTACACCCATCAAATTTAAAAGAAAACCATGGGAAGAAAATTGATTTCCTAATCTAACAGAATGTTACAAGTACCCCTATTTTTTTTTGAAGTACCTCGTAAATCAAACCTTATAAAGTGATCCTTGTATTCGTATTAACACAGTGTCGAGAAATTCATATTGCCATGTACATGGACCTAATTCTGTAGGAACTTAGTCATTTGCTCAACCAAACCTTAGGAACAAATCCAAGTCACGGTGAAATTAGAATTTCATCCACTTAATCATAGAAGGTTACTACATAACACTGAGATGTTCTCGGAATTTTATCAAACAGTATCAAAGCAACTTCCAAAGATATGATACATCAAAACTGGAGATATTGTTTGGAAGTCTAACACTATCCAACTATACAAAATGAGAAGAACAAAAATCAAATTTACAGGTTATACGGTGTCAATAACTATACAGTTGAATAACAATAAGAAGTTGGGAAACTTAAACGATGCAAATTGAGATGCTTCTCTGTAAACCCATCATATACATGAAGTTCTATAAATCAAACAAATAAACAAAAATTACTCTAAGACCCTAATTTCACATTATTAGCAAATCTACGATTATGAGATTGTATGCAGGTGAAACGCTAACTCTGTTGGAATTAAAGCTTTATACGTACTTCTATTATTTCAGAAATCAGTTGTCGTTCTTCAATGATTTTCTTTGTTGAATTAGACGTAGGCTCTATAGTTTGAGGTCTGATAAGCAATAACTGGTATGAAAAATGTTTTTCATTTGTACAACATCTTGGCAAGCAATAACATACAAATGTGGATCAGTTTTGGTTTCAGATCCAAAATACCGACCAAAGAATCCGCCTTTTCAACCCGAAAATCATAAGCCGTTTATGTTCAAAGGAGCATCTTGGTCGGTAGATGATAACTAAGTTCATCTTGTTCTTGACGGAAGTCAAAAGATGATCAAATGAAAATTGCTAAGTTATGTGACTCGGAAAGTTTCATTGTATGATCACAAAATTCAATCATCCGAGAAATGGCTTAGATACTTTAGTTGTGGTAATACGACTATTGTGGTCCTTATAAGAATGTCCTCATTGATTGAATAGGAGCGTAGAGTATCTATTGGAATACGTAGTGTGCGTACTTGCATATGTGTTTTTCCATGTCCGGGAGTCATAGTAAACATATCCGTATGCGTACCCATTAATTAATGAAAATTCGGTTCCCAATACACGTACATTTACGCGTACTTGCGCAAGGTATGGGTCCGAACGTTTCTGCTGGAGTTGATAAAGTTGTCAGGTATGCGTACTACCACAACTAAAGTATCTAATCCATTTCTTGGTAGGTTTTGGTTCTTAGTACTCTGATCACAAAATACCAACCAAGATGCTCCTTTGAACAGAGCCGGCTTATGATTTCCGGGTTGCAAGGGCGGATTTTTTGGTCGGTATTTTGGATCTGAAACCAAAACCGATCCACATGTATGTTATTGCTTGCTAAGATCTTGTACATCAAAGAAAAACATTTTTCATGCCAACTATTGCTTATCAAACCTCAAACTATAGACCCTACGTCTAATTCAACAAAGCAAATCAGTGAAGAACGACAACTGATTTCTGAAATAATAGAGGTACGTATAAATAAAACTTTAATTCCAATAGAGTTAGTGTTTAATCTCATAATCGTTGATTTGCTAACAATGTGAAATTAGGGTCTTAGAGTAATTTTTGTTTATTTGTTTGCTTTATAGAACTTCATGTATAGGATGGGTTACAGAGAATCATCTCAATTTGCATCGTTCAATTTTCCCAACTTCTTATTGTTATTCAACTATATGTCAACAGTACAGTTATTGACACCGTATAACCTGTAAATTTGATTTTTGTTCTTCTCATTTCGTATAGTTGGGTAGTGTTAGACTCCCAAACAATATCTCCAATTTTGTTGTATCATATCTTTGGAAGTTGCTTTGATACTGTTTGATAAAATTTTGAGAACATCTCAGTGTTATGTAGTACCCTTCTATGATTAAGCTGATGAAATTCTAATTTCTTCGGCACTGGGATTTGTTCCTAAGGTTTGGTTGAGCAAATGACTAAGTTCTTAAAGAATTAGGTCCATGTACAAGGAAATACAAATTTCCCAACACTGTGTTAATACGAATACAAGGATCACTTTATATGGTTTGATTTACGGGGTACTTTAAAAAAAAAAAGTAGGGGGTACTTGTCACGTTATGTTAAATTATGAAATCAGTTTTCTTCCCATGGTTGTCTTTTAAATTTGATGGGTGTAGATTTTTAATGTTGAGCCTATGACTTTTTGTATTCTTACTTTGTTATTATGTTGAAGATAGTCAAAATAGATCGTTATACAATCGTAATCATAATGCATACGTAGCTAGTTCCTTGGTTAACATAGAAGGTATAACAAAACATAAGATTAAGGGAACACTATTGTATTTGTAGGCACCATGATCACTCAACACCTATCTAGATTTGCAGTATCTGTTACAATTAATGAAGTTTAGATTCTCAAATTCATGAGAACAGTCAAACATTGATTTTTGTGGTGTTTTCATAGGTGTCGTTTCTCTGTACCCACATTATATTATATATTATATATATATATAATCTTGTAAGGTTACTGTGAAATGCCCAAATCATTTAAATAAAAAAATGATTGGATTGATTTAATTTCGAAGTTAAGTATATGGATAGAGATGTTCTAAAATTCTCAGTATTTTGTTTACTTTGTTTATAAGTTTCGAGTCATACAGTTACAGATGGTACGCACTAATGGGTATTGCGTCTCATTACCAGTTTCACTATAGCTTGTAAAGTTTCTTATATGAATGGACATCCAATTTCGTAAACTTAGACACCAGAAAAAAAAGGTCTCATTGTAAATCTCTTACCATGTAAAAGATCTGTCAGTTGTGTGCTTGTTTAAGTAATCAGTGAATGGATTTGACTTGATCTATTGTTTACACTTATTTTTGGGTGTAGGTGAGGAAATGGGTTGTAGTAGCAGACGACATTCCAGCTGATCCTTGAGCTCGAGCTAAAGTCATTAAAAGATCAAATGAAATTATTATACGAAACCAGATAAAATTTTGAAATCAGCTGCGAATTATAAAAGTACCTTCCTGGATTTTGAATTTGGTAGCCCTTGAAATAACCTATCTGCAATTTCTATCATCTGTTTTTTTCTACTTTGATGTATTGAAATATGGATCCAAGAAACAATCTCCCTTCATTATCAGAGATTTCTCCATCTTTACTTTCCTTTCTCAGTGACAATTTTCAAAATAGAGGTGATTTATTAAAAGCTCCAGATCTTGTCTCCGAATTGCAAAAGCAATGTTCTGATTTGGATCATAACTTGAACGATCTAAATCATAAACTCGAGAAAAGTATTGTTTCATTCGCATCACATTCGGAACAATTAGGGAGTCTTTTCAATGTAATCAATCTCAAGTTAAACCATCTTCAGTCTTTAGAGTTCCTTTCTGGATCTTCTACAGGTAATATTACTTTTCGTTAGTTACTTCTTCCTTGTACATAATAATTAAACCTTAAGATATTTTATTTTAATTTATGGTGGAATTGTGTTTACATGGGAGAGAAGGAGTACAAGAAGATTCTGGGAGGGTGAAACACATGTTAGGGGAGGAGTTGCCAGCACTGGAGAAAGAAGTGGCAAGACTAGGAAGTTTTCGCTCTTACGCAGGTAGGCAGTTATGTTATTATGTTTCTTATATTGTTGAATTTGATGGTTACAAGATTGTGTGGAAGTTGAAACTTCAGGGTTTGTAAGTTCATTTTATCTTCTTAAATGAAATGAGGTAGTGAGTAATCTTTTTGTATCAGGATCAACTGCAATACATAGTTCTTCAAAAATATCCGTTGATTACATTTATTTAGATTTTAGATTCAATAGAGAGATTAGGCATGCACACCCCACACCTGTGTAATTGGATATGATAATGGGAAATTACTGGTTCTTGATAAGGTGAAGGAAAATATTTGTTTATGCCGGATAAACTAAGTTAGTTTCATGATGTGTATGGAAAATTATTTTCCTTAATGTTAGAAAATTTGAATCGGTGGAGAACAGTAGTGCCAACTAGTTGCATGAAGGTTCAAGGGTTATGAAATTGGATTGGAAGTGGGTTTTAAATCAGGATTCTTGATGTTCACCATCTGAAGGATTTTGGGTTTATAATTTGACGAGGTGCTTTGTTGTGGACTTTGTAACTCCTTATCCATATCATATAATATGACAATTGACATCATCCACCAATTAAATAAACAGTAGGTCCATTTGCAGACAGGGCAGAGCTTCCATGGATCTCGTTCCTGAATCTAAATAAAAAAATCAAAAATGACTAGAGCCAATTAGGAGAGGCTCTAGTTTTGAGAATTCGGAAAATAAAATGGTTCCCAGTATTTCAAAGACATGAGCAAGTTGCATGTTTTATTTTTCAACGAATGCTCCTTTTAATACTATTATCACCGGAGCACATGCAGAATTTTGTGGAGATAGCATCTCATTTGTGCAGAATTGTATTTTTATTTCTGGTTGGATCTACTGCACTTATTGTCCCTTGATAGTATGCTTGTAGCTTTAATTGATTTAAGTACATCTTCTTTATACTATTATAAAGCGCAGAGCATCAAAGGGGAACCATAAGTACATGATACTATTGGACTAGCAATATTAATGGACAGAATGTGAAGTAAATGACTTCCAATGCTGATTCCATCTAATATTTTGATCCAAAACTTACATCGACCTATATCATATAAATCAATGCTAGTTGTTATTTCCATGTTTTTCCCTACATACGCTTCTTGTCATATTTTAAATTAGTTTGACTATTAACCTTTGGAAGGGTTTCTACTGGACATCCTAGCTCCATTTGGAACATACGGTTTTATGCAATATGCTAGTTTATTTTTCTTGCTTGGTTGACAGAAAATATATCATCTTATCAGTGCATTTTATGATCTCTTCTTTGTTTAGTGATTTCTGTAACAAAAATGTGCTTTAGGTTTTCACTTATTTATGTATTGGATTGGATTCTCAATGATAGACTGGGCTGCCATTGGTACTATCCTCATATCGTTTGAACAAAAGTCCTTGGGCGGTCACCTAATCAGTCCATATACTAGCAATGTGGTGTACAAAGAATCCTTTACAGGTATGTACCCATATTCTAAAATAATGGCATACTTCCCTTAACTTGACGAACATGGGCATCAATTTTTTTGAAATATGTATATTATCGACTCATGTAACCAAATAATCCCCTAATCAAAATTAAAAGAAGTCAAACCAAACCCAGAAATTTCAAAGGATGAGTTTGCTTTAAATGCAAACACTACAGGGGTTGTAGTCAATGGAGAAAAAACTATAGTAAACAAGTCTGCACTATGTAGACCCAAAACTGCACTTTGTAAACCCAAAGAGTACACTCTGCAGTCATTAGAGAAAACTGTAGTAACCAAAAACTGCATTTAAAGAACCCATGTCGCTCTGTAGAGACGTTGCTATAACGTGATAGGGTGTTTATAAATCAAAAACCTAATATGGGATGAACCCTAATTCCCAATTGATTCATAATAGAAACTGAAATTAAACCCTATACATAACCCAAGCTTCAATTAAAAGAAAACCCATCACCAACTCAACAATCTATAAATCAGTTTCACACAAAAACAGAGTTAATTAGAGAAATCCTAAATTCAACTTACCTTTCCGTTAAAATCTCCACCTTAAAAAACTCTTGTATGTTCTTAAAACTTCCTCCTTTAGATGCTGCATAAAAAAGAAACCAGAAGTTAAAAGTTAGCAAGATTGTAATAGAAAAGAGATGGTGTAGATGATAACATAGAAGAGATGGAGAAGATGGTAACAGAGAAGAGACAGAAGATGGTAACAGAGATGGAGGAGATGGTAAGAGAAGAGACGGAGAAACCTTAGTTCTTCATGAACGGAGAGAAAATGGAAGAAAACGGAAAAGATGTGAGAAACCAGATCTGTTTCTCTAATAGATCATCAATAACGTAAATACGCAACCACATCTCTCACACCACGTTGAGAGTTGCGTTTACCTCCCCTCATATTGGCCGGTGAACAAAATCCTCGCTCCTGATTGACCGAAATCAAAATTAGTCCCCAAAGATTTCGTGGCCGTTAATTTATGATTTCCATGATATATAGACCTTCGGATTAGCCGCAAAATATACACATAAGTTGGCGCGATTTTATTTCATCAGCAATTAATGGAAAAGAAATCTTAGAAGATCTTTGGACTAAAAGTTGAAACAATTCTCTTTTTAGAAAAAATCTGGTAATTTCCATATAGAATAAAAATGATTTTATATTATAGGGCCGTGAAATATTAAAAAGAAATGATATCTCGAAAATCTTATTAGTTACTATAAAAAAGATCTTATTAATGTTTTTTACTATAAAACATGATATGAAAAGAAATGTTTTGACTATTGTTTAGGACAAAACTATAACTTCATTAAAAAATCTATGAACTCCGATATTATTAATTTTCATATTAGCGGCCAAGATCTTAAATAGATTTTTTTTCTCAGAGAAAAAATAATATACGGATTTCAGATAAAATAAGAAAAAAAAATTCTGTGAATTTCCGTATTTAGTAAAAACAAGAATAATGTCTAACAACTTCTGATCCGAAAATTCTATACAAAACACTAGTATTAAAAGTACTCAGATATATGGCGCACACCTAAAATACTTAAGAACTAATTTTAGAAACAAATTTAGGACCATAGAACTTACCATACCTACAACAAAGATAACAAAATTTATTGATACGAATCGATAATGTTTTCAAAATAATTTTTCTTTTTTTAGGGAATTTATGAGTTTGATGATTCTGCATTACAACACATTCCAGGAAAAGCCAAATCTTTTCTTGCACCCGCGCCTCTTCTTCTCAAACCCTCATTTTTTTTTCTTTACCCGATCGATCATGGAAGTAATAAAGTCCACTTTATTTTCATGTACGGAAACCCTATAATTTTATCCTTAAGGGTTTTCTTTGCTTATCTTTTATTCAACTGATTTAGTTCATGACCCTGCTATAATCTCATAACCCAGTTTAATGCAAAGAATATTTCTTCATAAAAAAAAATTCACACCTTCTTACGTTGTCGTTCTTTTATTGTTCATCCCTAAATATTTGTTTTTCTTCTGTGATTTCAGGTGATTAATAGTTTGTTGTTCTTCTATTAATTTGAGTGGAACCCTACGTTTATATTCATCTATCTGTTCCTTGAGTTTACTATATATCTATATTTCTTAATTACGAACAAAGTCTTTCTATTTCCTTTTCTTTCAATATAATATATATAACTATGACGATTCCATTAAAATACATGTGTGTGAACGAAAAAAACAAAAACAAAACTCTCCGGACAGGCATGCAAATCTCTAATCATCCCTCTTCTATACCTATTCTTATCTCCACTCCACAAAGCTTAAGCCGAGACGAATCATGCTGAAGGAATGAAGCGTAATTCACCCGTTAATGATCGGAGAGTCACTTATGATGAGCTCATGAAGAGAAAAGCTGAGGATGACGAGTAGGACGATCGTCGACGGAGAAGAGCCCGAATCTAGCGGCGGATATCAGCAGCTGAGGAGAGGCTTCAATCCCCTGTCGAAGGTGTAGCTTCAGATTCGGATGCTTCAGATGATGAACCCGCGTGGATGCCACTGGAGCCTGAAATCAAGCCGGACTGGCGTACTAGAGAAACTGAGAAGCGGGTTCAAGTCGACCTTGAGGATGAGCGTGAAGAGGAAGATTACAGGGACGACTATGAACTTGACATTCAGCCAGACTTCGTCAACATCCCTGATAGTGATTCTGATGAAGAACTCGATGAGGATTCAGCGAAAGACGATGATGACGAGTCTGATAGTTCTGACAGATCTAATGACTCCGACGAGTCTGGTTGATCTTGCTCATGAATCTTTTCTAAAATTATTTCTTTTCCATTGAAGTATATACTTTCTGATTATTTAAGGAATTTGGCTGTAAAGATGCCGTATTAGAAATTATTTTTGAACAATAATCCTTTACCGTTTCTTTCGCCAATTTTCTTCACGCTCTAGTTGAGCAGATGACCCACGGTCCATGTAAGCAATGATGATCCACGAAATATGATTACATGAGCTGGTTAGAGAGACACGTGACACGCCAGGTCATCAACCCATAGTCGCAATATTGACTATATCTGAACTGTCAGGCCCCAGTATTGATGCGATTCTCTCATATCTCCGTGTATCTGATTCGAGATTTAGGGTTTCAATAGAAACCGCAACCGACTTGTCTTCCGTTATGATAAGTATCTATATCTTGAATTTCAACACTTAGGGTTTGATACTTATATAACACATCTTTTTCTGATGTGCACTATCAGAAGAAATTTTGATCATAATCATACCTCCTATCAACATGTCTGGTAGTAGCGTTTCTTCTCGAAATGGATCTTCGGCAAAGTACGAGCCTGGGACGCCCATTCCGGTAAGTATAGCGTATTTTCATCATTTTTCGTGTAATCAGAAATCAATCCTGATCAAAGAAAGTGATCCATTGCAGGGCAACCAGAGGAACGAATCTCGTCTGAGACCTAAGTGGACTGTTAGGGCTCCTGCGCGTTATAGGTATGCTCGTGAAGCTGTGGCTGGGACGTCTGTAAGTCTTCAACTGAAAATCTCTCTTGACCGAGTATTGTCCAGGTTTTCTGAATGTTTCATCATTGCAGGTTGACGCTCATGTTATTGTCGAAGCCACGAAGAAGAAGAATGGAAAGTCCGCGGCTGCAGCTAACAGTGATGGCGTTCTTCATGCTGAGAACTCGAAGAACTCAGTTGATGCTGACCCCAGGGTTTCTGTTCATGAATACCCAACGGATGGACTCCCATTCAATACCCCCATGATCACTGTTTGCCCAGAAAATCAACTGGTTGGTGGTTTCATCGTCCCCAAATGTTATGCATCTCTTTATACCAAAATCTGGAGAAGGTACGGGCATATTGCTACTACCGAAGTGTGGAGAGGTTTTCCGTAGACCTTACTGACCACAATCGCCGGATTATTGCCCGTCATTGATGAAATGAACAAGATAAGGCTGCAACATGTCAAGAATGAAGAGTTGCACAAATGGGATGACATGATCTCGAATTGTGAAATCTTGCGATTCAACATAAGCTGGCTCCGTCGTCGACTCGAAATCATTAAGGTTGATAGGGCGATTGCCGTTGCAAATATGATCTCTGCTAGGTACGCCATCATAGAAGAGGATAAGGCACTTGCTCTGGAATCGGAAAGAGTTGAGAAAGCCGTCCAGGATTTGAGAGTGAAGAATAAAAATTTTCAGAAGATGCTTGAAACAGCCTCCAGTAAGGATTATCCTTTGCTGGAGGGTTTGCTCTGAGTGAGCGCTAGAGAAAGATTTGTATGTAGGTTTGATATTTTTTTCTGAATAAAGTAGATGACTGAAATTTTCTTGCGAAATTCATGGAATGTTTTTGAATTTTGAATGAATGAGCATACTGCGTGTTTTGGAGGAAATAGAAATTACATTGAGAAATTTAACACTTTGATGATCGCTCAAGCATAATACGCCTTGAGCCATTTTCCATTGATGATGTTTCCTTCGACTCCTCCATTAACAACTAAGATTTTGTAGTATCCGTTGGATACTGCTTTGATGACTACATAAGGCCCTTCCCGTTTAGGAGAGAACTTGGGAGCGGACATGTCTTGCTGGATATGCTTTGTTGTTTTCAGAACCAAATCTCCTACTTAAAATGTTCGAGGTCTTACCATTTTGTTTTATGCTTTGGAGATCCTCTATTTATAAGTTTCCACGTATTTTTCTACTTTGGCCCTTCTCGATTCAAGCATGTACAATTCAACAATCCTCGAATTAGACACTTCGGCTTCGTCCCACTGCACCACACTTGCTGCCGCAATTCTTTCAGAGGGAATCTTGATCTCCGTATAGACGAGAGAATACGGTGAAGTCCCAATTGAGCTCCTTGGTGCGGTGCGATAAGCCCACAAAGCCATGGGCAATTCTTCATGCCACGTTCGTGGATTATCATGAACTGTTCGACTGAGAATCCGGATCAAGATTTTGTTGGTACTCTCCGCCTGCCCGTTTCCTTGGGGATAATATGGTGTGGAAAAGATCTGTTTGATTCCGTATTCCTCGAGAAATTCTGCAACATGTTTGTTAAAAAAAGGAGTTCCATTATCCTTGATGATATGTTTAGGCACGCCGAATCCGCATATGATGAACTCTTTGATGAAATATGCAATCGTGACTACAGTGGTGCTTCGAAGAGGGATAGCTTCGACCCATTTGGTGAAATACTCTGTTGCAGTGATGATGTATTCATGCTGCTTCGAAGATGCCGGGTTAATCTTTCCTATGATATCCAGTCCCCACCTGTAGAAGGGCCATGGACTGCTCACATAATGTAATGGAAGACAAGGAGTGTGTATGAGGTTACCATGAACTTGGCATTGATGACATCTCCGAACGTAGGCAGCTGCGTCGTCTTCCATGGTTGGCCAATAATATTTCTCGTGAATTTGGAGAAATAATTTCTTCTTTCCTTGGTGTTCACCTTCATGCATTTCTTTCAAGACTGTGGGAATTTCATGCTCGTCCAAGCATCTCAGGAGATTCCCACCAAAGCTTTTGCGATACAAAATCCCTTCCAAGTAGACAAAACGTTGGCTCTTTGAATGAGTTTGATCGCACTTTTCTTCTCTGATGGAAGATCGTTGTCACGAAGATACTTTACGTAAGGTTCTCTCCAGTCCCCAGTGTGATGAAGTGTTAGAACCTCCAAGTGATGAGGGGGTGTCTGACAATTTGGACAGGACCCTTGCAACTTTCTCGAATGAGTCTCCATGGAGGGCCAATAATACCCGAGTCGCTGAAGTCTTCTGTAAAGCGTGATTACCAGGGTTTGTCCACATACTTCCTCATGTATGATCTTGAGTTGTTCACTGGATTCTTCATCTCCAAGGCATCGCGATGGGGATCCATCAGGATTGCGATAGTATAATGATCCGTGCAGCAGGAAAAAGTTTTTCAATTCTTTGAGGCTGATTTTCCCCTCCGTAAGAGAATTGTTCAATTCGTGAATGATGGGAGCTCGCCAGTCGCTTGATTGAGCATCTTCGAATTGAATCATCCAAGTAGATAATACAGAGCTCCTTTGTACAGTGATGGATTTCTCAGACCCTTCAAATTGTAGTTTGGATGTTAGAGTCGCTAGGCAATCAACATGTCTGTTGTTGGTGCGTCCGGTATGGACAATTGTTGCATCAGAAAAATGAGTTAGTAGTCGTTGCGCTTAGGTCCTGAATGGCGCAAGTGTTATTTCCTTGATAGAGTATACACCATTCATTTGATTGACCAACATCTTTGAGTCTCCTCTGATTTCTAGGTGCTTTGCTCCGACCTTCTTGGCTAGAGATAACCCAGGAGAAAAGCTTCATATTCTGCCGAGTTGTTGGTGCAGTGAAAATCCAGCTTGAAGGAATGTGAGAAGACTTCACCGTACGGAGATACTAGCACAATGCCCGCTCCACCGGTGTCATTGCTCGGAGTGGCAGATCCATCAAAATATAGTAACCACGTTTCTTCTTGAATAATTGAAATTTCTGGAAACTCACCGGGCACTTGTTATGCAACATTGTGATGTCTTCTCCAGGGAAAGCAGCAAGTAAGTCTTCAACCGCTTGTCCTTTAATAGATTTCGGAGGGACGCATGCTATGTCGAATTTCGACATTTGAAGCAGCCATTTTGCTGGTCTCCCGATTAAAGCAGGTTTCGGTAGTAAGAACTTTATGGGATCAGCTTTGGCCACCAGCACGACCCTATTTGATAGAAGATAATGCATGAATCTCTGAATTTCATGGACTAACGCTAGACATGCTCTCTCAGCCTTCGGTTATCGGAGTTGGGCATCCCTCATTGTACGACTGAAGTAGTAGATCGGGCGTTCGATGCCTTCTTCATCTTCTTGAGCGAGGAGTGCTCCAATGGCAATATCATTAGAGGTCGTGTAAAGTATTAATGGTCTCCCTTGCACAGGAGATTTCATGACAGCAGGTGATAGTAATATTTGTTGTATTTTCTGGAATGCCTCTTATTGAACGGTCGTCCACATAAAACTTGCTCCCTTCTTCAGCAAAGGAGTGAATGAAGCAATGAGTTGATCCAGCCAGGGAATGAAACGCCGAATGTAGTTTACCTTGCCCATAAAACTCTGGAGTTCCTTCAAAGTTCGTGGAGGAGGCATGGTAGTGATGGATTTTGTTTTGTCTGGATCGACCTTGGTTCCTTCTGCAGTGACTAAGAATCCGAGAAACTTTCCAGAAGAAACCTCGAAAACACATTTCAGTGGGTTCATCTTTAGTTTGTATTCCCTGCACCTCTCGAAGACTTGTCTCAGGATGTCCAGGTGAGATTCTCGAGTCCTTGATTTCACCACTACATCATCAACGTAGTCTTCTACTTGCTTGTGCATCATGTCGTGAAATATTGCATTCATGGCTCGCTGATAAGTGGCTCCTTCATTTTTCAGGCCGAAAGGCATTACTGTGTAATGGAAGTTTCCGATGGGAGTTCGGAATGCAGTCTTGCTAGCGTCATGTTCATACATTTTGATCTGGTTGTATAAGTTGTAACCGTCCATGAATGAAAACATGTCGTGACCGCTAGTTGCATCGACGAGCATATCAATGTTTAGAAATAGAAAGTCATCTTTCGGGCAGCACTTGTTCAAGTTCCTGAAATCCACACAGCATCGGATTTGACCATTTTTCTTCTTGACTGGGACAATGTTCGCCAACCACGTTGGATGTTGGATGGTTTTTTCTGGATTTCCGCCTTGATTTGTTCCTCAACTTCGTGTCTGAACTGCTTGGGTGGTTGTTTGACAGGTTTGGAACCGGGAGTGATGTGCAGATGATGAGTAACCAATTTGTCGTCTGGGCCAGGCATCTCTTCGTACGTCCAAGAGAAAATATATTGATACTCTTTCAACAGGCGTATCAAGCCTTCTCGTTCCTCATGTGAGAGAGCAGAGCTGATTAGAATTGGCCTTGGATTCTCATCCGCTCCAATGTTGATAGTCTCGAGATCTTCGGTTGTGGAATCTGCGCCATCTTGCAGATGTCGCGGTGCATCTCGAATTTCTTCATTGGGCGATTGCTCACTCTGGCATGATTCTTCAGGGCGGGTAGACTTTTCATCGACCTCCCATGTTAATTTCTAATACTCACGACGGAGATAAATGACTCTCCTCTCTGCATCATAATCAGTAATAAAGTTAGACTTTTTCTGATTCGCACCTTGACCCTGACGCCGCTTGAGTGGTGTAATAGACGGTTTGGAGGATTTAGCATATGTTGATGATTTGTCAACCTTCTAAACATATTTCCAATTTGGGAGTGGAGTATTGCATATCTTTCGCGGAGGTTGGGGGACGCCTTTTGAAGATTCTAAGAACTCAGCATCATAAACCGGAGCGTAAGGAGACACTGAGGCTGGGATGCGGACAATTTTATTGTTGACCAAAGCTTTCATACATTGATGGTACGTCGAAGGAACAACTTTATTGTCATGAAGCCACGGTCTTCCGAGTATCATGTGATAATCAAGGTCTTTCTCAATCACGTGAAACTTGACAGTGGATTGAATTGGCCCTACTTTCAGATCGACGTAGACATACCCGTATGTGTGGCTCTGGCTTCCTTCAAAAGACGTCATCAATATGGGATGATGAACGATCTTGCTTTGCGGAACTTTGGCCTCCTTGAGATTTTTCATGGTGACTAGATTTGTGGAAGCACCTGTATCTATGAGAACTCTCATGAATTCGGAGTTCTTAATGGAAGCAGTTATGAACAGGGCTCGGTTATGTCCTTCCTCTGCCATTCAGTCTTCCTCAGTGAAGGTGATGTTGTTGATTTAAAGTTCAGATACCATGGACACTTGTTCAACCACCAGAGATGATGGAACTATTCGGGTGTCAGATGATATTTTGTTGAGTGCCACAAACGTGTCCGTGCGCTGATATCTGGAGAAATGCAGGAGTTCATATAGATTCTCGATCAAATATGTGACTTCTTGTTCCACCGGCTTTTCATATGTTGTGAAACTGTCGATTTTAGGAGCATCTGGAGTAGGGTTTGGATGTTCCACCGTTTCTGCTCCTAAGAGCCTTGTCAATTCTACCATGTAGGCGAACAAACTATTGATAACTTCTTTCAATCGATCGATATTCCTGTCCAAAGCTCTTTTCCTTCGTGCCAATTCCGTCGATGACGGGATTTCTCCATTGAATGCGTCAATAGAGAGAAAAAGAGTAGTGAAGTAAGGATGACGAACGTTACCAGAGTCGCTCGAACGAGCATGAGGAATATCGCCATTTGAAAGACTCTGGTGAGAATCTGGAGTTTCAGAAGTAGACCTAAGACCAACCATTTTGTGAAAATAAGAGATTGGAACCGAGAGATTAATCTCCCATTGTAGTCGCCAATCTGTGGATGGGGAAAAACGATTCGACGGTTTTTTGGGAAGTGGAGAGACGAGCGTGCTGTCGAGACTCCTCATTCGGGCAAAATGTTAATCCTCACACAGATGCACCGCTGCAAAGGGGGTGCTTAGATTCGGGAAATCAATCTGTATGACTCCGGCCTAATCCAAGACAATGGTCGTTCCAGAGTCAATTCGGTCACAAAGAGGATGATGGGTTGATATGTAGGAGGGAAGCTGAGAATTATGTGGGATCAGTGATGATCGAGGATTGTGGATGTGTTGAAGGTTTCTGCAATATTGGCGAACTTTTGAGTTCAAAATAAGTTCTGGATGATTGATGGATTCTTGAGAGCAGTTACTCGAGAAATTCTGTGTGGATGATTACTGATGTTGTAATTCTTGTCCTTCAATCGTGAATTCAGAGACTTATTTATGCTGTCAGAGTAGTGAACACCTTGATCCCTGTAAGTGTGACGGTTTCTCGCGTGAAAGAGTGGGAAAGTGGGAGATCGTGGTAAAGTCAGTTCCATGTTGTGTGGATACTTGACTGACCGTGCACCCACTACTTTTCTAACTCCTTCAACCGTTTACACGACTTACGCACATTTCTCGTTGTGGATGAATCCACATGCCGTAGACCTCCAGACCAAAACCCTAAGTGATATACCCCCATTTGTGACGTGATTGATGTCTCACGAATCGTGGAATCTGCAGGGCAGACGTGTTTTGATTAGTCAATTGTTGACTGTTTAGACAATATCTCTAAATTTCGTTGAATCGAGCATGAGTGATGAATGCTCGGCGATTCGTGGATCGATCATGTAGTTCTCTGAAGGGATGTCAGTATTGTTGATTCATTGATGAATTACTGATGAGCGACTGAGCAAGTATTGCTCAATTCTGCAAATTGTTGAATATTGAGAATTTGACGAGCAACTGAGCAAGTATTGCTCAATTCACCAAATTAATGATTTTTGATAACCTGACGTGCAACTGAGCAAGTATTGCTCAATTCGACAAATTATGATGAATTGTTGAATATTGATCGATATTCGAGCAATTGAGCAAGTATTGCTCGGTTCAGCGAATTATTTACTGGTGACGTGACCCAATAAAATATTAATTAAAATATTGGTAGATTACTGAATATTGTATAATTAATTTTTATGTTGATTGGTGGATCAACATAAATTTATTAGTGTTTGAAATTTCTCAGAATGATGGTTTCGTAGAGCGTTTATTTGAAACCCTAATTTTCGATCAATCCTTCAACAATTGGTGAATTGCTGAAAATTGGTCATGAGTGAAGAGGGACCGACCACATGGGATGATGAGCGTCCATGTGATGCCCAGTGATCGAGTGAGCACGCACCAGGGTTCTCAGTTTGAGAGTTGGTGAAAAAACGATGATTAAATGGTGGTTTCACCATTTACTGAAATATTGCTGGATTCAGCATCAGGTGATAAAACCTAAGTATGAGAGATGGGGACCGACAAAGAGAGCATGGGATCGGCTCTTGGTGGTCACGGGATCAGTTGTTGGTCATTTGGAGAATTCCCCAATTGGTTGGAGAGAGTTCGGGCCCAATATGAGCAATTGAGCAAATTAGGTCAGAATTATGAAAACGTGTGGGACCGGCTTCGTGCAAGCCCTAGGAATGACCCTGGTCGGTCATGGAGGCATGCACGTGTTGCCATGGTGCCCGTGTCTTCATACTGAGAGTTTCAGTATTTTCTGATGCGCGTTCGAGCAACATCGTGAATTTTCAGAAGAGCTTCATCTTGACTGAGAATTCTCGATATTTTGTTGGAATGAGCATGTATGCTCAATTCATCAATATTTTGAAAATATTAAAATAGTGTTTTAATATTTAAAATTTCTGTGAGAGGCTAGCTAGTCACGTGACTATGTTGGCTTTTGGTTTTTCGTGATTCGAGCAATATTTGAGAAAATATGAAGAAATCATGAATTTTTGGTCAAACCCAGGAGTTTCTCGATGAGAAAAATAATAATTATGAAAGATTAGGGATTGCAAGGTGTGGGACCGACCACATCTAGGGCATGGCCGGCCGTCCATGTTGCCCGGTCTCGCTCACCTTTCCCTATTTTATAATATTATTTTTTCGTGAATCCTTGAAGTTATGGAGAATCCTTGAAGATATGGAGAATCCATGAGTTTTTGTTGAAACAGAGGAGTTTCGTGATATTGGGAATAATAATTATAAAAATCTAAGGATTGTGAGGTGTGGGACCGGCCATGGGCATGGCCGGCCGGCAAAGTTGCTCGGTCCCGTACACCTTTCCTTAGTTTATAATATTATTTGGTGAATCCACCATGTCATGGAGAATTCACAAGTTTTGCACAAAATAAGGAATTTTGCTAAGATGGAGAAACCTTCATGAGTTTATGAAAATAAAATAAGGAAAAATAATGGAGGAAGCATGGGACCGGCCGGCCGGTGGGCCCGGCCCATGGGCGCTTCTCCATTATTTTATTATTATTTTTTCTCTCTTGTTTTTGTTTAGGATTCCTCATTATTTCATGTTTTTGGACGCTCGTTCGTGCATCCGGGTGCTCAGTCGTGCATCATTGTCAAGTACACTCACACCATTTTTGTGGGGCTTACTCAGTGATGGTCCAGATGCCCGATTGCTGAGTATTTATTACTAATTTATGAAATTCAGCGGAAAATAGTTCATAAAACTGAGTAATAAAAAATGAATAATTGTTCATTATTAATTCATAGAATCCACACTACGAATTCAGAATAATAATACGAGCATTACCACCTTATGGGATCGTGGATTCGACCATAAAATCGGAGTAATTAAAATTATCCATTACCATTTCATGAGATCAGTGGATTCGATCATGAAATCGGAGTAATGAGATAACACAATTGCGTTTTATTGTCATTCTATGAGATCAAGTCGTGGATTTGATCATAGAATCGGAGCAATTGTTATTGCCATTCGATGGGATCGGGTCGTGGATTCGACCATAGAATAGGAGCAATGTTATTGCCATTCCATGGGATCAGGCCGTGGATTCGACCATGGAATAGGAGCAATGATAGATTATTCTGGGAATTCAGTAGTGAATGTCACGACAGAAGTAATCTATTTCATAAAAGATATTATCCAGTTAAAGCGTCACATCCATTCTGAATGGTGCACAATCAGGGAGTCACGACGTTGTTTACGAACTGAAGGCGTTAGTGTTCTCAATATACGGAGACTCGCCTGAATCTATGCACTCTCTCCATATAATCAGGGAACGGTGATTGCCACCGACGTCCTGAAGGCGTCCGCTGCCCAACTATTCTTCTATGTGGAGGTGGGTCACTCTCCTGCAGTCAGGGAACAGTGAGTATCACCGACGTCCTGAAGGCGTTAAGTTCTCAATCTACGGAGAACCGCCCAAATACGTTATTCTGCATAGAAGGCATGATGAAATGCCAGGGATCGAACACTCAGCTAGTGGAGGCTTTTCGAAAACATATTTATCATGGCTTCGTAAAATATGAATCGTTTCATGTCTGAAAGCCGTGTCAAAAACATGCCTCATGATTTTAATGTTTTTCCCTTTGTTGAAAATCCACCATCTACAATAGTCTTCAAATCAGGGTTTTGCCTTAGGTATAAAGCAATCAATATTCACCGTTAGATGAAAACCTGATTTAAATTCAAGCTAATATTTCTCAACTTAGATCGAGAACTTAGCTTGTCACACACACTTGAGATATACGTTTACTGGGTTTGTGAAAACCATGCCCAAACGTACGTGTATGTTGGTTCAACATAGTAACCCAAAAGGTTAACCATATGAGCATTTCATATTAACCTTGTTCTTCTTCATCATAACTAGTTCAATTGACTCAAATGAACTAGTTAGAGAGTTGTTCAATTGCTATGAGATCTTTTGTAACTACACAAGACATAATTGAAACAAAGATGATTCGATTCGATTGAACCGTCTCATGAACTTTATATCCACGGTTTGCATACTGCATTCCTTAGTAATTTAAGTTTCATGTTCAGAGCACATCTTTAGATCATAACCCACTCAAGTTCGCAAACAAGTTCGCGGACTTAAGGCAACGGGCAGAGTTTTATAAACTCAGCAGAAAATCTCGGCAAAGAGACTTCCACTAGTTCGCGGACTAGGTTCGCTGACTGAGTTCGCGGACTTGTACTACACGAACGAATTTGGAATCCCAGCAAAAATTCTCGGAACAAGAACTTCCGTCAGTTCGCGGACTGAGTTCGCACACTGAGTTCGCGGACTTGGCAAATCCAATTCCTCCGGTTTCTCTCAATCAACAAAGTTCGCAAACTTCGTATTAGTGAATAGGACTTATGCACATATGTGTTTCCACACAATGCTTATATCCATCATTGGTTATATTGACCTAAACTCTCATTCCAACCATTGGAACATTCTTAGAGGACGTTATATAGTTGCTACACTATTTCTCGTCAAAGCGATTTTTCAAAGTGATTGGAACATTATGACTTTAGTCACTAGGTGAAGATAAACCTGATTAAAGCGAAACGCTTTAACAACACATGATTTCGAGATATAGATAAGTAGAGTATACTCAGCTCGAAATATCAAATGTGTATGATCCAGTCTATATAACATACGACTTTTGTCTCATAATAAGTAGGAGATAGAATAGATAGACTTTTGAGTGATAGATAAGTTCAAGTCTCCACATACCTTTTTGTTGATGAAGTTCCACGGTTCCTTGAGTAGATCTTCGTTATTGTATGATGAATCGCCATGAAGTCCTTGAGCTCAACTACACTTTTCTATCCTAGTCCGAGACTTATCTATGTAGACTAGAAATCAAGACTCATAGTTTTGATCACTAACATTGACAAACATGCTTGATATAACAACGCATGCGAGGTCGACCGAGCTATCCTCTAACAATCTACCCCTTTGTCAATTTCAGTGACAAAACTATCAATACATATGGAATACAAAAATAAATAAATTAACTTGTGTAGCTCCTTTTTCACATGCCTAATCTTCAACATTAGTCGAAATCTTCGTCACTTCCAAGTACTCCAATGATCCCAAAGGTTGTAAGTTCAGCATCATCGTTGTTGAAAATCCGTAGCTATAACAACGAGAAAACAAGAGTTCTCAATCATTGTTATACAGTGTCATTGTATCATTATATAGTATCAAAGTCCAATTGCATCACAACTTCGACAACAATACTATGGTGATATGTATCACTCCCCCTTAGGCAATACACCATCTCACATGGAAACCACTCCCCCTTACATAATGATCCGAAAACCATATGTATTTGTAGTGTGAACTACATATTAATTCCCCTCTTTTTGTCAATAAAATTGGCAAAGGTACGAAAACGGGATCCTAATGAAATTTCCGAAAGAGACATTTCATGATCAAAGAAAGCACATATCATCTTATTTAGATTCAATCATATATCCGAAGCTAAATGCACTCATCAAGGAGTTTATAAAGATACAAGATAACCCTTATAATATTCCACAGCCGCACTCCCCACAAAGATTTGGCAATTAAGCACAAGTTCAATTAAGAACTCTCCCCCATAATATGTCATTCCCGTAAGAACAACAATACCGACCTTAATTTCAAAAGAAAAGAAGGATTTCTTTGGACATAACAAATCGCATACAAGTATGAATTTGAATCCAAAATACTCAATTAAATTAACCACAAGAGAACCCATGATTAATTTAATCGGAAATGCTCAACATAAGTGACCTTATGGAGACTCAAAAATACACAATTAGATTAATTACAAGAGAACCCATAATTATTCTAAGCGGAATACACAACCAAATTAATCACAAAACTTAATCAATTTAATTGGTCATGCTCGACATAAGAGAACTTACGAAGCAACAACTAAATAACCAAACGAGAATGATTAATTTAGTTGAACATGCTCGACATAGAGTACCTCACGGAGCAACAACTAAGCTAAAAAGAACTCAGTCGATAGTGCTCAACATAAGACACCTTATGGAACAACACAGTATGTACACAAAAATTGTGGATCAAAGATCGACCTTATACCGTGGAATAAGCAAGGATTCATTCTATTTTCCATCACCATTTGCACAATAACATACAATATACACAATCCTCGGAAACAAAAGATTTTAACCCATCGTCCATCAAAAATTGACATAATAGGCTTAACTTTTTTATTTGTCAAAAGTTCATTCCTTATTTTATCAACACATGCATATCAACATATAAAGGACTTAACTTTTGACAAGGTATGTGACAATCACAGTTCACGGACGCAAACACACATATCCCATAACAAATTGCAATATATAAAACCATAAAGATTAATACTGCAAAAATCATCTTCCAAATTTTTTTAGAATTTAAACCAATAAATCTAAAAACATGAAGATGGAAATGTTGGACATAGAAATGTGTAATCACAATAATGGCTATTCCAAACACTAGTTGTTCTTCTAAACAGAACAAGAACATAGAAGATTTACTAGACAAATAAAAGAAAAAATCAGAGTTCATTGAGAACCTCATATATTTCAATGAATCCATCAAAGAAGGTATCACTGGTTTCCTTTATTCTCTTGACCGTAGACACACCATGTTCGTGAGTTAGAACACTAACTTTGCGATCAACAACCCGAGCAAGCTGTCTAGATTTGACACAATTCATGATGAGCTTCTTTTGATTCTGTATCAGAATATTCTGATTAGCAAGGATTCTGGTTTGACCATCTAGGAGTTGGTTTATTTGCAGTTGAAGATTTGCAAACTCGACCTTTGAATCGTTCTGAAAACAAGTTAAATCCTTGACATAATCATCAATCCAGAAGTTGTGATCCTTTCTTTCAAGCATCTTCTTTAGAACCAGCTCCTGAATTGACACACGTTCCTGATTGTCTTCCTTCATATCCATATGCACAATCTCTTTAGATTTTGCAGAGTTCTTCATACTTTTTTTTGTTAGGGAAGGAGAAACACAATGTAGAAGTATATATGTGTTTGTAAACACGAGTCGGAAACTCTTGTTATGAAAACCCTAAGAACTCACGAGAGGAGTACGCGAACGTTTATAGACTGTCAGCACAAAAACTCAAACAGAAATAATATACAACATACTTGAGCATTTCTCAATTAATTTCCTTGCACCTGTCAAGTTACAAACAAGGAAAGAAATACTTGGAGTCAGGTGGTAGAGTGGAAGTTAATCCAACTATGATCATCGAGAAAGGATTTTTATATATTATCTGACAATTTGATCTTTGTGTTCTTTGCCTTTCTTCGATTGACTTTCATCCCGGAAGAGTAAGACATAGCGTGTTTAACATATCCGTCAGAAGGCTTTCTATGAGGACTAAATCTACGACCTCTTGCAATTGGTTCAAGAGGATCAGAATAGATAGGGATCCATTTTCTAGACTTAGATTTACCAGACTCATTCTTATAATCACAAGAAATGTGTTCATTAGTGGCACAAGAGTTTATACCATTGATATGAACATGTTCCTTGTGATGATTTATAGAGTAGAGATCATTTTTATAAGGTTTATGGTTTTCTATGGGCATGAAATTCACTGCAGAAGTCGACAAAATATTTACTCCATTGATATTAGAAAGAAGCAAATTATGAAGATTCGTTATTTGTTTCCTTCTGACAAGGCTATGGATAGCAAAATGATTCTTTTTCCCACAGAAAGTACAGGTTCGTGGAGGAGAAACAAAAACCGGCACCTGTTTTAACTTCATAGCCATATGACAGGGTTGTAAGTCACAAAAGCCTTTCTTAAGACAACCTTCCTCTTGAGAGTATTTCCTCACGTGTGGTAATTCATAAGAATTAGTTGGTACGGAAGAATTTCATCTTAAAACGGAGTTTTCCTTTTCCAAGGATCTGCACTGTTCATGGGATAGAACAAGAGATGCACCAAGTTTCTCTTTTTCAACACGAAGTCTGTTTAGTTCTGATGAATGTATCTCGATCATTCGTTTTTCTCTAATTGAGTCTTCCTTGAAAATATCCTTAAGAACACTAATCTTTTCACGCTGTAGAGTAGTTTCTTGAAGAAGTTTTTCAATATTCTTAGAGAAGGACTCAATGATGTTATAGAGCTCACGTTCTCGATCTACAGACTTTTCAAATTCATCAATAAGCTGAGCATGATCCTGAAAATCAATAGCATCAGTGGAATTTTTCGAAATTCTGGTGAGCTCAATTTCATCTTTTGCCAGAGGCTAGTTAGTAATTCGGCGAATAATTCTCGAACTATTTGAGAATTATTCTGAACCGATACGTTTAGCGAATCATAAGCGTCCACACTTAATGCGAATTATTCCGAACCAATATGTTTAACGAATCATACGCGTCCACACTTAACTCCGAACCTAATACGCGTGTAATATGAGGTAGCCGTATTATGCACGAATTATTCGCGTATCCGTATAGTTCGTCGGTTCGAATCGGTCAGAAATAGACTCGATCAAACTTTGACCCAGCCCACTAAATCTTAGTTTCATTCACTAAAAAGAAGAGAATGATTTGGGGATCGAACCTGAGTCCCCATGCTCCCAAGGGCACATGCCAAACCACCGTTCCAGCAGTTTGTTTTTGTTATATTTGTCGTATACATTGATTATAATATCATTATACCATATATATTTCAGTCAAAAATATTTTTTCCATATTTAAACCCCTACACTTATATAAAAATTAGTCTTTTATGATATAAATACTTATTAATATGTTATCTATGTATGTCGAATTTTGTATAGCGAATCCAAAGCTCAGAAACGAATTATACACGTACGTATGCCGTTCCGAATAACTGCCGAACCACGAACCGTTGAACGCATGTTTGACCGAATTTTAGTTTTACAAATCCGAATTATACATGTACGTATGTCGTTCCGTAGTATCCCGAATCCCGTATTGCTAACTAGGTGCCAGAGTGTCGCATGCCTCATGAGAGGGAGAGATGTCAACATATAATGGAACAATCTTTCTACCTCGGGATTCGGAAGAATCAACTAAAGAGTAATCCTTTGAGGTGTTTCCAAGACACTTAATGTAATTAAAAACTTTAGGAGACATCTTGGTATGCGTAAAAGCTAGAAAAGAGATTTTTCCCTCAGACTCAGATTGCCACAAAAAAATACTTGTAAGGTCTTAAACGTGTTTGCCTGCTCTGATACCAATTACAAAAACGGGGGTATAACAACCACACCTAATATTTCGCTTAGCAATCTTTATGGACAAAATCCATTATACTTTTAAGAGAGTCAACAAGACTCAATCTATAAAAAGTATATCAAAGAGTTTTACCTCTATTTTCTCGATTCAATTCTTTCTCAAGCAAATAGAAATCTGCGAATCTAATTGAATACAAAAGAAATCACTTGAACGGTACCAGAGACCAATGTTCAAGAATCAATCAATTTCAATCAACAACCAAAGGTCGGATTTCCAATTGATTGATTCAAACACACAACCTGTGATATTTCAATTATATAACAAAATATAATGCGGAATAGAAATAACACAGACACCAGAATTTTGTTAACGAGGAAACCGCAAATGCAGAAAAACCCCGGGACCTAGTCCAGATTGAACACCACACTGTATTAAGCCGCTACAGACACTAGCCTACTTCACACTAACATCGGTGTGGACTGTAGTTGAACCCCAATCAATCTCACACTGATTCAAGGTACAGTGGCGCTCCTTACGTCTGTGATCCCAGCAGGATACTACACACTTGATTCCCTTAGATGATCTCACCCACAACTAAGAGTTGCTACGACCCAAAGTCGAAGACTTTAATAAACAAATCTGTATCACACAGAAAAGTCTACAGAATAGATAAATCTTTCTCTCACTGATAAACCTACAAGTTTTGCTCCATCTTTTGATAAATCAAGGTGTATATGAACCAATTGATAACCCGGACTTATATTCCCGAAGAACAACCTATTATTATGAATCACCTCACAATAATCTTAATCGACGCAGCGAAACAAGATATTGTGGAATCACAAACGATGAGACGAAGATGTTTGTGACTACTTTTGTAAAGAGACGCAAACACGTCAACAATGTCAGCCCGGTCAAGAAACGATTTAGCCGATAATAACGTAATAATTAAATATATGAACCATAAATGAATAGGAAATTATCAAATAATGATTTGGTCTTGAAACTAATCCCGTTGGTTGGATCTCAGAAAAATACGCGAAATGGACTACTAGTTCGCCTCATTCCGACACGGGACGAGGGAAATATGACGATCACGAATTAGCATGCATTGTTTGACTTTTGGTCAATTCAGTTTGACTGCGGGTTTGACAAGGGTTATAGTAATGTTAACTTTAGTAATATTGGATTAGCTAAATTAATTAATGATTAGGGTATCACTGATTTGAAGTTATATTAGCAGTGGGACTTATCTTTTTTGACACCACCAAGTATAGGTGTAGCCGTGTGAAATTAAGAGAATTAAATATTAAGTATGCACCATTTCTTCTTGTGGTATTTTAGTCGTCAAAATTAGATTGTTAGGATAGATATTGAGAGAAGGATAACTAAAGAGAGTATAGGGTTGAGGAGCAAAAACATAGAGGGAGAGTTAATTAGTTAGTAGACTTTGTTGATGGTCATTTGGTAAAGATTAGAGAGGGAGGGATGTAACTAGAGACTAAGAAGAGCTAAAAAGAGATACCAAAAAGAAGATGGGAGTAGTTGTTGTTCATGGTGAATATGATGATGTTGATGATGAACAATTTGATGATCATTGTATGGGTGATGCTAGACCACTTAACTAGTTAAGGTAATCTTCCTAATTTAGTTCTAACATGTTGATATGATTAGGGTTGTGTTTTGATAAAAAATAGTTAGAATTAAACAAGTTCTTATTATCATGAAAGCTATGATTGTGTGTTATTTTTATGTCACAACGCGAGATGTAGAGACTAAGTTAGATAACTTATAGCGATAATTGTGCGTCTCTCTATAAACATAAATCATAGTACGTTGGGTGAGGTTTCTGCTCATATAAATTTTGTCTAATTTGAATAAGAAACGAGTGAGATATCATCGACCGAAAATGACTCGACGAAGCTGAACTTGTGTGTAAACAGACACAAGTGACCATAAATATGAGTTGTTCACGATATGCTTGAGTGAGTATTGGAAAATTATCAATACGTAAAACTTGTAGACAACGACCTGTAGAATCTAAAGAGCCTAAGATCATTTGGAATATTTAATGAATAGTACATATACCTTCAAAGTTGACCTTCTATGCTGTATCAAGAGTTGGAATTTTCAGAAACAATGAAGAAGATGACCGAGTGGACTGAGTTAGATCATCTTAGTGAGTCAGACCCAGTTGGACCGAGTTAGTTAGGGTTAGGTTGGATCAGGTTAGCAGACTGGTTTGGCGAGCCGGTCAAAGTTGGCCCGCGGGCTAGGGTTAGGGCCAGATTCATTCTTTTGATGTTTTGGACCCCTTAGGGTCCGAATTAGCTTTCGGTTCCTTCTGCAAAGTTGTATCATTTTTTGAAGGCTTTCCGATGACACCAATTTGACCCCATTTGGATGAGTAGATATCCTTTTATTCCCAAAACATTAATTAGCAGGTTATAGAACCATTAGTTATTTCACTTAGCGTATAACTGGAGACTTGTATGAAATTATGTTATGAACCTTGTATGAGCCTATTGTCTGAATCCTTGGAGTGCTTGTGTAATTAATAGTTAGTTTATATTAACAACGAACGATTCAAAGGATGAACCAGTGGACTGTGGATTCCAAGGTAGGCATGGCTTGTCATCAAAACAGATGGGAACTCTATTACCTTCTTGTAATCATTAAGTTTTCTTTATCTGCGAGCATGATGAATCTTTAATCTGTAAGCATGTTGTTTATAATTCAATGGGTATGTTGTGTAATATGCGTTGGGTGGTTTCCCCGCGAAGAGTTTTTGTGTTTCCCCATAGCTCTTGGCTAAGTTTTCGTAGGGCAATGCTACGTTGTTCGAATATTACCTAGTAACCCGGATTTACCCCGGTTGATTATTATTACATTTTATTGTCTTAAGGTAGTAGTCCGGATTTACCCCGGTTGATTATTACCTAGTAGTCCGGCTTTACCCCAGTTGATTATTATATATACTATTTTATTTGGGGAAGTCACTCATGTGCATATTATACTTGATTGTGCAGTCTTAGTAGTATGACTGGGTTACTATGATCTTGACTTAGGAAAAAATTCTAGGTTCATGACTGGATATTGTTATTATTCGGTGACTTCGATTTACGAATAATGATTGGGCCCTTTTGTGAATCTGTTGTGCGGGGGTCAGACCATAGTAATCAAAATCTTATTATATTCTAGACTTAGATGGTGACATTGGGTTTTATGAGGTGTACGCATTCCACGATAATATCTTACGGTACCTGGATTCATGATATCATTTGAGCCTAGAGTTATTCCTAGCATCTTCTCCTCCATTGAGTGAGACGAGGTTGGGATAACATATGTTTAGGTTGTTTAATTCTTTTCCGTAGATCCATCCGGAGGTGGATCTTTCACGGATATTATCATTATGGACGTAATATCTGGGTATATGAATTGAAGCAATCTTCTGCTCTATGTTGCGTGTAAAAGATGTTTAACGTTTTCCTTTAGTAGAACTGTGATGCATGTTAGTGATTACTTGAATGTTATAATGATAACCACTGAGCCCCTATTTGGGATGATGTGCTCACTTGTACCACTTCAGTTTTCAGAAAATATAAGAAATGAGAGCTCGAAGATATTCGTTTTGTAGCTTAGAGTTTTATTGAATCTAGTGATGTGGTGTATCTTTTAGCACATGTATTCTTCTTTCTATAAACAACACATTAATATGGTCTTAGAATTTGAAAGACTTTCATTTATATAATATCAGAGAGTTTGGGTTTTGTTCTGGGATTAGTTTATATAATCGAGATTCATAAGATCTTTATCTAGATTTGATGTTGCAAATAGGTTGTAATCCTATCAGCTAAGTAGGTTTAGTATTTGGGGCGTCACAATTTTTCTATCTTGCCTATCAGAGATAAAGATCTCAAGCCAATCGTTACTCTTGTACTCAAAACTATAGAATCAACAAGATCAGATCACACAACTACGAGAAATTAGCATCGTTCTGGCTTCACAATTCCAATGAAGTCTTTAAGTCGTTAACCTGGTTTTTAAGAAGAAATCAAAGGTTAAAGGAGAATCGACTCTAGCTAATACAACTAGTATCACGCATAAGGTGTGGGGATTAGGTTTCCCAGTTGTTAGAGTTCTCCCTTATATAGTCTTTCAAATCAGGGTTTGCAATCAATGTTAGCTTGGTAACAAAGCATTCAATATTCACCGTTAGATGAAAACCTGATTAGATTCAAGCTAATATTTTTCAACCGTTAGATCGAAAACTTAGCTTGTTACACACAAATGAAATGTACTATTTTGGATTTATGTAACCGTACCCAAACATGAAAATTTGTAGGTTCAACAACAGTTAACCAAATGGTTAGCCATATGAGCACTTTAATATCAACCATGTTCTTCTTCACCATAACTAGTTCTAATGAATCAAATGAACTAGTTAGAGAGTTTTTCAATTGCAAGGAAATCTTATATAACTACACAAGACACACCCGAAGCAAAAACGATTTGATTCACTCGAATCGATTCATGAACTATATACCCACTGTTTATATTTAGCATTCCTTAGTTAATATATATAAGTTCACAAACAATCGTCTTTAGATATAACCAGCTTAAGTTCACAGACTTAGTTCGCGGACTTAAGATCCTGGAAGGAGTTCTCAAACTCTAGCATATTTTCTCGGGTCGAGAACTTCCGCCAGTTCGCGGACTGAGTTCACGGCTCTTGTTGCGGTTCTCTTGATCAACAAAGTTCGCAGACTTCGATTCAAGGAAAAAGTACTTATACATATATGTGTTACCACACAATGTTTATATCCATCATTGGTTATTTAATCTAAACTCTCATTTCAATCATTGAAACATTCTTAGAGGACATTTCGTCAAAGTAAACCATTTTCAAGGTGATTGAAACGTGTCATGACTTTCGTCACTAGGTAAAGATGAACTTGGCCAAAGCAAAATCTTACCAACACATATTTCGAGAAATAGATAGGCGATATGCACTCGGCTCGAAATAACAAATGTGTATAATCAAAGTCTATATAGCAAAATGACTTTTGTCTCAAAATAGGAGTAGAGTAGATAGACTTTTGAGTGATAAATAAGTTCAAGTCTCCACATACCTTTTAGTCGATGAAGATCCATCAGTTACTTGAGTAGTCTTTCGTCTTGTATGATGATCACCATGGAGTACTTGAGCTTAACTACACTTTCTATCCTAGTCCGAGACTTATCTATAGTAGACTAGAAATCAAGACTTATAGTTTTGATCACAAACATTGACAAACATGCTAGAGATAGAAACGTATGCGAGTTCGACCAAGCAATGCTCTAACACGATGCTCTTACAAGTTATCTGAGAGATTTTTAGTATGTCGACGAATACTTTTTTGCCCTATCAATATATTCTTCTCTTTATAGTATGTATATATATATATATATATACATACGGAGGAAGGAGGATCCACTCACAATTTTATTCTTACATTATATTACGCGTTGTAATTTGTTTATATATATTTGGTACCTCCCAAGGGGCGGGAACTGCCATTCGAACTCTTCTCGGGGGATTCCATCCACAAACGCGGTTGTAGATGGTGAAATTTGGATAAGGGGAAAAATGTCATTTCAACCCTATAGACATAATTCAACTCTCACATGAGAGATAAATCCCTTGTCCCTCAAGGCATCATTAACCACGATTTCTAGTATCCGTCCCCGCGAGATACAGCTGGTCGTGATGTCGTGTTTCCTAGCGCACATCCTCGACGAGATACTGCTGGTCACGTAGGTTTTGTAGAGCGTAAAACTTCCCCAGTAGGCTTATGAACCAGAACAACCACAATTCCAGCATGTCTTCGCGAGACGGAGCTGATTGTGATGTCATGATTCCTAGTATACATCCTCGACGAGATGTTACTGGTCATGTAGGTTATGTAGATGCGTAAATACGTCCCTGGAGGACTTATGACCCAAAGCGGAGATATACATATCTCCTGTAAGCACGACTCATCCTATTTGAGATCAAGGACTGATTCCTAGTACATCATCGCCTGATACGCTGGTCATGTATGCTATAGGCTCTGACTCGACTTCTTGAGGTTTCCGAATAACTCCTAGGACATCCCCGCGAGATACGCTGGTTATTCTACCTTTGGGTCGTTTCGACAGACTCCTAAAACATCCTTTCGAGATACACTGGTCTTGTTTGCTCATCATATGGAGACACAATTTATTCCTAGCATATCTCTGCAAGATACGCTGGTCAAAGACAAGTGAGCCATAATCTCGCAGAGGCATTAATAATCGGGCGTACAAAGCCTTTTCTCTCTCTCTCTCTCTCTCTCCAGGACGAGTCCCAGCTGACCACATAGAGATTCAGATCCTTTAAGAAAATCTTCGTAGAGATTCTGATCTGTATGCAAAATCTCGCAGAGATTCATATCTCTATGCAAAATCTCGGAGAGATTCAAATCTCTCTGTGAAATCTATGAGAGATTCAAATCTCTCTGCAAAATCTCGGAGAGATTCATATCTCTCTGCAAAATTTCTAAGAGATTTAAATCTCTCTGCAAAATCTCGCAGAGATTCATATCTCTCTGCAAAATTTCCGAGAAGAAAAATCTCGAAGAGATTCAAATCTCTCGAGGAATCTCAGATAAGGCTGAATATTCCCCATGGTAGGCACGAGCCTCATGTAAGAATCGAGTCTCCTCTCTACACGTATTCTGAGGCATCCCATGCATTTTCACCTGACTCATCCTAGTCATTCTTACGAATCGGATAATATCTCTCTATCTCGGCCAACTCGGCTAAAGAGAATATTTATCTCTCTCAACACGTCATCACAAAGGCTGACTCAGCTTCACACAAATGGGGGGGATAACAATTAGGGTTTTGGTCTGGCGGTCTACGACACGTGTGAGAAATACCCTGCATATTTCTTACCGCAGAAGAAATTTAAGGCGGTGGAATAATGAGATAAACTCAACCTAGTTTATCTTACCTATTCCTAAAGATACGGGAGAATTGCTCCGCACGACACGGTAAGCAATCCTTATCTTCACCGACCTGAGACTAGAGAATTCAGCTATAAATAGGTCATATATTTCTCCGATCTATGAGGATGTTTCTCATAGACTCTCAGAGTAATTTTTCTTCAAACCCTAGAATTCCTTGATCTCTCTCTTCACCTGCTTCCCTCCCTAAGACCGACCCTAAGCCTCATTCCTAGTGACCGAAGCAACCTTTAAACGACCGTTGTGCATGGTATAGGCAAAGTCTATTCTTGCTCAACCTCCCGTAACTCACTTTCAAAACCCTAGAATCCCACTTTAGCCTCTGTCAGATTTCAGGTAACCACATTTTGGCGACCACAGTGGTAGATTGTTCACGCAGTTATAGATATCAATCATGGTCTCCTAGGATGGAAGACGATTCCACCAATCCAAACATAAAAACGTTCCATTGATTCAGTTTTTGTAAATCCATTACAGGTTTAGCCGAGAGAGTTATTGGTACATGTGTATCTTTCTCTCTCCGGGAACTAGTACTCCTCAAGATGGATTGAGGATATAATTGTAATCTAAGGAAGAAATACTGATTTTTAGGCAGTATTCTTAGGTAAGGAATATTCCTAGATAAGGTAATATTCCTAGATAAGGAAATATACCTAGAAAGGGAATATTTCCCAGATAAGGTAATATTCCTAGATAAGGAAATATACCTAGACAAGGAATTCTACAAAAAGAATTATTCCTAGATAAATAAATATACCTAGAAAAGGTATTATTCTTAGGTAAGGAAATAGATTCCTAAGAGGTTTTGGAAACCTTTAAAGCTATAAATATAGATGTTTAGCTCATAGCTAAGACATCTAGAGAGCGAGGTTTGACACCTAGAAAAGGAGGTTGAACACACATACCTAGAGATAAGTTTGTGAGGCAATATTAATTATTGTAAAATCAAGCTTAGAAAATAGTTTAAGGTTATTTACCTAGAGATATTGTGAGTGTAACAAAGAGAGAATTGTAATAGTTTTTTTGTTCATAATCTAGAGAAGATATATTTCTTCGGAACTGGTTTCTAGTGTGTTATTTTTTCTAATTTTCGTCTATTATTACTCTGAATTCCGCCTCTATAATAATAGTCACCAAGGTACAGAGATCAATACGTATCAAGTTGGTATCAGAGCAAAGTTCGTTAATTTTAGGGAAGATTCATGTGGTTTATGGTCTTCACTAGATCTCTCTACAAACAACTTGGTGAGTTACTCGAAAAGCAAGAATACGTGAAAAGAACAAGAAAACCAAGGATGAAAAAATCAGCCGAGAAGTCTAAGACTGATGAACCAAAAACCACCGATGAGAAGGTGGTTATGTTAGAAAAATATATGAAGATGATTCAAACTACCCTGTACGAGTTGGTTGCTTGTATTCGTTCCAATACACCAAATCTGAAACTTACGAAAAAGAAATCTTCATCTTGGGGTTCAGGAGAAGAGGGTGAGGAGGAAGAAGAAGAAAGTGAAAAGGAAGAAGAAGATGAGATTCTTAAAGGCACAAAAGCAACAAAACCTCGTGGTAAGTTTATGAATCATGGTAAGAATCTAAAAATTGATTTCCATGTTGATATTCCACTTTATGATGGAAGTGTCGATGTAGAGAAATTAGATGATTGGATAGCGCGTCTAGAGACGTACTTTTCTTTCTTTGAATATGGTTCGAAGGATAAGATAGCTTTTGCGGCATTGAAGATTTCAAAGCATGCTCTAATATGGAAAGATTATCAAAGGCAATACCTAAGTAATGGAGCATTGTCGTGGAAGGGATTCAAGGAAGTTGTGAGGAAACAATTTTATCCGGTTGGCTACCTTGAAGAGACATGGTTCAAGTGGTACGACTTGAAGCAGTCCTATAACCAAACCGTGCAAGAATATACTTCGGAATTTCAGAATCAATCTATGGTTTTGGATTTAGACTTGGAAGATTATGCTATCTATATGAAGTATATTTCCGGGCTTCATGAGTATATACAGAAGGAGTTGAAGATGTTTTCGGTGGATACTATCTCTGAAGCAAGCATAAAATCTAATGCTATCGAAGGCAGGCTTAAGAAATATGATGTTGAGGGAAACACTAAGGGGAAGTCTAGAGGTTTCGTCTCTAAAGGAGATGAAAGGAGCAAAGAGGATAGGAAGTCTAAAGACAAAAAAGGTTTGACTTACACTCATTGTAAACAAACATGACATGTTGTTGACAAGTGTTGGATGAAGTATCTTAATCTAAAACCAAAAGGGTTGCAGAATAAAGAAGCCAAGAAGGCAACACTAGTCTCACAAGATCCAATAGAAGTCCAAGGAATAACGGAACCCAACTCAAAGCTCTCTCTTATGGCAGGAGCAAAAGAAGGACCTTTAAAAGATGACCTTAGGGAAAGACTCTTCACATTTAAGATGCAGGTTAAGACAACACTTATAGATGCTGTCATTGACCCGGGAAGTCAGAAGAATTTACTTTCACATTCTTGGGTACAAAAGTTGGGTTTGAATACTTTCAAACATTCGAAACCCTATCATTTAGGGTGGATTCAAAAGGAAGGTGGTCTACAGGTTGCAGAGCAGTGTACGTTCAAGTTTTCTTTTGATGATTCATACTGGTACGTATGACCTCTGTACCTTGGTAGCTATTACTATAAAGGCGGAATTCAGTATAATAATAGACGAGAAACTTGGAAAAACACAGAACACAAGTAGTAATTCTAAAAAAGATATATTCTCTAGATTATGAACAAGAAAACTATTACAATTCTCTCTTTGTTACGCTCACAATCTCTCTAAATAGTGGTTCAACCTTAAACTGTTTGCTAGGTTTTCTGTGCCTAGAATCTGTGTGTTTTAGCTATCAACTAAAGCCCTCTATTTATAGACTTCATCGTACTCAGCCGACCAAGGACTTCTATTAGGAATTTATTTCCTAAACTAAGAGTATTTCCTAAAACAAAACTCTTCCCTAACTAGGAATTCTGCCTAAACAAAGATTCCTGCCTAGAATAGGATTCTTCCCTCAACTTAGCTTGAGGTTAACTAAGTTCCCTAAAGGAGTACGGATACATCTGTATCATGGGTCCCCCTTTTTAAGAACTTGAACTCCTGTGAGAGTTAAAAATGAAGGTTATGGAACTCGAAAGTCCCTTTTCCCTTGTTAAACCAATGCGGCATTGATAACCGAGTACATTCCTAGATAAGGTGGTAAATCTAGACGAAAAGCATTGTCACCAATCTGATCGAGTATACGAAATGGTCCATACCTCAATGACTTCAACTTCTTTCCTTCTCCCTTCAATCGCTCCTTACCCAATTTTAACCATACCAAGTCACCGAAATTACAAGGTACAAGATGCTTGTCATGCTTTGCTTTGTATTTGGATTGAGACTTATTTATTTGTGCTTCAACAGTCGCATGAATCTGAGATATCTTCTCCAAGAACTTCTGTGCCTTTTGTCGTTCACTTCCTTCCTTCCCCCCATTGAGGTGTCATTAGAAAATAATAGATCAAAAGGACTAGGTGGTAAGTAACCATAACACGTCTCGAAAGGAGATTTTCCCGAAGAACTGTGAACTGCTCTATTGAAAGCAAATTGTAGATATGGTAAAATCTCATCCCAAGTTTTAGGATGCTTAGAATTATATCCCCTTAACATGTGAACCATAGTCCTGTTGACCACTTTTGTTTGTCCGTCTGTTTGTGGATGAAAAGCTGTACTCTTCTTCAACCTAGTGTCCATCATCTTCCATAAAGAATCCCAAAAGTGACTAAGGAACCGACTATCCCTATCACAAATAATTGAAGTAGGTAAACCAAAATGCTTACACACGTGCTCAAAGAAGAGTTTTGCTGCACCGTCTCCCGTAACCGTCTTTGTACATGCAATTAATGCGATCATCTTGCTGAATCGGTCGACCACAACGAACAAGTAGTCATACCCATACTTGATCTTTGGTAACCCGCCAAGAAAATCCATAGAAATACTCTCCCAAGGCCTTGATGGTACTGGTAATGGTAGATATAACCCACGTTTTTTGTTGGAAGGTTTAGATGTGTTGCACAACTTACACCCTCTAACTAGCTTAGCCACATCATCTTGCATCTTAGGCCAAAAGACATAACGCCAGAGGTTAAGAAGAGTTTTATTCATCCCAAAGTGTCCAGCAACTCAAGATGTGTGTTCCTCTCTCAACCATTGTAAACGATCCCCATCTTCTGGAATGCAAAGTAACTGACCCTTGTATAACAATCCATACCGAAGATCAAACTCGCCTTTCAAACCACTTTTTAAACCTTCCAACACCTTCTTGAAGTCTTTGTTGGATGCGTATGACTCCGCATACTCTTGAAGAACAATTGGCTGAATTCTCATGGCCACCATTAATGCTCGAACTGGAGGTCGAGATAACATATTTGCCAAATTGTTTGTTACTCCCTTCTTGTACCTAATGAGAATGTTGAAATTCATCAAGTAAGACATCCACTTCATGTGTCGGGCTTGTTGTAGTTTAGTTTGTGCGTGTAGATACTCCAATGGTTTGTGATCTGAATGTACCACTACTTCTTTACCTAAAAGGTACACTCGCCAATGCTTAATGCATTGATATAAAGCATAAAATTCTTTGTCATAAGGTGCTTAGTTCTTAATAGCACCTGAGAACAATTCTGAATGGTACTCCACTGGTTTACCATCCTGTAACAACACTCCTTCCAATGCATAGTTAGAAGCGTCGGTCTCAACTTCAAAAGTACGTTGTAAGTTAGGCAATGCCAACACTGGTGCTTCTGAAATCTTCCTCTTTAGTAACTGAAAAGCGTCTTCATAAGTTTGCTGCCATTCAAACTTTTCCTTAGCTCCCGTCAAACCATGTAATGGTCCTGCTGATAGGATCCGGAGATGCATATTGGTGTGGAAATGGAAAACACACAAAACTTGCAAGTATACAAGGTCAAGCTTTATAATATAGGGATAAGAAAGGGATCAGTCCACAGGGAGTAGGAGTGCTTAAAAGAAATTTTCCTAAGCTATCAATGGGTGCAAAGCACTATGGCAGTGAGCAAAGCAAGGTAATGTGGCAGATGCAAAGAACTAAAACAGTTAACACAACAAAGCAGTTAACACAAGATGGCAAAACAGCAAGGAACCAAGGCTGTGAGCCAAGGGCAGGGGTGAGATTGTGCACTGACTTCAGTGCACACAGCTTCAAAATGCAAGAACTAAGCAAAACAGTAAAGGAAAGTAACTAAGCAGTGAATAAAAGCAGAGCTGGAATTGTAAGTGACTGAAGAAAGGAATTGTGGCTAAGCTAATGGCTTAGAATCCACCTTGGTGTCCTAGCCAAACAATGTAGTTCTAGGTTGAAATTAAGACCCTAAGCATACAATTGGAATGGAAAGAAAATCAGCTTGCTCAACTAATGTGCTCCTAGCATTGACTGTCTTTTGACAGTACAATCAATCACAAGCACACAGATGAGCACTAATCTCTCCCATTGCTCAAGAAAAACAAGCATTAAGGCTCTAACCTAGCAATTCATCATCCAACAATGCACTAAGGCTTCATCTGAGCCTTAGCTGCAGTAACTTAGTTCATGAAAAACATGTTAACAGCATCAACATTCATCACATATGCTAATTGAAACAACATTCTCAACATTGAAGATAAAAATCAAAACATCATATAACATTCACTATCAACTGTCATGCAATAAATGAAATTGAAATTGTGAAATAAAACAGAACAAAATGTTTTTCTGGCTAGTCCAGAGATCATCCCCCTCTACCCCTCTACATCACCCCCTATTTATATCACCAAATACCCAATTTTTCCGAAACCCTAGAATTGAAATTAGGGTTTTCAATCTCCGAAATTTACTCACCAAAACTTTGAATTGACGTCGCCCCATGTCTTCTCTGCCTCTCTCTCGGTTCTTCTCCTGCTCCCAATCGCTACAATTGCTCCCTAATTTGAGGTGTTTTATCAACCCTCACCTAGGTCAGTTGGTGAGAGAGGTTAAAGCGCTTCGAATTAGGGGGATGGGTCGTGTCGGGTAATGATGGAGATGGTGGAGTTGGTGGTAGTTGGTGTAGGTAGTGGTGTTGTGGAAGTGGAATAGGTGGTGGTACGGCAGGGTATGGTGGTTCTGTTGCAGAGAGGGGGAGAGGAAGACGAAGGTGGAGGTCGATATGGGTTAGGGTAGGGAGCTGTTTGGCTAGGTCATAGGGTTCGAGTATTAGTGTGTTAGGCGGGTGTATCAAGATGTGTGTACCACGAGCTGAAGCCGCTGGATATGGAGATGGTAGGTGGATCGGACGGCTAAGAAAGAAGCAGCTTGTAGCGACCGTAGGATGTAAAATACAACGAAGTCTACGGTGCGAGATTAGGTTAGGTGTTGTAGTGTTTAGCGGAATCATCGGGATTTGATGCACAGGCATAGGAGCGACCGTAGGATGCTGAAATGCTTCGATCTGACGGCTGAAATCCGAGACGGGCTTGGATATAGAAAATGGGTTTGGGTGAGGGTTTTGGGCCTTGGGTATGCCAGGCCCATGTCTTCTTTAAGAACAATTCTTCCTCTTCAAGCCCACTTCTAGCCTTTTGGTCTTGTGCACGACATTCTTCGCGGCTTCCTTGTGTAATTCCTCCCGTCTTTTCACTACTTTTCTTCTCTTTTCGCTCCGCAATTCATCCAAACTTTATTTATTACCTAAAAATGCAAAATTAAGTAAGAAAAATATTTATTCTTGAAAACAATGAAAATACAGAATATGGGATAAAATGTAGAATTACTGCGCAAAAGATGAGTTAAATGCCAACAAAAAGGGATAATATACAATATTTGGCACTCATCAAATACCCCCAAACCTGAATTTTACTTGTCCTCAAGTAAAACAAAACTAAGGAAATCCTACCTATACCACTGTCGCTGGTCTCTCGAATGCATTTAGCGTATGCACTAAGCCTTTTAAACCACTAAGTGTCCCTAGTGGACGAGTTAAGTCTCGTGAAGGTTTGCTTAGAACGTACCTACAAAGTTCTAGGTCAAAATATAAGCTCAGATTCCATCAAATGTGACATGTGCAAACAGTTTAAGCTCACAGCAAAATGGAGATGTCAATCTAGCTATCAAGGCACAATCCTAGCACTGATAACAAATAAAGACATGTGATAAGAGTGTAAAGTGTATCTACACATGTGTAAAGAAAGATCTGAAGTTATGACTACTAATCACCAAGAGATAGTTTCTCAGGCTAAGAACCAAGGTCGAAATCTAGCTAGCTGTCCGGACTTTACGAGAATTGTGAATGAGTTGGAGGTATTTCACAATTACTCGCGTTGTACATCAATGGCATACACCCTCCTTGCTTATTACAATGAAACAACAAAATGACTATTTACATGACTCTTATTTACATTGACTACTCTCTTTTATTTTTGGAACAAGAGAGAATGGAATTGATAAATTGATTTTTTGTATTTTTCTGATATTTTTTTTTTCTGAATATACATCGTTTTTTTTTTTTTTTTGAAAAAACACTTTTGATACAATACAAAAGGAAACAAAAGATTACATGACACTTTGCAAGAGGTAGCCCTTTTTGATGCACCCAGTTAAATTCGATGGTTGTTTTCTTAATGTAACCTCCACCTTCTATCCCAACCAACCAAAGAACAAGCTAGTCAAGTTTCGTTCAGTATTCTAAAGTGATTGGCAATCGTACTTCCTATCAAACACCTTGAAGATCGAGGCCATACATGTATTGGTAGATCGTGCGCGTGCAAATTTCTTATCACTATGTGAATTGTGCTAGAATCAGGGTGCCTAAATATCTAGACTAAGACTCCTAATAATTACATATTTGCACAAGAGTCAACATTTCAAGGTAAATGAGCTCCATTTTTATGATTTTTTATTTTTTAATTTTTTTTGAATTTTTTCGATTTTTTCAAAAGAAGAAGGAGTTTTTTTAATAGCATATTATCATGTATCTACTCTATACCCCCAAACCTAAACTAAACATTGTCCTCAATGTTTCAAAATATGGAAAGAATTATAAACAACATATGAAGAGGAACATGCTGAGTAGAGTAAAAGGAGAGAGAATACCCGATTGTACGGCGAAAGCTCGATTAAAACTCCGTTATTCAAGGCAAAAATCCATCATATTAGGAGTCACAATGGATGAGCACAAAATATATACAAAAGGAAATTTAACTAACACATTATCTACAAGAAAATTTGGTTTTTAATGGGATTGGACTTTTTGGGAAAAATTTGGTTTTGTTGGGAGACATTTGGTTTTGATGGGAAAAAGACAAATTTTGGTTTTTAGGGAAACATTTGGAAAACTTTTTGGTTATTTAGGGAAAGAGTGGACCAGTTTAGTCCACATAGACTGGGTCCTCCAGGTTGGTTGTTTCAATGTCGGGTGGAAATGGCTCAAGGAATGGCTTTAATCTCTGCCCGTTGACTTTGAAAACGTTCTTGTTGGAAACATCCTCCAGCTCTACAGCTCCATGAGGAAAAACTGTGCGTACTAGGTACGGACCCTTCCATCTGGAACGCAGTTTTCCTGGAAAAAGATGTAATCGGGAGTCATACAGCAAGACTTTCTGACCAGGAGTGAAGGATTTGCGTAGAATACGCTTGTCATGAAACATCTTCATCTTCTGCTTATATAACTTGGCACTATCATAAGCCTCATTTCTCAATTCTTCCAACTCGTTGAGTTGAAGTTTCCTTTGAATTCCAGCTTCGTCCAGAGAAAAGTTCAGTTTCTTGATTGCCCAGTAGCTCGATGTTCTAATTCCACAGGTAGATGGCACGGCTTTCCATACACTAGACGATAGGGGGACATGCCAATTGGTGTCTTATAAGCTGTTCTATAGGCCCACAAAGCATCATTCAATCTTAATGACCAATCTTTCCTAGACGGGTTAACCGTCTTCTAGAATGTGCTTATTTCCCTATTAGAAACTTCTACTTGTCCACTCGTCTGAGGGTGGTACGGAGTAGCAACCTTGTGAGTTATGCCATACTTGCGTACTAAAGACTCAAAGTACTTGTTACGAAAATGTGAACCGCCGTCACTGATGATAGCTCTAGGGGTACCAAAACGTGCAAATATGTTTTCCTTTAGAAATGAAAGTACCACCTTGTGGTCATTTGTTCTGGTTGCTATGGCTTCTACCCACTTAGAAACGTAATCAACTGCGACTAGGATGTACAATCTGTCAGAATGGGAATGGACCCATGAAGTCGATCCCCCAAACATCAAAAATCTCCACAATCAAAATGGGGTTCAATGGCATCATGTTTCTCCTCGAAATGCTTCCTAGCTTTTGACAGCGTTCACAAGCAACACAATAATCATGGCAATCCTTGAACAATGATGGCCAATAGAATCCACACTGCAAGATCTTTGCAGCGGTTTTCTTGGCACTGAAATGGCCTCCACATGCTTGGTCATGACAGAAAGATATCACATCTTTCTGTTCAGTGTTGGGACACATCTCCTAATGATTTGGTCTCGGCAGTACTTAAACAAATATGGGTCATCCCAAAGGAAATGTTTAACTTCAGCCAAGAACTTGAGCGGTCTTGTCTCGACCAACGTGAGGGCATCCTACCTGTAGCGAGGTAGTTAACAATATCAGCAAACCAAGGAAGGTCTGAGATAGACATCAGCTGTTCATCTGGGAATGATTCTCTAATCAGCTCAAATTCATCAATAGACTCTAAAGTTAATCTAGACAAATGATCAGCAACCACATTCTCACAACCTTTCTTATCACGGATTTCGAGATCGAATTCCTGTAATAATAGTATCCATCGAATAAGGCGAGCTTTAGCATCCTTCTTGGAAAGAAGATACTTCAAAGCCGCATGGTCTGTGTATATGATGATCTTAGACCCTATCAGATAAGATCTAAACTTGTCTAATGCGAAAACGACGGCAAGCAATTCCTTCTCGGTAGTTGAATAATTGAGTTGGGCATCATTAAGGGTTTTGCTAGCATATATCACATATGGTAGTCTATCAACTCGCTGTCCTAAAACAGCACCAACAGCATAATCAGAGGCATCACACATAAGTTCGAACGGAAGCTTCCAATCGGGTGGTCGGACTATAGGAGCGGTGGTGAGAAGGGTTTTTAATTCCTCCCATGCCTTCACACAAGCAGCATCGAAATTGAAGGCAACATCTTTGGAGAGAAGACTGCACAGAGGTCTGGAGATTTTGCTGAAATCTTTGATGAATCGCCGGTAAAAACCAGCATGACCTAGAAATGATCTGATCTCCTTCACAGAGCGAGGTTGTGGTAGATGTTGAATGAGGTCAACTTTAGCTTTATCCACTTCAATTCCTTTTTCTGAGATGATGTGTCCTAGAACTATTCCTGAATTCACCATAAAATGGCATTTTTCCCAATTTAGAACAAGGTTCTTTTCTTTACATCTGGATATCACGAGGGCAAGATGCTTCAAACATTCGTCAAACGAGGAACCAAAAACAGAGAAATCATCCATAAAGATCTCGAGAAAACTATCTATCATGTCAGAAAAAATGCTCATCATGCAACGCTGAAAAGTAGCAGGTGCATTACACAACCCGAAGGGCATACGTCTATAAGCAAACGTCCCAAATGGACACGTGAATGTAGTTTTTTCCTGATCTTCTGGAGCAATGTGAATTTGGTTATAACCGGAAAAGCCATCTAGAAAACAGTAGTGACTGTGTCCAGACACACGTTCTAGCATTTGGTCAATGAAAGGGAGCGGGAAGTGATCTTTCCTTGTTACTGTGTTCAACTTCCTGTAGTCGATGCATACTCGCCATCCTGTGGTTGTACGAGTAGGGACTAATTCATTCTTGTCGTTCTGAACTACAGTAATGCCTGACTTCTTAGGCACAACTTGAATGGGACTAACCCATTTGCTATCAGGTATCGGTATATGATACCCGCATCAAGTAGTTTCAGGATCTCTCCTTTGACTACATCTCTCATGTTAGGATTAAGTCTCCTTTGCATTTCCCTAGATGGTTTGGCATTCTCTTCAAGGTTAATGTGGTGCATGCAAATGGTGGGACTAATTCCTTTGAGATCTGAGATGGTCCATCCTAAGGCCTCTTTGTGTTCCTTAAGTACTTCTAAAAGCTTACTTTCCTGTTCCGTGTCTAAACATGATGAAATAATGACGGGTAAAGTATCAGAAGAACCTAGGAATGCGTACTTCAACGTACTAGGCAATGTTTTCAATTCAAGCTTGGGTGGCTCAACAATGGATGGAATAAGCTTGGAATCAGAGAGTAAGGGTGGTTCCACTTCATATTTCCTTTCAGTGATGTCCATTTGAGGTACAGATTCGAGCAGAGATAGGACGTCACTACAGTATGCATCATCATAGGAATCTGGGTTAAAGTTCTCCATACATGCTTGAAAGGGGTCGACGGATAGAATGTTAGTCAATGAATCTTGCATTAATCCTTCAATCATATTAACTTCATGCACATCATCATCATCATCAAGATTCACAGGTTGTTGACTAATATCGAACACATTCAATTCTACCGTCATGTTACCAAAAGACAGTTTCAACACTCCATTACGACAATTAATGATCGCGTTGGACGTAGCCAAGAAAGGACGTCCTAAGATGACAGGAATGTGACAGTCTGGGTTTTGTACAGGTTGAGTGTCTAAGACAATGAAGTCTACGGGAAAATAGAATTTGTCAACCTTGATCAAAACGTCTTCGACCACTCCACGAGGAATCTTGACATATCGGTCTGCCAGTTGTAGAGTGATAGATGTTGGTTTCAACTCCCCAAGACCTAACTGCTCATAAACAGAATATGGCAGTAGGTTAACACTTGCACCTAGGTCTAATAACGCTTTATTGACCGTGTGTTCTCCTATAGTGCAAGAAATTGTTGGACATCCTGGATCCCTAAACTTGGGTGGAGTTTTGTTCAGAATGATGGAACTCACCTGCTCAGCTAAGAAAGCACGTTTGTGCACATTGAGCTTGCGCTTTTGAGTACACAAGTCTTTGAGGAATTTGGCATAAGCAGGGATTTGCTTGATTGCTTCAAGAAAAGGAATGTTGATGTTGACTCTCTTGAACAGATCTAACATCTCATTATAATGGGTACTTTTCTGTTGATAGATCAATCTTTGAGGAAATGGGGCAACAGGAGAATGAGTTGGCAAAGGGACATTCACAGCAGTAGAATTGTCAGGCTTTCCAACTTGCTCAGATTCTTTGGTTTTCTGGGGTTGTGGAGACAGCGTGGAATTTGTATCAGATTCATTAGGTTCGCCCACGTTGTTCTCGATGACTTTACCACTTCAGAGGGTGGTAATGGCATGGACTTGATCGGGTGAGGTTTCAGTGCAGGATGTTGTGCCTGCTTGAAATATCCTCTTTGTATTTTGTTGGGGTTGGCTCGGAAGTTTACCCTTTTCTCTCTCACCTATGGAATCACAGATTTGACCCATCTTTTGATCAAGACTTTTCTGATTTTGCACCAGACTCTGGAACATTTCCTCTAGGGCGGATAATCTCTTGTCGGTATTGTGTTGAAGATATGATTGTTGTTGAGGGTTCCTCGGGTGTTGATAACCTTGATTGTTCTGATATCCCTGATTGTTTTGATAGCTCTGATTGGGTTGAGATGGTCCTCCCTGAGTGGGTCCTTTTGACCATGAAAAGTTAGGGTGGTTTCTCCATCCTGGATTGTAGGTCTGTGAATAGGGGTTATGTTCTTGTTTTTGAAACATGGCATGTGCCTGTTCAAGCCTAGATTCCTGGACTGCAAGCAAATCGGGACAATTTTGGAATTGATGGTTGGGATCGTTACAAGCGGCACATACAGACGAAGCGACATGTTCTCGGAGAGTAGTGGTGGAAGGTTTTGAATTTTTATGTAGTTCTAACTCTTCTAATCTCCTAACTATTGATGCCATGTTTGCTCTTCCCTCGAAATCTGCTTCAATCCTAAAAGCCTTCGCTTCGGATATAGTCTTTCTGGGTTCACAGATGGATTCCCACTGTTGCGTCTTTTCAGCTACTTCAATCAAGAAGTCCCAAGACGCATCAGCAGTTTTGTCTACGAATAGACCATTACACATTGACTCAACCGTTGTTCGGGTGGACACATCTAGACCTTCATACAAAATTTGCACAAGTCTCCATTTTTCAAAACCATGATGGGGACATTGGAGCAATAATTCATTGAATCTCTCCAAGTATCTAGCTAAGGTCTCACCTTCTAATTGCACAAAGCTATTCAGACTTTGACGAATTGTCGCAGTCTTGTGGTTCGGGAAAAACTTTTTGAAAAACTCCTTTATGAGGTCATCCCATGTCATGATGGATTGAGGCTGTAAAGCATAAAGCCAGGCCTTTGCTTTATCTTTCAGGGAGAAAGGAAAGAGCCTTAACTTTAGGGTTTCGTCGGACATTTGAGTGAAACGCAGAGTTCCACAAATTTCCTCGAATTCTCTCACGTGGTGGTACGGGTTTTCATTCTCAACACCTCTAAAAATAGGAAGCATCTGTATTGTGCTTGATTTCAGCTCATAATGGCCATTAGCCTCGGGTAGCACAATACAAGAAGGTTGACTGGCTCTAATTGGGTACATATAATCCTTGAGGGTACGGGGTTCTCCCATTGTTTCGGTTTGATCTGGGCTGTCTACCTCAGAACTCAGAATTTCGATAGGTTCTTCTTGATTAATTCTAACAAGTCTGTTTGTTTGGTCTCTATAGGTCACAGTCATGTCCTTGTAGGTACCTCAACTAACATGTTGGTAAGACAGAGCAATCGGAAACAATTTGGCCCACAAGGGTTACGAAGATTTGGTTTTGAATGGGTGTTGGACTAACAAGGGATTTTGGTTTTTGGTTTAAAGTTGGGCTTTGGAAAATTTTTTGAACTAAACCTAGCATAAATTAGCACAACCCATAAAAGAAAATAAAAACAATAATAATAATTACAAGCCCATAAAAGAAAAATAAAAGAAAATAAAAGAAAAATAAAAATAAAAATAATTATTACAAGCCCAAATTAAAAATAAATTAATTATTACATACCCAAATTGAATATTTAATGGGGCCCAAGTGGGTTACTCATGGTTTAGGCTTACTTGGTTAAGGAGGGAAGCCCAGTTAGGCTTTTGTTCCCTTTAGTTGCACAGCCCAGTTGGGATTTAGGATCGTCCTTAGCAGCTCACGCTCAAGCCCAGCAACAGCAGTTGGGTTTAGCAGCCCAGCAGAAGCAACAGCAACGAAGCCCACCTCAGTTGGACGAGCCCAGTAACACTTGGCAAGCCCAGTTCAGTTGAAGTTGGTGAAGCCCAGTTAAGAGAAGTACAAGCCCACCAGTAGAAGGCAGAGCCCAGCAGCAGCAGGTAGCAGCCCAGTTGCTTTGGCTTGGCAGCAGGCTTGGAAGCAGCAGGCTTTGGCTTAGCAGCAGCAACAGCAGCAGCAGCAACTCAGTGGCACCTGCAAGTGAACAAGAGTGCAATGATATCAGGAGACAGCTTCAAGCACAGCAAGGTGAGATGCAATTTTCAGCAGAGTATGCAGTGGTAGATGAAAGACAGCAAAGGAAAATAAATTCAACACACAGCACCACTCCCCGGCAGCGGCGCCAAAAACTTGGTGTGGAAATGGAAAACACACAAAACTTGCAAGTATACAAGGTCAAGCTTTATAATATAGGGATAAGAAAGGGATCAGTCCACAGGGAGTAGGAGTGCTTAAAAGAAATTTTCCTAAGCTATCAATGGGTGCAAAGCACTATGGCAGTGAGCAAAGCAAGGTAATGTGGTAGATGCAAAGAACTAAAATAGTTAACACAACAAAGCAGTTAACACAAGATGGCAAAACAGCAAGGAACCAAGGTTGTGAGCCAAGGGCAGGGGTGAGATTGTGCACTGACTTCAGTGCACACAACTTCAAAATGCAAGAACTAAGCAAAACAGTAAAGGAAAGTAACTAAGCAGTGAATAAAAGCAGAGCTGGAATTGTAAGTGACTGAAGAAAGGAATTGTGGCTAAGCTAATGGCTTAGAATCCACCTTGGTGTCCTAGCCAAACAATGTAGTTCTAGGTTGAAATTAAGACCCTAAGCATACAATTGGAATGGAAAGAAAATCAGCTTGCTCAACTAATGTGCTCCTAGCATTGACTGTCTTTTGACAGTACAATCAATCACAAGCACACAGATGAGCACTAATCTCTCCCATTGCTCAAGAAAAACAAGCATTAAGGCTCTAACCTAGCAATTCATCATCCAACAATGCACTAAGGCTTCATCTAAGCCTTAGCTGCAGTAACTTAGTTCATGAAAAACATGTTAACAGCATCAACATTCATCACATATGCTAATTGAAACAACATTCTCAACATTGAAGATAAAAATCAAAACATCATATAACATTCACTATCAACTGTCATGCAATAACTGAAATTGAAATTGTGAAATAAAACAGAACAAAATGTTTTTCTGGCTAGTCCAGAGATCATCCCACTCTACCCCTCTACATCACCCCCTATTTATATCACCAAATACCCAATTTTTCCGAAACCCTAGAATTGAAATTAGGGTTTTCAATCTCCGAAATTTACTCACCAAAACTTTGAATTGACGTCGCCCCATGTCTTCTCTGCCTCTCTCGGTTCTTCTCCTGCTCCCAATCGCTACAATTGCTCCCTAATTTGAGGTGTTTTATCAACCCTCACCTAGGTCAGTTGGTGAGAGAGGTTAAAGCGCTTCGAATTAGGGGGATGGGTCGTGTCGGGTAATGATGGAGATGGTGGAGTTGGTGGTAGTTGGTGTAGGTAGTGGTGGTTGTGGAAGTGGAATAGGTGGTGGTACGGCAGGGTATGGTGGTCCTGTTGCAGAGAGGGGGAGAGGAAGACGAAGGTGGAGGTCGATATGGGTTAGGGTAGGGAGCTGTTTGGCTAGGTCATAGGGTTCGAGTATTAGTGTGTTAGGCGGGTGTATCAAGATGTGTATACCACGAGCTGAAGCCGCTGGATATGGAGATGGTAGGTGGATCGGACGGCTAAGAAAGAAGCAGCTTGTAGCGACCGTAGGATGTAAAATACAATGAAGTCTACGGTGCGAGATTAGGTTAGGTGTTGTAGTGTTTAGCGGAATCATCGGGATTTGATGCACAGGCATAGGAGCGACCGTAGGATGCTGAAATACTTCGATCTGACGGATGAAATCCGAGACGGGCTTGGATATAGAAAATGGGTTTGGGTGAGGGTTTTGGGCCTTGGGTATGCCAGGCCCATGTCTTCTTTAAGAACAATTCTTCCTCTTCAAGCCCACTTCTAGCCTTTTGGTCTTGTGCACGACATTCTTCGCGGCTTCCTTGTGTAATTCCTCCCGTCTTTTCACTACTTTTCTTCTCTTTTCGCTCCGCAATTCATCCAAACTTTATTTATTACCTAAAAATGCAAAATTAAGTAAGAAAAATATTTATTCTTGAAAACAATGAAAATACAGAATATGGGATAAAATGTAGAATTACTGCGCAAAAGATGAGTTAAATGTCAACAAAAAGGGATAAATATATACAATATTTGGCACTCATCACATATATATGATAACTCCAATCGCACGACGTCTAACTAGTAGACAGAGGCAAGTACAGGTCGTTCCCACTGGGAGCGGTGGAAATACTCTAATCAATATCTCTAAAGAATTAACCAGAAATGATTTTTGAGATTTTAGAATTGAATTTGAAACAATAAAAATAAATAAAAAGAATTAACAAAATGCAATGAGAGAGTGTCGGTAACCAGGGTCTACGGATTCCACCATTATTTCTATTTGATGCCGAAAATGATTCATAATTCTAAATACACGTCTATATCTTTGTTCTATGCAACACCTATTATCAGTATATTTTCTCTAATATAACTTGCATCTCCTAAGCATAACCCATCAAAGTCTCCAAAGCATGGCTTATCAAATTATAATGAAAAGAATATCATTGAAACTACATATTTATGCATTTACGACTATTATTTGCGTCGTCTAATTATAACCCATCAAATGATTTAACCTCAGCATGGATTATCAAATACTATAACAAATAAAATTGCAAAACCTTATAAATTAATGCACTTAGGCTATTGTATTACAAAGCCGAGGAAGCAACAACAATTATTCTATAAAAAATCAATAGAGCGTAAAGATAAAATTATTTGAATCAATTCATAATTGCCTAAAACCAAATATTATCAATTTAATCATGGTCTATCGCTAGAAATGGTTTCCACCTAAGTACCCTAGTTATGAAATTTAACAAAACATGGAGATGGATTTCTTAAAACCCATAAAAATAAATTATTAGGAAAATGAAAATAAACCAATCGACTGCGCGTCACCACAATCGAATTACCTCTTCTCCTTTCCCTTGTTTTCTGCTCCAAGCCTTCAAGGAACTTCACAGTAGCACCGGCGGCGACCTCCTCTTCTGCTTCTGTTCGTTGGCTTTCCTAGCCTCCAAACCGGTCTCCCCTTTTTCTGTGTCCCACCTCCAACTAATATCGTGGAAAGAATTGAGAAATAATGGGAAACAAATATCCATTATGTCGACACCATTAAAAAACTGACCAATCATAACTTGGATTGCACGTGCTCCCATATATTTTCCTTCCAAACCATATTATATTCTTTTATGACCATAAATTATGATCATCACATGACCAGAAAGGAAACAAGTCCCTTTTATCACGTCCAACGACCACATACAACACAAACTATCCCCACCGACTGTGATAACGCCTGAGGATTCACATCCATGCAACAAACGGCAACAACACTGGTTCATTTCCCTGTATATCCATAACTCGTCATTTATTGCAAGGCTCATTGAGCTAATACCTCCTGCACTCTTGCCTTCGGAAACCAAAATTCATCTTCTCCTGAACAGCTACCATTAACTGACACCAGCTGCAAACAAACCTCATCGTGGGTAATCGAGACACCATCACCATTAGCTAATACTCATCCTCATTCGTTACCTGAATTACAAGTAAATCCATTCCCGGTCCTAGCTTTTCTGCCACCACCGAGATACAATAGCCTCCAATCTGAATTCACTCGTCCAAGTTATTGCTCCATCAATCAAGCCTTTTATTCTAGTTCCGCTAACACTTCTCGAGCTTCCATTTCGATCAACAACAAAACAAAACTGTCTGTTTTAAGTCCATCTTGAATTCGAAAGCATAGTTGAGAACCCAAACTCCATTCGCTGTTGTATAATACACAGACCATCACTTCACTGTTGTAACAATGAATAAACCTAGTTTATTTCCATTCTTCTGTCCATCTGAGTTTCGTCACCCACAGGCGACAATAGCTCAACCACCATGTTAACTGGTCCATCGATCTTGACAGCCTATTCCTCCACTGTCCATGGCACATGAGCCTCTATCATTCTTTTTCAACTTCTTTCACATACGAGAACTAGGATATGCTAATTACAGACCCCTGCAAACTGCAGACTTCGAGAAACACATCCACCAACAACCATTGACAGAAATCATCGCCAGCAACACCAGGACCTAGCTTTGCTTCTTGAATCCAGCAACACCTTCCTTCCTGGTCAAACTTAAGTCGCCACTTCTAAGTTCTCTTCACCATCTTCGCTACTGCGATATGAACGAACCACAGTTCAGACCATATTCAGAACCCAATATAGGATTGCATACAGAAAGCACCAAACACCATATTCTTCTCAATCATTAGCTGCAATCGATCCATGCCAAGCCCTGAAATTCCTTAATCGAGACAACGTACAGTTCACAAATACAAACCCGTTCATAGTAGCTTGGTGATGCTGCTGTTATGAACTTGAGATAATCACCACCAGCAACTCGAGATAATTTCAATGTAACTCCAACTTCAGGCTGCATTTCATCCATTAGCTCAACCAAAGACCCATTGAAGTATTCCAGAATATATACCACTGCTGAGTATTATTTCAGCCATCATGAACCCTTCTCAGACCCCTCTCCTTGTGAAAAGAACAACCAACATCTATTGAGCCAATCACCTGCTTGAGAAAGCGAAGTCTTTGTACCACCAACTCAAATGCTCTCTAGTCGTGAAGTGACTTCCAAGCTGCTGATATATGGAAATTCCAGGCCAGCTACATTATGTCATTTTCGTCGCAAACGACATTTTACTTCCATTTAGCCATTTATTCTCTCGATGATTGGACTTTCTCGTAGTTTCTGCAAAAGCACTAAAATGGTGTTATTAGCCAAAATATCGAGTCCTAACTAATATAAATATGGGTATAAAATGTAGCACTTACGTGCTTATCAACACCCCCACACTTTTATTTTGCTAGTCCTCGAGCAAAACAAAGAATTGACCCGCTATACAGCTGGTCATATCATAAGACAGAGTTAGACCCACTACACAGCTGGTCATAAAATGAAAATTTGAAATACCATACCAAGAACCGCTACACAGCTGGTCATAACCCTAAAAATTATAATGATAATAACTTTTTTTTAAGACCCGCTACACAGCTGATCATTTTTTTTTACCCGCTACACAACTGGTCATAATATGCAATTTTTTTTTAAGGCCTAACGAAAATGCTACTCCCCCACACTTAAACATTACATTGTCCTCAATGTAATTGAGTCATCCAACATAGAAATTAAGATGGGAAATTGAAGCAAACAAATAAAAGATAAGAGGAAAGAAAACAAATCTGATGGGTTGACTCCCATGAAGCATAATCCTTGTATCCATGTTTGCGCACATAAAGAACCTCAAACAAGGTGAGGTTGCACCAAAGTAAGCAGCAAAGCATATATATAAAGTCTGAAAAGTTTGGGATCAATCCAACAAATCAGGTCAGCTGCGAATATGAACCTGCAAACACTATAAACTTCCAAGAAGATGTGTAAATCCATTCCCAAAAGAAAACAATCCTTAGTATAGATAAACAAATCACTCATATGGACAACAAAAATAGAATGTTTATTATTTTCTATTCGGGAAGCACACTCTAAATAAGGTTCTAAATCAGCTGAAATAACATCCGTCGACACAATATCCTCACTAGAAATCATAGGAAACAATGTATTGACAATGCAAAAAGGTATATGATTATCAAACGCAGCAAAATTGTTTAAACCTGTATCTAATGGTTCAAGTTTATGAAAATCAGTAACTCTTAAATCTGGTTCTAAGTCCGCGAAAATAACTTCCGTTATGGAGTTATCTTGATTAACCATTGGAGGGCGCAATGCATTGACAACGTCAATAAACATATGATCATCATAATCTGCAAAGTGGGCTAAACAAACTGAGATTGGTTCAAAATCAGCAGTTACCTGACCAGTACCAATTGCCTCCACATTCACATCAGCAATCAGGAAATCACAAGATGAGTCAGCAAAACAAGAGCTCAATGGAGCAACAATATCATGAATAATCGCCTCATTATTATCTGCAACTAAGTGACTTATAGGAATCTCGTTATTCAAATGACTAGAAGGTATCTCATTAAGAATGTCTATTGTCTTTAAGTCGTTAGACTCAACAATAGTATCTTCTGTATAAACAGGTTCTTCTAATTTATCATTATCTGAATAAATGGCATCTCTAACACAACTCTCGTCCTTTTGAATAGACAAATAATCAGTTAGATCATGAGTTGTGTAAGATACAATAGATTCAGATATTATATCGGTATCATAATTCCTAAAATCACTTCTAGTATCAAGTTCCTTTTCACCCTCATGGTATTGGGGTTGATACTCATCTGAATAACCACTAATAACGAAATTACGTGGATTCCAAGTTCCATACCTGGGACGATTATAAGCAAGAACTTCCTTATACCGTGACCCATACATGTATTCCCCAAGCATCATAGACGACGTCTCACGCAAAGCACTCATCGTTCTCAAAAAGGCTCCTGAAATAAAATTCTGAAGCACAAAACAAGTCAAAAGGAAAAAGAAATCCTAAAAAAATAAAAATACTGTACAAAAAAATAAAAATAAATAAACACCTAAGTATGTACAAAATAGAAAATACTAATTACAATATTCCACAACCGCTCCCCGGAAGCGGCGCCAAAAATTGATAGGATCCGGAGATGCCTATATATGATAACCGCAATCGCACGGCGTCTAACTAGTAGACAGAGGCAAGTACAGGTCGTTCCCACAGGGAGCGGTGGAAATACTCTAATCAATATCTCTAAAGAATTAACCAGAAATGATTTTTGAGATTTTAGAATTGAATTTGAAACAATAAAAACAAATAAAAAGAATTAACAAAATGCAATGAGAGAGTGTCGGTAACCAGGGTCTACGGATTCCACCATTATTTCTATTTGATGCCGAAAATGATTTATAATTCTAAATACGCGTCTATATCTTTGTTCTATAGCAACACCTATTATCAGTATATTTTCTCTAATATAACTTGCATCTCCTAAGCATAACCCATCAGAGTCTCCAAAGCATGGCTTATCAAATTATAATGGTAAGAAAATCATTGAAACTACATATTTATGCATTTACGATTATTATTTGCGTCGTCTAAGTATAACACATCAAATGATTTAACCTAAGCATGGATTATCAAATACTATAACAAATAAAATTGCAAAATCTTATAAATTAATGCACTTAGGCTATTGTATTACAATAGCCGATGAAGCAACAACAATTATTCTATAGAAAATCAATAGAGCGTAAAGATAAAATTATTTGAATCAATTCATAATTGCCTAAAACCAAATATTATCAATTTAATCATGGTCTATCGCTAGAAATGGTTTCCACTTAAGGACCCTAGTTATGAAATTTAACAAAACATGGATATGGATTTCTTAAAACCCATAAAAATAAATTATTAGGAAAATGAAAATAAACCAATCGACTGTGCGTCACCACAATCGAATTGCCTCTTCTCCTTTCCATTGTTTTTTGCTCCAAGCCTTCAAGGAATTTCACAGTAGCACCGGCGGCGACCTCCTCTTCTGCTTCTGTTCGTTGGCTTTCCTAGCCTCCAAGCCGGTCTCCCCCTTTTCTGTGTCCCACCTCCAACTAATATCGGGGAAAGAATTGAGAAATAATGGGAAACATATATCCATTATGTCGACACCATTAACAAACTGACCAATCATAACTTGGATTGCACGTTCTCCCATATATTTTCCTTCCAAACCATATTATATTCTTCTATGACCATAAATTATGATCATCACATGACCAGAAAGGAAACAAGTCCCTTTTCTCACGACCAACGACCACGTACAGCACAAACTATCCCCACCGATTGTGATAACGCCTGAGGATTCACAACCATGCAACAAACAGCAGCAACACTGATTCATTTCCCTGTATATCCATAACTCTTCTTTTATTGCAAGGCTCATTGATCTAATACCTCCTGCACTCTTGCCTTCGGAAACCAAAATTCATCCTCTCCTGAACAGCTACCATTAACTGACACCAGCTGCAAACAAACCCCATCGTGGGTAATCGAGACACCATCACCATTAGCTAATACCCATCCTCATTTGTTACCTGAATTATAAGTAAATCCATTCCCGGTCCTAGATTTTTTGCCACCACCGAGATATAATAGCCTCTAATCTGAATTCACTCGTCCAAGTTATTGCTCCATCAATCAAGCCTTTTCTTCTAGTTTCGCTAACACTTCTCGAGCTTCCATTTCGATCAACAAGAAAAAAGTATTGTCTGTTTTAAGTCCATCTTAAATTCGAAAGTACAGTTGAGAACCCAAACTCCATTCGCTGCTGTATAGTACACAAACCATCACTTCACTGTTGTAATGAATAAACCTAGTTTATTTCCATTCTTCTGTCCATCTGAGTTTCGTCACCTACATGCGACAATATCTAAACCACCATGTTAACTGGTCCATCGATCTTGACAGCCTATTCCTCCACTGTCCATGGCGCATGAGCCTCTATCATTCTTATTCAACTTCTTTCACATACGAGAACTAGGAGCTGTTTATTCCAGACCCCTGCAAAATGCAGACTTCGAGCAACACCTCCACCAACAACCATTGACAGAAATCATCGCCAGCAATACCAGGACCTAGCTTTGCTTCTTGAATCCAACAACACCTTCCTTCCTGGTCAAACTTAAGTCGATACTTCTAAGTTCTCTTCACCATCTTCGCTACTGCGATATGAACGAACCACAGTTCAGACCATATTCAGAACCCAATATAGGATTTCATGCAGAAATCCCCAAACACCATATTCTTCTCAATCATCAGCTGCAATCGATCCATGCCAGACCCCGAAATTCCTTAATCAAGACAACGTACAGTTCACAAATACAAACCCGTTCATAGTATCTTGGTGATGCTGTTGTTATGAACTTGAGATAATCACCACCAGAAACTCGAGATAATTTCAATGTAACTCCAAATTCAGGCTGCATTTTATCCATTATCTCAACCAAAGGCCCATTGAAGTATTCCAGAATATATACCACTGCTGAGTATTATTTCAGCCATCATGAACCCTTCTCAGACCCCTCTCCTTGTGAAAAGAACAACCAACATCTATTGATCCAATCACCTGCTTGAGAAAGCGAAGTCTTTGTACCACCAACTCAAATGCTCTACAGCCGTGAAGTGACTTCCAAGCTGCTGATATATGGAAATACCAGGCCAGCTACATTATGTCATTTTCGTCGCAAACGACATTTTAATTCCATTTAGCCATTTATTCTCTCGATGATTGGAATTTCTCGTACTTTCTACAAAAGCACTAAAATGATGTTATTAGCCAAAATATCGAGTCCTAACTAATATAAATATGGGCATAAATGTAGCACTTACGTGCTTATCACCTGCAATATTTGAAAAATGCCGGATAAACTTACGCAAGTAGGTGTAAGCCCCTAAGAAACTCCTTATTTCAGTAACAGTATAGATCTAAGCCACTTAGTGATCACTTCAACCTTCTTTGGATCAATCTTCTGTTGTCCTCCACCAACAATGAATCCAGGGTACACCAACTCTTTCTTTCCAAACTCACACTTCTTTACGTTCAACTTCAGCTAGCCTTCATATAACACTTTAAACACCTTCTCAACGTGAACAAGATACTCTTCCCAAGTTCTGTTGTATATAAGGATATCATCCAAATACACAATCACAAAATATTCTATAAAAGGTCGTAACAAATCATTCATCAAACGCATAAATGTCGCTGGAGCATTACACAAACCAAAAGGCATCACCAACCATTCAAATAAGCCTTGTTTGGTTTTGAAAGCAGTCTTCCATGTGTCATCTTCTCGAACTCTCATCTGGTGGTATCCGAATTTGAAATCCAACTTTGTAAAGACTCGAGCTTTCTCCAACTGATCCATCATATCGTTTATCCTAGGTAAAGGGTAACGATTCTTGATAGTGATCTTGTTCAGTGCTCTATAATCAATACACATACGCCTACTCTATCTTTCTTTGGTACCAACAATACCGCTGATCCACAAGGTGAAGCACTTGGCACTATCATTCCTAATTCTAGGAGTTCTTGGACTTATTTCTTGATCTCATCAGATTCCTCTACGATCGTGCGATAAAGACCAACATTAGGCAGAGAACTCTCCCCTGTCAACATGATTTCATGCTCCACACTCCTCTTTGGCGGTAATCCTGTGACATCATAAAACAAATCCTTGTATTTCAACTTCAATCTTTCTAGGTCACCTTCTTGTTGAGCAGTCAAGGCTGCTAAACATACTCTACTCGGCTCCTCTTCAAGAGAACGGATCACAAGGAGAATGAACTTTGTGCTAGCATTCACCAACCGCTTAGCCTGAGTGGCTGTGATTAAGCTTGCTCCCTCAAGAGGAGAATCAATAGCCCGAATCACAAAACTTTCTCCATCTTTGGAAAAGGTGTAATTTTGTTCCCTCTTGTGTAGAGTTGCATCTCTATCCCATAGGTAAGGACTACCTAGTACCACCTGACAAACATCCAAAGGAACTACGTCGCATGCAACTTCGTCAATATATGACTCATCTAGAGCAAATTTGAGAGTGCACTGTTGTGAAACTTGTAATCCCCCTTCCTTTTGAAGCCATCCTAATGGGTATGGTTTTGGATGTTTGAAAGTTTTCAATCCTAACTTCTGCACCAAAGAATTTGAAAGTAAATTCTTCTGACTTCTCGGGTCAATAACAACATCAAAAAGTATTGTTTTAACTTGCATCTTTACTGTGAAGAGTCGCTCCCTAAGATCATCTTTTGAAGGTCTTTCTTGTGCCCCTGTCATAAGAGAAAGCTTTGGATTGGGTTCTGTTAGTCCGTTGACTTCTTTTGGAGTTTGAGCGACTAGTGCTTCCTTCTTGGCTTTTTTCCTCTGCAACCCTTTAGGATTTAGATGAGGGTTGTTAACCCAACACTTGTCAATAACGTGACATGTTTGCTTGCAATGGGTGGAAGTTAAACTTTCCTTGTCACTAAACTTCCCTTATTCTTTGATCCTTTCACCTCCTTTCACAGTGGTACCTCCAGATTTCACCTTATTGTTTCCCTTTGAATCTGATTTCTTAAGCCTGCCTTTAATGGCATTAGCTTTTATACTTGCTTCGAAGATAGTATCCACCGAAAACATCTTCAGCTCCTTCCGTATATACTCATGGAACCCGAAAATATACTTCATATAGATAGCATGATCTTCCAAGTCTAAATCCAAAACCATAGCTTGATTCTGAAATTCCGAAGTATATTCTTGCACCGTTTGGTTGTAAGTCTGCTTCAAGTTGTACCACTTGAACCATATCTCCTCAAGGTAGCCAACCGGATAAAACTGTTTCCTTACAACTGCCTTGAATCTTTTCCACGACAATGCTCCCTTTCCTAGGTTTTGTCTTTGATAAGCTTTCCACCAGGTTAGAGCATGATTTTGTAGCTTCAATGCCGCGAAAGCAATCTTTTCCTTTGAACCATATTCAAAGAAAGAAAAATACGTCTCTAGACGTTCAATCCAGTCATCCAATTTTTCTACATCGACACTTCCATCATAAAGTGGAATATCAACACGAAAATAAATTTTCAGACTCTTACCATGAAGTTTAGTTGATGTAGGACTTTTAAGAAAGTCACTTTTCTTCTTCTTCTTCTTCTTCTTCTTCTTCTTCATCCTCATTCTCTTCTTCCGAAGATACAGGTGAAGGTATAATCTTTTTCTTCACCTTCGGCTTGGGTATATGAGAACGAATATATTCAGTCAATTCTGCAAGGGTGGTTTGAATAGACTTCATGTATGTTTGCAGTGTAGCCACCTTTTCTTCCATAGTTTGTGGTTCGCTTTGCTTAGGATCATCATCTGACTTTTTCATCCTTGATCCCCTTGTTTTCTTAACGTCTTATAGCTTCTCGAGTACCTCACCAAGCTTTATGTAGAGAGATCTAGTGAAAACCATAAACCACAGGGATTTACCCTAGAAACTAACCTTGATCTTGATGCCAACTTGGTACGTATGATCTCTGTACCTTGGTAGTTATTACTATAAAGGCGGAATTCAGTATAATAATAGACGAGAAACTTGGAAAAACACAGAACACGAGTAGTAATTCGAAGAAAGATATCTTTTTTAGATTATGAACAAAAAAACGATTACAATTCTCTCTTTGTTACGCTCACAATCTCTCTAAACAATGGTTCAACCTTAAACTGTTTGCTAGGTTTTCTGTGCCTAGAATCTGTGTGTTTTAGCTATCAGCTAAAGCCCTCTATTTATAGACTTCATCCTACTCAGCCGACCAAGGACTTCTATTAGGAATCTATTTCCTAAACTAAGAGTATTGCCTAAAACAAAACTCTTCCCTAACTAGGAATTCTGCCTAAACAAGGATTCCTCCCTATAATAAGATTCTTCCCTCAACTTAGCTTGAGGTTAACTAAGTTCCCTAAAGGAGTACGGATACACCTGTATCACATACATTGACGAAGTTACATGCGACGTGGTTCCATTGGATGTTTGTCAAGTTGTACTTGGTAGTCCTTACTTGTGGGATCGAGATGCGGTTCTACATAGAAGGAAGTAGAAGTATACCTTTACCAAAGATGGTAAAACTTTTGTAATACGAGCTATTGACTCTCCTCTTGAGGGGGCAAGCTTGATTACATCCACTCGGGCTAAGCGGTTGGTGAATGCAAGTACAAAGTTCATTCTCCTTGTGATCCATTCTCTTGACGAGAAGCCGAGTAGAGTTAGTTTGGAAGACATTACCAAACAACAAGAAGAAGACCTAAGAAGGTTAAGTATGTTTGAACCACCATTACTAGATGATGATGGAGATGACAAGATGATCTTTCCACATGTGGAGACTTGCGGTTTGATAGAAAATAATCACTCGAAGAGGATTTCATTACGGAGCGAAGAGAGACTAATGCAAGACAAGAAGATAAGGACGCTTTTCTAATTGGAAGTCGAAGTCAAGTTCCCAGCAAGAAGAGATGGTTCAGCATGGTGAAAGGAACTCTTGAGTTCCCTAACCTCTAAATATAACTTTCACAGGAGTTCAAGTTCTTGAGTGGGGGCGCATGATACATGTGTATCTTTCTCTCTCTGGGTACTAGTAATCCTCAAGATGGATTGAGGATAGAATTGTAATCTAAGGAAGGAATACTGATTTTTAGGCAGTATTCTTAGATAAGGAATATTCCTAGACAAGGTATTATTCCTAGATAAAGAAACATATACCTAGAAAGGGAATATTTCCTAGATAAGGTAATATTCCTAGATAAGGAAATATACCTAGAAAAGGAATTCTTTCTACAAAAGGAATTATTCCTAGATAAAGAAATATACCTAGAAAAGGTATTATTCTTAGGTAAGGAAATAGATTCCTAAGAGGTTTTGGAAACCTTTAAATCTATAAATATAGATGTTTAGCTCATAGCTAAGACATCTAGAGAGTGAGGTTTTACACCTAGAAAAGGAGGTTGAATACACATACCTAGTGATAAGTTTGTGAGGCAATATTAATTATTGTAAAAGCAAGCTTAGCAAATAGTTTAAGGTTATTTACCTAGAGAGATTGTGAGCGTAACAAAGAGAGAACTGTAATAGTTTTCTTGTTCATAATCCAGAGAAGATATGTTTCTTCGGAACTGGTTTCTAGTGTGTTCTGTTTTCTAGTTTTCATCCATTATTATTCTGAATTCCGCCTCTATAATAATAGTCACCAAGGTACAAAGATCAATACGTATCAGTTATCCCAACGAACACTCTCTCTCTCTCTCTCTCTCTTTCAAGTTTGACCTTAGTGAATAGGTTAGTGTGTCCCGAATCACATGGATATCTCCCTGCATAACAAAACGCCCTAGTAACCTATTTTCATAAAAATTTACTACTAATCCTTGAAAACGTTGGATACAGACCAAGGAGAACTCCCGGAGACTCAACGGAATCTTGCAAAATCTCAGATCGACATCCAGACTTATCTGAAAATGCCTCTTAGAGTTACCAGTAGGGATAGATCCAACAAATCTTGATCGAGTACACGTTTCCCAATGAAAGAGTACTAAAACTGCTGAGAACAACACTGACGAGATCTTGCCTGCAATCGACCTCACCGGAGAAGATAAAGTTCATTACGAACGCGACAGAGCAAAGGAGCAACCATACAGCCGACCTTATCACTCTCAAGGACCTCAAGGAACATATAACGCTATAAATTTGGAGATTCTCACGAATATTTACTCCAAAATTCGTTTAGGCCAAGGGACCTCAACCTGATAACTGGGACTCGGAAAGTTTACTTCACTTTACTATTTTACTTATAACTCTTTCATTATGTATCAGATTGACCTATTTTTTTTTCTGTAGGATTTGTCTTTTCGTCGTTTACAGGATAAACTTAGCGAAAACTAAGAAAGGTTCCAAAATATTCGTGACCTAGACAAAAGCTTTGCAGAGCCACATAAGGTCCTAAATCTCCAGCCGAGATGCATCTTGTCCTTTTCATGTTTCAGAGGATCATGACCAGAACACGACAAAGTATAAGATGAGACTATCTTCCAAGATATTGCTCGGACAAAGCTCATACTTATCTGAAGATTCAAATCCACCGGTCGATATGTTATCTCAACACCCGTATTGTCAGAAAGAAAATGAGTCCTAGCGATTGTACGGCTAAGTCTCGATGAGCCTCTATCTCGGCTACACCAACGATTATCCGGTATAATTGTCCGCTAGGATCTCAGTTCACCCAAGAAGGAGAACGAGAATATCTTCACACCTGAACCTACCAAGGGAAAAGAAATCTGAAGTGCCAACAATTCAGATAAAACTCCGTTACTCGACATACAACTACAACCAGCTACTGTCACTGAATTAAAATAAGAGAATGATCCGAGACCATAACTTCGGGATACACGTTACTCATTCAGTTGCATACTAGCAGTTCCCTCTGTCAAAGTCTCTTCTATCGAGAAAATCCAATTCGCAGGTTATTCCATGGGTCAGGCTCAGACGCCGATGAGTGAAGGACAAGATATGACGATCACATATAATTTCGTCATGTTAAAAAACGACTCCTCCAAGTGAAGAATTACCTAGAAGATTCCCAAAAAACTCTTCTATCAATTAAGCAAGCAAACATCGACTGCGCAGTTGGTCCTGAATGTATCTATTACCCTAATTGTACCAGAAGGCATATACTACTCTCAAGTTCGGTTGAGCATCCTCCCAAAAGAAGTATAAATCTCGACGGATAATTTCACTACAGAAGTTCACATGAATCCATTTCAAGACACCTTGTAGAGGAGGAACAACAACTTCATCTTGTCCACAAAGACACATGCGGCAGTATCTCGACATGACTCTCCATAGATGTCTCCAGCCCACAGATTATCGCTTGCCCGCCTTGAAGACTCAATCTCGTACGCTACAAGGGTCTTACTTTATTTTCCAAACGTCCCGAGTCAATGGGCCCAATCCCTAGTCTTATATCAAACTAGGGACTAACGGATAATCGTGCGTCACATACCTGCATGGCCAATATGAGGTGGTCCAGACATCCAATTTTCATATAACCCTGTGGATTGCTTGGGAGGGAGGACCAGCGACTTTATCTGATCATTACATGGCGCAAGGAAATGAACATTTGATTGTCAGGCTTCATGATACAGTTTTAACAGGCTTCACAGTGGTCACTGTTGCAGTTAGAGGGAACTACAATATTGCTGGTATTCTAATGCTCATGAAGATGTATAAAGCGACAGCTCTACTCTCTTGATTCTTTTGCACTCATCCTTGAGGACAAGGATGTTTTTCAGGGGAAGGCCATGTTGTATCCCTGATATGAGAGGGTACCCTTATCACGCTATATGTCCGTCTTTAGTATTAGCTATGGTTAGTAGTATTTAGCTTAGGAGTGAGTGTCATTATCTAAGCTAGTGAGGGTTAGATGAGAACCATGTGGATCATTCGTGGCCGTTGGATTACTTTGGAAACTTAGACTTATAAGGTCTGAGTCAGTATGTATTGGAATCGAATCGAATATCAATTATCAATCAGAACTTTTTTCTTCATGGCTGTGTTCCTTGTGAACTCATATTTGGCCCGAATCATTTGATTTAGGAGGTGTTTATCACCAATTCTATGTTTTTGTTTGTTTAATTGTTGTAGGGATACAACAGAGTCTAAGTGTGCTTTCGCTCAATCATCTATCGGTTATCTTGGACATAATATTTCAGGTCAAGAAGTCTCCGTCGACAATGATAAAATTAGTAATATAGTACAGTGGCCTATTCCTGCTTCGATTAAGGGTCTTCGTGGGTTTTTGGGTTTAGCTGGCTATTACTGCAAATTTGTAAAGGACTTTGGAAAGATCAACGCTCCTTTAGTTCAATTATTAAAAAAAGATGCATTTCAGTGGACGGATGATGAAACTACTGCTTTTCAGCAACTTAAGCATGCTTTAACGACGACCCCCGTCTTAGCACTTCCTGATTTTACTAAGGAATTCGTGTTGGAGCGTGATGCTTCCGGTAACGGTTTGGGGGTTGTTTTGATGCAATCAGGAAAACCAATTGCTTATTTTAGTAAACCCCTTGCAGGTAAGAATTTAAATTTATCTATTTATGATAAGGAAATGCTTGCTATTGTGTCTGCTTTTCGAAAATGGCGACCTTATTTGCTCGGTCGACATTTTAAAATATATACGGATCATCTTAGTCTTAAATACTTTTTGGATCAGAAGTTATCTTATATGGAACAACAAAAATGGTTGTCTAAATTGTTAGGCTACGACTACGAGATTGTTTTTCGTCATGGTAAGGAAAACGTAACAGTGGATGCCCTATCTCGTGTTGTTGAATCTACTTTTAGTTCCCTTAGTGCTCCAATTTTTTCGGGTCTTGCTGAAATTATTCAAGAATGTCATTCTAATGATGAGATGAGAAAGCTTATTGATGAACTTATTAGTAACCCGTACTATAGAAAGCATTACTTGTATGTTGGTGGTGTTCTTCCTTATAAAGTCCGTGTGGTTGTAGTTCCTTCTTCGCAGTGGTATACCAAGCTCTTGTATGAATTTCATAGTACCCCTAGTGCTGGCCACTCTGGTTTATCCGCACATACAAGCGTCTTCGGCAGAATTTCTATTGGCAGGGAATGAAACACTCAATTAAAACTTACATTGCTCATTGTGACGTATGTCAGCGTAATAAATCAGAATCAATCTCACCTTCGGGTATCCTCCACCCCTTGCCTATTCCTGATGACGTTTGGCTTGATGTTTCTATGGATTTTATTGATGGGCTACCTCCTTCGCAGCGACGAAACTCAATAATGGTAGTAGTTGACTGCCTATTTATGTATGCACATTTCACTTCCCTTTCTCATCCATACAATGCCTCTGCGATTTCTGATGTATTTGTGCCCAATATTGTTCGTCTTCATGGAATGCCTCGTACCATTGTAAGTGATCGTGACCCAATCTTTTTAAGTAATTTTTGGAAGCTTTCTTTTCTTCTCATGTTACCCAACTTTTCCGGAGCTCGGCCTATCACCCTCAAACGGATGGCCAAACCGAAGTTATGAACCGTACATTAGAGTGTTATCTTCGTTGTTTTGCGAGTCAGAAACCTCATGATTGGTGTATATGGTTACTGTGGGATGAATGGTGGTATAATAATACTTTCCACTCTGCCATTCAAATGACTCCATTTGAAGCATTATACAGTAGGCCACCACCAACCATTTCTGCTTACTTGTCCGGTACAACTGCTGTTAATGTCGTGGATTTGTCTCTAAGAGCTCGAGATCGAACTTTGCATCTTCTCAAACACCATATACATGCTGCTCAAGACCGTATGAAGTTCTACACTAATGCACATCGCACCAAGGGGAGTTTTGTTGTAGGATATTTGGTTTATCTACGTTTACAAGCTTACCGTCAAAACACAACTGCTAATAAATCTTATTCCAAGCTATATCCGCGATTTTATGGTCTTTTCCGTGTGTTAGAGAAGATTGGGAACGTTGCTTATAAACTGGACTTTCCTTCTCATTGCCGCATCCATCCAGTTTTCCATGTTTCTCCCTTGAAACTCAAACTGGGAGCTAATATCACTGTTGATGCTTCTCTGCTTACCATTGTTGACCATTTTGAATGGGAACCTGAATCCATTATAGAAAGAGGAATGTTCAAGCATAACAACCGTGATGTCACTCGTTGGATGATTAAGTGTCAGGATCGCCATATTGATGAAGCTACATGGGAGGATGCTACTGAATTCCTCCTTCGGTTTCCAGATTTTGAGGCTTGAGGACAAGCCATGTTTGCAGGGGCCTGGGATGTTTCGACACCAACACCCTTTACTTTATTCTTTCTTTATTTACTAGTTTTTCCTTTCTGCTAGTTCTTCCCAAAATTAGGTGTTTTCTTTATTTAGTTTTCTGCGGCGTGTTTTCTTAAATTAGTTGTGATTGCTTTATTTGGATGTTGCTTGAATTAGGATTTGCTAGCCTATACATATATCTCTTTGTTGTAGAACATAATACACATTCAATACAATTCAAATTATTAAGCTTGTCTTAATCGATGGTTAATCCCCAATCAAAGGATTTCTATCTTTTCTGTTTTCATAGTTTGGTAGAAATCCATTAGTTTTGGTATAGGATACTAACATAATTTTAATTCAAATGCCATCCCTCAAGTATCATCAATTTATGTTTTGAAATTCATGTATTCAGTAAGATTGTGTTACAATTTACTTATTATTGTGATACAAAAAATCTGTATTCTATTATGTTTTTCAATGATGTATCTTAACATGATGTATACGATCTTTCTATATCAATGAAATTGAGAGGATCACCTCTTTCCTTCAAAAAAAAAACAAAAAAAAAACGTTGAGGTTTATTTCCTTATTTTGATATCAAGGGTGAAAAAGCTAAATTTTCCTTATCGGGTTTTAAGGATGCTGATGATATTGATGTTTTGATAGGATATACATGATCACGATCATGACGGTGGGCCCTAGAGGAACTCATCACCGTAAATTTTATGTTTTCAGTTTGGGTAATTTTCGTTTTTCGCAACCACCACAGTATTAGAGACTTTACCTAGCTTTACGAAAGAAATTTCAAGCTTTCAACACCAGCATTTGTCTTATGTATCATCGTATATTTGCAGTCTGCAGTAGTGCACTTCCTAGCTTGTGAGTCAAAAGCATACCATAACAAGATCAGCATGTACATGCAGTTGAAGCAAAATTATGTCGTGCAGTCATCATTATCCAGTAGCTGAGCTTAAGCCATCACATTCACCTAATTTCACCTATATGCGTGTTTGCTTAAGTAAGAGAGATGAGGAGAATTTATTCTACAGATAATACCTGTTGGTGCTAACATATTTCCACATTAACACGAATCCTATGGTGTCCTAACCAACATATTAGGCGCGTAGTAAATGTATTCATTAATTCTATGTTGTAAATGCTCCATTAAGTACCATACACTATTTTAAACTAGTACTCGAGGTGTTTTCACCATAACACAACGATTTATATAATGAATAAGATGGTCAATTGATAGACGCATTTATGTGTCTATTTTGTCCTCAATGTTTCGTATTGTTAGTACCCGTTTTCGTCCTTATTATGGTGTTTTGTGTGTTTGTAGGTATTTTTTTGAAATAAATATTGTTGGAAAATTCGGCTCGAAAAGTTCCTCTCATCTTTATCTCTCTCCTAATCTTATCCAGTTGTAAATCAGCGGACGCATCTTACAATGTTTATCTAGCTATGTAGCGGATATCTCTTTATCTAGCAGTGTTGCGGATGTGTCTCCCCTTTTCTTTAGTCGGCTTTAGAACTGGCACCTTTAATTTCTCTGGCATTCTAGTTACTTGGAGATAGGTTGAGAATTTGTATGTCCTCATAGCTCTTTGGATACTTGTGACCAATTAGATTCATGGTTTTGTGGGTACACCTCTGGTAAACCCTCCTGAGACGCATTTATGTGTTTATTTTGTCCTCAATGTTTCGTATTGTTAGTACTCGTTTTCGTCCTTATTATGGTGTTTTGTGTGTTTGTAAGTATTTTTTGGAAATAAATATTGTTGGAAAATTTGGCTCGAAAAGTTGCTCGGGTATACGGACCCCAAGATTGGATAAGGGGAACCTCAGTTGGGCACCTACTATTCGCACCTCCGGTTTGGTTAGGGGGACACCCTTCTTCCACTTGGTTTTGGCGGGAAAGTGCGGGTTTGAATTTTGCTCGCCTGGGGAATTTGTTGTTCCGAAATTTGAGGAGCTGTGGCGAGATTCAATCACTCCAATCCACTCATTCCAGCCTGTTACACTCACACAGGACTGGTAAGTCCTTCAGATTCGAAAAACGTGGGTTGAATACGTGGATTTTCTAAACAACAGGGAGTACGTGTGCGGATGAGATAATCACGGGATTACAACGTGATTTTACGTGTGCTGCTCGTATTTGGATCGATCTTGGCCGCTGCAGAAGCGTGTAGGAGTTAAATAAGGAATATTCAGCACTCATCGACAGCGTGAGAAGAGAAGAAAGGGAAGAAAATATTCCCGAGAAGAAAATATTACGGTCGATTGATGGGAGAATTATCTGTAGTTATTACGTGATATTTCAATGCTATTGGGTTATAAATAGAGGACGGGATAGAAGTGACACGAGACGAATAGTTTGGGGAGATTACAGAGCATCACAGAGTCGAGATAATCACTTGCAGGAAAATTCTTTTCTGTTGGTGCAGCGAAGAACTTTAGACGCACAGAAACTGTCGTTTTTCAACAGTGACAACGACAATCAATCGAGGGTCGTATAACTACAGTGTCTGTGACAGTTACCTTTTATCGTACTTTGTAACAATTCGGTTTGTAACAAATATAATTGTTACAAACCCGGTTTTTCATTATTTCTCCCTTATTCATCATTTGTAAACCATTTTTTGAGCATAAATGAATTTCGAGCGTGTTTCCAACATGATGATGTGCTAATTATCCCACAACCAAGGCAATGAGGAAGCTATTTACGCATGAATAATTGGTAATCATTTATTTTCTCTAATTTATAATTTGTAATTCACTCAATCACTGCTTTTGCAGAGTTTTTAATTGTTTGCATAATTTTCTTCATTAGTTGTGATTCAATTTGATAGGTTATACTTTGTTTAGATAATCTATGCATAAGGGATACAATTAATATTTGAGAATATGCATGATTATATGTGAATTAAGAAATAAGGGACTTAAATATAATTAGAGTGTTGAGTTATTTACCATAGTTTATTCATGTGTAATAGTGGAATCAGTGTCTTGGTTGTCTTTAATATCTTGAAATCAATCTTGTATTAAGTTTTCTCTATTTTTAAGTTTTATTAAGTCTAGAATCTTTTTCTTTCACAAGCCTCAACGAACTCATTACTACAACTCAATTGAAGATCACATCAATTTTTGGCGCTGCCGACAAGGGCTTGTCTTTAGGGTAGAGTTTTTAGATTTTTTTTTATTTTTTAGGTTTTTATTTGTTTTTATTTATTTATTTTTGTTCTTCTTTACGTTTTTTGGGTTTTTGTCTTTTCCTTACAGAATTTGAAATTTGGAGCGAAAGAAAATTTTGCCAAAGCTTTTGGTGAATACTTAAAGACTTGGAGTAAAAGGCAAAGCGAAAGAAGATTTTTTTATTTTATAAAAAAAGAGAGGGAAAAAAAAGAGAGACATTTTTTTTTTTAGACTTTCCTTTTCTTTTGCACTTTATTTTTGGACTTTGGACTTTAAACTTTGGGACATTATTTTTAAACCCTGCGGAAGGGTAGTTTAAATATAAACTGTGTGCAGAGAAGGACGACGATTACGATATCGTCTCGGCCCTCGGGTTCGTACACTGACATTGGAGTCGGTGGCCCGATTCGACCTCAACGGTTCATCCCCCGTCTGGAACGGGAGGTAAGAATTCTAAACACCCGTGAATCCCCTGTCAGCGGGTTTACTGGATGATTTTGTATGCATATATGTTGAGGACCTGAAATCGGATTTAATTTTCTAGTAAAGGGCAAAGCCTGGCCAAATCAAGATAAGGACTCGGATTTCATCACTGTTTCCTTCTTGCCCGCCTTAGGAACACATAACCTGCGCGAACCTAAGCCTTAAAATTTGGACTAGAACGAGACCGATGGGGTAACGAGCTTAATTGGAAAGTCGTTCGAAAAATATTGGTTACTCTTTTGAGCATACTTTGAAGTTCATGATGGTTTCTGTGAGTTGAATACGCCACATTGTAATGCCGGTGAGGCCTTGGGTATCAAAGCTCCACGCAACTTCCCTCGTCTCTATTCAACTTACTTTAACTCGGATTGATTCCAGAGGGGTTTGCTCAGATTGTAACGAATTCCTTTTCGAAAGAATAGAAGCTGGTCTAGAAACAATCTAAGTGGAGCCATCATGCTTTTTGTTTGCTAGATAAAATAGGCTTGTTGTGGTCGAGTCAGCCTTCTTTGTGCTTGTTTAGAATTCCCTTGCAGTTAGGATGTCAAACTGGTATTATAGTAGCCAATACAATGAGTATCCGACTGAGCAGCTTGGACATTATTCTTTTTATGACCATAGTGTGAATAGTGATTGGGAACGCAAAACTTTTGAAGGTTATGGTCCATACCATTGTGAGCCCAATTACTATCCACATACCCACAGGTCATACGAGCAAAACAATCTTTCTATTTCTCTAGAAGAGTCTCTCAAGAGTTTCAATGAGTCAACACAGAAATTTCAATTATTTATGAAAGAGACTTATAATATTCCGCTCCCAGAAGAGTCTGTAGAGCAGTCAACTAAGATGTCTCTAGAAGAGTCCCTCAAGCAATTTACTGAGAGTACAAATAGGATTGTAGAAAAATTTGCTCAAGATAGTCTTAAATACCAATATAGTGCTCCCAATACCACCCTTGAAAATAAGGATAGTTTTTATTCACATAATCAAGATGACGAGGTTAGAATTGGTAATACTACTTATTTAAATGGGGTTCGATCATTTTCATGTTATTATAATGATGATTATGATGAGGATAGTATTGATGAAGAACATAAAATATGTAGGCATAGTGATCAGGAATTTGTTACTCCGATTGAGCTTTATAATGATAGTGTTGTTTCTAGTACAAATCCAAATTATTTTTAATAATTATTCACCTATTCAAAAGGATGAGGATTTGACTAGAAATACCCCCGTTTTAGACGATGTAGTATTTCCTTTTCACGAAGCCAACGAAGGTTTATAGGAACGAGTTTATTTTGAGTCTAGCGATTCAATAGTTTTTGACAAAGAAAGTGAACTCGTAGAGATGAGTGAGGATGAACCTGACTTAGAAGAATCAATTGACCATTTCCAGGAATCTGATGACCTAGAAATTAGGGAAGTTGTGACTAGTCTTTCTAGAGACACTGAAAACTCTAAGTTTGGGGGTGATTATCATTCTCCATGTGCTTTAACTCTTAGAAAGGTCCCTCACTTGGGACTTGATATATGTGCCTCAACCATTGTGCCAGATTACCTTCATACTAGATCTTCTGAACCTAATAATGTCCAGGAAGAAGTTCGGTTGTTAGAAACCCATCCTCTGGTTGATGTGGTTTACCCATGCGATAATACCCAAATTAACTTTGTTTTCCCACAAAATATTTTTCAACCAATTGTGGGAACGTATAAGTTTCAGATGTGTCAATTATTAAGTTTTGAGACTAAACCTAATTACTTTAGGAGATTAGGGTCGACACATTTGTTTAAGGAAGACCACTACTTTCATCGTGGTCAATTGTGTGAGTCAAAACTGATTGATTTAAAGGATCCGCAATTATTTAGGTTATTATTATGTGCTTCCAAGTTTTTACTTGAGTTTTTACAGACTCTAATACCTGAATCGGACCTTAGCTACGAGGAAATGCAGTCCATGAAAATATTTTATCTAGACCCAGTTATAGAACCTGAGCCTGAACCACAGCTAGATGTAGTTATCTTAAACATGAAACTAGACAAGAACGTACTTTATCCGTTAATTTTCTTGGCATGTTGCAGATTCCTTTTACTTGTGATAGCCCTATTTGGTTTTGGTGATCCGCAGTTATTTCGGCTATTACTTTATGATTCTATAAGGTGACTAATCCTTTCTTAGTCTGGCTAAAGACTTTAAACTTAGCACTTCTTGGTAGGTAACCCAATATTCATGCGACACGGTAATATCTTTCCTTATCTCTTTTGCTTCAATCGGTAATAGTTTCTCCTTGTTCATTCTTTTAATTTCATCTTTAAAACATTGAGGACAATGTTATATTTAAGTTTGGGGGTGGGGAAGAACTTTTTAGTCGCATTTTTGAAACTTCTAGCGTCACATAGTATCCGGTTAGCTAAGTTTACATATTGTTTCTCACCGAAAAGATAGAAATTGGAATGCTAGAGATAACAATCTTTTGAGACATTAGAGAAAAAGACATTGAGATCTTTGAAATTCAGGAGAGAACTTGTTCCTTTTAGAGGGTAACCGTGATGGACCTAACCATCCATGATGAAAAGGCAAGTAGGTCAGGAAATGCCAGAAAGACAAAGCAACCTCACAATGTAGTCTTAGTTACTGGATTACGACTCTCTCTCAGTAGAAACTTATCATCATCAACAAGCGGAGCGACATCAAAATCTATGAAGAAAGTTGAAGACGGTTAAGGTTTAGAAGCAACAATAGAAAAGAATAATTCAAAAATCAAAGTCGAAGACTTAGTTACAAGAAGTTATAAGAGCAAATGATATAAGTTGTTGAAATTCATGATACCAAGACATCACAAGTTGCGAAGATCCAAGTTTTTAAAGTCCTTCTCTCATGGCCATGTAAATTTTTGTCTTGTAATTTTTGTTCCAAAAAAAAATTAATAAAAAAAATGAAAAAAAAATCATCACTACGTTCTTTTTGTTCTATAATTAGTTTTCTGTTCAATAAGGCCATAAGGGAAGTAGAAATTTTTAAGCCAAGCAAGAAATCGAAGAGAAGACCGAAGAAGAAGTTGTTTCTACTGTTAATTGTTAAGGTTCTATGAGGTTCGATAGTTTATCATCAACAGTTGAAGACCGAAGAAGAAGTTGTTTCTACTGAGCACTATGAGTGAGCCGAAGAAAGATACATTTGGTTGCTTTGTTAGTCCGCTTTCCATATGGCATAAGATCTTTCCAGCACTGGTTCAACTCATCACACGTAATTAGTCCAGCTGTGTAGCAGATGTTCCTCTCATCTTTATCTCTCTCCTAATCTTATCTAGCTGTAAATCAGCGGACGCATCTTACAATGTTTATCTAGCTGTGTAGCGGATATCTCTTTATCTAGCAGTGTTGCGGATGTGTCTCCCCTATTCTTTAATCAGCTTTAGAGCTGGCACCTTTAATTTCTCTGGCATTCTAGTTACTTGGAGATAGGTTGAGAATTTGTATGTCCTCATAGCTCTTTGGATACTTGTGACCAATTAGATTCATGGTTTTGTGGGTACACCTCTGGTAAACCCTCCCGAGATTAACTCGGTTTTGTTTTTAATTAGTTTTGCTCGAGGACTAGCAAATAATAAGTTTGGGGGTATTTGATAGACGCATTTATGTGTCTATTTTGTCCTCAATGTTTCGTATTGTTAGTACTCGTTTTCGTCCTTATTATGGTGTTTTGTGTGTTTGTAGGTATTTTTTGGAAATAAATATTATTGGAAAATTCGGCTCGAAAAGTTGCTCGGGTATACGGACCCCAAGATTGGATAAGGGGCACCTCAGTTGGGCACCTACTATTCGCACCCCCGGTTTGGTTAGGGGGACACCCTTCTTCCACTTGGTTTTGGCGGGAAAGTGCGGGTTTGAATTTTGTTCGCCTGGGGAATTTGCTGTTTCGAAATTTGAGGAGCTGTGGCGAGTTCAATCACTCCAATCCACTCATTCCAGCCTGTTACACTCACACAGGACTGGTAAGTCCTTCAGATTCGAAAAACGTGGGTTGAATACGTGGATTTTCTACACAACAGGGAGTACGTGTGCAGATGAGATAATCACGGGATTACAACGTGATTTTACGTGTGCTGCTCGTATTTGGATCGAGCTTGGCCGCTGCAGAAGCGTGTAGGAGTTAAATAAGGAATATTCAGCACTCATCGACAGCGTGAGAAGAGAAGAAAGGGAAGAAAATATTCCCGAGAAGAAAATATTACGGTCGATTGATGGGAGAATTATCTGTAGTTATTACGTGATATTTCAATGCTATTGGGTTATAAATAGAGGACGGGATAGAAGTGACACGAGACGAATAGTTTGGGGAGATTACAGAGCATCACAGAGTCGAGATAATCACTTGCAGGAAAATTCTTTTCTGTTGGTGCAGCGAAGAACTTTAGACGCACAGAAACTGTCGTTTTTCAACAGTGACAACGACAATCAATCGAGGGTCGTATAACTACAGTGTCTGTGACAGTTACCTTTTATCGTACTTTGTAACAATTCGGTTTGTAACAAATATAATTGTTACAAACCCGGTTTTTCATTATTTCTCCCTTATTCATCATTTGTAAACCATTTTTTGAGCATAAATGAATTTCGAGCGTGTTTCCAACATGATGATGTGCTAATTATCCCACAACCAAGGCAATGAGGAAGCTATTTACGCATGAATAATTGGTAATCATTTATTTTCTCTAATTTATAATTTGTAATTCACTCAATCACTGCTTTTGCAGAGTTTTTAATTGTTTGCATAATTTTCTTCATTAGTTGTGATTCAATTTGATAGGTTATACTTTGTTTAGATAATCTATGCATAAGGGATACAATTAATATTTGAGAATATGCATGATTATATGTGAATTAAGAAATAAGGGACTTAAATATAATTAGAGTGTTGAGTTATTTACCATAGTTTATTCATGTGTAATAGTGGAATCAGTGTCTTGGTTGTCTTTAATATCTTGAAATCAATCTTGTATTAAGTTTTCTCTATTTTTAAGTTTTATTAAGTCTAGAATCTTTTTCTTTCACAAGCCTCAACGAACTCATTACTACAACTCAATTGAAGATCACATCAATTTTTGGCGCTGCCGACAAGGGCTTGTCTTTAGGGTAGAGTTTTTAGATTTTTTTTTATTTTTTAGGTTTTTATTTGTTTTTATTTATTTATTTTTGTTCTTCTTTACGTTTTTTGGGTTTTTGTCTTTTCCTTACAGAATTTGAAATTTGGAGCGAAAGAAAATTTTGCCAAAGCTTTTGGTGAATACTTAAAGACTTGGAGTAAAAGGCAAAGCGAAAGAAGATTTTTTTATTTTATAAAAAAAGAGAGGGAAAAAAAAGAGAGACATTTTTTTTTTTAGACTTTCCTTTTCTTTTGCACTTTATTTTTGGACTTTGGACTTTAAACTTTGGGACATTATTTTTAAACCCTGCGGAAGGGTAGTTTAAATATAAACTGTGTGCAGAGAAGGACGACGATTACGATATCGTCTCGGCCCTCGGGTTCGTACACTGACATTGGAGTCGGTGGCCCGATTCGACCTCAACGGTTCATCCCCCGTCTGGAACGGGAGGTAAGAATTCTAAACACCCGTGAATCCCCTGTCAGCGGGTTTACTGGATGATTTTGTATGCATATATGTTGAGGACCTGAAATCGGATTTAATTTTCTAGTAAAGGGCAAGGCCTGGCCAAATCAAGATAAGGACTCGGATTTCATCACTGTTTCCTTCTTGCCCGCCTTAGGAACACGTAACCTACGCGAACCTAAGCTTAAAATACTGACTAGAACGAGACCGATAGGGTAACGAGCTTAATAGGAAAGTCATTCGAAAAATATTGGTTACTCTTTTAAGCATACTTCAAAGATCATAATGGTTTCTGTGAGTTGAATGTGTGACTGCGCCGCCTTGTAATACCGGCGAGGCCTTGGGTATCAAAGCTCCACCGAGCTTCCCTCGCCTCTATTCAACTTACCTTAACTCAGATTGATTCCAGAGGGGTTTGCTCAGATTGTAACGAATTCCTTTTATAAAGAATAGAAGCTGGTCTAGAAATAATCTAACTAGAGCCATCATGCTTTTTGTTTGATAGATAAAATAGGCTTGTTGTGGTCGAGTCAGCCTTCTTTGTGCTTGTTTAGAATTCCCTTGCAGTTAGGATGTCAAACTGGTATTATAGTAGCCAATACAATGAGTATCCGACTGAGCAGCTTGGACATTATCCTTTTTATGACCATAGTGTGAATAGTGATTGGGAACGCGAAACTTTTGAAGGTTATGGTCCATACCATTGTGAGCCCAATTACTATCCACATACCCACAGGTCATACGAGCAAAACAATCCTTCTATTTCTCTAGAAGAGTCTCTCAAGAGTTTCAATGAGTCAACACAGAAATTCCAATTATTTATGAAAGAGACCTATAATATTCCGCTCCCAGAAGAGTCCGTAGAGTAGTCAACTAAGATGTCTCTAGAAGAGTCCCTCAAGCAATTTACTGAGAGTACAAATAGGATTGTAGAAAAATTTGCTCAAGATAGTCTTAAATACCAATATAGTGTTCCCAATACCACCCTTGAAAATAAGGATAGTTTTTATTCACATAATCAAGGTGACGAGATTAGAATTGGTAATACTACTTATTTAGATGGGGTTCGATCATTTTCACGTTATTATAATGATGAGGATAGTATTGATGAAGAACATAAAATATGTAGGCATAGTGATCAGGAATTTGTTACTCCGATTGATCTTTATAATGATAGTGTCGTTTCTATTACAAATCCAAATAATTTTAATAATTATTTGTCTATTCAAAAGGATGAGGATTTGACTAGAAATACCCTCGTTTTAGACGATGTAGTATTTCCTTTTCACGAAGCCAACGAAGGTTTAGAGGAACGAGTTTATTTTGAGTCTAGCGATTTAGAAACAATAGTTTTAGACAAAGAAAGTGAACTCATAGAGATGAGTGAGGATGAACCTGACTTAGAAGAATCAATTGACCATTTCCAGGAATCTGATGACCTAGAAATTAGGGAAGTTGTGACTAGTCTTTCTAGAGACACTGAAAACTCTAAGTTTGGGGGTGATTATCATTCTCCATGTGCTTTAACTCTTAGAAAGGTCCCTCACTTGGGACTTGATATATGTGCCTCAACCATTGTGCCAGATTACCTTCATACTAGATCTCCCGAACCTAATAATGTCCAGGAAGAAGTTCAGTTGTTAGAAACCCATCCTCTGGTTGATGTGGTTTACCCAGGCGATAGTACCCAAATTAACTTTGTTTTCCCACCAAATATTTTTCAACCAATTGTGGGAACGTATAAGTTTCAGATGTGTCAATTATTAAGTTTTGAGACTAAACCTAATTACTTTAGGAGATTAGGGTCGACACATTTGTTTAAGGAAGACCACTACTTTCATCGTGGTCAATTGTGTGAGTCAAAACTGATTGATTTAAAGGATCCGCAATTATTTAGGTTATTATTATGTGCTTCCAAGTTTTTACAGACTCTAATACCTGAGTCGGACCTTAGCTACGAGGAAATGCAGTCCATGAAAATATTTTATCTAGACCCAGTTATAGAACCTGAACCTGAACCACAGCTAGATGTTGTTGTCTTAAACAGGAAACTAGACAAGGGCGTACTTTATCCGTTAATTTTCTTGGCATGTTGCAGATTCCTTTTACTTGTGATAGCCCAATTTGGTTTTGGTGATCCGCAGTTATTCCGGTTATTACTTTATGATTCTATAAGGTGACTAATCCTTTCTTAGTCTGGCTGAAGACTTTAAACTTAGCACTTCTTGGGAGGTAACCCAATATTCATGCGACACGGTAATATCTTTCCTTATCTCTTTTGCTTCAATTGGTAAAAGTTTGTCCTTGTTCATGCTTTTAATTTCATCTTTAGAACATTGAGGACAATGTTAGATTTAAGTTTGGGGGTGGGAAGAACTTTTTAGTCGCATTTTTGAAACTTCTAGCGTCACATAGTATCCGGTTAGCTAAGTTTACATATTGTTTCTCACCGAAAAGATAGAAATTGGAATGCTAGAGATAACAATCTTTTGAGACATTAGAGAAAAAGACATTGAGATCTTTGAAATTCAGGAGAGAACTTGTTCCTTTTAGAGGGTAACCGTGATGGACCTAACCATCCATGATGAAAAGGCAAGTAGGTCAGGAAATGCCAGAAAGACAAAGCAACCTCACAATGTAGTCTTAGTTACTGGATTACGACTCTCTCTCAGTAGAAACTTATCATCATCAACAAGCGGAGCGACATCAAAATCTATGAAGAAAGTTGAAGACGGTTAAGGTTTAGAAGCAACAATAGAAAAGAATAATTCAAAAATCAAAGTCGAAGACTTAGTTACAAGAAGTTATAAGAGCAAATGATATAAGTTGTTGAAATTCATGATACCAAGACATCACAAGTTGCGAAGATCCAAGTTTTTAAAGTCCTTCTCTCATGGCCATGTAAATTTTTGTCTTGTAATTTTTGTTCCAAAAAAAAATTAATAAAAAAAATGAAAAAAAAATCATCACTACGTTCTTTTTGTTCTATAATTAGTTTTCTGTTCAATAAGGCCATAAGGGAAGTAGAAATTTTTAAGCCAAGCAAGAAATCGAAGAGAAGACCGAAGAAGAAGTTGTTTCTACTGTTAATTGTTAAGGTTCTATGAGGTTCGATAGTTTATCATCAACAGTTGAAGACCGAAGAAGAAGTTGTTTCTACTGAGCACTATGAGTGAGCCGAAGAAAGATACATTTGGTTGCTTTGTTAGTCCGCTTTCCATATGGCATAAGATCTTTCCAGCACTGGTTCAACTCATCACACGTAATTAGTCCAGCTGTGTAGCAGATGTTCCTCTCATCTTTATCTCTCTCCTAATCTTATCTAGCTGTAAATCAGCGGACGCATCTTACAATGTTTATCTAGCTGTGTAGCGGATATCTCTTTATCTAGCAGTGTTGCGGATGTGTCTCCCCTATTCTTTAATCAGCTTTAGAGCTGGCACCTTTAATTTCTCTGGCATTCTAGTTACTTGGAGATAGGTTGAGAATTTGTATGTCCTCATAGCTCTTTGGATACTTGTGACCAATTAGATTCATGGTTTTGTGGGTACACCTCTGGTAAACCCTCCCGAGATTAACTCGGTTTTGTTTTTAATTAGTTTTGCTCGAGGACTAGCAAATAATAAGTTTGGGGGTATTTGATAGACGCATTTATGTGTCTATTTTGTCCTCAATGTTTCGTATTGTTAGTACTCGTTTTCGTCCTTATTATGGTGTTTTGTGTGTTTGTAGGTATTTTTTGGAAATAAATATTATTGGAAAATTCGGCTCGAAAAGTTGCTCGGGTATACGGACCCCAAGATTGGATAAGGGGCACCTCAGTTGGGCACCTACTATTCGCACCCCCGGTTTGGTTAGGGGGACACCCTTCTTCCACTTGGTTTTGGCGGGAAAGTGCGGGTTTGAATTTTGTTCGCCTGGGGAATTTGCTGTTTCGAAATTTGAGGAGCTGTGGCGAGTTCAATCACTCCAATCCACTCATTCCAGCCTGTTACACTCACACAGGACTGGTAAGTCCTTCAGATTCGAAAAACGTGGGTTGAATACGTGGATTTTCTACACAACAGGGAGTACGTGTGCAGATGAGATAATCACGGGATTACAACGTGATTTTACGTGTGCTGCTCGTATTTGGATCGAGCTTGGCCGCTGCAGAAGCGTGTAGGAGTTAAATAAGGAATATTCAGCACTCATCGACAGCGTGAGAAGAGAAGAAAGGGAAGAAAATATTCCCGAGAAGAAAATATTACGGTCGATTGATGGGAGAATTATCTGTAGTTATTACGTGATATTTCAATGCTATTGGGTTATAAATAGAGGACGGGATAGAAGTGACACGAGACGAATAGTTTGGGGAGATTACAGAGCATCACAGAGTCGAGATAATCACTTGCAGGAAAATTCTTTTCTGTTGGTGCAGCGAAGAACTTTAGACGCACAGAAACTGTCGTTTTTCAACAGTGACAACGACAATCAATCGAGGGTCGTATAACTACAGTGTCTGTGACAGTTACCTTTTATCGTACTTTGTAACAATTCGGTTTGTAACAAATATAATTGTTACAAACCCGGTTTTTCATTATTTCTCCCTTATTCATCATTTGTAAACCATTTTTTGAGCATAAATGAATTTCGAGCGTGTTTCCAACATGATGATGTGCTAATTATCCCACAACCAAGGCAATGAGGAAGCTATTTACGCATGAATAATTGGTAATCATTTATTTTCTCTAATTTATAATTTGTAATTCACTCAATCACTGCTTTTGCAGAGTTTTTAATTGTTTGCATAATTTTCTTCATTAGTTGTGATTCAATTTGATAGGTTATACTTTGTTTAGATAATCTATGCATAAGGGATACAATTAATATTTGAGAATATGCATGATTATATGTGAATTAAGAAATAAGGGACTTAAATATAATTAGAGTGTTGAGTTATTTACCATAGTTTATTCATGTGTAATAGTGGAATCAGTGTCTTGGTTGTCTTTAACATCTTGAAATCAATCTTGTATTAAGTTTTTTCTATTTTTAAGTTTTATTAAGTCTAGAATCTTTTGCTTTCACAAGCCTCAACGAACTCATTACTACAACTCAATTGAAGATCACATCATCAATCAAATTTTATCCCCAAATTTTCTGAGTTACACGTAGGTGGCGATGTCTGTGGCTATTCGATCCTTCATTTCTCTAGTGATTCACTTTAACTCAAAGGTGGATACGGTATCCATGTCGGGTGCGTGCAGCCTATGTTCATGCCCTCAATCTTGAAGCCGAGAATCGTTTTCGTATTATGAGAAAAACATTAATATTTAAAGTGCTTAGAACTAATGGCAGTATTCAGTGGTATGCTATGCTTAAAAAACATTTGAAATTATGAGAAACGCATCATGGCCCTCCTTACATAGTAAACACAAGGTTATTGATGACCATACGACATTTCCCGAAATATCTCTTCCTGTAATGAGGGGGGAAATAGGTCATATACGGTAGATAAGTTCTCTAAACCTTCGGGGTATCCAACAATCCCATGTTCAGCCGGCAGGATATCCTACTGTGGGTATTAATTGAAGAAGTAATTGACATTGTTTCACCATCAGAAGAGGAGACAACTCGTTAATTGATTGATGCAAGTTTGTATTTCAGCAGAAAGAAGATAAGATTACAGTGAGGCATTGATGGCGAGTAGGCTATGGTTATTACTGAATTGAAATCGATTCCCTAGAAGCTCATTGCTTCTACTAAAGAAACAACAACCCATCTATCCGAATCAGAAACGAATCTACGAGCACCTCAATATAAACCTAATAAAGGGTTCAATTACAAAACACGCAGAAGTTGTACGCATACCATTTGACCCATTCTGACAATAAAAGTTCGAAATGAAAAGACAAGAAAGTAATCGCTACCAAAATCCGAGCCAACCAGAATATAAGCCAATCATATGTAGGAAAACCAAACTATCAGATTTCTTCGAGGACTACTATTTAAAATACTCTGCAGCACCTTGAACAGTGGGGTCATCTGGGAATGCTGATCGTATTCGAAAATAATGAATCTGGAAAACTCGATAGGTCTGGATCAACAAATGCGGGAAGAGATCGTCAAAGAAGCAAAAGAAATCTTCAATGCTTTTCCCCAAGTGCCCCTAAAAAACAGAAAAAGTTAGTATGCCAAAATCATACAAGGTACATGGCCGGCCTTGAGATGCTGATGCCCCAAAGCTGATATACAAATTGATGCTCCTGTAATGGCTTTATATTAATGGCAGAATATTTGATTAACACCACAAACAAACTAAATGACTATTTAGCTTTTTAGATCATGATTGTAATTGTAATGAAATCAGAAAATGAACTCTAATGATCTAACTAAGGAATTCATATTTTGTTTCCTTAATATTTGGAAATACTGTTGACTTTTCTACCAAAGAATGGACAAACAAAATATTTTCTGATGCCCCAAAATATTTGCTGCCCAAAGCGGTGCTTTGGGTGCTTTGCCCCAGGGCCGGCCCTGACAAGGTAGATGCTGTTCAGGCAACAGGCCCATTATAAGGCAAAGAAGCAACAATACAAACAGGCTCAGACTCAATGTTATGAACACTACCCCTGTTGGTCGACTTTCTAAGTTCTCTGATGGCTTCCCTGTTGGTAGACTCAAGACATACAAATTTATATACATATATATAATATATATGTCGAAGTAACGCTTGAAGAGTTCAGAAAATCAACATGAGATTTGTTGTGCAAGTGTGTCCCGTGTAGAACAGCTTAAGGTAATCATTCTCCTATTCCCACAAAAATGATTTAACATTTCAATATGATCACAAAAATTATGATCTTTGGGTCCTGTTTTTTTCCTGCTTATGAAATCCACATAAAGTGGATATGGTTCCCCCTAACATTTGGAGGAATTACCGCACACTTTTGTTAATATATCATCATTGACATTAAGAAAGACAGGTATTTTATGTTTTAGAGTCAGTTGAATGTCCTATCCCTCTAGCTACAAAGTCCTCCAGTACCAAAAAGAAAACTCTTCTATGTCTCGTTAGGATAAAATTTATGCAACGCTCCTGAATCTCAAAACGGGAAAATCACCATCCTAGCAAGAAACTTAACTGATTTCTTGTTATGTTATCTGACATCAGTTATAGCAAAGAAACCTAGCTGATTATTATTGTTCGACCACCTTTGCCAAAAAAATCTAGTTGTTATTGAGTTAGAATGTGCATATGTATTTTGTGGGAAGTTTTTCAGCCATATATGCTAAGAGTCCGGGATAACTTACAGATCCTGCAACCAAACTAAGACTGCAGGCACAGTTCAAATCTTAGGCTTTCGAATATGCCACAACTACCTTAATGACAGTCTCCATTGTTTGAAACCATAGTGACGGCTATTGAAGTAACAGCTCATTAAACCGCTCTAGATATAAAGTTATTCATGTCATCAATTCAAGAAATGTTACGTATAAAACATGGAGGAAAAGCTTACCTGAGCATCCTGAACGAGTTTATTAAAATGCTCCTGTTGGTTCCTCTCGAAACGAATTAGATGCGCTGGACGTTTAAGATCATAAGCGACTCCAGTAGGTGTGGATGCGACTCCAGGAGGTGGTGTGGATGCGACTCCAGGAGGAGGTGTGGATGCTAATGCCGCTACTGCTGGAGATTTAGTGGCTAAGACATCACTCCATGTAGCAAATGGAGAATCCCTAGTGACATCAATTTGATCCATCTCAGCCAGAAAATTTTTCACTGCTTTGTTACCAGAATATGTAGGATGATACCCGCCACACAATCCATGTAACTCAAATCATGAAAATACTGGAGACCTTTTTTTCACTTCATTTGTATGGGTGCTTTAGCGATGTTGGGTAGCTATCAAATGATTTTTTATCTTATCTAATAAACTGAGAGAATCATTTGATAGCTACCCAACATCGGTAAAACACCCATACAAATGGAGTGAAAAAAAGGTCTCCAATATTTTCATGATTTGAGCTACATTATTGGATTGTGTAACGGGTATCATCATACATATTCTGTTAAGGAGGAGTACGAGGTTGTCCCCGGAGAGCTCTAAACAAATCATCAAGCACAGGATTTATATTTTCTTGATCTCCATCAAGCAAAACATATCTTATGAAGCTTATATAACCTTCTCGAACATCAGCATTGGTGGTACTAGAATTGATCTTTGTTACCATTAATTTGAATGTGAAAAGACTTGGGTGAAAATATTTCATGACAATGTTTACAGGACTGAGATCTGATACCTTCAACCTTTTCTGTGTCTGTGGGTCATCTGATACCTCCAAATGTTCCTTTATATAGGTTTCTAGGCCAGAGGTCACCTCTGTTATAAGCTTAGAACCAAAATCGGTGCTTCTTCCCTTACTCTGGAATCGCTGATTCACCAAATCCAGTGCTAAAGCCTCTTCTGACTTTGGTAACCCTGCATTCAATACAGCCTGTTGCCCACCATCGCAGTAGGAATTCCATTCTAGCAGATTGCAAGTATAAGTTTCGCTAACTAATACCACATGGTTGTCATTGAGACCAGAAGGACTGATGCGTCCAATGTAATTCAAAATATTACTGCCGAAGATATAGTGAAGACGCTTGTAAACATCCTGTACTCCAAGTTTGATTACCACCACTTTTTCTTTAGATTTGAATAAGACGCCCTCAAAAATTTCTCCATGCCCATGCTTCTTGTTGAATACATGAACCAGGTCTCCCATAATTGAGCCAACATAAATACCTGTTAACTGACCTTGACCTCCATGCATCGCGCCAGGCCCTAGCATTTTACCTCAACGAATTTAACCTTCAAATAAATGAACTATAAACTCAAATACTTCCTTACACACCAGATTCTCAGAAAATTAAGGGGACAGATCTGATTTATGTTGAAACCCCCTTAGAGGGCGGAAGAGAAAGATAAGAAAAAGAACTAATATCTTTACCAATCAAAAAAACCCTAATATTTTTCCTTTTAAACAGGAGAGAGTTAGAAAAGGAAATTACAGTCTAGTCCACGGTTAAAAAATAGAAATTAGGTAAGGTGTAGAAGTCCTATAGATACTAAGTTATTTTGGCTATAATATTGAGACACGTGTCAATCATTTGCCCTCATACTTTGCCTTTTTTTTGTGGATATTACTAGGATATGACCCGTGCCGTAACGGCCCGAGTTTCATCTATTATCGGAAAAAGAGATACGTTTGTTTGGTTGAAGCCATATTATAGGGGCTCCCATCCATGGGAATTGTCACATACATGGGGAGTATTCCAATCCCCTGGTTTGTTGAATCACAGTTTATGATGGGATTGTCATTTTTATGGGTTTGTTAGTTTTAGTTAGCCTTCGACTTTTAGTTTTTGTCTGGAAAAATTAGCATTTAAGTCTGAAGTTGTGCGGTGAAAATTACCATTATTATAGTTTTAGTTACGCTTATAATTAGTCCATAATCAATTTACGGCATGGTTAACTATATTGTTTCTCTTAAGACCATGTAGTCCAGCATAAGAAGTAATTGAGTCGCACTATCAACGAACAAACACAGATAACCAAGTAACTATTAGCCCTCCAGGAAACCCTCATGGGTAGAATCCTTTGAAGTGATTCCTGACTGAGTACAATTCCAAAGATCAATTTTTCAAAATATTGAAATATATAGATGGTATGAAACGTAATAAAAGTGATACAATATAAGCAATTGCAATTACTAAAACTTAAAAAGGTCATATCCATGGGTATCACTATGAAAAATGTATAAAAACTATTGAATACCCAAAGTTGTAAATGTGCTCCCCCAATAGTAGTGACATCGATCTATAAAACACGAAAAAGCTCATTGATCAACTTACACAAAAAATCTGCAAATATGAACCAAGTAATTATAAAGACTTGTTGATTCAACACCACTGTGCAAAACCGGAAGATGATTTAGATGGTTGCTAATTGCTACTGCCAAAACATTCTCAAATCTTGCTGCATCATGAAGAGATCACATGCCATAATCATAGAGTAGAACCTTAAACAACGTTGGCCTGTTTATAAAATTTTGTTTCCTTGAGGAAGAATAATTTCGGACATTCAGGGCGTAGACAAAGTCCCTGTCAATGTTGATATGTACCTTCACCGGATCACTTGCTATTTCAATGTTGATATGTACCTTGACCGGATCCCTGTCAATGTTGATATGCGTTCAAACTTCAGTGATATGCACAAGAATGGTACCATGGTCACTTCAGTGCTATAGGAAACTTCATCTGGGAACTGATCCCTGAGGCGGTGGTGCAAACTTTATGGGCTGAGCGCAACAATCGAATTTTTCAGCAGAAACATACGTTTAAAACAGATGATGACTTGGGTCTGGAAGTGCGTTCTTTGGTTTTATCTTGGGCAGCAGCAGCAGGCAGACGTGTCCATTTAAACTTTGCGAACACAATCCACAACAATTGGCTTTCCATCTTTGTGTAGTTTTTGTTTAAACTTCCACTCCTGGTGGAATTGTTGCAACTCCTCTTTCTCCTCTTAATAAAATTCCTTTCTGTTAAAAAAAAATGTTGATATGCGTTCAAAGACCAAAAGAAAGACGAAGGGAACAACAGAAACGTCATAGATCAGATGTTAACCTCGATGGTTCTGACAGATCTCGCAAAAAAAAGTTTAGGATGATAAATTTTACAAAAAGAAGTTCATCCACATGTTAGTAAACTGAAACAACGGGAGTCCTTGCTGTTACTTTATAACTGGAAATCAAGGTAGGTAAATGCATAAGAGACAAACAAAAAAACAAATTTAACATCTGAACTGAAACAAATGGAATGACCCATTTCTGAAATATTACCGCACATAGATTTTAAAACTTCAGTGGGACGATATTTGTGTGTGTGTGTCTGGTTACACTATAACTGGACACCAAAGTAGGTAAATTGCAGAAAAGGAAAAACATCTAGCCAAATGAAACATTAAGGGATTATTCTGTACGGCTTACAGCGACACCACAGCTAGTATCATAGCCCGCTCTTCATTCTTCATCCACGAAACCACAAAGGGATTCGCCTCCTCTTTTCATCCTACAATTTGGAAGACCATTCATTAAGAAATCATTCATTATAAATTAAGAAAATAAAAATTCATTCATTAGAAATTAAGAAAAAAATCGTTCATTAAAATTAAGAAATTACTTCTTTTGGGTCAAAGGAAAAAAATGATGAGTAACTACTGTAGCAAGGAATCTATCTTTGATAAATAAAAATCATTCTTTATGTCAACAAATACATGACACCGAGTGGTGTAAACACTTGCTGGGAAGATGCAAACAAAACATATCAATAACATTACCTACAGGCCAATTACAGATTTTGATTCCCATAGATAAGCAGATAACCATTCGGGATGCTTGAATTGCTTCCTCGATAATCCTTGACGTTGCTTTTAAAGCAAATGAAATTCTAGAAGATACTTTATATACAATGAAATTCTAGAAGATACTTTATATACAATGGATATTCGGTTAGTATACATGCAAGCTCAATATTTTTTGTCACCTTAATTGGGGTACCTTCTTTGGCATTGGGAGGTTAGCAATAATCATAACTTACTTCAACTCACATAGTTTTAGACATACGTCTAATGATCGGAGTTTACCTCAATCAGATGCTTGTATACTATACGTTAATTTGCATGATACGGTAGCAGCTAAAGTATGGTCGTATATCATTCAATTATCATCAAAGTCAGCCTTGTATCCGCTTCACACTGCATTTCACGTTGGCAAATACCATAAATAGTGTGGGAGGCGAAATTTCAGTTCTTTCATCACCATTATTTTAAGTGATAACATACCTGTTTTCTCCCGCTAAATTCTCTGGCATCTGACAGAGAGCTTATTTTCTCCATCTCATGACCATTTCAGGCACGACGAACGGATTCCTGATCTTAAGCCTATTCCATTTTAGATCCACATGAAACATTTTTTTAGTTAATGTCGAGTAGACAACTTATTCTAGTATTCCACAACAATCGGGAGGATTCTCCCACAACGTATTACCAGCTAATGCAACTAAATTAACGATTTATGTTATGGGTATCCTTGCAAGACAGTTATTTCAGTAATAATCATAAAATATACAAAGCACATCAGAAGACCTTTACCTATTCAGCTCATAACCATGATTCTTCTCTACCCCCATTTCATGGACAAATGCCCTGCAGCACACGACAAAGACAGATGCTTGAGCTCAATTGGACGGAAAAAAAACAAAAGGGAACTGGTGGAATTTTAAGAGAACCCACAACTCATTCTTTCGGTGCAACACCAAATTCATTTCCTCGTGAAGCGACAGATTTCCATAACAAAGTATATGGCTTAATCTCTTTTTTTTCCCCAACTCAAACAGACCTGTGTGCCACGGGGTTTCAGGGTATTCCCACCCTTTTTCCCATCTGAGTCGAGGTAGTCTATTAAGTGCAGCTTCCAATAATGAATTTTAGCACCATAACTCTCTTTATATATTCTGAAAACTCTGCACCTGTTTTAAGGTCGATACCTCAGTAATCAATAAATAATAACAATGACTTCTAAACACAAAAGAAATGAACAACCAAACTCGTAGGCGTACCTCTCTCAATTTGTTTATACGCTGTAGCGATGTAGCCTTCTACACCACGAACAATATCCGTTTGAAAGTGCTGAGCAAAAGAAAATAAGAGATCTCTAAACAAAATGCGCAAGAAAATTGTGTAACATTATAAATAGTAATACGAAGACTATCCTAAAATCAGAAATATAAACTGTATCAAGTGGGTTGATTTCCAGTTGAAATATAAACGCAAAATATTGCTAGCAGTTTACACCAATATGGTTTTAGGATCATACTGGACCTAATTCTACGGCCATAAGATGTGAATCCGGCCCGATTCCAAGTTCAGTAAACTCAACAGCTCCTACATGCATCTGCTCATTTCGAACAGCTTCATCCACAAAATCAATAGATGCAGTTCTATTTTGGTAACTCTGAGAACATATTTTTTTGTTTATTAGTTAGTATCTCAGGTTGGCACATCAAAACCCATCCAACGCGCAATAACACTCGTCCAACATCATTTAGAATCCATACTGATCGTCAACTTTTCTTTTAGTAGTTCTAATTTTCTTAGTAGAACCCTGCTGCCAACTCAAACCCAAACTACAACATCAAAATATAGCCTAATCAAACACAATAATTCAGTTTCTACAAAAACTCATATTGTATTATTAATCAAAGTAATGAAAGATTTAACTATGGTGAACTCCAACACACATAGCAAGTCTATAATTTTTATTAAACCTATGAGATATTAGCAATTACCTGAAGGTGAGTAAGTGCATTGCAAACGTGGTGGAATAACACATCTGATTCACGAAATCTAAAAGAAACACATATATAGATAGTACTTAAATTCCTGAAATCTACAAAACCCTAAAACCCAAGATTAAATGGATAATGGAAATATGGAAATAGAAAGCTTACATCAACTGTCCATGTATCGGAATTGAGTTTCTCTAACTTATATTTAAGGGTGGATTTCCATCTCCTGCATATATTCACAAAAGTAATTCGTTACAGAACATCCCAAACCTCACAAAAAAAAAGTGGGAATTTTTTATTAAGACGTACTGGATAACGAAAAATAGGAGATTGAGAATAAAAAAAACAATGAACAGGCAAAAATGCAAGACAACATGAAAGAATTGTTATAACGACAACAACCAATGGGAGTGGGAAATGGAGATAAACTTTGGGGATTGATTGTTAATACCATTGAATGGATCGAGAGGAAACCGATACATATGGATGATGTAGTTACGCCATTAGTGAATCAATAGCTAATTGGAAGAAAAAAAATGAAAAATTGTGAATCAGAAATCTATGGTTTACATTTTGATTGCGAAAAATAAAAACCCAACATTGGAAGAGAGAAATAAGAACCTAATTTGAAACTCCTCAAATGAGTCGTACCTGTTCTTCTTCGATGCATGTGGACAGATTTCTAGATGCGTTTGAGTTTTGAGCTTATGAAAAGAAACGTCTGTGTGTGAGTTATTAGCTTTCTTAAAGAAGATTTCATTCAAATTCGACTCCATTAATAATATTTGACATAAATTCCATTGACTCCCAAGAATTTGAAACGGCTAAGACTTTGTACATAAGATACGCTCAGATGTTGGATGAGAGCGTGGGAGCGCATTTTAAGCCACGATTTATCTCCTCCTCTTTTCAGCATTTTCAAACCAACGGGAGCCATGGATCACTTAAAAAGACTCATTCAAAGTCGTCAGATGGAACAAAACACATTTGTTTTTGTAAGATAGATTTGAAGTGCAATAGTTAAGAAGAAAACTTGTCTTGATATAACTTGTCTTGATGAGGTGGCTTAGATGGTGTCAAACTGATATGAGAAATATATTGCTTGGAACTGATGCATGTGTGTGATGCTGGCTAAGGCTATGTCCTATGGTCTGCTAATCTAGCAGCGTCCACATCAGCTAGCACAACCTCCCAAGTCCTACGGTAGTACTAATCTAGCAGCTAGATTAGCAGTCCACATCACCGCCCAGCGCTGTTTGGTTCAGCGCAACCAATCTCAGTCGTCGGATCAAAAGATAAATTTCTCGGCGGTGAACCATTCAGCGAAAATTTGATTTTTGTGGCGCTGAACCATTCAGCGCTACTGTCTCACTGTTAGTTCAAGTGCGAGCAAATGCTAGAAGAGACAACTACTGTTAACAAATAGACAACACTTTTTTTTGAACTGCAACACTTTTCTGCTAATCTAGCTCAATCTAGCTCGTAAGACTTAGCCTAAATTGGGGCTTTCATGGGATGGTTTATTATTCAACGAACTTTGGTGGGCTTAAGTTGGTTGGCTTTGTGAGACATAGGTAGTGATGCTTCGTAGATTGCTGGAATTACTGAAGTAGTACGAGATGACGCGTAAGGTCTTAAATGAGTTTGAACCAGCGATATCACTGCTTGTTTTACGAACTTCGTTTGTATCAAGAAGATTTGCTGGCGAGGCTGTTGTTGATTGAGCTTAGGACAAAATTTTTTTTTGTTTCGAGACGTTTGTGATGCTTGGGTCAATATTTTCGTACGAGATAATTTTATCTTAGGTTCTTTTGTTGGGATAGCGAGATGATAAGCAAGGGTTTATCTTTTCAGGTGAACGGGATGTCTTAGTAAACTGTCCAGGTTTTCTTCTACAAGTTCTGATCCTGGTACTTGGTGTTGGACCTTCTCTCTTCACAATCATCCTCCATTTTCACCAAAAAAAGTTCTCTCTCAAATATTTTTTCCCTCCTTTTACTCTAACCTCACTCACCCAAATACAAACAAAAATGCACATTAATCATTTAACAAATACTTAAGATTTTTCCTAATTATAATTAAACACTAAACCTGATTAGTGAGGGGTGGATTAGAAATTATATAAAATATTTAGATAAGGGATGACCCTGATTTGATTTTTAAATCCAGGTTTTGTCCTTTTCCACTATCCCCCAATCGCGCGATCTTGTTAAAACCAATATATCTGGTTATTATTATTGTTTAAGTAATCTAAGATTAATTTTGTATCACTTACAAGACATATACTTTCTTTACTTTCTTCCCTTGCCCATAGAACAACTTCTAGAATTGAAAGGCTTTCTGCTTCATCTACATTCCTTCCTACTCCTGAAATGGTCTTGCATCCAAGATAGTTTTATGCATTATCATTCATAATGAGACCAATACCCGAAAGGTTAGTATTTTTATGAAAGGATGCATCAAAGAGAACAACAATGCAGTCCTGAGGTAAATTATTGGTTGCAGCGGCAAAATCCAACCCAATAGGTGAAGTAGAAGCTATAAAAAGTTGGGAATCCTCGTTATTTGAATAATGTTTTGTACCAGTCACTAGTTTCATGTGACTTATGACAGTGAAATGGCGATTAAGAGTTTTATCCTGAAAAATATAAGAATATTTGTCCCTCAAGACACATCAAGCTATTGTGAACATACTCACAGCTTTGTACTTTAGTGTGGCCCCATCTAGCCACTTTGAAATTCAATTTTCCATACTAATGTTCATGATGGAATCTTGAAAAATCTGATTTTTGTAAGGGGTAAAAGACCATAGTGCTTGAGCAACAGGGAAATGTAGGATAATATGCTCAACAGATTCGTAAGTATCTAAGTTGTACATATCACACTTCCTATCATAGTCATGACTAAATCTATAAAAACAATGGTCTTAGCAGGTAGGATTCCTTTATACCATTTCCAGATAAACAACTGGACTTTAGGAAAGTCTTTCAACTTCCACAAAGATTTATAAGTTGGGTTTACAGAGTTAGGATTATGCATGTGAGTAAATTGACAAAATATGACTTTATATGTAGATTTCACAGAAAATTAGCCATTCTTAGTGAATGGCCAGATGAACCTGTCATGTCATGTGAAAAATATGGGGGTCGAACAACCTCACTCAATATTTCATTCAGGCAATCTGTAGGGACAAACTCCAATATAATTCCAAGAGAATCAACTAGACAGTCAGACTCAATCAATGGAAATATATCCAAGAGTTGTATCCATTTTCACAATGTAATCACCAAATCAAACAGATAGAAATCAGCACGCTTGATTGATAAGCACGCAAATGTTACATTTTATACTCATATTTATATTATTTAGGACTCGATATTTTGGCTAACAATATTATTTTAGTGTTTTTGTAAAAAGTACAAGCAATTCCGTTCATCGGGTCAATAAACGATTTAATTGGGAGCTTAATGGGAGTTTGCGACAAAATGACCAATATTGCAATACCACCTGCTTGTTACATATGCGGCGAGAAGAATGGAGCTTTGAACATATGGACTGAAGAAGGGAGATGTTGATCACAATGGTAATGACTGTATTGGTGATGATCATAGTTTGATGGATGGTAGCTGGCATTTGCATCCTAAGATCAGGTAGATAAAGGCGTTGGTGGTGTTTGCGTGTTTGAATGGGCAATAGCCGGAGCTGGATTATTCACTGGAGTTAGTTCCTTGTGTGTCGATGGAGCAAACAAAAGAGTTGATGTTGCCGAGATGAATGGAGATGGCAAGGACGAAGGTGGTATATTTCTGAAATGGGTAATTGCAGGTGATGATTGAGCTACTGGAGTTGAATATTGCCTGAGTTTATCAGGGCCGCTGAATGGGGAGTTGGAGGTGACTGAGAAGGTGGTAGTAGCGAGAATTGAGATTGGCAGTAAGGATGCAGGATTGGTTAGGTTGTTGATATATGAATGAATACGATTGTTCACAGTTTTAATTGCAGAAAAGAGGGATTCGTTTGCTGATGGCAGTGAGGTGTTTGGTATTCTCATGGTGGTGTTGTACGTTCTGGATGCTATATGGGTGATGTCTCAAACATGCAAGAAGATGAAGTTTCAGTCCGACAAAAGGGTGAACTGGTGGAGGTTTATTGCAGGCTACGATGGTGTTTGTGGTTGCTGTGTATACATGGAGGAAGTATTTAGTTGTAATTTGAAGATGGGTTTTGAGATGAGTACAATTGGTGGCCAGCGTTTAGAAGTTCAGGGAATGGACTGAGGTGTTGTTGTATCCAAGATCGATGGCATGGTATCATTAGTTGAGTAATCACAGGCGACGGTGGCCTCTTCCGTTTCAGAGTTCAAGACTACACAGGGAAGGGGAGTATTATGTCGTCCAAGTTTATGCTGAGAGGGTTACTGAGTTGCTGGTGTGGCCAAGCTTGTTTGAGCTATGACAACCAGTGGGTGCAGGGTTTGACAAGGCAGAGATGGGTGTTGTTGATTGTTACATTAAGAAGAATGGGTGTTGACTTATTTTGGTTTCGAGCTCTGACTGATGGTGGTGTCCATGGCTGAAAGAGTTGCAGTCGTTAGTGGCTGGGACGGACAGAAAAATGGAGTTGGCTTAAAAGAATTGACATACATGATATGGAAGAGAAGTTTGCAGTGGCCTGATGCTCGCAGGACAGAGATCAAGGATGGTGCCTGTGTTTGGCTGAGCTTGGTGCAATCGGTGAATACTTGCTCGGTTCAATGAGAGTTCAAAGAATGTAATGTTGTCGGTACTTGGCAGTGGAGGAAAATGGAATTTGTAAAGGCCTGGACATGGAAATTGGTCGAGCTAAGTCGAACTGCAGATGTGAATTGACTGCGATTGGTGATGTGAACTTCTTAGTGGAACCGATGCTCATGCTGGTTAGAAAACACGACAGGTGCTACTGCCTAGTAAGTCAGGGAATAAAAATTGCAATCAGAGATGGTTTTGGGAAAGAATTCGGATTTGGAATTGGAGCCAGTATTGGACCGGTGGACTGGGCCTTGGCAGATAATTTGCTAGGTCTTTGTTTTGTTCGCAGCAAGGTTGAATTGGCAGCAACACGGAGAGGACTATAAAAGGAGAAGAAAAGAAAGAGACACGGAGGCCGACACCGGCTACTGGAGCCGCAACTTGGAGAAAAGAAACCAGAGAGAAGTGAAGAACATACGGGAGGCTACAGACGCAAAAGGATTTGCGTTTGGGTTTGCGTTCTTTCGTTTTTCCAATTCCATTTCGATTAACGCCAGTGAATCTTTAATATATTTGTTTATGGCTTTTGAGAAAGCCATCTTTGGCTAAGCTTTTGTAACTAGGGTTTATGGTAGAAGCCATTTTGAGCATTAAACCACTTTAAATTGAAACACATGGTTTGAAGGCTACAATGCATTGATTTGATTGATTCTATAATTTTGTTTATTTAATAAATGATGATATCAGTTGTTGCTTCGCCGGTTTGCACAAAACCTCATGCGCATAATCGATAGAGTATTGCGAATATATTTGTTTCATTGTTTGATAATTTATGATTGGATAAATGTCTTTGATGGGTTATGCTTAGAATAATCAAATATCATTCGTGAATCTATATTTAGTTCGTGAATTTTCTCATTAACACTATTTGATGGTGCATGTTTGGGTTTAGTCTTTTGATGTGTCATGCTTAGGGTGTCCCAGTGGTGTTTGCGACTCTATACAAATAATACGTGATGTCAATTAAACATTTTGTTAAACAGAAATATATTAAATAAATAAATATTTTTAGAGTTGTCTCTTTGCAGAAATTAAACAGAAATAGTGGCAGATACCGTAATACCCTAGTTACCGACTCTCTCTCTCGTTGCATTTTGTTACTTTAGTTTTATTTTTCTGTTATCATTCTTTCGAAAATCCAAAAAAACATCATTGTCGATTAATCTTATTAGATATATTGATTACAGTATTTCCATCGCTCTTCGTGGGAACGACCTGTACTTGCCTTTGTCTACAAGTTAGACACCGTGCGATTGCGGTTTATATAAATAGGCTCCTCCGGAGCCTATCACTGATTATTATGTGAAACAGCTTGAACGGTACCAAACACCAATGTTCAAGTGTCAATCAATTTATATCAACAACCAAAGGTTTGATTATTTAATTGACTGAACTACGCACAACCTGTGATATTTCAGTTATATATAAAATATAATGCGGAAAAGAAATAACACAGACACCAGAAATTTTTGTTAACGAGGAAACCACAAATGCAGAAAAACCCCGGGACCTAGTCCAGATTTGAACACCATACGGTATTAAGCCGCTACAGACTGTAGCCTACTACATGTTACCTTCGGACTGGAATGTAGTTGAGCGCTAACCAATCTCACACTGATTAAGGTACAGTCGCGTTCCTTATGCCTCTGAATCCCAGCAGGATTCTACGCACTTGATTCTCTTAGCTGATTTCACCCACAATTAAGATTGCTACGACCCAAAGTCGAAGACTTGATAAACCAATATGTCTCACATAGAAAAGTCTGTTGAATAGATAAATCTGTCTCCCACAGAAATACCTATGAGTTTAATTTCGTCTTTTGATAAATCAAGGTGAACAGGAACCAATTGATACACCGAACTTATACTTATGAAGAACAACCTAGTAATATCAATCACCTCACAATAATCTTTAATTATATGGTAGCGAAACAAGATATTATTGAATCACAAACGGTTAGATGAATATGTTTGTTACTACTTTTTATCTTGTCTATCGGAGATTAAATCTCGAACAAATATTATAGAAGATAGTACTCAATACGATAGAATAAAGCAAGATCAAAACACGCAACTACAGGGAGAATAGTTGGGTTTGGCTTCACAATCCCAATGAAGTCTTTAAGTCGTTAACCTATAATGGTTTTAGGAAAAACCTAGGTTAAAGGAGAATCGACTTTGGTCGCAACTAGTATCACACATGAGGTGTGGGGATTAGGTTTCCCAGTTGCTAGAGTTCTCCTTTATATAGTCTTCAAATCAGGGTTTGTAATCAATGTTACCTTGGTAACAAAGCATTCAATATAAACCGTTAGATGAAAACCTGATTAGACTCAAGCTAATATATTTCAACCGTTAGATCGAACTTAGCTTGTTACACACAAATGAAAAATGACTTCATTTAGATGTGGGTAACTGTACCTAAATATGTACACCTTATTGGATCAACAATAGTTAACCGAAGTTAGCCATATGAACACTTTCATATCAACCTTGTTTATCTTAACACAACTAGTTCAAATGAATCAAATGAAACTAGTTATAGAGTTTTTCAATTGTTTATATTCTCATATAAGTATACAAGACACAATTGAAGCAAAATCGATTTTGATTCACTTGAATCAATTCATGAACATTATAGCCACGGTTTGCAAAAGATTTCATTCCTTAATTTATAAATGTATTAGTTCATGAACAAACCGATTTTAGAACTAACCTACTCAAGTATGCAAACGGGTACGTATACCTAAGTGGCCAGACTTGGTCTGGGTTCGCCAATATGTGAATGGTTACGCATCGTACAACACCAAGCTCAGTTGAATTCCCGGACTTGAACTTACGCCGGTATGCATATGGGTATGCATATGGGTATGCATACTAAGTTCCCGGACTTTCAACTAACCAACCAGTATGCATACGGGTATGCATACTATGGTTCTCGGACTTGGAATAACTTGCAACAGTTAGCATACAAGTACGCATACTGTGTTATATCCAATCATGGTTAATTGTTCTAAACTCTCATTTCAATCATTGAAACATTCTTAGAAGACAACAATAGATGTCTCACACAAACTATTAGCTTCAAAGCAATTTTCAAGTAATCGATAGATCAATACGAAATATTTCGAGTCAACATCAAATGATTGTCTCACACAAATCATGTAAGATGTTACCAGGCGATTTTCACATGATCATCTTTTGATTTTCGTCAAGAATATAAGATGAACTTGGTTAAAGCGAAAGCTTACCAACACATATTTCGAGAAATATGTAAGTGAGTTAAACTCAACTCGAAATATCAAATGTGTATAATTGAAGTCTATATGGCTATACAACTTTTGTCTTAAAAAGGAGATAGTGTAGAAATAGACTTTTTAGTGACATACCTTTTTTTGATGATGTTCCACAAGGTAGTTCTTCGTCTTCAATCGATGAATTTCGTGAAGTCTAAAGCCCAACTACACTTTCTATCCTAATCCGAGACTTAGATATAAGTAGACTAGAAATCAAGACTTATAGTTTTGGCGATTAAACTCGACAAACAAGCTTAAGATAGCAACGATTGCGAGTTCGATCGAGCAGTGATCAAACATCATGTAAAAGGAATTCTAGTGCTAAGAATTAATTGTGAATTGTGAGGAGTGAAAAATGCATTAACTAAATCAGCTTTCCATCTCTTAGTATCATGATCAATAAATTCAAACAAACTATAATCAGGATAAGGTGCAGAAACATCCAACGGGTAAACAAAATCAGATATATAAATTATTCATAAGGGCAAGGATATTCAGGACCTTTCTAACTTCCCACTGGGAGTTATTAGATATGAAATCAAGCCTTGAGAAAATACTCTTCCATACCCATTGTGACTACTATTTTACCCATAGTTTACGCAATGTAAACAGCTCAGAGAATCGGATACTAAATAGTAAAGATGTCTCAGTTGAACTGACGTGATTAAGTGATAAAAGGTACTCAAGATAAAGACAATAATAACGAACAATACTGAGGTAAAGTAAATGCTACTAAGTTATCAAGATGCACGAGAGATTATGTGGTTCGACTTTCGTCTACGTCAACGGGGTGATGAGTGATTATTTGTATTAAGTGGTTGTGGTTACAAAGATCTTAAATGCTTCCCAAAGTAATAAAGAGAACTCAAGCTATAAATACTTAAGTTATAAACATTATAGAGGTATAATCTTAAGACTAGATCTTCTCTCCTTAGGCCATTGAATTCCTTCCTTTGTTGGTGAAGCTTGTATTTATAGCCCATTCTGATCCAGATATATCTTTGTTGTCCTTTGGTCCATCATATACTAATATATCTTCCATACAAATGGTACCTTCCTTCACCGCCTGCTATCTCCAGTAGGGCTTCACCACCTCAGCTAACCCACGTTCCTTCGGGGATTTCCTAGCAACGCCACATCATCTTCACTATACGCGCTCTTGACCAAACGTGTAGATAAGGCTCACAGCATTAAATGCTGATTGGATGTATCAGCTACCTTTGTCCCCTCGACAGCTGCCACCTTAATATGCTAGGATCTACTTTGCTATCTAATCCGTCTAAGTATCCTTCCTTGAGATGGGGTAAAGTAACTCAAGAAGGGATCTGATGCTCCTCAGGTTAATGTGTATTGTTGGGGCTACTCATTTATCCTACACGCGACCACCAGATACGTGACACGCGTCCATGAGAATATTGGTATTCACACCCATGAAGAGTCTTGTTTCTTATTATAGTAAAAAACATGATCATGTTTGAAGTATTTGCATTTGAGGATTTTATCAAAAACTTTTCAGAAGAGCGAACCAAATTCCAAGCAGTTTTACAAAAAAGAGACAAATTCACATGTTTTAGGTTTTTAAAACTAAGATCACCTTGAAGTTTATGGGAGCAAACTTTATTCCAATTAGTAAGGTAAAGACCCTGATCTAGTTTTACCCCACCAAAAGTCCTTTTGGAGTCTCTCCATTTGTTGGAGATGTTATCTTTAATAGTGAAGGTATTCATGTGATAAATATGAGAATATATTTAACAATGAACGGAGGAATACCTAAATTCTTTTTATTTAGGGCAGTCTTCCAAGCATTAAGCGATCTGGTGAGAGAGACTGCACGGTCAAGGTGAATATTTTACTGAAAAAAATTTGAACTATTTCATATTAATAACTTGACCAGAACAAATATTGATGTCTCGAATGAGATTTATGAGAATATCAACTTCCTTATCAGAAGCTTTAACAAAACTAAGGCACTCATCTGCTTGTGGGAAGCTTTAACAAAAATAAGGAAAAATCATATGACTAGTACTAAGGGATTCTTTAATTACGTTTATACCATGAATAACTTAAGAGTTTTATGCATGGATGAGATACCTGGAGAAAGCTTCCATACATAGGATAAAAAAGGTAAGGAGATAAGGGGTCACCTTGTCTCAAACCTCTGGTAGGTTTATATAACTTATATTGAGTACCATCGAGCAATATAGAAATACTAATGGTACTCATACATTGAAAAATTAAGCCACACCAGTGTCCACAGAAACCAAAAGATATGAGAATATCTAAAAGGATAGACCATTCAACCATGCCAAAGGCCTCAAACATGTAAAGTTTAAGGCCCATGACACCCCACTTATATTTTTTTCTTTCATGGTGTGCACCAACCCATGATAAATAATAACATTTTCCTGAATATTCCTCTGAGAAACATAAAGCATACCGAAAATGACTTATTATCTTACTCACAAGTGGTTCCAAACCTACTATAATCTCAGAGATTATTTTGTAATTAGAATTGCATAAGGAGATAGGTCTAAAATCAGAATGGGTCAAAGGGTTATTGGAGATTAAATAAATGAAAGTATGATTCACCTCTTTCAGTAAATGCTTGGAGTTAAAGTCATTGGACAGTTTTCCAAACATCATTAATGAGAATGTCAATGTTTTCTTTATAAAATTCAAGGGGAGAACCATTGGGATCCGGAGCAGTCCATGGAGTAATTTGGTTTATGTTATCTTTAATTTCTTGCTAAGTTGTAGGTGTAAGTAAGTTACTGCTATCAGTATCAGAAATACACGGATCAATTCTACTGAAGAACTCATTGTTCTTGTAGGGATTGGTTGTGGTACCCATAAAACTAAAATTAGTAACCAACAAATTCCCAAGGTTAGCTCCATCATTGATTCATTGGCCATTGTAGGGATTGGTTGTGGTACCCATAAAACTAAAATGAGTAACCAACAGATTCTTAAGATTAGCTCCATCATTGATTCATTGGCCATCATCCATATTTAAATCACTTATATCATTATAATGTTGTATTGAATTTACAGAGTTGTGGTGGTAGCCATTATTTCTATAAAAGGATTTGAAAAACTCATTTCTTGACTTTTGGGCATAAAATTTCTCTTGAACTTTTTTCCAATGATCATAGTCAAGTTTAACTAGTTTGAAATGCTTTTTGATTAATATATAGTGGACTATTCAGATTGTGGAGCTCACCATTTAGAGTTTTAACTTTTTGGTCTATATTGCCAAAATGATGGATATTCCATTTCTTGATACCATGTTTAATAAATCTCAGCCTATTTATAAGTTGGTAGGAAGGAGAGTCTCTGAAATATTTAGAGTATGCATTCTTTTATTACATCTCTAACAAAAGGATCCTTGCCGTATCATTTGAATCTCACTCAATAATGTAATTCTCAGCGAATAACTTATGGGAGCCATCCTCCTTGCATTACTTATTATAATCCTAACATATTTGTTGCTCACCTTATTATTCATGATACTAGGAATCTGAATACTGTACTCATTCGGTTTTTCTTTGCACATGATTCTTGCTACAAAATCTTAAACACCCAGATCCCTATTGCTGATAAAGATATATTAATCTGACCTCATACCAACTCTGGTGCTTCTACAATGATATAATGTGCTGTCTGGTGAATCTAATGGTAGATCTAATCCCACTAATTTTTTTCCTGCTTATAAGCAATTGTGGTCTACTCCATTTCTACCAAAAGTGATTATGTTTTTACGAGAATGTGTTAAAGATATTCAACTATAATCAGAGTACTATATGTGTTATCTGTGACGATAACTGTCAGGAGTCTGCTGAACATATTATATTAAACTTCAAGTTTGCCAAAATGTTTTGCGTATGCTACTTCGTATGGTCACTTAGTTCACCAGGATGTAGGTTTAACCATTAGGATTAAGGATTGAATACACAAATGGTTAGTGAGCTCTAGCCCAGTGATGAAATTTGTGTTATCTTCACCATTTTTTGGTGTCTTTGGAAAGAAAGATGTTGCAATAAAAAAGGATAAGAATATCAATCATATTGTTACAACCAGTTGATTTATTTTTAAATCTTTTGTGTGTTTGGTAACTCAATTAAAATTCATAGGATTTATAGAGTTTTCTTATTTTAAAGTCTTTGTATTGTTTAACATTACCCACAAATCTTAAAATTGCATAGGTATGAGTTTTAGAGTTAATAAAAGTAATAACTACCACCACATCCATTTTCTCATTTTTGTTCACCCTCAAACCCACCGTCGCAAAATATCACGGGTGCACCCATATATTGGGAAATAATTATCCCAAGACCCCTTTTCTAAAAAAAATTATGTTTTGTTGGATATTTTTTTTTCCTTTTAATGGCTAAAGTACCGTTTCCTTATCAAAATGAAGGTTTCTTTTCTTTTCTGAAGAACGATATGTAGTACTAGAAACAAGAATTAAAGAACGAATTTCACAAGATTTCTTCTACACGCCACAAACAAGTGAAATTTCAAGAAGAAATTGCTTGATTCTTCTATTCTTTCTCTGTGACTTTCTGCGTTTCGATCAAGAAATTGGTAAGGTTTTTTGGCCTTCTTAATGAATCAGAGACTTGATTCTTGTACTTACATTTTGGATTTTGATTTAAATCGAGAGAATTGGTTCAGAATTATTAAATTGGTATTATAACTTATTTTTTTAGGTTTATCCGAGTTTGTTCTGATGGAATCAACTTCTTATTACTATAAAAAAAAAACCATGTGGATAAAGATTTGGAAACAACAATAAAAAAAAGGTTTCTCAATCTGTGGTTAAATTAACCATAAGAGCTACTAGAAGATTTGATATACTTGAAGTTATTCCAACCGACGGTACCAGATTCGTGGTTGATGAAAAACGTGGGATTATCCTCACGGATCGTCATGTTGCACAAACTGGTATCTTGATTTTATTACCTCAAATTTGTATTTGTTGTATTTGCAGGACCTTGTTTTGTTGATGCTGAATTTAGTAAAGGGAAATTAGTTCTGGTGCTATGTATATATGTAGATCCGGTAAATTATTCTTTTTCTTTTTTGATACGGAGTTTAGTAATGGGAAACTAGTTCTAGTGTTACCTTTCTGTTGCAGTATTGTTTTGGGGATAATCAACCTCTAATCTCGCACTAGGCATACCGAGGCTCAGTTGATGTAATCAGGCAAAAATACACTGTTTCCATGAGTGTTAGCCTCTGTTAAGGTCAACATAGCTAATATGATTGGTGTCTTTAATTTCACCAATTGATTTTGTTAATTGTGGCTGGGAGTTTATTATGAACAGTTCTGGTACTTTGTATTTACAGCAAATGGGATTTGAGAAACTTGCTAGTACTTTGGTATTCAAGAACTAAAATCCGGCGAGATGGGATTCAAGCAAGAAATGCTTGCTCTACAGAATTGTATGAAGTATGAAGGACCGACTTCCTTTCTCAAGGTATCTTTATTAGAAATGGAAGCCAAGAGAGTGTGATGTACTGAGATTAATCAAAAGAAGCATCTGTGACTGATGAGAGATAAGTGTTGGGAATTTATTGGTGATTTGATTAGCGGTAACCATGTCCAGTTATTTCTTTGCATCCTATGAATTGAACTCAGTTGAAATGAGATGAAGATATAGAAGTTGGAACTGAATGAATAATATCTTAATGGTGTTGGTGTTGGTCATAATGGTCGGATAACCTTTTTATGCAGCTACAAAAATGGTTGCATAACACGTTATGCAGCAACTTTTTGTTAGTATTGGAACCAATAAAAAGAAAAAGACTTCATAACATGTCATGCATTCGTGAAAATGGATGCATAAAGCATTATGCAACCACTTTTTGTGAGCACTGAAATAAAAAAATTGTTGCACAATCTTTTATGCATCGAGAAAAATGGAAACATAACCTGATATGCATCCATATATATGGCTGCATAATGCATTATGCATCAACTTTTTTTGTACGCACTAAAATCAATCAAAACAATGGCTACATAACTTGTTATAGATGCATAAATTTGTTATGCAGTCGAGAAAATGGTTGCATAACTCGTTATGCGTCTATTTTTTTGTTAGAATCAAGCATATACAACATTTTAGTGGCTGCATAACCAAAATAATAGATGCATGAACAAAAATATAGTTGAATAACGTGTTATGCATCTTTTGTAGTGTATGCATATTGTGTTATGCATCTTTTTTGGAGGCTGCATAACGAACATGTAGTCAATTTTTGAAATTTTTGTCTAAAATGATGATCACCTCCCATTTTTTCGTGAAAAACAAAAATGTGATATTGTTGTTTGTGCTCGCTGTGTAGATATCTTTAAAAGCTTTCCAACGAGATAAAAAAATTTAAATTCCAAGATGCGGATTTTTAGATGTGTTATATTGTAGTTTGCTTGCCAACTATACTCCTAGAAAAGATGCATAACGATTAACGAATTAATGCCGACATTTTTCATAATTTCATATAATTATGGGTTTCACTATAACCCAAAAATATTTTGGGCCTGCTTAATTTCCTTAAAAGAGTGGGTCTATAAATCCCTTGATAAGTTTTCTAACAAATCTAATTCCCGTAAGAAACGTGTTTCCAAGAATTCGGACAACCAAACACACACGGAGAGAAACATAATTCAACCGGATCCCCACCTTGAAAATTTTATATCCAAACCCTTTAATCTCAAATTCTCAATCAAATAAGGGAAAAATATCGTTTGGTCCTTTTTTAAATAACGAAAAATCCAATATTTTAAAAGTTTATCTAGAATGACTAGGACAGTGGAAACAAGACCAGATATAATTTGATCATTATGATAAATCCAAAATCCTTGGAGATAGAGTCAATTCTAGTAATATGTAAAAGAGTTAAACTAGGTCTTAGGGTTGTTGATTAGCTATATATCAATCTACGTCAAATTTTCATGTTTATGCGCGACTTTGTAATCTAGTACATATTTTTTTTCCTTCTTACTTTCTTTTTTGATGATTTTATCGTGATATATAGGTTTTCAATATTTAAGATCCCATTTGGTAGGAATTTTATAAATAGTTTTTTGTTATAGAAAACGCCAAAAACGAAAAACGGTTGAAAACACGTTTCGTAAAGAACTATTTTCAATTTTTCTTTTTTTAAAATGAAAAGTTTTCTGCCAGGCATAAATATGTTGTTTTCACTGTTTTCTGTTATTTCTTATTTCTTTCGCTCTTTACTCCCAAGTCTCAATCGTCAGTCATTCTTTTTACTCTTTAGTCTCTTTTCATCGCGTTCTCTCCTCCCTCTCTCTCTAACCTACCATTTTGTTTTTGTTTTTGAAACTAGGCATAGGCCCGTCCTGTCCCCTGGAAGCGTAACCATATGCTTACTCCCCCCTGAGCAAATTTGGGCCCCCTCTCCACAATAGGTTAGTAATAATTACACGAGATCTCCAATGTTTGAGCGGAGATTCGAACTACTGACCTCCTGCTTGAGAATCAGACTCCTGACCAACTGGGCTAACTCCAGATGGTTCTCTAACCTGCCATTGTTAATACTATTCCTCAGTTATATAACTTTACTATTCGTTTGAACTTTTGAGGTATCATCAAATTAAGTTCCATTTATAAGTAACATTATAACTTAAGAAGTCAATCTAATTAGAAGATAAAATAATGTCCAAGAAAGGATTGGTGGGCAGTAACCGTGGATTGTCTTTGATTACCTACTTAACTTAGTTGGTTGTCCAGTTTCACTTTTGTAAAACGCTGTGTATGTGTTTGATAAACTACCACAACGAATATTCTGATTATTTTTAAGTATGTGAGGTAACTACACAATTCAAATTTCATCGAAAAGGATATCCCTTAAACTAGAACAGATGTGCATGTTATTGTACTATAACAAAAACATCATTATTATGAGCATGTGGAGAGTGCACTTTGGTTTTCCAGGTAGCGCTTGCTCCAGCTCTTCTTTGATATGAATTCACAATACCGCTTCCGATTTGTCGGTTTTTATAGAATAATTTTGAGATGTTTACACATTATTATATCTTCAATTGTTGAAAAATTTGGACCACGTAAATTCGGTGCCATAATTCTAAATGATTTGAAAGACGAATGATACAAAAGTAGTGAAGTTGTTCTGATACAGAGATGGATGAACTAAAAGGACCGATGCAATGCTCAAGGAATTCATATATATATATAGTTACATGAAGGATATAGTCGTTGCATCGAAACCAGACGTTCAAAATGCCAAACTGTGGGAAATGTTACCTGTACAGGAACATGCCTTTATGATATACGCTTCACCAGCATGCAGATGTTTAAAAACCGTTTCACTCAAGTGCCGGTTATAATAGCGCCTCATAGAATATGCATCTATAAGCCATGCCCCATGCAAGTGCACATAATAACAGTGCATGTAATCAGGCGTAGGTATTCCGTATGTCTGTTAGGGTGCACTTTATATTTATTCCAAACACGATTGCATGCTCCAGTCAGCGTTCCACCATTAAACGCTTCTCCAATCAACGTCTTGGATGATATTCTCATTATATATACTGAAAAAGCGGGGGTATAACAACCACACCCAATATTTCGTGCAGCAATCTGTATGGACTAAATCTAATATTATTCCGCGAGCACCAACTAATAGAGCGACATCTATCAATGATATCAAAGAGTTATATTTATGCTTCTCAATATAATCAGCAAATCGAACAAATATGAATCCATGAGTCTGATTATTAAGAGAAACAACTTGGACGGTTCCGAAGACCAATGTTCAAGTGTCAATCAATTTTCCATCCAACAACCAAAGGTCTGATTTACCAATTGATTGAATAATGCACAACCTATGATATTTCAATTATATAAAAAATATAACGCGGAAAAGAAATAACACATACACCGGAAGTTTTGTTAACAAGGAAACCGCAAATGCAGAAAAACCCCGGGACCTTGTACAGCTTTAAACACCACACTATATTAAGCCGTTACAGACACCATCCTACTACAAGTTAACTTCAGACTGGAATGTAGTTGAGCCCTAACCAAGTTTTACACCGATTAAGGTACAACGTGTTCCTTATTCCTCTGAATCCCAGCAGGACTCTACGCAATGGATTCCCTTAGATGATCTCACCCACAACTATGAGTTGTTACGACCCAAAGTCGAAGACTATATAAACAAATTTGTCTCCCGTAGAAAAGTCCATTCTGATAGATAAATCCGTCTCCCCCAAAAATAACTACGAAGTTTTTGTTCTGTCTTTTTAAAAATCAAGGTGAACATGAACCAATTTATAATCCGGTCTTATATTCCCGAAGAACATCTTAGAAATATCAATCACCTCACAATAACTTAACTATATGGAAGTAGAAAAAGTTATTGTGGAATCACTAAGAATGAGACAAAGAGCTTTATGATTATTTTTATATCTTATCTATCGGAGATAAATCTCGTGCCAATCTTAGAGAAGATAGTACTCAATATGTAAAAAAAGTAATATCAACATTTCATTTGTGTGTAGCAAGCTAAGCTCGATCTAACGGTTGAAAAATATTAGCTTGGTTGAATCAGGTTTTTCATCTAACGGTGAATATTGAATGTTTTGTTACCAAGGTAACTTGGATTACAAACCATTATTTGAAAACTATATAAAGGAGAACTCTAGCAACTGGGAAATCTAATCCCCACACCTCCTATGTGTTACTAGTTGCATAACTACAGTCGATTATCCTTTAACCTTAGGTTTCTAATCGAGACCCTGCAAGTTAACAACTTCAAGACTTCATTGGGATTGTGAATCCAGACCCAACTATTATCTTTGTAGTGGCGTGATCTAATCTTGTTGTTTCTATCGTGATTGAGTGCAATTGTAAGATTGGCTCGAGATTTATATCTCTGATAGGCAAGATAGAAAAGTAATCACAAACACCTTCGTGTCATCGTTTGTGATTCCACAATATCCTGTTTCGCTAGTCTATTAAGATTATTGTGAGGTGATTGATAATACTAGGTTGTTCTTCTGGAATATAAATACCTTGATTTCTCAAAAGACGGAACAAAAGCTCTTGGGTATTTCTCTGGGAGACAGATTTATTCAATCCTATAGAATTTTCTGTGTGAGACAGATTTGTCTATCAAGTCTTCGAATTTGGGTCGTGGCAACTCTTAGTTGTGTGTGAGATCAGCTAAGGGAATCAAGTGCGTAGTATCCTACTGGGATCAGAGACGTAAGGAGCGCAACTATACCTTGAATCAGTGTGAGATTGATTAGGGTTCAACTATAGTCCAGTCCGAAGTTAATTGGTAGTAGGTTAGATTCTGTAGCGTCTTAATACAGTGTGGTGTTCACACTGGACTAGGTCCCGGGTTTTTTGTGCATTTGCAGTTTCCTCGTTAACAAAATTCTGGTGTCTGTGTTATTTCTTTTCCGCATTATATTTTGTTATATAATTGAAATATCACAGGCTATGCGTTAAGATCACTCAATTAGAATATCCAACCTTTGTTTGTTAATTTACATTGATTGACACTTGAACATTGGTCTTTGGTACCCTTCAAGTTACTCCTCTTATATTCAATCGGGCTCGCAGATTTCTATTTGCTGATTGCGGATTGAATTAAGAGTGTTAGCGCATAGCTCGGTCGACCTCGCATGCGTTGCTATATCAAGCATGCTTGTAAATGTTAGTGATCAAAACTATGAGTCTTGATTTCTAGTTTACATAGCTAAGTCTCGGACTAGGATAGAAAAGTGTAGTTGAGCTCAAGGACTTCATGGTGATTCATCATACAACGACGAAGATCTACTCAAGGAACCGTGGAACTTCATCAACAAAAAGGTATGTGGAGACTTGAACTTATCTATCACTCAAAAGTCTATCTCTTCTATCTCCTACTTCTTATGAGACAAAAGTCATATGCTATATAGACTGGATCATACACATTTGATATTTCGAGCTGAGTATATCTCGCCTATCTATATCTCAAAATCATGTGTTGGTAAAGCGTTTCACTTTGATCGGGTTTATCTTCACCTAATGACGAAAGTCATAATGTTTCAATCACTTTGAAAATCGCTTTGACGAGAAATAGTGTAACAACTATATAACGTCCTCTAAGAATGTGTCAATGGTTGGAATGAGAGTTTAGGTCTATATAACCAATGATGGATATAAGCATTGTGTGGTAACACATATGTGCATAAGTCTTATTCCTTAATCCGAAGTTTGCGAACTTTGTTGATTGAGAGAAACCGGAGGAATTGGCTTTGCCAAGTCCGCGAAGTCAGTTTGCGAACTCAGTCCGCGAACTGACAGAAGTTCTCTTGCCAAGAATTTCTGCTGGTATTTTCCAAAAACTCGTTTGCGAACTCAGTCCGCGAACTGGCGAAAGTCTCCTTGCCGAGATTTTCTGCTGAGTTTGGAAAACTCTGTCGGTTGCCTTAAGTCCGCAAAATTTTTTGCGAGCTTGAGTGGGTTATGATCTAAAGATGTGCTCTGATCATGAAACTTAAATTACTAAGGAATGCAGTATGCAAACCGTGGCTATCAAGTTCATGAGCCGATTCAAATCGAATCGAATCATCTTTGTTTCAATTGTGTCTTGTGTAGTTACATAAGATCTCATAGCAATTGAACAACTCTCTAACTAGTTCATTTGATTCAATTTAACTAGTTATGATGAGGAAGAACAAGGTTAATATGAAATGCTCATATGGTTAACCTTTTGGGTTACTATGTTGAACTAACATACACGTACACGTTTGGGCACGGTTTTCACAAACCCAATAAATGTATATCTCAAGTGTGTGTGACAAGCTAAGTTTTCGATCTAACGGTTGAGAAATATTATCTTGAATCTAAATCAGGTTTTCATCTAACGGTGAATATTGATTGCTTTGTACCTAAAGAAAGACCCTGATTTGAAGCCTATATAAAGGAGACATCTAGCATTGGGCAAAACTAATACCCACACGTCTGTGTGATACTAGTGCGCTCGCTAGAGTCGATTCTCCTCTAACCTTTGGTTTTCTTCTCTAAAACCAGGTTAACGACTTAAAGACTTCATTGGGATTGTGAAGCCAGACCGATACTACTTTTATCGTAGTTGTGTGATCTGATCTTGCATCTCCTATCGTACGAGTACAATCGATTGATTGGCTTGAGATCGTGAGAGTTCTCCGATAGGCAAGATAAATAAGTCACAAACATCTTCGTCTCACTATTTGTGATTCCTCGACGTCCTCTTGTTTATACAAGTAAGACTGTTGAGAGGTGATTGATTAATCTAGGCTGTTCTTCGGGAATATAAGACCGGATTATCAATTGGTTCTTGTTCACCTTGATTTCATATCATAAGACGGAACAAAAACCTAGGGTTCTTCTGTGGGAGACAAATTTATCCTTTGATAGACTTTTCTGTGTGAGACAGATTTGTTTATTATCAAGTCTGCAATTTTGGGTTGCAGTAACTCTTGGTTGTGGGTGAGATCAGCTAACGGAATCAAGTGCGCAGTATCCTACTGGGATCAGAGGCGTAGGGAGTACAACTGTACCTTGGATCGACGCGAGACTGATTTGGGTTCAACTATAGTCCATTATGAAGTTAGCTTGGAGTAGGATAGTGTATGTAGCGGCTTAATACAATGTGTATTCAATCTGGACTAGGTCCCTCGGTTTTTCTGCATTTGGGGTTTCCTCGTTAACAAAATTCTGGTGTCTGTGTTATTTGTATTTCCGCATTATATTTGTTATATAATTGAAATAATACAGGTTGTGCGTTTGTGATCATCAATTGGAAATCCAATATTTGGTTGTTGATTGATATTGATTTATCCTTGGACATTGGTCTTTGGTACCATCCAAGTATTCCTTGTGTTTGATTAGGACTCGATGATTTCTATTAGCTTCAGTAATATCAAAAACAAGAGAGAGATATTAACTCCTTGAGATACTTTTTATCTAGATTGAGTCTGAGTGTCTAGTTGATTCTCTAGTAAAGTATTTCGGAGTTAGTCCATACAGATTGCTAAGCGAAATATTGGGTGGTGTTGTTAGACCCCCGCTTTTTCAATTGATATCAGAGCAGGCAAACACATTAAAGACCTTACAAGTCTGTGTTTGTAGAGATCTGACTCTATGGACAAGAGTATTATCTCTAATAAACGCGTCACCATTAATAAAGATTCTCTCTCGTCTAAATCTATTAAATAGAAAAGTTATTCAATCTCGAATATAGAGAAACCTTGTGGTTCGACAAGACAGACAAGCAATGGCATGAGTGTTCATGATTACCCTTCGAAAGTGACTTTCTCTTCTAATGAATGGGATACAGCTGAAGAGAGTAAATTGATTCTGAATCTTGTTAGAATTCAAGCTGTTAGAATGAATCAGTTAAAACACCATGTCAATGTTCTTCTTGGTATTGTAAGATATTGCAAAGTCCATGGTAACGCTGAAGATCAGTCTTCATGCTTGACTCTTGAGGCCAGCCTCGAAAAGAATGCCTTGGATATTGAACGCCGTTTGAATAAACTCTTCATTCAAGGATGTTCAAAGCAATCCAATGTACCAAGAACTTCTGATGCTTTACATTCATAAGTAAATACATATGTTCCTAATTTTTCCTCCAATCACGAACTTGGGACATTCTGTAAAAGAGACAACTCTTCTGACGATGATATTAAGACTACATCCTCCAATCATTCCAATGATCAAACGGTATGTATTGTTTGTGAGACCAAGAGTCCTGTTAGACAAAATAGAAACTCTAAGTTGAATAAAGACTCCTTAGTTCAACTTCAGCACACCCTAGATTTGATTCTCAAAGGTGTGACTGACATCCGTATGATTGAGCCAATTGGTTTTCGTACCTATCCTGTGTATGCAACCAGGAAAGTCGGTAAAGTGAGTTCCTCCAATGTTTAAGGGCATAATAGACGTCTTAATAAACACCGTCCAAAGGAAGTTCAATGCCTTGTCTCTAAAAAAAACACTGTACCTGTTGAGAAAGTCATCCCAGAAGAAATGAAAATTGATAAGATGAGAAAAGATATTAAAGAGATAATTGTAAGATACAAAGAGCTTGTCAACAGATTATCTTCTTCCTCATGTCAAGGCACTTCTGGTAAGAACTCTAACTATGTCTCTTATTTTTATGACAGTAAATTTTATGATAATTTCTCATGTAAAACAGGATCTCTCTCGAAGACTAAGAGGAAAAACAAACTTAACCAAAGACATAAACCTCTTAATGAGCATGTGGCTCGCACTTGTGCTAATTATCACAAGGTTCGAGAGCTTACTCATAAAAAATCATGTTGAGTAAGTTGTGTTAAAAACAGGTATACTTGTTGCTTGCATCTGTTAAGTTAATCTATTTTATTATCGTCCATAACTAAACTTGTGTTGACAGATCCGCAAAGATCAAGTATTGGTTAAGTCAAAATAAAATGTTGCATATAGTCTTAAAATTTGTTTTTAGGTCCTGATTGAAGGACTTTATGTCTTGGGTATTTGTTGTACTCGAACGGATTCCGTTCTGGCCCGAGTCAACAGTTTATTTGAAACCCTAAATTGTTGTCCCCAAGGATAAAATATCCAGCCTCTTAGGGTTACAAGTCACATACGTGTACTACTGGTGGTTTTTTTTCGGATTTTCAAGAATATCTTCCTCCTCTTCTTGCTACGGTGGTTTCGCAAAAGGATTTCTTGACAAAAGTGTTGAGATTGATTCCAAGAGGAAGAGGACACTTGTATATGAAGATCATTCCAATGCTTCATGCTTCTTTGCTTATACTCATGAAGATGTTATGAAGGATGATATGATCTCTGCTGAAGTTGTTCATGACTTTTTTAAGTGCTTTGGGGAGCAAAACAACAGCTTGTGGATACTCTTAAAGGTCTTGATAAGGTGAAAACTGAGTTGGAAAAGGTTGTGTCTGACCTTGGTCTCACAAAATCTCAAATCAAGGATCTTCGAAAAGAGAATCATCTCTCTGTTGAAGCAGAGAAGGTTGTCGTTCACAAGCCCGAAGACTCCATGTCTTGTGAGGATCCTGTACTGCCCATATCCCTATTCGTTGTCAGGGAAACGATGGAGTCTGATTCTCTTTAGCTTGTCTGTTTAGTTGCCTAGTATATCTTTTTTTTTGGTTTAGTTGGAAGAATAACTAGCGTTTTTCATAGCGAAGATTGTGAGTACACATAGATATTTTTATTTTCATCTTCTTATGTTTATTTTTTAGGTTTATTGGTATTAAATTCTAAAAATATTTGGAGGATGATGTTATTGCAGTATTAATCTGTTTGATTTTGAAGTATTGCAATATTTTTATGGGATATGTATTGTTTGTGTCCGTGAACTTGAAGGTCCCATATATTGCCAAAATTAAAGTCGTTCATAAATTGGTATTCGTATTGATGAAAGGACGAATGGACTTTTGACAAACACAAAATTTATGCCTATGCAGTCATTTATTTGATGGAAAATAGGATAAAATCTTTTGTGTGACAAGGATAAAGCCTATTATGTCATTATGCAAATAGTGATGGAAAGATAGAATAGATCCTTGTATGTATTCCACGGTATTGATCTTCATTGATCCATTCTTTTTGTATTACCATGAGGCTCCGTAATGTGTCTTATGTCGAGCACGATACAATTAAGTTGATTACTTTGTGATTAGATTTGTTGGTTGTTCCGTAAGATACTTTATGTCTAGCATCTTTGAACTAAATTAATCATCTTGGTTGGTTATTTAGTTATTTGCTCCGAAAGTCTTCTTTTGTCGAGCAAAATAATTAACAATTAAGTTGATTACTTCTGTGATTAGTTTGGTTGTGTTTTCCAATTAGATTAATTATAGGTTCTCTTGTAATTAGTCTAGTTGAGTATTCATATATTCCACAAGTTCTTGTATTGAGTATATGAACGGCTATACTAATCATGTTCTATTGGTTAGATGTAGTCGTATATTCCGTAAGGTTTTCCTTATGTTGAGTATGTGAACGATTAAGTTAGACATCTCCGTATGATTACCTTAGTCGTAGCTCCGTAAATTTACTTATGTTGAGCACAATCAATTAAATTGATCACTTTTGTGGTTTGATTTATTTGCGTATTCCAATTAAATTAATCACGGGTTTACTTGTGATTAATTTGATTGAGTTTTGGATATAGAAAATCATTCCTATGGTTTTTGGTGTCCAAATTAAAAATCCTTCTTTTGTTTCGAAATTAAGGTCGCTCATGTTGTTCTCTCGGGAATGAAATCAAATGGGGGAGAGTTCTTTTGAACTTGTGCTTAATGGTAATATCTTGCGGGGTGTGCGGCTGTGGAATTTTATAGGGGTTATCTTGTATCTTAAAACTCTTTGATGAATGCATTTAGCTTTGGCTTTATGATTACATCTAAATTAAGTTGGTATGTAATTTTTCTTTTAGTCTATGAAACGTCTCTTCTCAGAAATTTCATTAGGATACCGTTCTCGTACCTTTGCCAATTTTATTGACAAAAGGGGGAGAATTAATGTGTGGTTCTACTACATATACATATGGTTTTCGGATCATTGTGTAAGGGGGAGTGGTTTCCATGTGAGATGGAGTATTGACTAAGGGGGAGTGATACATATCACCGTAGTATTATTGTTAAAGTCGTGATGCAATTAGAATTTGATGTTACATAATAATACTATGTCACTGTATAATGATGATCGAGAATCTCGATTTCTATCATTGTTATAGCTATGGATCTTCAACAACGGTGATGCTAAACTTACAACCTTTGAGATCATTGGAGTACTTGGAAGTTCGAAGATTTCAGGGAACGTTGAAGATTATACTATGGAATAGGAGCCACTAAAGTTTATCTTTTTTTGTATTCCATATGTATTAATAGTTTTGTCACTAAAATTGACAAAGGGGGAGATTGTTAGAGCATAGCTCGGTCGACCTCGCATGCATTGCTATATCAAGCATGTTTGTCAATGTTAGTGATCAAAACTATGAGTCTTGATTTCTAGTCCACATAGCTAAGTCTCGGACTAGGATAGAAAATTTTAGTTGAGCTTAAGGACTTCATGGCGATTCATCATACAACGACGAAGATCTACTCAAGGAACCGTGGAACTTCATAAACAAAAAGGTATGTGGAGACTTGAACTTATCTATCACTCAAAAGTCTATCTCTTCTATCTCCTACTTCTTATGAGACAAAAGTCGTATGCTATATAGACTGGATCAAACACATTTGATATTTCGAGCTGAGTATATCTCGCCTATCTATATCTCGAAATCATGTGTTGTTAAAGCATTTCGCTTTGATCGGGTTTATCTTCACCTAATGACGAAAGTCATAATGTTTCAATAACTTTTAAAATCGCTTTGACGAGAAATAGTGTAACAACTATATAACGTCCTCTAAGAATGTTTCAATGGTTGGAATGAGAGTTTAGGTCTATATAACCAATGATGGATATAAGCATTGTGTGGTAACACATATGTGCATAAGTCTTATTCCTTAATCCGAAGTTTGCGAACTTTGTTGATTGAGAGAAACCGGAGGAATTGGCTTTGCCAAGTCCGCGAACTCAGTCCGCGAACTGACGGAAGTTCTCTTGCCGATAATTTCTGCTGGGATTTTCCAAAAACTTGTTTGCGTGTTTAGTCCGCGAACTGGCGGAAGTCTCCTTGCCGAGATTTTCTGCTGAGTTTGGAAAACTCTGCCGGTTTCCTTAAGTACGCGAACTTGTTTGCGAGCTAAAGTGGGTTATGATCTAAAGATGTGCTCTGAACATGAAACTTAAATTACTAAGGAATGCAGTATGCAAACCGTGGCTATAAAGTTGATGAGCCGATTCAAATCGAATTGAATCATCTTTGTTTCGATTGTGTCTTGCGTAGTTACATAAAATCTCATAGAAATTGAACAACTCTCTAACTAGTTCATTTGAGTCAATTGAACTAGTTACAGTGAGGAAGAAAAAGGTTAATATGAAATGCTCATATGGTTAATCTTTTGGGTTACTATGTTGAACCAACATACACGTACACGTTTGGGCACGATTTTCACAAACCCAGTAAACGTATATCTCAAGTGTGTGTGACAAGATAAGTTTTTGATCTAACGGTTGAGAAATATTATCTTGAATCTAAATCAGGTTTTCATCTAACGGTGAATCTTGATTGCTTTGTACCTAAGGCAAAACCCTGATTTGAAGACTATATAAAGGAGACATCTAGCATTAGGCAAAACTAATCCCCACATGTCTGTGTGATACTAGTGCGCTCTCTAGAGTCGATTCTCCTTTAAACTTTGGTTTTCTTCTCTAAAACCAAGTTAACGACTTAAAGACTTCATTGGGATTGTGAAGCCAGACCGATACTACTTTTATCGCAGTTGTGTGATCTGATCTTGCATCTTCTACCGTACGAGTCTAATCTATTGATTGGCTTGAGATCGTGAGAGTTCTCCGATAGGCAAGATAAAGAAGTCACAAACATCTTCGTCTCAATGTTTGTGATTCCTCGACGTCCTCTTGTTTATACAAGTAAGACTGTTGAGAGGTGATTGATTAATCTAGGTTGTTATTCGGGAATAAAAGACTGGATTATCAATTGGTTCCTGCTCACCTTGATTATATATCATAAGACGGAACAAAAACCTAGGGTTCTTCTGTGGGAGACAAATTTATCCTTTGATAGACTTTTTTTTGTGAGACAGATTTGTTTATTATCAAGTCTGCGATTTTGGATTGCAGCAACTCTTGGTTGTGGGTGAGATCATCTAAGGGAATCAAGTGCGTAGTATCCTACTGGGATCAGAGGCGTAGGGAGTACAACTGTACCTTGGATCGGTGGGAGACTGATTGGGGTTCAACTATAGTCCAGTCTGAAGTTAGCTTGGAGTAGGCTAGTGTTTGTATCGGCTTAATACAATGTGTATTCAATCTAGACTAGGTCCCGGGGTTTTTCTGCATTTGCGGTTTCCTCTTTAACAAAATTCTGGTGTCTGTGTTATTTCTATTTCCGCATTATATTTGTTATATAATTGAAATAATACAGGTTGTGCGTTTGTGATCATCAATTGGAAATCCAACCTTTGGTTGTTGATTAATATTGATTTATCCTTGGACATTGGTCTTTGGTACCATCCAAGTATTCCTTGTGTTTGATTAGGACTCGTTGATTTTTATTAGCTTGAGTAATATCAAAAACAAGATAAAGATATTAACTCCTTGAGATACTTTTATCTAAATTGAGTCTGACTGTCTAGTTGATTCTCTAGTAAAGTATTTCAGAGTTAGTCCATATAGATTGCTAAGCGAAATATTGGGTAGTGTTGTTAGTACCCCGCTTTTTCAAAGAATTAGATATATTAATACTCTTTGATACACTTTATTCTAGATTGAGTCTGACTGTCTAGTTGATTCTCTAGAAAGTGTATTGCAGTAAGTCCTCTCAGATTTCCAAACGAATTGTTGGGTGTGGTTGTTAGACCCCCGCATTTTCAATTGGCATCAGAGCATAAAAACACGTTAAAGACCTTACAAGTCTGTGTTTGTAGCGATCTGATATGGAAATATTGTTATCTCAATAAATGCACTGCCAGATCCATGGATTTCAGAAGTCGCTTCCATGTATTATTTAATTCAGTCTATAGATGAAATTCTGTCTAAACCTCCACCCGATTTAAAATCCCTTGAAGTTTTTTCAGGGCTTGAAAAGAAACTTGAAAGCCTATTTTCTGATGTTGATTTATTTCTACAGAATGAACAACAGTCTCTTGACAGGCTAAATCAAGTTATGATGAATAATAATTATGTTGAGGTTGATATTGATTTGTTAATCAGTGAGTGGAATACTCCTCCTCTGTGTAATCCAATTAGCTGTAACAAACTAAACGAATTACAAGAGAAGTTTAAATCTCAGTTATCTGAGTACATCACCTCAAAGGATGAATTGATTTATTGCTCAATCCCTGATACTTTGTTTCAAGATAGTAGTATTGTCTTCTTTCATGAAGAAGCTAGGACGTCTCTTTTTATCAAAAGAGTTTCCCTTTGCATTAATAAAAGTTATTTGAAGAAACTGTTGTTTATAAGTTGGAAAACGAGAAATCAGAAAAACAATTTTTGTTGGGATCTCCTGAAGTTCTTTGATAGACTTATAAAAAAAAAAAATTTGGGTGTATTTCAACACGATAAGATGTAAGAGTTGTTGGAAAGAAACTCTCTCCAGGTGTCATGGTGTGAGTGACCATTTGTTCTTATCAGTTCTTAAAAGAATTGCTCATGAGAGTATTTTTGAGCTTTTCTTCAAACTCTCATTCATTTTTTGTTCATTCAAAATATGTGTAAAAATAGGAAAAAAAAACGTTCCCTTATTTGCACACGTATGGTTTGTGTACTATGTGCCTAAACTATGTTCCAGTACTGACTAATCCCAATACCTGAATTAGCTTTGGCGGTTTAGGAACTGTTCGGTCGGTTACACATAAAAAGAGACAAATAATTCTTGTTCTTTTCACCTTCATCTTCTCTTCGGCAGTTCATGAACAAAAGAAAAATACCCTGGTCCACATCATCCCTATCTTGGTTCTTAACCAATTTTTGTTTAGTTTTCATCTCTAAACTTAAAAGAGGTTTTTGTACGTTGGGTCAAGAATCTTCTTTGTTCAACCTTGTGTTTTGGAACTCCTCCATCAACAACAGTTCACGGACCAAGTAAGTTTTTCATCCTCTCTGTTGTGTTTTTACAAAAAATGGCTTCTAGGAAAAGGTTAAGCCGAGGTGAAAGTTCGAGTACTCAACCTAATTCTTCTAATCGAAGGATTGATAATGATAATGAGTTTGAAGATGATGAAATAGGGATAGACGTTCTACAACCCTTTTATGATCCTGCTCTTCAAATTAGTTTTACTAGTCTTCTTGCTAGGAACAAATATGTCAAATTTCTTAAAGGTAATTTTGTCATAGAAAGGGTTTATGATCGTACTGTTAGAGAACCTGAGTTTTACCAATTTATGAACCAACATGAGTGGGGATATATTCATGATGGTTTTGGGTCTTCTTATCCTGAGATAACATGCCAGTTTTGTGCTAACTGCATGTCGCCAACAACATTAGTTGTTTCTTCAAGACAATGGTTGGTGGGATATCATTTGAGGTAAATCGTGAAGTGATTGCATATTTGTTGAATTTATCGCTTGATCACTCATTTGTAATTCCTCAACCTGAGTGTCTCAGACCAACTCAGTATCAACTATCTGAAATGCTTTTAAATAAAAGTGAATCATGGTATGGGGGCAAGTTATCTGTTGACAACATTAGCTTTCATTTGAAAGTCTTCAGTAAATTAGATGTCGCAAATTTAATTCCAGTACGCTTGATAAGAATCTATGGAGAAGGACCCTTGCGGAGATGGTTTGCTATCATATCTCTGGTGAAGAGATTGATTTATGTGGCCTGATTATTCGTCAAATGATTCATCTGGTTTCACAGAAAAAGAATCTTGGGTTTCCATGTTTCATCAGCCGAATTTGCATTCAATTTAAGGTTCCTCCTATTGGTACCTGCACTGGTCATGCTACTCCTCTATCCCAGACAGATATCAACAAGATGAATAAACCAGTCACTTCTGAAGGCAGTCTTCTTAATGAAAGAATTGACTGCTTACAGGAACAACTGAGCTATGTGTTGGGAATTCATCCTGAACTAACTGAATCTGTTTGCAAGATTGCTGAGAAATATAATCGCAATCAAGCTTAGTTTCTTTATTTTATTCTTGTTAAACTTCTATTGTTGGATGATTTTCTAAGGGTTGTAGTAACTTTATGTTTATCTTTGAACGGTTTTCCTTCATTTAAAATTGCTAAAAGTATTGCATCCATGAGAAGTTTAACATATGTTCAAAAGTTATGTCTATTATGTCGGTATGAAAGTATTGATAAAAGATAGAATGAACTTTTGACTTTACAGAAGTTAAAGCCTTTTATGGCATTATTGATAAAAAGAAAGGATAAAAATTTTGCTTACAAGGATTAAGTCTATTATTTGTCATTATGCAAATAGTGATGGAAAATAGAATGAATCCTTGCGTATTCCGCAGTATCGGTCTTCTCCGATCCACATTTTTGTGCATACATTGTGTTGCTCCGTAAGTTTTCTTATGTTTGAGCATAACCATCTGAATTGATCATTCTCTTGTGGTTAATTTAGTTTTTGCTCCATAAGTTCTTTTATGACGAGCATGACCAATTGAACTGATCACTTTCTTGTGGTTAATTTAGTTGTGTATTTCGATTGAATTAATCATGAGTTTTCTTGTGGATAATTTAATTGAATATTTTGGATACAAATTCATGTTTTCATGTGATTTGATTTTATCCAAAAGAAATTCTTTTTTTTCTTGTAAAAGCAAGGTCGCCTTTGTTGTTCTTCCGAAAATGACATTTTATGGGGGGAGTTCTTTTTTAACTTGTGCTTAATTTCCAAATCTTTGTGGGGAGTGCGGTAATGGAATATTAAAGGGGTTATCTTGTATCTTTATAAACTCCTTGATGAGTGCATTTAGCTTCATATTTATGATGGCATCTAAATAATTTGATATGGTATTCTCTTTTGGTCATCAAGTATCTCTGTGAAAATTTCAGGAGGATCCCACTAGTTTTCGTACCTTTGCCAATTTATATTGACAAAAACGGGGAGAATTAATGTGTAGTGTGATACTAAAAATACATATGGTTTACGGATAATTATGTAAGGGGGAGTGGTTTTCATGTTGAGATGAAGTATTGACTAAGGGGGAGTGACACATATCACCATAATATTGTTGTCAAAGTTGTAATAATACTATGACACTATATACCAATGATTGAGAGCATTCTGTTTTATCATTGTTATCGCTACGGATCTTCAACAACTATGATGCTAAACTTACAACCTTTAGGATCATGGAGTACTTGGAAGTGACGAAGATTTCAAGTCGTGTTGAAGATGCCAAGGAGATCAAACATTTGGATGAGAAACTACAATTTTTATTTATTTTGTAATTCATATGTATTGATAGTTTTGTCACTAAAGTTGACAAAGAGGGAGATTGTTAGAGCACTGCTCGGTCGAACTCAAGCATGTTTGTCAATGTTAGTGAGTCTTGATTTCTAGCCTATTTATGGATGTCTCGGACTAGGACATAGATTGTGTACTTGAGCTTAGTTTTCACGGATCTCATCATTTTAAGACGAAGAACTATTACGGGGAGCTTGTGCAACTTCTTCGATGAAAGGTATGTGGAGACTTGAACTCATATATCACTCAGAAAGTTTATTTATACTCTATCTCCTATATTGAGACATAAGTCGTATTACGATATAGTTTTCTCTATACACATTTGAGATTTCGAGATGAGTATATCTCGCTTACATATTTCTCGAAATATGTGTTGGTAAGATTTCGCTTCGACCAAGTTCATCTTATATCATGAGAAAATTGCAGAGTAACATCTTACATGGTTTGAGTGATACAATCATCTGATGTAGGCTTGGAATGTTTCGATAATGATTATTTCAATATCTTGAAAATTGCTTTGATGTTAATAGTGTGTGAAAAAACGGCTATTATCATCCTCTAAGAATGTTTCAATAATTAAAATAAAGAGTTTAGAATCTTGTAATCATCTTTGGATATAAGCATAGTGTGCTCGCACATTAGTGTATAAGTCCAAAACCGGGAACCAAAAGTATGCATACTTGTGTATATACAAAATGGTTGAAGGAGATTGGATAAGTATGCGTAACCGTACGCATACTGGCGGAAGTTCACAACCGTGAATTTCTGCTGAGTTTGCAAACAAAAACCAAACTCATTCGGTTACCTAAAGTACGCGTATCCGTACACATACTGGCGGAAATTTCACATCTGTGAATTTCTGCTGACTTTGAAAACCAAACCAAATTCAAATCCGGTTATTTAAGTACGCATACCCGTACGCATACTTAAGTGGTTATTTTTTAAAATCGGTTGTGTACATGAACTTAAATATTTATTAATAAGGAATGTAATCTTTGCAAACCGTGGCTATAATGTTCATGTATTGATTCGAGTGAATCAAACCGATATTGCTTCAATTGTGTTCTTGTATAATTGTATGAGAATATAGCAATTGAACAACTCTTTACCTAGTTTCATTTGAGTCATTTGAACTAGCTATGGTTAAGAAAATTAAGTTTGATATGAGAGTAATCATATGGCTAACCTCGGTTAACTATTTGTGAACCAACATCGTTACACGTTTAGGTACGGCTACATAAACCTAAATGAGGGTACATTTCATTTGTGTGTAACAAGCTAAGTTCGATATAACGATTGAAAGATATTAGCTTGGTTGAATCAGGTTTTTCATCTAACGGTGGATATTGAATGCTTTGTTACCATGGTAACTTGGATCGCAAACCCTGATTTGAAAACTATATAAAGGAGAACTCTAGCAACTGGGAAACCTAATCCCCACACCTCTTGTGTGTTACTGGTTGCATAAATAGAGTCGATTCTCATTTAACCTTAGGTTTCTAATCTAGACCCTGTAGGTTAACGACTTGAAGACTTCATTGGGATTGTGAAGCCAGACCCAACTATTATCTTTGTAGTTGTGTGATCTGATCTTGTTGTTTCTATCGTGATTGAGTGTAATCGTAAGATTGGATTGAGATTATATCTCCGATATGCAAGATAGAAAAGTAATCACAAACACCTTCGTCTCATCGTTTGTGATCCCACAATATTTTGTTTCGCTAGTCGAGTAAGATTATTGTGAGGTGATTGATAATACTAGGTTGTTCTTCGGGAATATAAGTCTGGTTTATCAATTGGTTCCTGTTTACCTTGATTTTTCAAAAGACGGAACAAAAACTCTTGGGTATTTCTGTGGGAGACAGATTTATTCAATCCTATAGACTTTTCTGTGTGAGACATATTTGTCTATCAAGTCTTCGACTTTGGGTCGTAGCAACTCTTATTTGTGGGTGAGATCAGCTAAGGGAATAAAGTGTGTAGTATCCTGCTGGGATCAGAGACGTAAGGAGCGCAACTGTACCTTGAATCAGTGTGAGATTGATTAGGGTTCAACTACAGTCCAGTCCGAAGTTAATTGGTAGTAGGCTAGAGTCTGTAACGACTTAATACAATATGGTGTTCAAACTAGACTAGGTCTCAGGGTTTTTCTGCATTTGCGGTTTCCCCGTTAACAAAATTTTGGTGTCTGTGTTATTTGTTTTTCACATTATATTTTGTTATATAATTGAAATATCACAGGTTGTGCATTAAGATCAATCAATTAGAATATCCAACATTTGGTTGTTGATTTACATTGATTGACACTTGAACATTGGTATTTGGTACCGTTCAAGTTACTCCTTTTATATTCAATCGGGCTCGCAAATTTCTGTTTGCTGATTGCGGATTGAATTAAGAATTAGAGATATTAATATTCTTTGATACACTTTATTCTAGATTGAGTCTGAATGTCTAGTTGATTCTCTAGAAAGTGTATTGGAGTAAGTCCTCTCAGATTTCCAAACGAATTGCTGGGTGTGGTTGTTAGAACCCCCACATTTTCACACCCACTACTTTGCTAAATCCCTCAACTTCTTGCACGACTTACTCACATTTCTCTTCGTGGATGAACACACGTGTTGTAGGCCGTCATACCAAAACCGTAATTGATATCCCCCATGTGACGTGATTGATGTCGCATGAACGTGGAGTCTGCAAAGCAGACGTGTATTTGATTAGTCAGTCGTTGACTCGATTAGATGATGTGTCTAAGTGTTGTTCAGTCGAGCATGATTGCTAAATGCTCTTGGATTCATGAATTGAATTTGTCTGCTGGGACGTATAGTTCTCGAATGAATGATGTTGATAATTGAATCAACATAATGAATATTGATAGTCTGAGCAAATATTGCTCGTTTGAAAAAATATTGCTCGTATGATTAATTGTTGAATATTGATAGTTGAATCACTGTTCGAGCATCGGTAAATTACTGAATATTGATAGTTGGATCAATATTCGAGCATTTGAGCAAGTATTGCTCGTTCGATAAATTACTAAATATTGATAGTTGAACCAATATTCAAGCATCTGAGCAAGTATTACTCATTCGATAAATTATTACTGAATTTAATAATATGATTTCAGGTGAATTTCCTCCCTTGTGGTTAAAAGCTGAATCAAGCTCTCTTCTTAGAGCTTCTGGCCTCACCGGAAAATATTTAGACCAATAGAAAACTTTTGTTTTTCACACCACCAATATTTCGTATTTTCCACACCAATTGATATCTAAATTAATGAAACTTGCATTAATTTAAACATGCATCTTTGCTTTTCCACCATTCTGCAAACCAAACCCTGACATGCAATATCTATCTTTTCTTTTCCGCCATTTTGCACATCAAACCCTAACATGCAATATCTACTGGTCTCAGAAAACCCTAACCTGCAATATCTTTCAATTAATTGGCCGTGTTTCTTCTCTCTTTACCTTTTTTCTCTGTCGAAGTTGATAATCTCCGTTGCTATTCTCTCTAAAAGATAATAATTAGTCGTGTTTCTTTGTTGTATTCTATGTTTTATTTCGGTCTCTTTTTTTACTTTTTTGTTTCTCTACCGAAGCTGATAATATATGGATGTGCATGATGTGGATGGATTAGAAAATCGGAAGTATAGAGTTTTCAGCGTCAAGATGTGGATTTTCTATTGATTTTTTAGTTTCTAGTGGATAGGCATACTAAGTAAGATCAGTTTTCCTTTCTTCTTCTATATATACAATCAAAATTTGAGAGTATAGCCATTCACGTTCTCTTTCTCTGAGCTAAATTGGGAAAGGATTTCTACTATATAGTTTTGTTTTAATTGTTCTTTTTAGAAAACTGATAAATGCTTCCAAAAATTGGAAGTGCATCATGATGATTTACCATTACTTTGTGTTACAGGTGAAATTTGAGAGTATAGGCATATTCATGTGGTTCATGGTATGCAATCCTATATATACTCTCTTTAAGGTGTCTCTTATATTCTTCACTGAAAATTACATTAGGATATAATAGATTTGATGTATCTTTAAAATACACAATATGAATTCTTTCAGTTGGACATATAATCCAATACAATTGCAATGGATTATCAATTATCTGGTGCTGACTACTTTACTTAGTGTGTTTGAAGTTGCATGGGATAAAGCATCTTAATGAACTCCAGCTACCTATCCAACTTCTCTAAGATACATATTTTACTTTGTTTGTTGCCTTGCTGAGTTTCAATAATTAAAGTCTGGTATTTTGCAGCCGCATGCGTTTTCATGGTTCTCAGGGACAAGAAGAGAGAATGTAATCTATTTGGGGTAGGTGGTTCGAGGTTGAGTTCAACAAACGGTGATTCCAGTTAGATATTGGTTTGATTTGTTGACCCGTTAGTTTACTAAAAACTAGATGCTAAGGTTTAGGTCATTGTCCTATTGCTGATCGATTTAGGAATGTAGTTACAAGAGTATATGAGCGATAAAGGGTGAATAGTTCGTTGGGCGCAAGATGATAACACGGAAATCATATACTCATATATAAATAAACATTATCTAATTCTGTATTTGAAAAGGCACGAAAACTGTTGTAACAATTTGAGCCCGTGCAGAGCACGGGCGTACACCTAGTATTGATAGTTGAATCAATATTCGAGCAACTGAGCAAGTATTGCTCATTCGATAAATAATTGGTAACGTGACCAAATAAAATATTAATTAAAATATTGGTAGATGGACCGTATATTATATATTTAACCCAGATATTGATTGCTGGATCAACATAAAATTATTAGTGTTTGAACTTGCTCAGAATTATGATTTACAGAGCATTTATTCAAAACCCTAATTTTCGATCAATTGCTGATCAATTGATGATTTACTGAAAATGGTTCATTGAGTGAAAGAGGAACCGACTACATGGGATGATGGTCGACTATGTAGCGTCCAAGTACTCGAGTGAGCATGCACCAAAGTCCTTTGTTGACCAGTTGGTGAAAGGATATGATCAAACGTTGGTTTAATCATTTATTAAAATAGTGCTCGTGTGAGTGTTAGGTAGTAAAACCTAGTTATGGAGAGACAAGGGACCGCCCTTTGGTGGTCGTGGGACCAGATGATGGTCGATTGAGCAAATCCCAAGTTGGTTGGAGAGAGTTTGGACCCAATATGAACAATTGCTATCAAATTAGGTCAAAATTATAAAGATGTGTGGGACCGGCTCATTTCAAGCCTTAGGGCCGTCCTTGGTCGGTCAAGATAGCAGGCATGTCTCACCCCTAAGAGTTTTGGTGTTTTCTGGTGCGCGTTTGAGCAATACTTTGGGTTTACAGAAAAGTTTGATCTTGACTGAAACTCTCAATTTTGCTCGAATGAGCGAGTAGAACTTTGCTCGTGCGACCAATATTTTGAAAATATTAAAATAATAATATTTTAATACTTGACGTGAGTAGCCTAGTCGGTTATGTGACCATTTGACTTTTTGGATTTTTCATGGTTTGAGCAATATTTGAGAAAATATTGAAAGACTAGGGTTTTCGCTCAAACGGTGGAGTTCCATGAGATGATGGAAATAATAATATGATAAAATAATGTATTGTAAGGTGTGGGACCGGCCACGGCTAGGGCATAGCCGGCCGGCTAGGTGGCCCGGTCCCGTGACACCTTTCCCTATTTTTGTTCGATGATAGTATGGAAAACTAAGAGTTTCGCTCAAACGAGGGAGTTTGCTCAAATGAAGGAGTTTCCACGAGATGAGGGAAACAAATTAAAATAAAATAAAATAATGGGAGAGGGGGACCATCCACTGCGGCATGACCGGCCGGCCGGTGGGCCAGGTCCCACGCCTCTTGTATATTTTATTTAATATTATTTTTTTCATAAGTTCCTCGTTTGTCCATATTTTAGAACGTTCATTCATGTGTTCGGGTGCTTGTTCGTGCACTATTTTCAAGTACACTTGCACCATTTTCTCGGGGCTTACTCGGTTGGGGCCCAGATGCCTGTTTGTTGAATAATTATTACTAATTCATTAAATTCGACTGAGAATGATTCATGAAAGGGAGTAATAAAATGAGTTGAGTATCTATTACTAATCCATGGAATCCAGCCGGGGGATTTAGGGAACGGAGTGATGAGATAAAATGGTTAGCTACTACTAATCCATGGAATCCAGCCGGGGGATTCAAGGAACGAAGTAATGAGATAAAATGGTTATCTATTTCTAATCCATGGAATCCAGTCGGGGGATTCACGGAACGGAGTAATGATATATAATAGATTATTTTCTAGGATTTCAGTGGATGAATGTCACGCTAGAATTAATCTATTTGCAGAATCGAGATATGAGACAATTGAAGCATCATATTCGTTCTGAGGGGTGTGTAGTCAGGAAACAACGAGCAGCGTGACGTCCTGAAGGCGTTAAGATCTCTAACTAACATTATGTCTAGGGAACCGGCCAATAATTAAGAGATTCCAAACACGTTCTCTCTACGTAGTCAGGGAACAACTAGTAGCGTGACGTCCTAAAGGCGTTATGCTCTCTAACAAACATTATGCCCAGGGAACCGCCCATTCATTTTGATTCTATGTAGAGGTGATGATGAAATATGTGAAGCATCGAACGCTCTGCCGGGGAGGCACTTCGAGAAAGATATTCATCATAGCTATGAGAGAAATGTTCGCTCAGTCAGAGATCGTGAAAAGGTTCACGGATCGCAAAATATGAATCGTCACATACATTCCTGAAGCCGGGTCAGAAACATGCAGTATCATGATTTTACGATTTTAGCCTTTCTTAAAAATCCATCATCTACACTTACGCCTCCGAATCCCAGCAGGAATCTACACACTTGATTCCCCTAGCTGATCTCACCCGCAACTAAGAGTTTCTACGACCCAAAGTCAAAGACTTTATAGACAAATCTGTCTCCCACATAAAAGTCTATTCTGATAGATAAATCTGTCTCCCACAGAAATACCTACGAAGTTTTTGTTCCATCTTTTTATAAATCAAGGTGAACAAGAACCATTTGATAATCTGGTCTTATATTCACGAAGAACAACCTATAAATATCTATAACCTCACAATAACTTAACTATATGGTAGTAGAACAAGTTATTGTGGAATCACAAAGAATGAGACGAAGAGATTTGTGATTACTTTTTATATTTTACTTATCGGAGATAAATCTCGAGACAATCTTAGAGAAGATAGTATTCAATATGATGAACAAGTAAGATCAGAAACGCAACTACAGAAAAAAATTGTTGGGTCTGGCTTCAGAATCCCAATGAAATCTTCCAGTCGTTAACCTATAATGGTTTTAGGGAAAACCTATGTTAAAGGACAATCGACTCTAGTATGCAACTAGTATCACACATAAGTGTAGGGATTAGGTTTTCCAGTTGCTAGAACTCTTCCGTATATAGTCTTTCAAATCAGGGTTTGATAGCTTAAAAACAAAGCAATTAATATTCACCGTTAGATGAAAACCCGATTAAAGATTCAAGCTAAGTTTGCTTAAAACCAAATAAATATCTCTCTACTGTTAGATAATCTTAGCTTGTTGCATACAAATGAAATATACCTTCATTTAGATATGGGTAATCGTACCTAAACGTGTATATTGAGTTGTCTCAACAATAATTAACCGAAGTTAGCCATATGAACACTTTTGTATTAACCGCATTCATCTAACACTTATACGTCAAATGATAATCAAATGAATCCAATTGTGTTACTCATAGAGTTGTTCAGTTGTTTATATTCTCGTAGAAGTATACAAGAAATAATTGAAACAAAATCGGATTTGATTCAAGAGAATCAATTCATGAACATTTAGCCACGGTTTGCAAAGATTGCACTCCTTAATTTATAAATGTTTTTGTTCATGAGTATGAAATCATACTTAACCGATTTTAGAACTAAAACCAAATAAGTTTGCAAACGGGTACACAAACTTAAGTTTCGGACTTTGATCTTTTTCGACAGTTCGCAAACGGGTACGTATACTGTCGTTCCATCCCGAACTCAGGTGAAACCGTTCGCATACTGGTATGCAAACTTGGTTCTCGGAATTTAACAGTTAAAAATGTTCGCATACTGGTATGCAGACTTGGTTCCCAGACCTGAATCATACCACAACAGTTTGCATACTGGTATGCATACTGAGTTATATCCAGACAATGGTAATTGTTCTAAACTCCCATTTCAATCATTGAAACATCCTTAGAAGATGGCAATAACTGTCTCACACAAACTATTAGCTTATAAGTAATTTTCAAGTGATTGAACGATCAATACGAAACATTCTGAGTCGACATCAAATGACTGTCTCACACAAATCATGTAAGATGTTTCAATAAAATTTTCACATGATCATCTTTTGACTTATTATTTAGTTTCCAACAAATAAATTGTTTCCAACTAAACTCGTCAAGAATGTTGATGAACGTAGCTAAAGAAAAAAGTTTTCAAGCACATATTTCGAGAAATAGATGTGCGAGATAAACTCGGCTCGAAATATCAAATGTGTATAATGTAAAAGTCTATATAGCTATACGACTTAGTCTCAATAAGAGATAAAATAGAATAGACTTTTGAGTGATAGATAATTTTTAGTCTCCACATACCTTTTGTTGATGAGTCCAAGCTCTCCTCAGTAGATATTCGTCTTCAATCGATGAACACCGTGAAGTCAAGACTTATAGTTTTGATCACCTAAACAAGACAAACAAGCTTGAGATAGCAACGGTTGCGAGTTCGACCGAGCCATGCTCTAACAATCTCCTCATTTGTCAATTTTAGTGACAAAACTATCAATCATATGGATTACAAAATTAATAAACTTTGTAGTTTCTCATCCAACACGCTTGATTTCCTTGGTTCTTCAACATTCCTTGAATTTTTTTTCACTCCAAGTACTTCAGTGATTCTGAACGTGTTCAGCTCAACATCATTGTTGTTGAAGATCCGTGACATGAGAAGTTGTCATCTTTTTATTTTTCAAAGAATTTACTATATACCTCAACATACTCTAAGATTTCCTTATCAACATCTCTATCAATATCTGAATCACCTTCATTATACAGTTCATCCAACTGTTCTTCAGGCGTGTTTCCCAGATCTCAACAGTTTCTACATCAAGAGAATGTTTATGAAAAAGCGGGGGTCTAACAACACCACCCAATATTTCGATTAGCAATCTGTATGGACTAACTCCGAAATACTTTGCTAGAGAATCAACCAGACAGTCAGACTCCATCTAGATAAAAAGTATCTCAAGGAGTTCTTATCTCAATCTCTCGATTTGATCTTTACTCAAGAAAATAGAAATCTGCGAGTCTTTATCAAAGAGAGATAACTTGGACGGTACCAAAGACCAATGTCCAAGGATCAATCAACTACAATCAACAACCAAAGGTTGGATTAGACAAGTTGATGATCTTAACGCACAACCTGTATTATTTCTATTATATAAAATATAATGCGGAAAAGAAATAACACAGACACCATAAGTTTTGTTAACGAGGAAACCGAAAATGCAGAAAAACCCCGGGACCTAGTCCAGATTGAATATACATTGTATTAAGCCGTTACAGACACTAGCCTACTGCAAACTAACTTCGGACTGATCTATAGTTGAACCCCTACCAATCTCTTACTGATACAAGGTACAGTTGTACTCCTACGCCTCTGATCCCAGCATGACACTGCGTACTTGATTCCCTTAGCTGATCTCACCCACAACTAAGAGTTGCTGCAACCCAAAATCACAGACTTGATAATAAAAGAATTTGTCTCACACAGATAAGTCTATCAAAAGGATAAATCTGTCTCCTACAGATAAACCCTAGGTTTTGTTCCGTCTTTAGATATAAAATCAAGGTAGCAGGAACCAATTGATAATCCGGACTTATATTCCCGAAGAACATCCTAGATTAATCAATCACCTCTCTACAATCCTTCCTGACTACACAGGCGGATTGTCGAGGAATCACAAACAGTGAGACGAAGATGTTTGTGACTTCTTTATCTTGCCTATCGGATAACTCTCACGATCTCAAGCCAATCACAGATTGTGCTCGTACGATAGAAGATGCAAAATCAGATCACACAACTACGATAAAAGTAGTATTGGTCTGGCTTCACAATCCCAATGAAGTCTTTAAGTCATTAACCCGATTTTAGAGAAGAAAATCAAGGGTTAATGGATATCGACTCTAGCGAGCGCACTAGTATCACACAGACGTGTGGGGATTAAGTTTTTCTCTAGTTAGATGTCTCATATATATAACCTTTCAAATCATGGTTTTTCCTTAGGTACAAAGCAAACTCTATCCACCGTTAGATGAAAACCTGATTTAGATTCAAGCCAATATCTCTCAACCGTTAGATCGAAAGACATAGCTTGTCACACACACTTGGGTACACGTTTACTGGGTTTGAGAAAACCATGCCCAAACGAGTACATGTATGTTGGTTCAACATGATAAACCAAAAGGTCAACCATATAGGCATCTCATATTAATCATGTTCTTCTTCACCATAACTAGTTCAATTGACTCAAATGAACTAGTTAAGAGTTGTTCAATTGCTATGAGATCTTATGTAACTACACAAGACACAATTGAAACAAAGATGATTCGATTAGAATTGGCTCATGAACATTATAGCCACGATTTGCATAAAGCATTCCTTAATAATTAATGTTTCATGTTCAGAGCACATATTTAGATCATAACCTCTTAAGCTCACAAACAAGTTTGCGGACTTAAGTTAATCGGTTGAGTTTTCCAAACTCAGCAGAAATTCTCGGGTCGAGAACTTCCGCTAGTTCGCGGACTGAGTTCCCGGACTTAGCACACAAACGATTTTTGGAAATCCCAGCAGAAATTCTCGGTCGAGAACTTCCGTCAGTTCGCGGACTGGGTTCGCGGACTTGGCAAGACAATTCCACAATCCTACCGATTTCTCTTGATCAACAAAGTTCGAAAACTTTGGCTCAAGGAATACATGGTTATATAATCTAAACTCTCATTCCAATCATTGAAACATTCTCAGAGGGAGATATTCAGTCGTGAAGAACAACATACCTTTCTCGTCATAGCAATTTCCAAAGTGATTGAAACTTTCATGACTTTCGTCACTAGGTGAAGATAAACCTGATCAAAGCGAAACGCTTTACCAACACATGATTTCGAGTAAAAGATAAGCAATGAATACTCAGCTCTAAATATCAAGTGTATATGATATAGTCTATATAGCATACGACTTTTGTCTCATAATAAGTAGGAGAAGAATAGATAGACTTTCGAGTGATAGATAAGTTCAAGTCTTCACATACCTTTTTGCTGATGAAGTTCCATGGTTCCTTGGTGTAGATCTTCGTCGTTGTCGTTGAATCACCATGAAGTCCTTGAGCTCAACTACGCTTTTCCTATCCTAGTCTGAGACTTAGCTAATAGGCTAGAAGTCAAGACTTTATATTTTTGATCACTAACATTGACAAACATGCTTGATATAGCAACGCATGCGAGGTTGACCGAGCCATGCTCTAACAATCTCCCCCTTTGTCAATTTTAGTGACAAAACTATTAATACATATGGAATACAAAAAAGATAAACTTTAGTGGCTCCTATTCCATAGTCCAATCTTCAACGTTCCTTGAAATCTTCGTCCTTCCAAGTACTCCAATGATCCCAAAGGTTGTAAGTTTAGTATCACCGTTTTTGAAGATCCGGAGCCATAACAATGATAGAAATCGATATTCTCGATCATTATCATACAGTGTCATAGTATTATTATGAACATCAAAGTCCAATTGCAGCACGACTTTTGATAAGCACGAAAGTACGACGCATTTTCACCCATAAATACATTAGCTGGGACTCATTTTATCACTAATAAACTTGTTTTAAGTCTTTTCAAGGAAATAATCTCTTTTGGAAAAATAGATCGAAAAAAGTGTTAAAAGCAGCCAGAGGAACTGATAAAGGCACCCATTATTTCAGATACGGTCACCCAACTGATAAAGACACCCAACAAATGAACAAATGTATAGAGGCACCCTCTTCTTCTTCATTTGAAACATATTCACATAATTTATGGGAGATCTCAAAGATTTAAGGCAAAGATATCTTGTTGCTTATAATACAAGAAGTTTTCATATCTTGAAGTTAAAAAAGATAATATATTGATGAGTTTGTTTTAATTGAAAAGGAGAAAGAAAAGCTGTGGTTTTATTTATAAATAAAAAAATATAATAATATCCCCAGGATTTTATTCTACCAAATAGAGGAAGATGTGTGATAATGGAGAAAGAAATTTTTCCTGAGATATCTTTCGTCAAAGAGAAGATCTGGTGGAGTTATGGAAGAATATTTTGAAAAGATATTTGAGTAATGGGTTGTTGTGTATAAATAGGGTGCTAATAGGACCAAACAGGAGGAAAAGAGGGGGGAGTTTTGGTAGAGCAAAATTGTTGCGTTTAATTTTTCTTCATTTTCACCATTGTAAACACCATTTGAGCTATTAATTATATTTTTTGAGTGTGTTTTCATCATGAGAAGCTAAACCCCAACATTGGATCGACGGAGGAAGCCGAACTTCATACATGGGTGAATTTGTTTTATTTTCTATTTGACTTTTGCACTTAATTAAAATAGAATTAAGATTTGAAAAAATTAGTTATTATTTTATTAGATGGGTCATGCTTGCTTAGATGTTTGATGTCCCATGCTTATGATTTATAACTAATGTTTGGAGAATCTACCTTGGTGAGAATAAGAGTCGATGTTGTTTTATTTGTCGAGCGATAATTGTTTGAGAATGAATAATTGAACCTATTGATATGAGTTTGGCCGAATCCTAGACCCAGTAACTCTGTATTCTATTCCTTTAAAATTATTCTTAACAAGTCTTAGAGTTCGAATCTTAATTACTACGACAACAAATTAAAAATAATGCCAACTTTAACAATAATACTATGGTGATATGTATCACTCCCCCTTAGTCAATACTCCATCTCGATCATGGAAACCACTCCCCCTTACACAATGCTCCGAAAACCATATGTATCTGTAGTGTGACCTACAATATTTCTCCCCCTTTTTGTCAATAAAATTGGCAAAGGTACAAGAATGGGTTCATAATGAAATTTCCACAAGAGACATTTCATGACCAAAAGAAAGAAAACATATCATCTTAATTTAGATGCAATATTATAGCCGAAGCTAACAGCATTCATCAAGGAGTTTTAATACGCAAGATAACCCCTTTAAAATTCCACAGCCGCACTCCCCGCAAGATATTACCATTAAGCACAAGTTCAAAAGAACTCTCCCCCATTTGATGTCATTCCCAAAGGAACAACAAGAGCGACCTTAATTTGGAAAGAAAATAAGGATTTTTATTTGGACAGCAAAAACCATGTGAATGATTTTTTTATATCCAAAACTCAACTAAAATACTCACAAGTAAACCCATGAATATTCTAATTGGAATACACAATTAAATCAAAACCACAAAAGTGATCAATTTAATTGAAAGTGCTCAACATAATTAAACTCACAGAGCAACAGGTTACGACTAAATTAATCATATGGAGGTGACTAACTTAACCGTTCAAGTACTCAACATAAGGAAAACCTTACGGAAGACGTGACTACATTAACCAATGGAACATGATAGTGTAGCCGTTCATATACTCAACACAAGAGCTTGTGGAATATATGAAAACACAACTAGATTAATTACAAGAGAACCTATAATTAATCTAATCGAAAAGCAAACAACCAAATTAATCACCGAAGTAATCAATTTAATTATTTTGGGCTCAACATAAAAGAGATTACGGAACCCCGACTAAAATTATCATCGAACATGACCATCTTAACCGTACATGTACTCAACAAAAGAAGGAAAACTTATGGAGTACAAACTAAATAACCAAGGATGATTAATTTAGTTAATAATGCTCAACATATAGCATCTTACGGAACAACCAACAAAGCCAAGGTAAATCGACTTAGTTGTAAGGTGATCAACATAAGACACACAATGGAGCCTTCACGGTAAAATATGAAAATGGATAAATAAAGATCAATACTATGGTTAACATACACAGATCTATTCTATCTTTGCATCATTATATGCATAACAACATAATAGACTTTATCCTCGTCATACAAAAGATTTAATCCTATTTTCCATCAAATACATGATTGCATAGGCATAACTTTTGTATTTGTCAAAAGTCCATTCGTCCTTTCATCAATAAGAATACCGATTCATGAACGACTTTACTTTTGACAAAATATGGGACCTTCAAGTTCACAGACGCAAACAATACATATCCCATAAAAATATTGCAATATAACAAACCAAGAAAATACTGCAATAATCATCATCCTCCAAATATTTTTAGAATTTAATACCAATAAACCTAAAAAAATAACATAAGAAGATGAAAACAAAAATAGCTATGTGTAGTCACAATCATCGCTATTCAAAGCACTAGTTATTCTTCCAACTAATCCAAAAAGAAGACATCCCACGCATTGTAGATCTCACTCAGGGCATCTACGGAAAACTCCTTCTTGTTATTGAAGAAACTATTGATTATGGGATCATTCAATTCCTCTAAATCTTCAGAAATATCAGTTAACTCACTAAGTTTCCTTTTTAAATCACGTAAGGTATTCTTGGTTAGAGACAACCTTTGTTCATAGTGAGTTATTTCTTCCATAGAGGAAATGATTCGAGATTTTGAATCATTTCGCTTATTGATGAAGTCTTTCACTGTTTCTCTAAAATGATTACCAACACGATGAACAGAAAAGAGACAGTTAGAGGAAGAACCTTTTCTCTTGATTGGAGACTTCTTCTTTACCATCCTTGAGGAAGTGATTCCTTTGCACACGTGTACGTTGACTGCAACTACTGCATTACTTATAGAAGCACTTCTAGTTACAGGAGCTTGATGCGTATTGCAACAACTATACTCTCCCATCTGTCTCAAAGTTAATGATGCCTTCTACAATCAAGCAAGTTGTTCCATCATCTGTTGCCATCACTGACACTGTTATGCAACAATATGAAGTTATACCAGAAACACAAATTGAATCTACTACTATTGAAGTGTGCAATAAAGGAAAAGCAGAAGTTATTGATCAAAGAATGGAAAATTCTATTCAAAAGATCTTATCTAATACTTTCCATATGAGCCTATTTATCAATAGATCCACTACTCTGAATATCTTTGATGTTGGTCCGGTTCAAAAACATTTGACCCAGTTGGAAAATGGTTTGTCAATTGTGCTAAAACAAGTTACCGCTCAAAATGTTACAGTTACCGCTTCTATCTCTGGATCAGAGTCAACTCCCAGTGGTCTGATTCGTACCTCTAACTCCTCAAGAAGATTCAAAACTGCTGCTCTGCCAAATACCAGTCCAATCATCACTAGAGGAACAACTAATACTGCTGAACAAGATGCTCTAGCAAACCTCAAAAGGAAGATTAACCCCAAAGCTGATTTACCAAAAAGAACAAAATCTAATTCAAGTGCGGCTAGTATAGTGGTTATCCCTGAAGAACAAACTTCTACTGAACCTGATTATGCTCAGCTTTGTCCTCCAATCACCAAATTGGGAAAACTACCGGCCATTGACCTTTCTACTTGCTCATTCAATACCCAACCAATCTTTAACTGTTTTGGGAGCTACAATGTACCTGCTGAAAATTCCTCAAGCAACAATGGTGTCTGCAATAATTCTCCTCTCAATGCTGCTAGTTCTAGTCTCGATTCCTCCTAATTTGACTCTCAAAATGGTGACGGTACCAATGCTTCTCTTGGTGGTGGATATGACTCTACCACTCAGGTAAATAAACCCCTTCAATCTCCTCTAATTGACAATGTTCATAATACCATAAATCATTTTCCTGTCAATAATGTCAACTTGATTGCTTGGAACCTTAGGGGCTTTGGTAAAAAATCTGCTAACAAGGAGCTTAGTCTTCTTTGTAAGAATGTCAACCCAGATATTATTTTCCTCTCTGAGACCAAAATGAAAAAAGACATGGAAGCTAGGAAACTAAGAAATATGGGATTTCCCTGTACCTTTAATGTTCCAAGTGTTGGGAGAAGTGGTGGTCTTTCCCTTGCTTGGAAAAAGGAAGTACACCTCAACATTATTTCCCCCAGTCTAAGGGGCATCTATGTTACTACTACTGATTTATTCCATTCTAAGACCTGTCATATTCATTTTATGTATGGTGAACCTAACATTAGTCTAAGACAAGCCTTTTGGTAACAACAATGTCAACAGATAAATGTCCCTTTAGATGAACCTGTTTTCTTTATAGGAGACTTTAATACCCTCTTAGGTACTGAAGATAAAAATGGTGGCCTAGAAGTAGATGACCCTAATTTTGAAAATCTTAAAAATTTTTGTTCTGTTTTTAATCTCCATGATCTTGGTTTTTCTGGACCAAGATTTATTTGGTCTAATATGCAACAAGGTCCTGATTTGATTCTTGAAAGATTAGATAGATGTCTTATTAATCAAACTGCTGAAGATCTTTTTCCTAAACTTTGTGTTAATAACCTTCCTATGGACCCTTGTGACCATTGTCCCATGCATATAGGGTTTAACTATGAGGATAATAATATGCCTAGACCTTTTCATTTTATGGCTATATGGATTGAGGATCCTACTTGTAGAGATATTATAGCTAATGCTTGGTCTGTTGATGTGGTAGGTTCCTCTGCCTACAAACTTAAAGCTAAGCTCTTAAGCACCAAGAAAGGCCTAACAGATTGGAATAAGTCTTCTTTTGGTAATATACAGACTAATATATCAACCATTAGAAAAGATTAGCGGACCTTAAAACTTTTAATGCTACTGATACTAGTAATACTTCTAGACTGAAAGCCAGGTTGGAATATATGTACAACCTGGAGGAGTTATATTGGAAGGACAAATCTAGAGAAGTATGGATCTTGGAAGGTGACAAAAATTCACCATATTTTCATAGAGTAACTCTCTTTAGAAGAAAAAGAAATGTTATTAGTTGGATAAAGAACTCCTTGAATACTATTCTAACTGATAGAGATAGTATTGGAGATTCTTTCATAGATTCTTTCAAAAATCTTTATTCCACCCATCCTCAGCAATTCCAAGATGAAATTCTTGTTGATCTTCCTGTTAAGTTCTTTGAAGAAGATAATGCATCCTTAAATATGCCTCTGACTCTAGAGGAAATTAAGAATGTTGTCTTCCAAATGTGGGGGGGAAGGCTCCTGGTCCTGATGGTTTTACAGGCCTCTTTTATCAAAAGCATTGGGATATTGTGGGGGAAGTTGTTGCTGATATGACTCAAACCTGCTTTAGAACTGGTAACATTTCCAAGGTTTTTAATCATACCAACATAGCTCTCATCGCAAAAGTCCCTCTTGCTGAATTGGTAACCCAGTATAGGCTTATTGACCTATGTAATGTTATTTATAAAATTCTTTCAAAAACTATGGCTAATAGACTGAAACCTTTTATGAACAATATTATTTCCCAAAACCAAAGTGCTTTTATCCCTAAGAGGAGTATCTCTGATAACATTTTGCTTGCTAGTGAGGTCATATATGCTGCCAATCATAATGATAAAGTTGAGGGCATTGCTGCCATCAAACTTGACATGTTTAAGGCCTATGATAAGCTTGAGTGGGATTTTCTTGAGAAAGTCTTAACTAAAATGGGTTTGTATAATCATTGGGTTAAACTGATAAACCAATGTGTCTCCACTGTGTCTTATTATGTCCTTCTTCATGGTATCCCTACAGGTTTCTTTCAACCTGAAAGAGGTATAAGACATGGAGACCCTCTATCTCCCTATCTTTACATCATTTGTTCTGAAGCCCTATCTTCTTACATTGATAACCTCCAAAAAAGGGTACTTTAGAAGGCATAAGAGTCTGTAAAGAGGCTCCTGAAATGACCCATCTTCTGTTTGCTGATGATTCTCTCTTGTTTTCAAAAGCTACTGGAAAAAATTCATGTCATAAATGACTATCTTCAAAAATACTGCCTTGCTTCTGGGAAAGAAATCAATTTTGAAAAATCTGGTATTTTGTTTAGTATGAAGATTCCTGAACATAGGAAATCCATCTTGGCTAATATTTTAGATATCCAAAGCAGGGATTTAGGATAAAAATATCTTGGAACACCTACTGTTTTCCAATCTTCAAAAATCCACACACATATGGGTATTCTCCAAGCCATTGATGCCAAGATCTCTATCTGGCTTCACAAGCTCTTATCCCAAGCTGCTAGGACTACTATGATCAAGCACATTGGTCAAGCTATCCCTTTTTTTAAAATGGGAGCCTTTCTTATCCCTAAACACCTTTGTAGACAGATGGACTCTCACCTCTGTAAATTCTGGTGGGGTGAAACTTTAGACCCCAATGATAGAAAGTTGCACCTTCTAGGCTGGGACATTTTATGTTCCCCTAAAGCTGAAGGAGGTTTGGGGTTCAGGAAGGCTAAGTTAAACAACCTAGCAATGCTTTCTAGGAATGCCTGGAGAATCCTGGAAAATCCTAACTGTCTTCTGGCCACTGTTCTTAAGACCAAATATTTTCCCAAAACTGATTTTTTGAATGCTAAGTGTACTGCTAAATGTTCTTGGACTTGGAAGTGCCTGCATGCTATTAAGGAGCTTATAAAACCTTTTATTTCTTGGATTGTTGGGGATGGTCAATTTATTGACCCATGGTGTGATAAATGGATTCCCTCTCAGGGTTATGCCACACCCAACCCTCTTGTTCCTCCTGATCCTAGTATTAAAGTTGCTTATTTCATTGATTCCCAATCCAGAAGTTGGGATGTGTCTAGACTAAATACCCATTTTGATAATGCTTCTGTTCATAAGATTATCTCCATTCCCTTAAGCCAACTTTGCACTCCTGATGGAGGGCTTGGGATATTTTAAAGAATGACAAATTTTCCTCTAAATCTTCCTACTTGGGGCTCAAATGCCTTAGACCTTCCCCTTGTAAAAATCTTTGGAAGTGCATTTGGAAAGTTAAAGTGCGTTACAGAATTCAGGTCTTTTTATGGAGAGCGGCTAGAAATGCTTTGCCCTCCAGAACCATTCTCTATACTAGAATGCCTATGCATAGTGTGGATTGTCCTAGGTGTTCTGATCCTCAGGAAACTATTATGCATGCTTTGGTCACTTGCCCTTTTGCTAGTAGAGTTCGGTTTATTTCTGATTTCAACATTAATACCCAATTTTTTCAGAATAAATCTTTTTTAGATTGGCTTCTTTTCTGGTTAATTGACCATCAGTCTAAATTTTCTGAGGAGAATCAATGTCTCTTTGTGGCTATCTTATGGTCTCTCTGGACCAGTAGAAACAACCTCATTTTCCAAGGAATTAGAGAAAACTACACTGATGTCTTAGCTAGAGCTAGAGCTATGCTCCTCACTAGGAATTCTAGAAATCCTAGTTTGACTACTCCCTCTACCGTTCATGTCAGTATTACTGATAAATGGATGCCTCCTTCTTTTGGTTGGATTAAATGCAATACTGATGGTGACTTTGATGATATCTCTGGAGCTAATGGTGCAGGGTATGTGATGCGTGATTTCTCAAGAAAATCAACCTTTTGTGCCTCCTTAGTCTTTGATGTTCACTCTGTTGAAGAAGCTGAAGCAAGGGTCATCTGGGCAGTTCTGAAGAAAGTTGTGGAACAACATCTCTCTCACATCATTGTTGAAAGTGATGCAAAATCTCTCATCGATCAATTTTCAGCTGGGAATTTCGATGGAGACTCTAGGACGGATGCTATCTTTAAAGACATTTTCTTTTTTTCTTCCAAATTATCTGCTTATATCTTTATTTTTCAGCCTAGAAGTTGTAATTATGTATCTCATGAGCTTGATCAATGGGCAAAACAAAACAATTCCTCCATGTACTGGCCTAAACCCCCTGTTTGGATCCTTCCAATAGTTGAGGAGGACCATTAGCCTTTTTGAAGGCCTTTGCTTATAAAAAAATAAAAAAAATAAAAAAATAAAAATAATGACCAAAATCTCTAAGAAAATCTCCAATTAGTAAATGCAAATTACTAATTTTTATTTTCTAAATATAAAATTAAAAACCTTAATTGAAAGATTCTCAATTTATTTTCGATCCGGGATTCTTCCTTTAGTTATTATAAGCGTTACTGCACATGTTCAAAGTATGTCGACATCTTTACTTTGCAAGTCATCTTTCATACTTACATTGTTGGAATCGATTTGCCACATTTACAAACAAGTTCAGAATTGGTTCATCTGACTTCCAAGAACTATATGATTTATCAAGAACTCTCAATCACCAAACATGGGTTTCACGGTTCTACCAAAACAAGTTTCGGTTCTACCTCCATGTGGGTACTGGAATTAGTCACGCTAGTTACCAAAACTTGGTTTACTAGGTACTAGGATCGGTTCCCACATATATATGGTATCTAACTTGTATTTGTTGCACATGTCCATAGGATCGGTTCCCAATATCTAAAAACGTGTTGCACATGTTCATAGGATCGGTTCCCAATAACTAGAAACTTGTTGCACCTCTTACAAGGATCGATTCCCCTCTTGTTATCGATTGCACCTCTTACTAGGATGGGTTCCCTTTTTCCTAGAGTTGGTCATACCAATTACAGCAAATCGATCATACCATCTCAGGTGATTACTTAAGATCGGCTTCACTAATAAAAGTCATACCAATACAAAAGTCAGTCCTTGTGAATAGTTTTACCAAGAACATAAGCAAGTCATGAGCGGTTATACTAATCACACATATTCATAGTTCAATAGATATGCAATGAATAACAATACCAATAAGCCTAGCGATTTCCATTTCGATTCACAAAACAAGTTCATGAATTTACTTCCTTTAAACGAATGTAAAACATTGTTTCCTAAGATGAAATCTTCACCTCATACCCATACATAATCACAATAGCATTCAAACGATTATTTCGATGTCTTATATACGAAGTTCAAAAGATAAGTGTTATACTTCGTATTGTATTCCTTAATACTACATCTAACTAGAGTATAATCGTTCATAGCTTCTCAGTTTTGTTTTAAATATGCACGACTTAAAAGATACATTAAGGAATGAAACAGTTCACGTCAAATATTACTAACCTCAAGTGGAAGGATAATGTCGTCGTTGTAGCTCCTTACTTCTTCACATTCTTCAAATCTTCACGTAATACTTGTAATGTCTCATATCCTAGTACTTTCAAGCTAACCTATACGAAGTTGAATCTAGTATATAATCAAGCGACTCTTTAAATGAGTTCTGGTTCACTAAAATATGCTCTAACAATCTCCCCCTTTGTCAATTTTAGTGACAAAACTCTTACATCATATGGATAAACAAATTACAATAATTTATTACACATACGCTTGATTCCCAAATTCAACAACACAATAATCTATATACATTCAATCCTTTAAATGTCGTTGTTGACATTATAATAACAAAGTTAATAATCCCCCTAAAGGTAAGATAGGTAGATTTTAAATCCGCGTGTCTTTATTATTTCCATTATCATATGATATGCTACTCCCCCCTAGTCTATGCTTTACTCTTTCGTTAGATAAAATGTTTAAGCACCAATGTCCTTTTTCTTAGTGATATCAATCAATATAAATCAACCGTTAGATCGAACTTAGCTTGTTACACACAAATGAAAAGTGACTTCATTTATATATGAGTAACCGTACCTAAACGTGTATACCTTTGTTGGCTCAACAATAGTTAACCAAAGTTAGCCATATGAACACTTTCCTATCAACCATATTCATCTTAACCATAACTAGTTCAAATGACTCAAATAATACTAGTTCTAGAGTTGTTCAATTGTATATATTCTCAGAGAAGTATACAAGTCACAATTGAAGCAAAATCGATTTTGATTCACTCGATTCAGTTCATGAACATTATACCCACGGTTTGCAAAAGATTGCATTCCTTAATATATAAATGTATTAGTTCATGAACAAACCGATTTTAGAACATAACCTACTCAAGTATGCATACAAGTACGCATACCTAAGTGGCCGTACTAAGTTTGGGTTCGCCAGTATGCGAATGGGTACGCATACCTTCCAAACTCAGTTGAATTTCTGGAACTTGAAACTCACGCCAGTACGCATACCGGTATGCATACTAAGCTCACGGACTTTCATTAACCAACCAATACGCATACGGGTATGCATACTATGGATCTCGGACTTGGAATAACTTGCAACAGTTAGCATACAAGTACGCATACTGTGCTATATCTAATCATGGTTATTTGTTCTAAACTCCCATTTAAATCATTGAAACATTCTTAGAAGACGATAATAGCTGTCTCATGCAAACTATTAGCTTCAAAGCAATTTTTAAGTGATCGAATGATCAATATAAAATATTTCGAGTCTACATCAAATGACTATCTCACACAAATCGTGTAAGATGTTACAAGGCAATTTTCACATGATCATATTTTGACTTTTGTCAAGAATATAAGATGAACTTGGTTAAAGCAAAATCTTACCAACACATATTTCGAAAAATATTTAAGCGAGTTAAACTCAGCTCGAAATATCAAATGTGTATAATTGAAGTCTATATTGCTATACGACTTTTGTCTCAAATATGAGATAGAGTAGATAGACTTTTGAGTGATAGATGAGTTCAAGTCTCCACATACCTTTCGTTGATGAAGTTCCACAAGCTCCCCTTAGTAGTTCTTCGTCTTCAATCGATGAACGTCGTGAAGTCTAATGCTCAACTACACTTTTTATCCTAATACGAGACTTAGCTATAAGTAGACTAGAAATCAAGACTTATAGTTTTGGAAACTAAACTTGACAAACAAGCTTGAGATAGAAACGCTTGCGAGTTCGACCGAGCAGTGCTCTAACAATCTCCCCCTTTGTCAATTTTAGTGACAAAACTATCAATACATATGGATTACAAAATAAATAAACTTTGTAGCTTCTCATCCAAATGCTTGATTTCCTTGGTTCTTCAACATTACTCGAAATCATCGTCACTTCTAAGTACTCCAACGATTCTGAACGCGTTCAACTCAGCATCATAGTTGTTGAAGATTCGTAGTTATAACAATGAGAAAATAGTATCTATGAATCATTGTTATATAGTGTCATAGTATTATCACACAGAATCAAAGTCCAATTGTATCACAACTTTGACAACAATACTATGGTGATATACTAATATGTATCACTCCCCCTTAGTCAATACGTCATCTCACAATGAAAACCACTCCCCCTTACATAATGATCCGTAAACCATATGCATATGTTATGTGAACTACACATTAGTTCTCACCATTTTTGTCAATATAAATTAGCAAAGGTACAAAAACTAGTGGGGTCATAATGAAATTCTCATAGAGATACTTTATGACTAAAAGAGAACATATCAACTTTGTTTAGATGCAATCATATAGTCGAAACTAAATGCATTCATCAATGAGTTAATAGAAATACAAGAAAACTCCTACAATATTCCACAACCGCACTCCCCACAAAGATTTGGCTATTAAGCACAAGTTCAAATAAGAACTCTCCCCCATAAAATATCATATCTGAAAGAACAACTAGAACGACCTTACTTTTGCAAGCAAAGAAGGATTTCCTTGGACATTAACAAATTACATGAAACACTAATTTGTATCCAGAAAACTCAATTAGTATTTCTCGGTTGAACTCGCGTGCGTTGCGATATCAAGCATGTTTGTCAATATTAGTGATCAAAACTATATGTCTCGATTTCTAATATACTTATGACTAAGTCTCGGTCTAGGATAGTTAGGAATAGATGAGCTCCAGACTCCATGGCGATTATCTTGCGAAGACGAAGAAGTACTCAAGGAACCGGTGGAACTTCATACGACTAAAAGGTATGTGGAGACTTGAACTCATCTTGTCACTCAAAAGTCTATCTACTCTATCTCCTACTCTTGAGACAACAGTCGTATAAGTATGATAGTTTTGATACATACACATTTGCTATTTCGAGTCGAGTTTACTCGCCTATCTTTTTCTCGGAATACGTGTTGGTAAGATTTTGCTTTAACCATCTTCATGTTTACCCGTGACGAAAGTCATGATGACGCTTCAATCTTGAAAATAGCTTTGATGACGATAGTCGATTATTTATGTCTAACGACTGTTATAACATTATAGAAGAATGTTTCAATGATTGAAATGTAGAGTTGAGAATATGTAACCACCTATGGATATAAGCATTTAGTGTGTTCGCACATTTGTGTATAAATCCATGCGTCGGAAACCAAGTGCGTGCATATGTGTGCATGCGGTATTGGTTAAGGAGACAGGTTGGGTATGTGTACCCGATACTGCCGGAAGTTCATGTCCGTGAAATTCTGCTGGGCTTGAAGTTTACGAACTCAAAAACCAGTCACCTTAGGTACGTGTACCCGTACGCATACTGGCGGAACTTTTCACCCGAAAAAGTCTGCTGAGTTTGGAAACTAAAACCAACTCAAAATCCGGTAGCTTAGGTACGCATACCCGTACGCGTACCCAAGCTGGTTATTTCTCAAATCGGTAGTTCATGGACTTAAAACAATAAATTATAAGGAATGCAATCTTTACAAACCGTGGGTATATTGTTCATGAATTGATTCAAATGAATTAAACCGATTTTGTTTCAATTGTGTCTATGTATAAACACCTAAGCAATTGAACAACTCTTGAACTAGTTCTTATGAGTCATTTGAAGATGAATACGGTTGATATGAAAGCACTCATATGGCTAACCTTTGGTCGAACATTGGTCAACCAACCAATGTACACGTTTGGGTACGGTTACTCAAACCTAAATGAATACATTTCATTTGTGTATGACAAGCTAAGTTTCGATCTAATGGTTGAAAGATATTAGCTTGGATAAATCAGGTTTTTCATCTAACGGTGAATATTGAATGCTTTGTTACCAAGGTAACCTAGATTGCAAACCCTAATTTGAAAACTATATAAGGAAACGTCTAGCAACTGTGCAAAACTAATCCCCACACCTCTTGTGTGATACTAGTTGGTTTGCTAGAGTCGATTCTCCTTTAATCGTAGGTTTCTTCTCGAGACCCTGTCGATTAACGACTGAAAGACTTCATTGGGATTGTGAAGCCAGACAAAACTACTTCTCTTGTAGTTGAGCGATCTGATCTTGCCATTTTCTATCGTACGATTTCAATTGGAATACTTGACTTGAGATTATATCTCCGAAAGGGCAAGATAAAAGAAATCACAAACATTTTCGTCTCATCGTTTATGATTCTGTAATATCTAGTTTCGCTACCATACGATTTAAATTATTGTGAGGTGATTGATAATACTAGGTTTTTCTTCGGGAATATAAGTCTGGTTTATCAATTGGTTCTTGTTCACCTTGATTTTTTTAAAAAACACAGAACAAAACTTATAGGTTTATCTGTGGGAGACAGATTTATCTATCTTTGTAGACTTTTCTGTGTGATACAGATTTGTTTACTAAAGTCTTCGACTTTGGGTCGTAGCAACTCTTGGTTGTGGGTGAGATCAGCTAAGGGAATCAAGTGTGTAGTATCCTGCTGGGATCAGAGACGTAAGGAGCGCAACTGTACCTTGAATCAGTGTGAGATTGATTAGGGTTCAACTACAGTCCAGACCGAAGTTAGTTTGTAGTAGGCTAGTGTCTGTAGTGGCTTAATACAGTGTGGTTTTCAATCTGGACTAGGTCCCATGGTTTTTCTGCATTTTCGGTTTCCTCGTTAACAAAACTTCTGGTGTCTGTGTTATTTCTATTCCGGATTATATTTTGTTATATAATTGAAATATCACAGGTTGTGCATTTGTATCGATCAATAGTGAAATCCAACCTTTGGTTGTTGATTGGAAATTGATTGATCCTTGGACATTGGTCTTTGGTACCGTCCAAGTTTATCTCTCTTGTATTTAATCGAGACTCGCAGATTGCTTGAGTAAGATTTAAATCAAGAGATAGAGATATAAGAACTCTTTGATATAATTTTCTATTGATTGAGTCTAACTGTCTAGTTGATTGTCATAAAAGTATATTGGAGTTAGTCCATACAGATTGCTAATCGAAATATTGGGTGAGGTTGTTAGACGCCCGTTTTTTCAATTGGTATCAGAGCAGGCAAACATGTTAAAGACCTTATCAGTCTGTGTTTGTAAGCGATCTGACTAGATGGACAGTAAAGTCTCTATAAACGCTTCACCAGGAATTCATCACAATCTTAGAGAATGTTCTAAAAACCTTGTCATTCTCTAAAGGAAGTTGGGTAAACAAATCCGGATCAATCATGATCTTGCTACAAAAATTGCTAAGCATAAGGATTTGAAGTCAAGTGTTAAACAAAGTATATACTTTGGAAAATTTGATAGAAGGAAGAACTTCTTAAATAAGATTATTGATGTTAAACCTTGTATGTTTTATAAGACTCATAATCTGGCTCAACATACATGGACATGTTTTCAGAAAAGTATAAAAGTTGCGAACAATCTTCACAATAAACTGAACAACTGTTTACTTATCTGAAAAGGAGTACAATGCTAACAAGAAATTCTAAACAGAAAAGTAGTGTTAGTATGGAGGATTTTTCTTTAAAATCAACATCACATTTCAATGGTTTCTCAATAGTGGTTGTAGCCGACATATGACTAGTCACCTTTCGTGGTTTGTTTCCTTAGGCGATTTTGAAGGAGGACCGGTTACGTTCGGCGATGGAAGTTATTGTTATATTAGCAAGAAGGGTACAATCAAGCTTCCCGCGTTCCAGAAATCAATGATGTAGTCTATGTCAAAGGTATGACTGCACATCTTCTTTCTATTAGTCAAATTTGTGACAAAGACCATAGAATTGTCTTCAATGCAAATGGATGTGACATTGTAGACAAAACTGGAAAAGTAATTTTTCAAGGAACTTGTAGTAAATATAACTGGTATCTCCTCGATACTCAGTTTAGTAATTGTTGCAATTTGACTAAGGTGGAATCTACACATCTTTGGCATGAGCGTTTTGTTCATATCAATTATCGTCTCTTAACCAAGATCATTAACAAAGAACTTGTTAGAGGCGTTCCCAAAATAAATGCAAAGATAGATGGTGTATATGGTGCATGTCAAAAGGGTAAACAAAAGAAATTTCACCATAAGTCATCTCGAAATATTCTCACTAAATTCCCACTTGATTTAATTCATATGGATCTCTTTGGACCAATCCAACAATCTACTATTAGAGGAAAGAAGTATGATTTAGTTATGGTAGATGACTACACCAGATTCACCTGGGTAGCATTTCTTGCTCACAAGAATGAAACCCTTGGTGAGTTTAAGATTATTGTTAATAGAATCCAGAATGAACAAGGTCGCAAACTAAAGAAAATTAGAAGTGATTGTGGCACTGAATTCAAAGACACCAAAGTATTTGAATTTTGTGATAAACTGGGGATTATTCAACAATGCTCACCACCCATTACTCCTCAAGCTAATGGAGTTTCAGAAAGAAAGAATAGGAATATTCAGGAAATGGCCAGGGTCATGCTCCATAACAAAAACCTACCTGTAAGGTTTAGGGGAGAAGTTGTGTTCACAACATGTTACTTGATTAACCATGTCTACTTACGGTCAAAAACCCTAAACACTCCATATGAGTTGTGGTATGGTAGGAAACCCATACACTATCTTAGAGTGTTCGTAAGTAAGTGTTATATCCTAAAAGATCGGGAACAAAGAGGAAAATTTGATACTAAAAGTGATGAAGGTATCTTTTTGGGGTATGCATCTGATAGTCGTGGTTTTCGAGTGTTTAATCTAAGAACCCAAGTAATGACGGAATCTGCAAATGTCATCATTGATGATACTAGTGACTTTCATCATGATTTTTCTCTTGCTGAATTGCCTCCATCTGAGACAACTGAGAAAGTCAAAGAAGTTCCGGATTCAGTTGAAGTTACACCCACTGTTATTGATCCTGATCTTTCGAGTGACGAAGAGAAAAATACTGATCAGTCTGTACCCGTCGAACAAGAACGTGTCCCCCCACGACACCTCTGGGTTCAAAGAAACCATGATCTGAACAATATCATTGGAGGAAGAGACTCTACTGCAAATACTAGAGGAAAACTTCAAAATCTGTGCAATTTTAGTTGTTATCTCTCTCAAGTAGAACCAAGGAATTTTAATGAAGCTTTTAGCGATCCCTTATGGGTAAATGCAATGCATGAAGATCTAAATCAATTTCAAAGACAAGATGTATGGAATCTTGTACCTTGTCCTCCAAACATCAATATTGTGGGCACCAAATGGATATTTAAGAACAAGTCTGATGAATTTGGCACCATTGTCAGAAACAAAGAAAGACTTGTCGCTCAAGGATATTCACAAATCGAAGGAATAGACTTTGACGAGACCTTTTCTCCTGTGGCATGCCTTGAGTCCATCAGATTATTATTAGCTCATGTTTGTTTTCTTAAGGTAAAGCTATTTCAAATGGACATCAAATCCTCTTTTTTAAACGGTACCTTAAAAGAAGAAGTCTATGTAGCTTTACCTAAGGGTTCTGAAAATCCAGACTTCCAAGATTACTTCCTTAAACTCAACAAGGCGTTGTATGGGTTGAAACAAGCACCTCGTGCCTGGTTCGAAAAACTGACCTCATCTCTTCTTGGGAAAGGTTTTTCGAGAGGAGGAGCTGATAAAACACTGTTTACCAAGTGGAGTGGAAAAGATGTTGTTATTGCTCAAGTTTATGTAGATGATATCATCTATGGATCAACATCAGAGAAACTTGCACAAGAATTTCAAGTTTCCCTTGGTAAGGAGTTTGAGATGAGCAACGTTGGTGAATTAAAATTCTTTTTGGGTTTACAAATTCAACAACACAAGGATGGAATCTACTTATCTCAAGAGAAATATGCTAAAGATATTGTCTCGAGATTTTGCCCAGATAAATCCAGTCCTAAACTAACTCTTATGCCTACAACTGGTAAACTACATCGAGATGATAAAGGAGTAAATGTGGATCAAAAAATCTATCGTCATTGGAAGCCGTCTATATCTTACAGCTACTCGGCCTGATATTGCTTTTAGTGTTGGTTGATATGCTAGGTTTCAGGCAAATCCGAAGGAATCTCATCTTGCAGCTGCAAAAAGGATTATACGCTATATTAATCACACTGCAGGGTATGGTCTATCCTACACTTTTGATACTAACGCTGATCTTTCTGGATGTTGATTGGGCAGGCTGTGTGGAAGATGGAAAAAGTACCTCAGGAGGTTTCTACTATGTAGGAATGAATCTTGTGGCTTGGCATAGCAAGAAACAAAATTCACAATCCCTCTCAACATGTGAAGCAGAATACATTGCTGCAGGCTCATGTTGTACTCAACTTCTATGGATGAAACAGATGCTTGCTGACTATGGAGTCAACACTGGAGTGATGAGAATCTTATGCGACAATACCAGTGCAATTCACATAACAGAAAATCCAGCTGAACACTCAAGGACTAAGCACATAGACAGAAGGTATCATTTTATTCGAGATTTTTATGAGAATGGTATCATTACTATGAAATTTTTTCCCTCAGAACAACAACTGGTTGATATTCTCACCAAACCATTAGATACTGCTACGTTTCAAAACTTACGGCAACCTATTGGTGTTGTTCTGGTCCATTAGTCATTCGTAACTCTTCCCCTGTGGTTATCTCAATCTTTTGGGAAATTGAGTTTGAAACTTCTTGAGGTGTACAGTTTTTTCTTCACATTTCTTTCTAGTAGAAGTATCTTCTAAGTATCTTAGTGTCCAATAAAATCCTTCTTTTCTTGTAAAATTAAGGTCGCTCTTGTTGTTCTCTTGGGAATGACATCAAATGGGGGAGAGTTCTTTTGAACTTGCGCTTAATTTTCATATCTTTGTGGGGAGTGCGGCTGTGGAATATTTGAGGAGTTATCTTGTATCTTTATAAACTCCGTGATGAATGCATTTAGACTCGACTTTATGATTGCATATAAACAAGTTGGTATGTACTTTTCGTTTGAAGTGTCTCATGAAAATTTTCATTAGGATCCCGTTTTCGTACCTTTGCCAATTTTATTGAAAAAAAGGGGGAGAATTAATATGTAGTTCACACTACAAATACATATGGTTTTCGGATCATTATGTAAGGGGGAGTGGTTTTCATGTTGAGACGAGGTATTGACTAAGGGGGAGTGATACATATCACCATAGTATTGTTGTCGAAGTTTTGATATGAGAACTTTGATACTCTGTAATAATATTATGACACTGTATAACAATGATTAAGAGATTTTGTTTTCTCATTGTTATGGCTACGGAACTTCAACAACTATGATGATGAACTTACAACCTCTGGAATCATGGGGGTACTCGGAAAAGACGAAGTTTTCGAGTAACATTGAAGCACCAAGGAGATCAAGCATGTGGACAAGAAGCTACAAAGTTTTATTTATTTTGTAATCCATATGTATTGATAGTTTTGTCACTAAAATTGACAAAGGGGGAGATTGTTAGAGCATTGCTCGGTCGAACTTGCATGCGTTGTTATATCAAGCATGTTGGTCAATATTAGTGATCAAAACTATATATCTTGATTTCTAGTATAGTTATGACTAAGTCTCGGTCTAGGATAGTTAGGAATAGTTGAGCTCCAGACTCCATGACAATTATCTTGCAAAGACGAAGAACTACTCAAGGAACTGGTGGAACTTCATCCGACTAAAAGGTATGTTGAGACTTGAACTCATCTTGTCACTCAAATGTCTATCTACTCTATCTCCTACTTTTGAGACAACAGTCGTATAAGTATGATAGTTTTGATACATACACATTTGCTATTTCAAGCCGAGTTTACTCGCCTATCTTTTTCTCGAAATACGTGTTGGTAAGCTTTTGCTTTAACCATCTTCATGTTTACCCGTGACGAAAGTCATGATGACGTTTCAATCTTGAAAATAGCTTTGATGACGATAGTCGATTATTTATGTCTAACGACTGTTATAACATTATAGAAGAATATTTCAATGATTGAAATGTAGAGTTGAGAATATGTAACCACCTATGGATATAAGCATTTAGTGTGTTCGCACATTTGTGTATAAATCCATGTGTCGGAAACCAAGTGCATGCATATGTGTGCATGCGGTATTGGTTAAGGAGACAGGTTGGGTATGCGTACCCGTACGCACACTAGCGGAAGTTCACGTCCGTGAAATTCTGCTGGGCTTGAAGTTTACGAACTCAAAAACCAGTCACCTTAGGTACGTGTACCCGTACGCGTACTGGCGGAACTTTTTCACCCGAAAAAGTCTGTTGAGTTTGGAAACTAAAACCAACTCAAAATCTGGTAGCCTAGGTATACCCAAGCTGGTTATTTCTCAAATCGGTAGTTCATGGACTTAAAACAATAAATTATAAGGAATGCAATCTTAGCAAAACGTGGGTATATTATTCATGAATTGATCCAAATGAATCAAACCGATTTTGTTTCAATTGTGTCTATGTATAAAGACCTGAGCAATTGAACAACTATTGAACTAGTTCTTATAAGTCATTTGAACTAGTTATGAGAAAGATGAATATGGTTGATATGAAAGCACTCATATGGCTAACCATTGGTCAACCATTTGTGAACCAACCAATGTACACGTTTAGGTACGGTTACTCAAACCTAAATGAATACATTTCATTTGTGTGTGACAAGCTAAGTTGCGATCTAACGGTTGAAAGATATTAGCTTGGATAAATCAGGTTTTTCATCTAACGATGAATATTGAATTCTTTGTTACCAAGGTAACCTAGATTGCAAACCCTGATTTCAAAACTATATAAGGAGACGTCTAGCAAATGTGCAAAACTAATCCCCACACCTCCTGCGTGATACTAGTTGGTTTGCTAAAGTCGATTCTCCTTTAATTGTAGGTTTCTTCTCGAGACCTTGTTGATTAACGACTGAAAGACTTCTTTGGGATTGTGAAGCCAGACGAAACTACTTCTCCTGTAGTTGAGCGATCTGATCTTTCCATTTTCAATCGTGCTAGTTCAATTGGAATAATTGACTTGAGATTATATCTCCGATAGAAAAGATAAAAAGAAATCACAAACATCTTCGTCTCATCGTTTGTGATTCCGCAATATCTAGTTTCGCTACCATACGATTTAGATTATTGTGAGGTGATTGATAATACTAGGATGTTCTTCAGGAATATAAGTCTGGTTTATCAATTGGTTCTTGTTCACCTTGACTTTTATCAAAAGACAGAACAAAACTTATAGGTTTATCTGTGGGAGACAGATTTATCTATCTTTGTAGACTTTTCCGTGTGATATAAATTTGTTTACTAAAGTCTTCGACTTTGGATCGTAGCAACTCTTGGTTGTGGGTGAGATCAGCTAATGGAATCAAGTGCGTAGTATCCTGTTGGGATCAGAGACGTAAGGAGCGCATCTGTACCTTGAATCAGTGTGAGATTGATTAGGGTTCAACTACAGTCCAGACCGAAGTTAGTTTGTAGTAGGCTAGTGTCTGTAGTGGATTAATACAAGTATATTGGAGTTAGTCCATACAGATTGCTAATTGAAATATTAGGTGAGGTTGTTAGACCCCCGATTTTTCAAATTTAATCGGAATTGCTTAACATAAGAAGACTTACGGAGCCGCACAGTACTTTCACATAGAAGTGGATCAGGGAAAGATCAATATTGCGGAATTTTCAAAGATTCATTATATTTTTCATCACTATTTGCATAGAGACATATAGTAGACTTAATCTTTGCAATCAAAAGTTCATCATATCTTCCATCAATATTTGCATAATGATATAATAGGCTTAACTTTTGACGTATATGGGACAATCATAGTTCACGGACGTAAAGACACATATGACATAAAATTTTTTGCAATATATAAAACCAATAAATATTAATACTGCAAAATCATCTTCTAAATAAACTTTAGAATTTAAATAAATAAATCTAAAAACATTGCAAGATAAAAAAAACGTTGGCAATAGCTATTTGTATTCACAATAATTATTATTCCAAACCCTAGTTATCCTTCTTAAATCACAAGAATAAATTCCCATAAGAAGTTTCCTAGACATTAAGACCTTTGAAAAATTCTTTATCGTCCCCGAACTCCTTGTCGTCAACAGCTATTGGAACATAAGGTTCATGAAGATAAGAGTCAATTCCAACAAACCTTCTTGACTGATGCCGAACCAGGGCCTTCTGAATTTCAAGAGTCCTGAAAACAATAGCCTTTATTTTCAGTATCTCCTTTCTTGTTTCCTTCAACTCTTCAAGAACACCAGAAAACTTCTGAAGATTTGAAGGGACAACCCTTGGTTTCCTCACATTCCTCATTTTTATTTTCAAGGAATAGGGTACCGGAGATATATATTTTTCCTTCATGATTGATAGGTTAAAAATAATATCAACCTCTTTTCCATCAGAAGACATGATGATTGGAATCTCCATACAAGTATGAGATTTTGAGAGAAATTCACAAATCAAGCTCAACAAGCACCCTTGTGATAAAAAGAGTTATTTATTTATTTTTTTAAAGAAGGAAAAGGGAATGTAGTGTTATGGAACCTTTATACATCTAAAAGGATTCACGTACGCACAACTCACAACCCTAAAGAAGGAAGAATTGCCGATTTTAACCCTCTTTTTAATAATCAAACAGGGAAACCTTTTTCCATATCGATTACATATAAAAAAGTATTCCAACAGGCGAAAAAACAAAACTAGAAGGAGAAAAACAATTTTTTTCCTCTAAACCCTAAAGTGTGCAAACTCTTGTCTCTTTTGAACCAGGCACATGAGACAAGATACACCAACAACACAATTAAGTTGTGCTGGGGTGAACAATGATCTGTCCACCATAACCTTATTGAATGGGATTCTTAAAACACTATTTAACAGACTGTTTAGACTGTATTTCTTTCTCTAGAGGTATAATCTTATCTTTGGAAATTAACTTCTTTGGAGAAGATATATAGTTTACATACCTCAGAGGACTTCTGAACAAGTTTGAGCTTGTTTTCTAATCGATTTGCTCTTCTTTGAAGTTTATTTGACATATCTTATCTTATGTTTGTACTTGAAAAAATTGGAGAGTGCATGACCCTTGAGAGTACAATAAGAACATGTCAATATAGAGGATGGTTCAGACGCCATAGTTGTGCAAGCTGCTAGACAAACGGTAGAACCTGAAAAATTAGAAATAGAATTTCTAGTAAACAAAGAGAAATCCATTTTATCTTCCAAAGTGGTTGAAGTTTCTCCCGGAAGAATATCGAGGTTTATGTACGTATTGTTACAATTATCAAAATCAATATCTTCACAGAGGACTGCAACACTTGATTTTTCGTCTTCATTAGAATGATAGTGATCAGACATTTCATCAAGAGTTACATCAAGACCTTTGTTTCCAGTGTATTTTCTACGATTCAGACACTCATTTGCAAAATGACCAAACCCTTTACACTTGAAGCACTGTGGCATACCCTCGTCATCAGTATCGTCAGTATCCCTGTTGAAAAAGCGGGGGTCTAACAACGAGAACCAATATTTCGCTTAACAATCTGTATGGACAACTCCAATATACTTTCAAGAGAATCAACTAGACAGTCAGACTCAATCTTAAGAAAAGTATATCAAAGAGTTATATCTCTATTTGTCAATTCAATCTGCAATCAAACAAATAGGAATTTGCGAGCCTGATTGAATATAAGAAATAACTTGGACGGTATCAAAAACCAATATCCAAGTGTCAATCAATTTAATCAACAACCAAAGGTTGGATTTTCAATTGATTGAACTTACGCACAACCTATGATATTTCAATTATATAAACAAATATAATGTGGAAAATAAATAACACAGACACCAGAAGTTTTTCTAATGAGTTAACCACAAATGAAAAATAATTCCGAGACCTAGTCCAGATTTGAACACCACACTGTATTAAGCCGCTACAGACACTATCATACTCCAAGTTAACTTCGGACTGGAATGTCGTTGAGCCCTAACTAATCTCACACTGATCAAGGTACAGTCGCGTTCCTTACGCTTCTAGAACCACGCTGGATTCTGCGCACTTGATTCCCTTAGAAAAATCTCACCCACAACTAAGAGTTGTTATGACCCAAAGTCGAAGACTTGATAAACCAATCTGTCTCACACAGAAAAGTCTATTGAATAGATAAATCTGTCTCCCACAGATAAACCTATGAGTTTTATTGTTTCTTTTAATAAATCAAGGTGAACAGTAACCAATTGATATACCGGACATATATTCCTGAAGAACAGCCTAGAGATATCAATCACCTCATAATAATCTTAATCGCATGGTAGCGAAACAAGATATTGTGGAATCACAAACGATGAGAGGAATATGCTTGTGACTACTTTTTATCTTGCCTATCAGAGATATCTCGATCAAATCTTAGAGAAGATAGTACTCAATCACGACAGAAAAAAGCAAGATCAGAACACGCAACTAAAGAGAAAATAGTTGGGTCCGGATTCACAATCCCAATGAAGTCTTCAAGTCGTTAACCTATAGGGTTTTGTGAAAAACCTAAGGTTAAAGGAGAATTGACTCTAGTCGCAACTAGTATCACGCAAGAGGTGTGAGGATTAGGTTCCCCAGGTTCTAGAGTACTCCTTTACATAGTCTTCAAATCAGGGTTTGCAATCAATGCTACCTTGGTAACAAAGCATTCAATATTCACAGTTAGATGAAAACCTGATTAGACTCAATCTAATATCTTTCAACTGTTAGATCGAACTTAGCTTGTTACACATAAATGAAAAGTGATTCTATTTAGATATGAGTAACCGTACCTAAACGTGTACACCTTTGTTGGCTCAACATAGTTAACCGAAGTTAGCCATATGAACACTTTCATATCAACCTCATTCATCTTAACCATAACTAGTTCAAATGACTCAAATGAAACTAGTTCTAGAGTTGTTCAATTGTTTATATTCTCATATATAAGCGAGTTAAACTCAGCTTGAAATATCAAATGTGCATAATTGAAGTTTATACAGTTATACGATTTTTGTCTCAAATAGAAGATAGAGTAGATAGACTTTTGAGTGATAAATGAGTTCAAGTCTCCACATACCTTTTGTTGATGAATTTCCACAAGCTCCCCTTAGTAGTTCTTCGTCTTCAATTGATGAACGTTGTGAAGTCTAATGCTCAACTACACTTTGTATCCTAATCCGAGACTTAGCTATAAGTAGACTAGAAATCAAGACTTATAGTTTTGGCAACTAAACTTGACAAATAAGCTTGAGATAGAAACACTTGCGAGTTCGACCGAGTAGTGCTCTAACACCTTTCAGTGTTCTGTAGTGTTCTTTTGTGCTTTGCAAGCAATATCCTTTCTTGATTTGGATACATGCTCATGATCAAAGATATTTAACTTCCCAACAAGAGTATTTCTGGAAAGAGTTTCAAAGTTATTTCCTTCAATGATGGTATGTTTCGTAGAATCGTATCTAGATGGGAATGATCTGAGAATTTTCATCACAATGCCCATTTCAGGAATAGTCTTACCCAACACAAAAGATGCATTAACAATTTCAGACACTTTGTGATTAAACTCATCAAATGAATCTTCAATTTGTCTCACACAGAAAAGTATATTGAATAGATAAATCTGTCTCCCACAAAAATACCTATGATTTTTGTTCCGTCTTTTGATAAATCAAGGTGAACATGAACCAATTAATAAACCAGACTTATATTCTCGAAGAAAAGCCTAATAATATCAATCACCTCACAATAATCTTAATCGTATGATAGCGAAACAAGATATTGTGGAATCATAAACAATGAGACGAAGATGTTTGTGACTGCTTTTTATCTTTCCTATTGATCGCTGTCGTATGCGTCAAAAATAATTCACTTTCTCACTCAACTAGATATAAATATAGTACATGATAAGAAAGAGTTTGTTCCCACAGAGAGGCTTTTGTTGTTATAAAATTTCAGTTTCTTAGTAACCAATGGGGATTTTTGTTTTTATCTAAGCAATAAAATAACTTGAATAATCAATAGAAGAAGATATTGGTCACGGGATAGTATCATTCACAAACATGTATTTTCATCAATGACTAGAATTGATATTTTAATCTCTCATTTATCAAAAGTCCTAGGATATCTTGATCGCAAGAATATCCCGTTTATTTTCCGATTTTATCACAAATAACACTAAAAGATGCTATTGTGATATCTACCTAGAAAGCAACCTAAAGTGTAAAAGCACAATTAAGTTTAACTCCCTAAGAGCAATAAGTTCTATGAAATAAGACTAATCAATGCAAACAAACGTGTAAAAGCACTAATTCGTTTTAACAAAGGTTATGGTTCATATGCGATTATAAAGATGTATCACTGCAAGTAATAATGACACAATGCTACTTGCAATCAGGAATTATCACTTTTTCGTATAATAACCCTAATCTAGCAATAGAGATGAATGTAAATCCCGGACTCAACCAAACAAACAATCAAATCATATGAGAATATTAATAATGAATCATAAACAATAAAGTATTGAGACAAAACTAATTCATTGAATCAAATAACATGTTGGAAATCAACTTTATCCCATAACCAATAATATGTGTTTAGTTACTCATAGCTTTTGAGTTCATCATAATCAATAATCAATAATAAATTGCAGAAGATGAAAAATAAACGAATAGAATCGCCGCTCTCCAAAGTTCCAAGTAAAAAAATATGTGACCCAAAGAAAGTAGAAAACTTTTCTTTTTGTAGCTCTTCTTAGGTCAAGTCTTCAAAAGCCCATCACCAAGAAGTCCACCAAGCCCATGTGTGTGAAGTACCCATGTAAAAATCTTGCCAAAAGTGGTCGCCGGAAAACTGGTGAAAGTGCCGGAAGTTGGCCGGAAGTTGGCCGAAAAATCATCGGCAAAGTTCACCCGATCACCGGTCAACGAGTCAACTCAGTCAGGTCAACCGAGTCAAGGTGAGTCAGGGAGTCAGCTAGGTAGATGATTGAGAGTCAGCATCTGACTAGTCTGAGTTGATTCTGGCCAAGGCCATTGCACAGGCCATATCTTCTGCTGCGCAATCAGTGTGCATAGCAGCTCCTTGGCCAGCCATCTTGGTTGTGCATAATTTTGCAGCCATCTTGGCTCTTCCATTCTCACCAGTTCAACATCAGCTGCTTCAATCATTATTGCAAGACCTAGGCATACCACCAACTCCAGTCATGAACAACATCAACTTCAACTCTTGCATTGCGAATTCAGTCTGTTACCACCATTGAATTGCAGCTGCAATACCACCAGAACCATCTTCATATATAGCAACAGCAGTGCAAACACCTGCCGCAGGACTTCTCTATAACCAACGTCAGCAGCAACAGAAGCTTACTTCATTATCAACTACCTGCACCTCACAACTGCACTCCATCTCAGTCAGGCCACCTGCAACTGCTCATCACTAAACCATCACCTGCTACACAAACCATCTCAGCTGCTTCACTTCTCAGTGCAACTGCAACTGTAACTCCAAGACATACATTCCATGCAATCCTACCATTTCAACTCAAACCTGTCCTAAACATCCATCTAATGCATACCAACTCCACTAAGACAATGCCAACAACAATTTTAGCTCAATCAACAGCACACCTGCAGTTCCATTGCTATAATCAAAACACCTTCAGTTGCTGCATTACATGCTCAAGAAACCCTTCTAAACTCCACACAGCAACATATGACCTTTGCCTTGTAACTGCAATTCCTCATTAACTATGGCGCAATACTCCATCTGCAACTCACTGTTGATTCTTCTTGGCTCTTTACATCATCAGTTCTTCCCTGCTCCAGCTGCAATGCTTTGCAATTCAACTTCCTCCAGCTGTTACATTCCAGTTCAGACCATCAGCTGCAGCTCTCAACTGAAATCAACAACACCATTCTGCATCAGTTACCAGATCCACCACTGCAGTCATACCAAATCACCAGCAACACCTGCACAATTTCATCCACTCTGCTCCATCTTAGCCACCATTCTCAACCTTAGCACAAATTCCATATGAAGCTTCAGTCATCACAGGCATCTTAATTCATTCTCTACAGCAGCAACACCAACTTCATTTCACAGTTGCCTCAGTTCAACTGCATTACTTTCACATGTCCTGCAATTTTCTTCCTTACAATCACCATACAAACCCATTCTGCCGCAGCACATCAAATCACCAACAACAACTGCTCCATTCATTCTCATAGCAACAGCTTCACAACTAGTTTGCAATTTCATCAAGACCACCACCAATTCCACAGACCCATTAGCTCAATCACCACAATTCCATGGCACAACTAACCCTTGCCTGCAACAGCTGCAACCACCAACATCTTCAGTTCCTCCTTAGAGCTCAGATTCATCACCAACTCTTAGCTGTTCATCTTAGCTACGATTTCAGCCTCAATCTCATCAACACAACCAAATAAAAAATCAACCTAAACCCTAAACTGAATTTTCACCAACTTCACCATCTACAGCTGTTGAATCTATTCTGAGCACCACCCACCTGACCTTCAAATATCAGATTCATCTTCTTCTTCTCTTCCATGATTCAATCGCCGTGGCAGCTGCTCTTCAATCTCCATGAACCACAGTCGAAACAACACCACCAGAAACATCTTCTAGTTCATCTCAATTTCTCAAAACCGATTTAAAACCCTAAGCTGCAGCTCAGTTCATCACCTCAAACCCTTGTAACATCCATGGCACATCTCCAACTCGAGTCAAATGCAGATTCGACCAATACCCAACTCTATTCCACCATCAATTGCTTGTATTTCATCAATCTTCACCAAATCCTTATTTCTTCATCTGGATTTAATCCGAAACAACAACAAATCCTCTCTACCTCAAATTAATCTGATTTCCGATCAACACAGCATCAGGACATGAAGTAACAACCTCATCTTCCCTTCTCAACTTCATTAGAATCTGAACTCAGTAGTTCATCACTCAAATTCTCCATGAAGAGCCGCAGCCTTTTCTCTCCCGCTCTGAATCTCAAATGGGAACAATAATAAAAACATACGACATTCCTCTTGATTTTAGGGCTAGGTAAGAACTGGAATTGCTATAAGCACCCAGATGATAGATACAGGCCATCACCGAGACAACCTTAACATTTTTCTTTGAGCTTCATCTGGTTGCCTTTTATCTTCGACTGCACTCCCAATAGCACTTGCCACATTTTGTGCACATTTCTTTATCTTTTACTCCATTTGACTCCAGAGTACCTAATAAACTCAAAAGCACACATAAGAGATACAATTCTCAATGATATTAGCAAAGAAAGCATAAATACTAAATATAAAATTAGGTGTTTTACAACACTTATTACCTATCGGAGATTAACTCTCTATCAAATCTTAGAGAAGATAGTACTCAACACGATAGAAAACAGCAAGATCAGAGCACGCAATTATAGAGAAAATAGTTGGGTCTGGCTTCACAATCCCAACGAAGTCTTCAAGTCGTTAACCTATAGGGTTTTGGAAAAAACCTAATCTTAAAGGAGAATCGACTCTAGTCGCAACTAGTATCACGCAGGAGGTGTGAGAATTAGGTTTCCCAGTTTCTAGAGTTCTCCTTTATATAGTCTTCAAATCAGGGTTTATAATCAATGCTACCTTGGTAACAAAGCGTTCAATATTCACTGTTAGATGAAAACCTGATTAGACTCAAGCTAATATCTTTCAACCGTTAGATCAAACTTAGCTTGTTACACACAAATGAAAAGTGACTTTATTTAGATATGAGTAAGCGCACATAAACGTGTACACCTTTGTTGACTCAACAATAGTTAACCGAAGTTAGCCATATGAACACTTTCATATCAACTATATTCATCTTAACCATAACTGGTTCAAATGACTCAAATGAAACTAGTTCTAGAATTGTTCAATTGTTTATATTCTCATGGAAGTATATAAGACACAATTGATGCAAAATCGATTTTGATTCACTCGAATCAATTCATGAACATTATAGCCACGGTTTGCAAAAGATTGCATCCCTTAATATATAAATGTATTAGTTCATGAAAAAACCGATTTTAGAACATAACTTACTCAAGTATGCATCCGAGTACGCATACCTAAGTGGTTGGACTAAGTTTGGGTTCGCCAGTATGCGAACGGGTACACATACCTTCCAAACTCAGTTGAATTTCCGGAACTTGAAACTCACGCCAGTACGCATACTGGTATGCATACTAAGTTCATGGACTTTCATAAACCAACCAGTACGCATACGGGTATGCATACTATGGTTCCCAGAGGAATAACTTGCAGCAGTTAGCATACAAGTATGCATACTATGCTATATCCAATCATGATTATTTGTTCTAAACTCTCATTTCAATTATTGAAACATTCTAAGAAGACGACAACAGCTGTGTCACACAAACTATTAGCTTCAAAGCATTTTTAAAGTGATCGAATGATCAATACGAAACATTCCAAGTCTACATCAAATGACTGTGGCACACAAATCATGTAAGATGTTACAAGGCGATTTCACATGATCATCTTTTGACTTTCATCAAGAATATAAGATGAACTTGGTTAAAGCGAAAGCTTACTAACACATATTTCGATACATATGTAAGCGAGTTAAACACATCTCGAAATATCAAATGTGTTTAATTGAAGTCTATAGAGCTATACGACTTTTGTCTCAAATAGGAGATAGAGTAGATATAATTTTGAGTGATAGATGAGTTCAAGTCTCCACATACCTTTTGTTGATGAAGTTCTATTAGCTCCCCTTAGCATTTATTTGTCTTCAATCAACGAACGTCGTGAAGTCTAATGCTCAACTATACTTTGTATCCTAATCCGAGACTTAGCTATAAGTAGATTAGAAATCAATACTTATAGTTTTGGCAACTAAACTCGACAAACAAACTTGAGATAACAAAGCTTGCGAGTTCGACCGACCAGTGCTCTAACAAATTGTTGATTGAATAGATTATGGATCTATTTATATCAAGTCATAGGTGAACACCCTGATCTCATAGGAAGTGGAGGTTGTGGAGTGGAGAAGAAGTGGATATCGTGTGAAAATGATGAAAAACCATGTCTGTTATGCACCCACTATTCCTCTACTTATCAACTGTCTTCTCTTCCTGACACTTTCTCATAATGGGTGCGTTGCACACCACATGTTGTAGACCGGAAGACCAATACCCTGATGAAAATTCCCTATTTGTGACATTGTTGATGTCTCGAGTGAAAAAATATAAAAGAAGTCGACTTGCATGACTAGGTTGACCTATATGACTAGGCTGACCTGTATGTCTTGGCTAGAAAGTTGCGTCATGTGGAAAGTTGTTATCCATGCAAGCACCTCTCCTTGACATCATGACATGTGATAGTCAGGAGAAGTAAATAAGAGGATGTATGGTCATTCAACTACTAAGCATGTGATGTTGATCGTATATGTGAGACATGCATGTTTCGACCAATCACAAGAGAGTTATGCCGCAGGTGGGTAGTGGAAAGTCACGTCTCATATGACTTGCCATGAGAAATACTAAAAAAAACCAGTATGTGGTATTCTTGGTTAAATAACTTATGTTATTTAAATGAATTCGATAGATGATAATTATCTTATTTGGTTAACAACTCTCATTAAACAAGTCGTCTAGAGGTACTCGATAGTGTGAAGTATCGTTTATAATAGACGGCCTGGATGAGTCGCAAGTCCTTTAATTAATTAACCTAAAACATTTGGCACATGCAACTCACATGGAAGGTCGCATGTGCAATTCACACATTTTTTGGGTGCCTTGACCAACCCTCTTTGACATGTCATTGGGAGTTGTACAAATAAGGTATAGACGACTTGATTGATCCATTGAGAAGTGGGGTGACATGTTGCAATAATGGCACCTCATTGGTCGAGCACGATAGGAAATACACTAGCTAAATTATCAAGCCAAATCGAGTAGTCGAAACCATTCCGGGACCGACTTGGGCAACACTATTTAACTTAATAAGGTTTTTAAGAAGCTCGACTAGTCTACTTTGGCCGGCTATTGGGAGCGGATCAGGCAGGCTATGAGCGACCTGATTGGCCTATAGAAGGGCGATAGGTAGTCACCATGTATCTTGATTAGTCGAGCATGGTAGAAGCTAGGATAGTTAGATAGGCCGACCAAGTTGAGTGGTCGATACCATTCCACGACCGACCTGGACGGTACTATTTCTTCTAAGTAGAATTTTGGGAAGCTCGACTAGCTCACTTTGGCTGGATATTGGGAGAGGAGTAGGTATCTTATGAGAGAAATGATTAGTCGATTAAGAAGAGGGACGACAGGTAGCCACCGTGAGACCTGATTGGTCAATTGCGGGAGGCACATATCCTGTCAAACTAGATGGCCAAGTGGTGCGGTCATCTCCCTTCCGTGGCTGACCTAATCAGTCACGGTTTGTCCCTAGCTTTCATTCAACCCTAATTAGGATTTTATACCCAGCGACCACGAGATTGATAAATTCCTAGCTTGGATAGATTCAGTCTCAACCAATGGGAACTGAGATATCGCGCTTGTGCCAATTTTAGGACAAAATAATTAAATATGGTGTGTTGACACAAAATTAGATCAAATAAACTAATTTTGTGTATTGGCACAAAATTGAATAAATTAAAATTCATTACTCTTGCAAGTAGCATAGCGGCTACCTGGTCCTGCTGGCAAAATTGTGGTGCTCTTAATCAGGTATCCTTATTCGTCACTTAATTAGACACTTCGTTGCAAACATGGATGTCAGGTCAGTATTAAGAGTTCAGCTGAGGAACACAACGTTTAATAAATACTCATCAGGCTCTACACTAGTGAGCAACTCATCTTGGAGCTTGAGTTTCGATGTGATAAAATTATAGAATACTTGGGAGTATTCCAACATGCACCAATATTATTCTGATAATTTTGCAGATATGCATATACTTAGTTGTACAGTAAATACAATTTGTACATGTATACATATACTTGGGAGTATTCCAACATGCACCAATTTGTACATGTATACATGTATAGACACTCATTAGGTTTTAATATGTCGATTAAATTCTTTGCAGAATGAAGACACATCAAAGTTCAGTATTTCTAATACTGGGTCAGAAATATAGAGTTTTACGGTTTTCGCTTTAATTTAAAAACCACCATCAATACTTGTGATAATTCAATTATAATGATAAAATAATATAATGCGTAAAAGAAATAACCCAAACACGAGAGATTTTTGTTAAAGAAGAAAACTACAATCTTGTAGAAAAACTCTGCGACCTAGTCCAGATTGAACACACACTGATAAGCTGTTACACCAATTACCTACTACCAATTCGGACTAGATGTAATACCTACTTCAGCTGTTATCGCGCACATGTAGAACTCCTAGCAGAACACCAATTCTCTTTAGGAATTCTTCTCGTAAATCTTCTAGCAAAACACCAATTCTCTTTATTAGATACTCTTTAAAATCCTCTAGCCGAATTTTAATTCTTTTTAGAAGACATTCCTCAACAATTAGGTTATGGAATCTTAAAACCTAATTGAATCTTCCTCACAAGATCACCTAGAAAAATGTAAAGATATTTTGATTCATCAAATCTAGGGTTCATGAAAAACACCTAAAAACAGGATCCATAACTATCAAAGAAGATAGATTCCTTGTGCTTCATAATCCCCAAGTAAAGTCTTTGAAATCTCACTCTTGTTCGTGAAGAACAAATATATGGAACTCACATATAATTTTTCAAGGGATAGGTTGTGCGTATACATGAAACTGTTATTTATAGTGAATGATGAAGGCTATGTTGCTTTAAAACAAAGCTACCTTGTCTAGGTTAGGAAACACACAAATACTTGACCAAAAAAGGCTTTTAGTCACGTATTGCCAAAAGTTCGTGTACAATTTCCTATTCACGAAATTAATCTTGGGAACACTTATAAGTGTTGCTTTAATAAATCACCCATAACTTATTCGTCATAACTCGAACGTGAGTGATTCTTGGCCCGTTGTATTCGTATTCTCTTTCACTATAAAATGAGGACCAGTTTAGTGATAAAGGTCATTATAAACAAAAAGACATGGGATCAAATATCTTCGAGTGTATATATATATATATATACCGTCATAGGAATTGTTCCATAGAGTGAGCACTACTTTCAATAGATAGAGAGGTAGAGTAAATAAGAGAATCAAGAATTTGTTACTAACCTTTAAAGAAGTTCTCCAAGATGTCTTCATGTAGTCTTCAATCTCCATTCTTCAAGGATATATTTGATTCTATATATACTCTACTTATTAAACCTAGTCTAGTCTGAAACTGACATTAGTGACTAAATCAACAATGTGTTTTGTCATATAAATTTGACAACTAACTTGACATACCAATACTAGTGGGTTCAACCGAGCATTGCTCTAAAAATATCCCCCTTATTCAATTTTAGTGACAAAACCATTTAACATATGTTCTTATTCTATTATGCTTGTTGATTTCTTGAATCTTCAATGTGTTCGATTTTGCATGTGTTCGTTCAACACCTTTGTTGTTGAAGATCCGTAGCGATAAAAACTTATGAGGAACACTCTACTCAGGTTCTTATGCGAAAGCGTAGTATTTTACCTCCCTCAAAGTCTAGTTGTACCACAACTTTGAAGAAATACTACGATGATATGTTCTCCCTCTTAGTCAATACATACTATTTTTGCAAAATAGCTAAAACCTATAGAAAATAATTCACTCCCCCTTACATGATGCTCCGTAAATCCATATGTAATATAGTAAGATACTACTTAAAAATTCTCCCCCTTTTTGTCAACAAAATTGGAAAAGGTGGAAAATCGGGAAAATCATGAATTAACTAAAAGAGTTTCAAGACTAGGGAACACATACCAACCTTTCGTTTAGACGATTTTGACCAAGAAATGTCGATTTGCGTCAAGGAGACATAAGGCATAAACATCTCCCGAAATTCCACATACGCACTTCCCACAAAGATATTACCATTAAGCACAAATTCAAAATAAGTCTTCCCCATTTGATGTCATTCTCGAAAGAACAACAAAATCAACCTTTCTCTAAGACAGAAGGATTTTTAATATTGTATTTTACCTATCCTACAAAGAGATATGGGCTAAGAATCAATCATTAAAAGTTTCTCATGAGATCATGTTACTAAACAATTTAGAAATATCTTATGTTAATCAAAGAATACACAATATTTAATCATTAAGCTCAAGAGTTGTGATCATATTTTTTTAAGATACAAACTTGTAAAAGCGAGATTTGATTTACTCTTAGAAGGAATAATCAATCTTTTCCGCAAGGGTTTACACCAAAATGGCTACCAAAAGCATATGAAAATATATCCTTGAAAAAAATATGCACACATATATATAAATATATAAATCATTAAGAACCATGCATCATATGTTCACAGTGTACCAAGAAGGTTGCGAACATTCAAGCAATAATGGTGTTCACTGACACTCAAACAAAAAATATCCAAAAACACAAGTGATTTAGTGATCAAAGTTGTCTTAGAACTGCTTATGAGAGTTGTAGTAGTGCCAAACCTATTTATAAAAATATTTTGGGAGCATACGAAAAATTCAGTAAACTGGGAGGGTTGGTGAACCGGTTCGCAAACTGTCCCATTCAGAACTCCAAGGTTCGTTCGTGAACTAGGTTCGCAAACTGTTTTGTTTTCATAAATTCAGATGTCAACAGTTCGCGAACTGGGTTCGTGAACTATCCCAATCTGAACTTCATGGTTGGTGAACTGGTTGGCCAACCTTCGTATATTTCATAAACTAGTTGGCCAACCTTCATGTATCTATGGTTTGCGAGATGGTTTGCCAACCTACTCTGAGTCGAAAATACAGAAGTTTTGAATACTCTCTTTAGACCTTTCCCAATGGTCATAGATAATAAATATCATTGTTTTGGCAATTTCCAAACGATCAACTTGAAACAAAAATAGTTCATGAACAAATAAATTTTTCTTAACCAAGATTGTTAAGGACCTATGAACAACCATTGCTTGAATCATATTTCAAGAGTTTTAAAAGGATAAGCTTGAACTCGAAATTTCTTCTTTGCAGTAAAAAACAAAAATCATTGACTTTGTTTGTTTCTTCAAATCTGTATATTTAAGAATGTAAACACAAATAAAGTTAGGTAAAAATGAATCATGCTCGAGGTATATGGATCCTTAGCCGAATTTGTTTATCTACCATGAGTACTTCACATTCGATCCATTATCGCTTAACTATGGTGAATGATGTACCTGTAATCTATATGATTATCATGTCTTCAGAATTCTACCCAAAAATCATAACATAAGTTTAAATATCAACATTATGATTAAATAAATTATCTAGCGCATATCCTTCTTAGCTTGTTATGTAAAATTCCCATGGATCTTGTTCTCGTCTCTTTCTTAGGAGTAAGATAGGCAGGGAGAACTCTACAAAGAGCATAAGAAGTGTTGATACCCACATCGAGTTATTACAATTTGTGAAAAAGCGGGGGTCTAACAACCTCACCCAGTATTTCGCTTAGCAATCTATATGGACTAACTCCAATACACTTTCAAGAGAATCAACTACACAGTCAGACTCAATTTTAATAAAAAGTATATCAAAGAGTTATATCTCAATCTCTCAATTCAATCCGCAATCAAACAAATAAGAATTTGCGAGCCCGATTGAATATAAGAGAAATAATTTGAATGGTACCAAATACCAATGTTCAAGGATCAATCAATTTCAATCAACAACCAAAGGTTGGATTTACCAATTGATTGATTCAAGGCACAACCTGTGATATTTCAATTATATAACAAAATATAATGCGGAAAAGAAATAACACAGATACCAGAATTTTGTTAACGAGGAAAACCGCAAATGCTGAAAACCCCCGGGACCTAGTCCAGATTTGAACACCACACTGTATTAAGCCGCTACAAACACTAGCCTACTACAAAGATAACTTCGGTCTGGAATGTAGTTAAGCCCTAATCAATTTCACACTGATCAAGGTACAGTCGCGTTCCTTACATCTCTGATCCCAGCAGGATACTACGTAGTTGATTCCCTTAGCTGATCTCACTCACAACTAAGAGTTGCCAAACAAATCTGTATCACACAGAAAAGTCTATTGAATAGATAAATTTGTCTCCCACAAATATACCTACGAGTTTTTGTTTCGTCTTTTGATAAATCAAGGTGAACATGAACCAATTGATAACCCGAACTTATATTCCCGAAGAACAACCTAGTATTATCAATCACCTCACAATAATCTTAATCGATTAATGAAACAAGATATTGTGGAATCACAAACGATGAGACGAGAATGTTTGTGACTACTTTTCTATCTTGCATATCGTAGATATACATCTCAAGCCAATCTTACGATTGTACTCAATCACGATAGAAAACACCAAGATCAGATTACACAACTACAGAAAAAATAGTTGGGTTTGGCTTCACAATCCCAATGAAGTCTTCAAGTCGTTAACCTACAGGGTTTCGTGAAAAACTTAAGGTTAAAGGAGAATCGACTCTATCTTATGCAACTAGTATCACACAGGAGGTGTGGGGATTAGGTTTCCCAGTTTCTAGAGTTATCCTTTATATAGATTTCAAATCAGCATTTGCGATCTAAGTTACCTTGATAACAAAGCATTCAATATTCACCGTTAGATAAAAACCTGATTAGATTCAAGCTAATATCTTTCAACCGTTAGATCGAACTTAGCTTGTTATACACAAATGAAATGAACCTTCATTTAGGTTTGAGTAACCGTACCTAAACGTGTACACTTAGTCGGTTCAACAATAGTTAACCAATGATTAGCCATATGAGAATTTTCATATTAACCGTATTCATCTTCACCATAACTAGTTCAAATGACTCAAATGAAACTAGTTAGAAAGTTGTTCAATTGCTTAGATCTCATAGAAGTATACAAGACAAAATTGAAGCAAAATCGATTTTGATTCACTAGAATCAATTCATGAGCATTCATTATAGCCACAGTTTTCAAAGATTGCATTCCTTATTATATAAATGTTTTAGTTCATGAACAAACCAATTTTAGAAAGTAACCTGCTTAGGTATGCAAACGGGTACGCATACTTAATGGACCGGATTGAGTTTGTTTTTACTTCCAAACTCCAGAAGAAATTCACGGATGTGAAACTTCCGCCAGTATGCGTACGGGTGCGCATACTTACCCGGATTTCCAACAACCGCCGTTACGCGTACGGGTACCCATACTTTAGGTTCCCCGTTTTGGACTTTTACACAAATGTGAGAACACACTATATTTATATCCAAACATTGTTACTTGTTCTAGACTCTCATTTCAATTATTGAAACTTTCTTAGAGGATGTTAAAATATTTGTTATCCACAAATTACTTTCATCAAAGTGATTTTCAAGTTATTGAAATAATCAACATGACTTTCGTCACGAGCAAAGATGAACTTGGACAAAGCGAAATCTTACCAACACATATTTCGAGAAATAGATAAGCGAGACAAACTTGGCTCGAAATAGCAAATGTGTATAATATAAGCCTATATAACAATACGATTTTTTTGTCTCAAGTAAGATATAGAGTAGATAGACTTTTGAGTGATAGATAAGTTCAAGGCTCCACATACCTTAGTTGATAAATATCAACTACACTTACTATCCTAATCTGAGACTTAGCTATAAGTAGACTGGAAATCAAGACTTATAGTTTTGGCAACTAAACTTGACAAACAAGCTTGAGATAGCAACCTTGCGAGTTCGACCGATCAATGCTCTAACAATCTCCCCCTTTGTCATTTTTTGTGACAAAACTATCAATACATATGGAATACAAAATAAATAAACTTTGTAGCTTCTCATCCAAATGCTTGATCTCCTTGGTTCTTCAACATTACTCGAAATGTTCGTCACTTCCAAGTACTCCAATGATTCTAAAGGTGTTCAACTCAGCATCATCGTTGATGAAGATTCGTAGCCATAACAATGAAAAAATAATAGCTCTCAATCATTGTTATATAGTGTCATAGTATTATTACATAATATCAAAGTTCAATTGTATCACAACTTTGACAACAATACTATGGTGATATGTATCACTCACCCTTAGTCAATACTTCATCTCACATAAAAACCACTCCCCCGTACATAATGATCCGAAAACCATATGTATTTGTAGTGTGAACTACACATTAATTCTCCCCCTTTTGTCAATAAAATTGGTAAAGGTATGAAAATTAGTGGGATCCTAATGAAATTCCATAGGGACACTTCATAACCAAAAGAAAAGCACAGATCATTCTAGATGCAATCATATAACCGAAACTAAAAAACAAGAATGTTTTTGATATAAATGGATCATGGCATCAAGTATATAAAAATAGTAGAATAAAGCTTTCTCAAGTTTATAGACATACCTTTTAGAAGAATCCAATCATGAACCTTATGACTTTATTAAATATTTAGCATTTTACCCAAAAATATGTGCGCCCTAGTTCTTGTGCCTTCTCCGCCATATTTTATACTACGGTATTTCTTGATGAGGATGCACTTTTAACACAATCAATTTGTGTTGAGGTGAACATCATTTACTTCACCACAGGTAGTTGAACATGATCTCCAGGAATTGTAAAACTTCCTTGAAACTTTTAACGACTTTTATGCACCTCATTAAGATGTTGTCCCTTGTCGCGCTCTTTTATGGGAGATTCTTCTTAATGACACTTATTGCTTTATTAATCTTCTTTGGGACCCATTTCTGAGTAACTTTAGGAGCAACGTGTTTCTTTTTCTCCACAATATTGTTAAACCTCCTTGGGGGAATAATATAATAACTGATATTATGCAAATCAGTTTTTCTCCAGTTTGGAACATCAGATCTTTTTTATCTTAACAGAATCATATCTGGATTTATCTCTTTTAAGAAATCTGCAATTCCTTAAAAAGTGACCTGGTTTTCCACAATAAATGCAATTTTTTGTAGAATAAAAAAAGTGATGTTTATTGTTACCTTGATGTGTATGTGCTTACTTTAAAGCTTGATGGAATTTCCTCTTTCTGTCATCTGCAGGTGGTGGAAATACTTCACTTTTGTCGCCAGTGGAAGCTTTTGGGTGAGAAAAATCTATAGCTTTGACAAATTTCACTTCTTTGCAAATGCTGGGAGCATTTATTCCTTCATATCCCAATCCCCGCATATCACGATGATTTCTACATGCTCCCAATATCGAGGTTAATTTATCCGAGCTATTATTTCTAGTCAAGCTTTCTTTTAAGCTTGTATTTTCTTCTTCCAAACTTTTGATCCTTTCAAGCGCAATAACTTGATCATTCTTTGATGATTCAACTTGAACTTTAAGATCTTTTAGTTCCGAATCAAATAACAAGTTCATCTCAATGTTCTCCAAATTTTCTAGCTTTGCTTGAAGAATACTTTCCCGTTCACGACCTTCAACTATTTCTTCTTTAAGATTACATATTTGTTTGAGATAATCTCTTGCATAACAAGAATCAAGTTGGCCTCGCAAGTATTTAGTCTCACTACGAAGTATGTTGCATTTGACTTTCTCACAGAATAAGATGTTTTCAGTTTCAGAGAGTTTCTGATGACATTCTTTAAGAAGTTTATTAGCAATTGAATCTTCATGGTACACTTCTTCGTCAGAATCAATGTCCGAAAAATATTTTCCAGTAGTTAATGCAAAATCACATGTGTACTCTGGATAATCGTCATACATATCATTAAGAGTTAGCTAAGTAACAAATTTTACTAGTTGTCTATGGTCTCTGCTAGGGCATACAGAAGACAAGTGCCCAAAACCACGAGAGTTGAAGCATTGAACAACATCATCAAGAGATGTTGTATCTTTAGTAAATATCTTTTTCTTGTTTCTCAATATTTTTCTAAATTTTCGTGGAGTATCATCCTTAGTATCTGGCGAACCGGATTTATCCTTAGAAGATTCAGTATTGTTTGAATCTTTAAGAGAAATCACCTCTTTTTCAAATCGGTGTTCATTATCAAAGACCTTTAACTTTCCAATGAGGATGTTTCTGGAAAGTGTTGAAAGATCATTTGCTTCTCAATAACATGTTTCTTAGACTCATATGTTGATGGTAGATATCTCATAACTTTGCACACAATAACTATCTCCGGAATAGTTCTTTCTAATGAATGTAAGGAGTTAACTATCTGAGAGAGTCTTTGGTTAAACTCATCAAAGGTTTCATCATCAGACATGCGAAAGTTTTCCCAGTTAGATGCTAGATTTTGAAGCCTTGCTTCTTTCTATGCGATATTCCCTTCGAATACGGTCTGCAACATATGACAAGCTTCTTTTGAAGTTTCACATGTAGTCACATGATGTTAGAGATATTGGTTTATGGAATGTATATCATTCAATCTACCGAAATGACATTGTGCAGCACTGATTTCAGTTTCGTTATATGTAGTTATGTCTGTATTATCGCCTTCACGAACCGTTGGAGGAACATACCCCTTTACAACAGGTATCCATGTCTGAAAGTCACGGGCTTGTAAAAAGGAGCGCATAAATATTTTCCACCATAAGTAATTAGTGTCATCAAATCCTGATGGTACGTAAATTAAACTTGGTTCATACAAGTTTATATTCGTGTCTATAGGTTTGAAACACCACAAAAATAGACTTATTAGGTTTTTACGGTGTTTGAGTGCTCTGATACCAATTGAAAAGGAAAGGGTAATTAGTACACCACCAACGTTTTCGTTTGGGAACCAATATAGACAATCCTTGTATAATCTATACGTTCGGTTACGAAACTGCACTTGAGATTTTTTAACAAAGTAAACCTAGTATATACACAAACTGTTCACGTACCGAATTACAACAAGAGTGAGTCTTATAATCATATTTCAAGATAAGAATTCAACAAGAAGAGTCTTGTAGGTTCTTACAGTTAATACTATTTAGGTTTAGATACACACAACCTGTGATATTTCAATTATAATGATAAAACAATATAATGCGGAAAAGAAATAACGCAGACACCAGAGATTTTTGTTAACAATAAAAACTACAATCTTGTTTCCATATTGAACATACACAGATTATAAGTTGTTACCCCGATTATCTACCACTAATTCGGACTAGATGTAACACCTGTTTCAGTCGTATTTGCATGCATGTAGAACTCCTAGAAGAACACCAATTCTCTTTAGGAATTATTCTCGTAAATCTTCTAGCAGAACAACAATTCTCTTTAGAGGACACACATACAAATCCTCTAGCAGAACGTTAATTCTCTTTAGAAGATACTCCTCAACAATTAGGTTGCCGAACCGTAAACTCTAATTGAATATTCCATAAAAGATCTCCTAGAAAATATAGAGATATCTTGATCTATCAAATCTAAGGTTTATGAAAGACACCTAGAAACAGGTTCCGCAACTATCAAAGAAGATAGCTTCCCCTATCTTTACGATCCCCAAGTAAATTTTTTTGATATCTCACTCTTGTTCGTGAAGAAAAAATACATGGAACTCACACACAATTTTTCAAGGGATAGATAGGTTGTATGGTTATATGAAACCCTTATTTATAGTGAATGATCAATGCTAGGTTTCTTGGAAACAGAGTTACCTTGTCTAAGAAAGAAAACACCCAAATACAAAAAAGGCTTTTAGTCACGTATTCACGGTTTAGGTTTGCGAGATATTGTCAAAAGTTCGCGTACAATTTCCTATTCATGAACTCAAACTTAGCCACACTTATAAGTGTTGCTTTAATAAATCAATTATAACTTCTTCGTTATAGCTCGGAATTGAGTGATTCTCGGCCCGTTGCATTCATATTATTATTCACTACAACATAAGTACATTTCTAGTGATAAAGGTCATTTTCAAAAAAGTATGAGCTCAAACATCCTTGAGTGTATATATAAATATATGTTTACTGTCATACGGTTTGTTCCATATAGTTAGCACTAGTTTCGATAGATAGAGAGGTAAAGTAAATAAGAAAATCAAGAGTTTGTTATTAACCATTAAATAAGTTCTCCAAGATGTCTTCATGTAGTCTTCAACCTACATTCTTCAGCGATATCATTAATTCCATATATACTCTACTTCTTAATCCAAGTTTAGTGTGAAACTGACTTTAGTGACTAAATTAAGAAAGCATTTTGTCATCTAGATTTAACAACTAACTTGACATACCAATGCTAGTGGGTTTAACAGAGCATTGCTCTAACAGCTGGCTCTTGCAATGGCTTTGGATGTTGCTGACATTGAAAGAGCTGTTGGCACAGACGTGGATGTTGGCTGGCACTAGCTAATTTGGCCTCGTATTGGCGATAACAGGTTGGCTTGATGTTGGTGCTAGCAAGTTGGACTAATGTTGGCGCTGACACTTACCAGTGTCGTTGCCATGACCTACTTAGAGCTTCTCATTGCATGAGATCTGATGTTGCATCATGCTTAGCCAATACTATATTATATTTAGAACATGTTCAACAAATTCAGCGTTGAAGTTCTGTGACTCGAAGTAATGTTCAATACAAGTCTTCACTTAGATAATTTGTATCTAAAAGTGTTTTCCCCCGGGATTGGCATAGAAGCTCATTCTGAGTATTTATAATTTCTATCATCAACGTGTTCTAACTAAAACATGATAGTCTGTATGGATGTACATAAAATAACGAGAGTTTAACTTAGTGAAGCTATGAATCCTTGCAGGCGTTTACATATATAAGAGAGCTACAAGGTTAATGTACCCATTAATTGGATACACATTCTCAATTTTCTTGCAGAATGTAATATAGAAGTACGAGTCTATAATTCTAAAGTCGGGTCCGAAATTTATTTATATATATATCTATTTCATGTAGATGGGCATAGGCAACATTACAATTTACACCCTTGTTGAAAAACTACCATCAACAAAGAGAATAATTATTCTCATCTTATATAGAAATACATACTACTAAATCTAACAACTTAATTAAGTTTAAAGTTGTTAACTAATACATGATGCAGTAGCAAATATTAACCAGAAGTGAAAACATTTTAAACAACTACTCAAAGACGATTAATAATGCTCAAATCTAATATCGAGAGAGCTTCATATATATTAAAACCGCAGAAGATATGAGGTGTAATTCTTATCTTTGGTTTATTCTCGAACTAATCTTTGCAGAAATTCTGATACAATAAGGTGTTGAACACTGATTTATCTGAAGCATTGTAATCACTCTTCGAATATTGAATGGATGCATTAAGATATGGTTTTGTATGATAAACCCATTCTCGACACTGTGTAATGGTTCGATTTGCAGCAATATCATCTTTATATATAAAGGCTAATGTAGAAATATTTTTAAATATCATCTTTAAAAATATTATGCACCAGTACAACAACCATTGAGTAGATCAATTATTCATTCTAAATACTTTAACTCGAGTATTCTCATAAGTTGTTATAAACTACAAATTTTCAATAACAAGGTGCTTAACGAACACATGCAAAACCTGAAAAAGCGGGGGTCTAACAACCACACCCAATATTTCGCTTAGCAATCTGTATGAAAAAACTCCAATATAATTTTAAGAGAATCAACTAGACAGTCAGAGTCGATCTTAATGAAAGTATATCAAAGAGTTATATCTCACTTTCTCGATTCAATACTTACTCAAGCAAATAGAAATCTGCGAGTCTAATTGAATACACGAGAAATCACTTGAACGGTACTAAAGACCAATGTTCAAGGATCAATAAATTTCAATCAACAACCAAAGGCTGGATTTTCCAATTGATCGATTGAACGCACAACATGTGATATTTCAATTATATAACCAAATATAATGCGGAAAAGAAATAACACAGACACCATAAGTTTTGTTAATGAGGAAACCAATAATACAGAAAACCCCGGGACCTAGTCTAGATTGAACACACATTGTATTAAGCTGCTACAGACACTAGCCTACTACAAACTAACTTCGGTCTGGACTGTAGTTGATCCCAAATCAATCTCACACTGATCCAAGGTACAGTTTCGCTCCTTACATATCTGATCCCAGCAGGATACTACGCACTTGATTCCTTAGATGATCTCACCCACAACTAAGAGTTGCTACGACCCAAAGTCGAAGACTTTAATAAACAAATCTGTATCACACAGAAAAGTCTACGGTAATAGATAAATCTGTCTCCCACAGAAATACGTACGAGTTTTTGTTCCGTCTTTTGATAAACCAAGGTGAACAGGAACCAATTGATAACCCGAACTTATATTCCCGAAGAACATCCTAGAATTATCAATCGCCTCACAGTAATCTTAATCGACTAGCGAAAGAAGATATTGCGGAATCACAAATGATGAGACGAACGTGTTTGTGACTTCTTTTATATCTTGCCTATCCGAGAAATAAATCTCAAGCCAATCTTACGATTGTACTCAAATACGATAGAAACAACAAGATCAGATCACGCAACTACAAAGAAAATAGTTGGTTCTGGCTTCACAATCCCAACGAAGTCTTCAAGTCATTAACCTACAGCGTCTCGAGAAGAAATCTAAGGTTAAAAGGAGAATCACTCTAGCTTATACAACTAGTATCACACAGGAGGTGTGGGGATTAGATTTCCTAGTTGCTAGAGTTCTCCTTTATATAGTCTTTCAAATCAGGGTTTGCAATCAATGTTAGCTTAGTAACAAAGATTTGGAAGAAGACATGCTACAATTTGGCAGATTATTCCTTATGCAATCATATGGGAAACTTGGAAGAAAATAAACTCTCGATTTCATGGTGGTCGTTTGAAGTCAATTGAGAAACTTAAGAACATCATCAAAGAGATGATTAGCCTGTGGTGTTCGACAACAAATACATTCTCAGACTTATCTATATCTCAGGTTACTTTTCAATAGGAAATTGTATTTAGTCTGTAATCTTCTCTTTTTTTCCTAGTTTGGGATCTTCCTTGTATCTCTTTGTTGTACATATGTAAATAACTTTTCTCTTTAATATATCCTTATTTTTCAAAAAAGAAAAAGAAAAAAGCATTTGATATTCACCGTTAGATGAAAACCTGATCAGATTCAAGCTAATATCTTTCAACCGTTAGATCGAACTTAGCTTGTTACACACAAATGAAATGCACGTTATTTAGGTTTGTGTAACCGTACCCATACATGTACATTTAGTTGGTTAAACAATAATCAACCAAACGGTTAGCCATATGAGCATTTCCATATCAACCATATTCTTCTTCACCACAACTAGTTCAAATGACTCAAATGAACTAGTTAGAGAGTTGTTCCTAGATCTTATAGAAGTATACAAGACACAATCGAAGCAAAAACGATTTGATTCACTCGAATAAATTCATGAACTTTATAGTCACGGTTTGCAATTATGCATTCCTTAGTTTATATAAGTTTAAGTTCACGAATAACCGTTTTTAGAAAATAACCAACTTAAGAACGCATACTGGTACGCGGACTTAAGTCCCGGGAATAAGTTTGTTTTCAGTTCACAAACTCCAGCAGAAATTCACGGGATGTGAACTTATGATAGTGCGCGTACTGGTAGGACTTTAGTTCCGGTTTTCCTGAGCAGCAAAGTACGCATACTTTGGTTCAAGGAATAAGGACTTACACACATATGTGCTCCCACACAACGTTTATATCCTTCCAAGGTTATATATTCTAAACTCTTATTTCAACCATTGACACATTCTTAGAGGACGTTATATAGTTGTTATTCACAAACCATTTTTCATCAAACACATTTTCAAGTAATTGAATCTAATATGACTTTCGTCACTAGTAAAGATGAACTTGGCCAAAGCGAAAGCTTACCAACACATATTTTGAGAAATAGACACGCGAGATAAACTCGGCTCGAAATAGCAAATGTGTATAATCGAAGTCTACATAGCAATATGACTTTGTGTCAAGATAGGAGATAGAGTAGATAGACTATTGAGTGATAGATAAGTTCAAGTCTCCACGTACCTTTTTTTCGATGAAGTTCACCAGTTCCTTGAGTAGTTCTTCGTCTTTGAATGATGAACGTCGTGGAGTCTAGAGCTCAACTACACTTTCTATCCTAGTCCAAGACTTAGCTATAAGTAGACTAGAAATCAAGACTTATAGTTTTGATCACTAACATTGACAAACATGCTTGAGATAGCAACGCATGCGAGTTCGACCGAGCAGTGCTCTAACAATCTCCCCCTTTGTCAATTTTACTGGCAAAACTGTTAATACATATGGAATACAAAATAAATAAATAAACTTTGTAGATTCTCTTCCACATATATGATCTCCTTGGTTCTTCAACATTACTCGAAATCTTCGTCACTTCCAAGTACTCCAATAATTCCAAAGGTTGTAAGTTTAGTATCATCGTTGTTGAAAATCCATAGCTATATTATTATATTACACAGCATCAAAGTTCAATTGTATCACAACTTCGAAAACAATACTATGGTGATATGTACCATTCCCCCTTAGTCAATACTCCATCTCACATGGGAACCACTCCCCTCTTACATAATGATCCGAAAACCATATGTATTTGTAGTGTGAACTACACATTAATTCTCCCCCTTTTTGTCAATAAAACTGGAAAAGGTACGAAAGCTAGTGGGATCCTAATGAAATTTACATAGACACATTTTATGACCAAAAGAAAGCACATATCAACTTTTTAGATGCAATCATATAGCCGAAGCTAAATGCTTTCATCAAGGAGTTTGTAAAGATACAAGATTAACCCCTATAATATTCCACAGCCGCACTCCCCACAAAGATTTGGAAATTAAGCACAAGTTCAATTAAGAACTCTCCCCCATAAAATGCCATTCCCGAAAGAACAACAAGAGCGACCTTTCTTTCACAAGAAAAGAAGGATTTCTTTGGACATAACAAATCACATACGAATATGAATTTGAATCCAAAGAATTCAATTGAATTAATCACAAAAGAATTCATAATTAATCCAATCAAAGTGCACAATTAATTAACCACAAGAAAACCCATGATTAATTCAATCAGAATTACATAACTAAATTAACCGTAAAAGTGATCAATTCAATTGGTCACGCTCGACATAAGAGAACTTACGGAGCAACAACTAAAATAACCAAATGAGAATGATCAATTTAGTTGGTCATGCTCAAACATAAGGAACCTTACGGAGCAACACAGTATATGCACAAAGATGTGGATCGGAGATCGAAAAATATTGCGGAATAAACAAGGACTCATTCTATTTTCCATCACTATTTTTACAATGACATATAATAGACTTGATCCATGTAAACAAAAGTTTTATCCCTTCTTCCATCAAAATAGTGACATAAAAGGATTTAACTTTTGTAATGTCAAAAGTTCATTCTATCTTTTATTTCATACCGACATAATAGAGATAACTTTTGAACAAGTATGGAACAGTCACAGGTTCACGGACGTAAACAACATATCCCATAACAATTTGCAATATAAAAAATCTTAAAGATTAATACTGCAAAAATTAACCTTTGTCCAAAGGCGTATAAAAATATTTTCTTAACAAGGAAGAACATACAAAGTCATTAATGACCATGCACCATAGTTCACATAAGATGGTTGTGAAAATTCAAGAATCCCATAGCAATGCGTGCTACTGCCCATTCTTAAGATTCCTTCTTTGTGATTCACCAACAACATTCTTGTAAAGTGACAAAAGAGCTTAGAAGAGAGGTACTCCAAGAATCCAACTGCCCAAGTCCAAGAGAAATGGAACAAGTGCGACGAACAGAACAAAAACACTCAAAACAAGAGACAGGACAAGGACCATGCTTAACTCATCCAAATTCAGAATTATCTTCTCTATTTTGAAGATAATTCAAACAGGAAGATAATTCAAAAAGAATGAGGTCATTCCGAGTTAGGACGAAGAAGTTATGGCCAAAATAAGTTTACCGAATATTGACGTTAAGTATGTATACCTGCTAGGTATAGCATGAAGTCCAAACATCCCAAACTACTATTTTCAAACCTAAACGTTTAAGAACCTTAAATACATATCAAGTTAGGTAGAAATGAATAATAAGCAAGGTACATGGATCACAAATCTTGCTCAGGTTTATAGACGTACCTTTTTAGAAGAATCCAGTCGAATTCTACAGCCTTACCGAACATAATTTGTGTGTCCCAATTTTCGTGCTTCCCTCACCGTATACATAGCAGCGCATTCCTTGGTGAGGATGCACTTACAACACAATCAAGTTGTGTTGGGGTGAACAATGTCTTGATCACCACAAGTGACCTTTGCATTATCATGAAAGAGATCGCCTTTAGTACCTTTCAAATCCAATTCCATTTTTCTAAAAAACTTATTAAGTTCCGACATCATGGATACTGCCTTCCCCATAGTCATGGAATTTTCTGGAAGATCATTCCTTTTCACACTCAAAGCATCATTGTATTTCTTTCGTACCCACTTCTGAGTACGTTAAGGAACAACCAGAACCTTATTCCCGTTACTCTCTTCTAGAATTCTCGGAAGAGAATTGGATTGACTATTCTTTTGCAAGTTAGTCTTTCTCCAATTGGGAGCATAAGATCTTGTCTTCGTCTTTACGAAGTTATCCTTTTGACAACCATTACGATTGTGAAAAGGATCATATGACGTTTATAGGAAAAACTAGGATTATCACAACACTGATTCCTTTGCCTAAATGTTGGACAGTTACAACCTATAACGTTAAGGGGATTATCTTGGTTTCACAACTTCTTGTGATGCCCAAACAAGAACATCATGAAGTTTCTCATTCCTTATACGGAAACGACATCTCCTTTCCAGGTGACCTTTATTTCCGCAATATTGGCAAACATAAGGAATGTTCTTACCTAGATCCGTGTGTGCTGACTTTGGAGGTTGATATACTTTTCTCTTTCGAACTTTAACTTCCGGTGAAGGTATTTCACTTTTTCCATCAGTGTAAACCTTTTGTTGAGAAGAAGCACTATCCTTGAAAAATTTTACCTCTTCGCTAATACTTGGAGCATCTATTCCCTTATAGCCCAATCCTTGTGTATCACGATGATTTTTACTTGCTCCTATCATAGTGGTTAATTTGCTTGAATTAATATCGAACTTTTTCAAGTCATCTTCCAACACCTTGATTTTATCAAGAGCAACAACTAAATCATCCTCAAGGCGTTTTTCTCGAGTGAGATAAGCAAAACTTGCTTGCTGAGAGTTAATCCTTGCTTCAGTTTCTGCAAGTTTCTCTTCCAACAAGAAGTACTTTTGATAAATATTATCACATTCAAGTGACTTTATACGTAGGTTTTCCTCAGATTCCTTGAGGATCGATTCTTTAGAATGATTTGAAACATAAACACATGTATAACATCTTCTCAATTTCTTATTTGTACGACAGAGATTAGTCAGAAAAGGTGTGACATGAGAAGTTGTCATCTTTTTCTTTTCCAACGAATTCAAAAGCTTAACATACTCTGAGACTTCCTTATCAACATATCTATCAATATCTGAATCACCTTCATAAGAAAGTTCATCTAACTGTTCTTCTAAGCGTGTTTCCCAGCATGTTCTATATTAAGAGAGTGTTTAGATACTGACCTAGATGTGACAGTTTTCTCAGGTGAATCCAAGCTTTGAAAAACATCTGGTAATTTATGAACCGGTACGTTATTAGAGATAGACTCGTTCATAATCAGATCGCTAAAAACGCAGACTTATGAGTTCTTTAACATGTTTGCCTGCTCTGATACCAATTGAAAAAGTGGGGGTCTAACAACCACACCCAATATTTCGCTTAGTAATATGTATGGACAAACTCCAATAAGAGAATCAATTAGACAGTCAGATTCAATCTTAATGAAAGTATATCAAAGAGTTATATCTCACTTTCTCGATTCAATACTTACTCAAGAAAATAGAAATCTGGGAGTCTAATTGAATACAAGAGAAATCACTTGAACTGTAGCAAAGACCAATGTTCAAGGATCAATTAATTTCAATTAACAACCAAAGGTTGGATTTCCCAATTGATTGATTCAACCCAAAACATGTGATATTTCAATTATATAACCAAATATAATGCGGAAAAGAAATAACACAGACACCAGAAGTTTTGTTAACGAGGAAACCGCAAATGCACAAAACCCCGGTACCTAGTCTAGATTGAACACACACTGTATTAAGCCGCTACAGACACTAGACTACTACAAACTAACTTCGGTGTGGACTGTAGTTGATCCCCAATCAATCTCACACTGATCCAAGGTACAGTTGCGCTCCTTACGTCTCTGATCCCAGCAGGATACTACACACTTGATTCCTTAGATGATCTCACCCACAACTAAGAGTTGCTACGACCTAAAGTCGAAGACTTTAATAAACAAATCTGTATCACACAGAAAAGTCTATGGTAATATATAAATCTGTCTCCCACAGAAATATGTACGATTTTTTGTTCCGTCTTTTGATAAATCAAGGTGAACATGAACCAATTGACAACCCAGACTTATATTCCCGAAGAACAGCCTAGAATTATCAATCACCTCACAGTAATCTTAATCGACTAGCGAAAGAAGATATTGCAGAATCACAAATGATGAGACGAACGTGTTTGTGACTTCTTTTATATCTTTCCTATCCGAGAAATCAATCTCAAGCCAATCTTACGATTGTACTCAAATACGATAGAAACAGCAAGATCAGATCACGCAACTACAAAGAAAATAGTTGGGTCTGGCTTCACAATCCCAATGAAGTCTTCAAGTCGTTAACCTACAGGGTCTCGAGAAGAAACCTAAGGTTAAAGGAGAATCAATCTAGCTTATACAACTAGTATCACACAGGAGGTGTGGGGATTAGGTTTCCCAGTTGCTAGAGTTCTCCTTTATATAGTCTTTCAAATCAGGCTTTGCAATCAATGTTAGCTTAGTAACAAAGATTTGGAAGAAGACATGCTACAATTTGGCAGATTATTCCTTATGCAATAATATGGGAAACTTGGAAGGAAAGAAACTCTCGATTTTATGGTGGTCGTTTGAAGTCAATTGAGGAACTTAAGAACATCATCAAAGAGATGATTAGCCTGTGGTGTTCGACAACAAATACATTCTCAGACTTATCTATATCTCAGGTTACTTTTCAATGGGAAAATGTAGTTAGTCTGTAATCTTCTCTTTTTTTTTTCTAGTTTGGGAGCTTCCTTGTAGCTTTTTGTTGTACATATGTAAATAACTTTTCTCTTTAATATATCATTCTTTTTCAAAAAATAAAAATAAAAAAGCATTCAATATTCACCGTTAGATGAAAACTTGATTAGATTCAAGTTAATATCTTTCAACCGTTAGATCGAACTTAGATTGTTACACACAAAAGAACTGCACGTTTATTTAGGTTTGTGTAACCGTACCCATACATGTACATTTAGTTGGTTCAACAGTAATTAACCAAATGGTTATCCATATGAGCACTTCCATATCAACCATATTCTTCTTTACCACAACTAGTTCAAATGACTGAAATGAACTAGTTAGAGAGTTGTTCAATTGCTTAGATCTTATAGAAGTATACAAGGCACAATCGAAGCAAAAACGATTTGATTCACTCGAATCAATTCATGAACTTTATAGCCACGGTTTGCAATTATGCATTCTTTAGTTAATATAAGTTTCAATTCACGAATAACCGTTTTAGAAAATAACCAACTTAAGTACGCATACTGGTACGCGGACTTAAGTCCCCGGAATATGTTTGTTTTCAGTTCACAAACTCCAGCAGAAATTCACGGGATGTGAAGTTCCGATAGTGCGCGTACTAGTACAAGGAATTTAGTTCCGGTTTTCCTGAGCAGCAAAGTACGCATACTTTGGTTCAAGGAGTAAGGACTTACACATATATGTGTTACCACACAATGTTTATATCCTTCCAAGGTTATATATTCTAAACTCTCATTTCAACCATTGAAACATTCTTAGAGGACGTTATATAGTTGTTATTCACAAACCATTTTTGTCAAATCTATTTTCAAGTAATTGAAACTAATATGACTTTCGTCACTAGTAAATATGAACTTGGCCAAAGCAAAAGCTTACCAACACATATTTCGAGAAATAGATACGCGAGATAAACTCGGCTCGAAATAACAAATGTGTATAACCAAAGTCTATATAGCAATACGACTTTTGTCTCAAGATAGGAGATAGAGTAAATAGACTTTTGAGTGATAGATAATTTCAAGTCTCCACATACCTTTTAGTCAATGAAGTTCCACAAATTCCTTGAGTAGTTCTTCGTCTTTGTATGATGATCGCCATGGAGTCTTGAGATCAACTACACTTTCTATCCTAGTCCGAGACTTAGCTATAAGTAGACTAGAAATCAAGGCTTATAGTTTTGATCATTAACATTGACAAATATGCTTGAGATGGAAACACATGCGATTTCGACCGACCAGTGCTCTAACAAAACCACATAAGAAACTAAAGAACGAAGAATTCAAGAGTGTTGAAGATTCAATAAATCAAGATGCATGGTGGAGTTGAAAGTTTTTATTTTTTTTAATCTACATGTAATTGATAATTTTGTCACTAAATTGACAAAGGGCAATATTTTCAGAGCATCGATTGGCCAAACTCTCAAGTTTTGGTATGTCAAGCTTGTTGTCAATTTTAGTTGTTCAAAACTATGTGTTCTTCTTCATTTGCAGCAAAAATTTCTTTATTTCTTGCTAAAATACCAATCTTTGGATCGATACCCCGAGCAACGTTTTTGGTTCTAGGTTTGTGGGTTTCATTTCCCTTATCCATTGTTTTATAAACGAATCGACGATGTTTTGATTTTACGATTCGCGGCGATGTTTCGGTTGAATACAAGAACGAGGGAAAGTTTTTTTTCTTCCACAATCGGAAGATAATATGAAACTGGAAGAAGAAGAGTTGAAATGAGTAGAATTTTTTTGATTTGGTTTTTATACAGTTTTACCAAAAGGGCATTTATGTAACTTCAATATCATATAGGGTACCCCTTAACTAGAGTCTTTGGCTGGGTATAAATTGATGGCCCCTAAATCCTTTCTGGTGGCCCCTAAAAACGCGAGGCTATTAAAGTTAGTCCCGAACTAGGAATAAAACATGGTAATTGAACATCAGAATTCACTAATTGACCTTGAATATTAAAAACTGAAAAACGACGGGGTCAACAGAAACTTCATCACAAAGGTATGTGAAGACTGACTATCCTACTTACTCATATTATCTATTATTATATCTACTAATACATGTCGTATGACTTTAGTATTATGATGAACATTGCAAAGAAGAAATCAAGCAATAAGGATTAGTCAAGTTAGTTCTTAAAGTTCACAAACTATTTTACTCAGTTCACGAACTTGAACTTTTAGAAATAAAATTTGGATTAATATGTGAATCTCAATTAACTCGCGTACACGAACTGATTTGCTAATTTCACGAACTAGACGATTTTGAGATAGTCCTGGATACTATTTATTTCAATCGTACACAAACAGATTTATGCAGTTCACAAACTGGTTTTGAATGCTTCCTGTACACCTTTTGTTTCTAAGCACAAAAAGTATTTTAACAGTTCGCGAACTTGTTAATTCAAAAGGCTCCTGAGTTATAAGACGACTTTTAGTTCACAAACTGTTTTGACTTCACGAACTGATTCGGTCTTGTGATCATTAAAATCCAACTTAAGCTTGCCGGTGCCAGAATTACTTAACCGTGTTCTTGGAAAACCACTTGGTGTACAATGTATACTTATTGTTGCACACATTTGTGATTCAAAGAAAACTTCTCACATGATTACACGTACAGTCTATGTGGAGAAGTTTAGCTCGCTTCGTTACAATGCAATTCGTAAACATGGAAACTAGTTCACGAACCTTTATTTATTTGTAAGCTACCAAGACATGTTCAACAGTATAAATAGAGGACTCCCTACACAGTATAATCTCAATCTTAGAAATTTTGTTTCCAATTTGCGGCTAGAGTTGTCCTTTAAAGCCAAGGTTTCCTCTAGCGAAACTGTATTAGGTTACGAGTTTGAAAGACTTCACTAAAGAATTTGCGAAGCCCGGTCAAACTATTTTTTACTTGATAATTTTTTATATCCAGATTTTGTTCTTATTGATTTTTGTAGTTTCCGAAATATAAGTAAAGAACAAGATATATAGAAATCACAAAGTACTCTTTGTCTCAGAACTTTGTGATTTGTACAAGATAGATGTCTAAATCACTTATGGTTTGATTTGTTTAGATTGTTCTTGTAGAATGGTAGTGATATAGGCTTCTATTTGATAAGAGTGTAAGTTTTCTAGATTCTTGAGGTTTGTTGGACATGTTCTATTGGAAACAAATTTCCATACCTTGATTGAAACATATCTAAAGAAAATATGTAATATCCCGATTTGGAAGGTAGGGTTCGCCAATTGGAACAAAGGTAATGGTTTTTCCTTTCTAAAACCGAGTCCCGATGGGTACATTCGACTAAGTTGTGGTAACCGGAGGTTATACAAGACCGGTCAATGAGAGGAAAGGAACGTCTACATTATACCGAGGCTCTCTCAGGCAATGAACTTCACAGTTGGACGAAAAATCTGCAGTTAAATGCGCTCGGGCGGGAGTAATCCAGGGATAGCCTTTCGGGAAGTTATTATTAGATGACCGTAACGACGCTAGTTGAAAACTCCACATTGCCGGATAACCTCAGTGGCTAAGTGAGGACAATATCAATGGGAGATTGGGTCATTACAAATGGTATCAGAGCCGAAGATGTTTCACCCGTCAAGGTGAGATCGTATGCTAGACGACCTGGGTCAGGTATTGGTCTCATGAGTTGAAGAGAACGTCAGAGATCTGAGCTGCATGAACATATTTAGTAGCTAGGGACGACTCAAATTTAAGGTGGTGGTGGAGTTGTAATACCCTATTTGGTAGGTGGGGTTCGCCAATTGGAATATATGTAATGGCCTATCATTTACTAATACCGAGGCATTTGTAGCACAACTGGCTCCATAGTTGGCAGAAAAATTTGTTGTTTGTGTGCTTGGGCAGGAGTGATCCAAGGATGAGTGCCTCCCGGGAAGTTGTTGCTTAATGATCGCAGCGACGCCCGTTGAAAACCTCACACTGTCGGATGACCGCGATGACTAAGTAGGAACGATATTAATGGATGTTCGGGTCATTATAGATGGTATCAGAACTGAAAACAGGTCACCAGAGTGAGACAGTGCGCTGGTCGAGTTGGATCATGTATTTTTCTCAGGAGGGGCTAGAAACGTCGGAGATCTAGAATTGAATATATTCCGGGGCCGAGAACGGATCCAATTTACGATGGTGGTATTGTAATATCTTGATTCGTCAGGTAAGGTTCATCTCATGGACTATAGATAATGGTTCATCCTTTCCTAATACCGAGGCTTTTTCAGCACAATTGGCTCAGAAGTTGGCAGAAAACTACGCAATTAAGCGTGCTTGGACGGGAATAATCCAGGATTGGGTGACCACCTAGGAATCCTTTTTTGGATGGCCACAACGGTACATGTTGAAAACCCCACACTGACAGATAACCACATTGGATAACTAAGGACAATATCGGTGGAGGGTCGGGTCATTCCAAATGGTATCACAATAGACGATGGTTCTCCTGTCGAGGATGAGAGTGTACGCTAGACAAGTCTGGTCAGGTACTGGTCTCATGAGTGGCGGGAATGTCTGAGATATGGGATTTAATATATTCCGGATCTAATTGAAGGTGGTGGAATATAAGTAATGGTTGGTCATCTCCTAACACCGAGGTTTGATGGGTAATGAGTTGGAGGAAAAAATTCTTAGTCAAGCGTGCTTGGAAAAGCCTGATGGGTACACTTGAATGAGTCGTGGGAAAACTTCTTAGTTAAGCGTGCTCGGACGAGAGTAGTCAAAGGATGAGTGATCTCTCTAGAAGCAGTTGTTGGATGACCGCAGTAGTGTTGTTAAAAATACCACACTGCTGGATAACTGCAGTGATTAAGTGGGAAAAATATCAGTAATAGTTAGGATACAACTAGGGATGGGTCGCTTGTGCTCGAGTGAGAGGTAATGGTGGGCGGTTATACCAGATACCGTTCCAACGGAAGGCAATGAACTTCTAAATTATACAGAGGCCTTTTCAGCACAATTGGCTTCACAGTTGGCAGAAAGCTCTTCAGCTAAGCGTGCTCGAACATGAGTAATCCAGGGTTGAGTGACCTCCCGAGAATTTGCTGCTGGATGACCGCAGGGACCCCGTTGAAAATTCCATACTGCCGGATAACCGTAATGGCTAAGTGAGGACAATATTAATGGAAGGTCGGGTCATTACAGAATCAATAGGCTTTTTGTTAGAGACGAAATAGTCAAAAGTCTTCACTTAGGTTGAAGCAACTCCTAGGCATGTAAAGGACGTCAGCAAGGGAAATCGCGTTAAGTAGGGTCTTGCGAGATCCAAGAGATCTACAAGAGCGCAACTGAAGACCAATTAATCGTAGGGTTAACGCGGTCTCAATTACATAATATTCTGAAGTCTAATAGTATGCTGGTGTCTGTAGCAGATTAATACAATATGGTGTTCAAGTTATGTACTAGGTCTTGGGATTTTTATGCACATTGCAGTTTACCCCGTTAACAAAATTTCTGGTATCTTGTGTCTTTTGTTGTCCATATTATATTGTTTATTATTGGGATATTGATTTTTGAGATCGTCCAAGTAAAACTTATCTACATGCCAGGTATCAGATCTTTATTGTTGACCTGTGCTACTAATTGTGTTAAGTTTATCCATATAAGTTTCCTAACAAAAAATTGGTAGTGTATTTGGTATCCTCTCTTTTTCAAGACCAACATCTACTCTTACTACACTTTCTCAAAAAACTCTGAAAAAGGTTTTGTCTTTTCCCTTTCCAAAGCAAATTTTATATATCTATTTTGCCGAAACCACATAACTAATTCATGTTAAGAGTCATACTAGTGTTATGTCGAAAGTACGAAAGTATAGTAAACTATACTACGTAACTCTAGACAATAAGTTGAAGAAACAACCAATATATATCATTCCTTAAGCGCTTAGATCACAAGAATGATCAAATTATTTAAAAAACTAAAGCCATGTAAAACAAACTTAGCATGAAATGTTTTCAATGAATACGAATATAAGGACTGGATACAAATTTGGAACAAGTCAAAGTCAATATCTACTAACCTCAATCTGAAGGATGACGTCTTTGTTTATCTTCAATACGACTTTAACACTTCAGTGAGTTACTAGAGATTTCCTCAACGTTTCTATATTCTAACTCTAACCTAACTAAGTTGACTTTAGTAACCAATTCAAGCATTTGAGTTTTTGAACTAAACTTCACAATCAAACTTGGCATACCAACGCTTGGGTTGGTTGAATCGAGCAGTGCTTTAACAGAGATTGACTACATAAAAGTTTAGAATAGTATAGTAGAGAAGAGTTGTGATAATGTAAGTTGAGAATGAGGAGGAGGTGAGAAGGAGATACAATACATGTGAGATCTTAGGAAAAAAACAACTAGTCCTCGAAACGTGGTGTTTTCTATCCGTTGAAAACCATCTTGAGGCGGAACGGACAAGCCTTGACTGCTCGGCTACATAATATGACCATTTTGCCATTTTGCTTATTTGCAATAATGTTGATTCGGAGCAATGTTTTTTTGCTATTCTTTTTATTCGCATGGCCTATCCTTATTCTCATTGAATTGTCCTAAAATAGTTTCTTCTTAGATTTTAAGATATGATTGAGTTATGCGTATATTTTTTTATTTACTTATGTATTAGATCCAAGTAAAAAAATTCAAGTTATTTGATCAACTTATTGATTTCCTTTTCTTAAATAGACGACCATATTTAGCAAGCTTTCCCGATTATTTCGGATGACAAGGACGGACATATTACTAACCGTTTAACCACTTTAGCCCTGAGTTATGATCATTGTGATACACGCTAATGCCATATTGTCACGACCACATGGTCGACGGCCTGTTGGCCCATGCTGCCATGAAAGTCGAGTGCAGACCACGTATTGGCAACCAATTCAATAATTCGGTCCATCTTACTCTCATACTTCATTCATGTCCTGTCTTCCATTAGATCTGTACGTAATAACTGATAATACTCGAAGGTGTTTTCTCTGCACCTACAGGAGTGGTCCACCTCCTCCCCCTTCAGTGAATGTCATGTTGCCCTGCGAGAACCGAACCAAAAATGCGCCAAGGGGGCCAGGTAGTTGCAAGCTACTAATTAATGCAAACCCATTAGCAATCTGAGAAATGATTTGTGGTTGAAAAAGAAGAACTTTTCCTTACGATTTCAGTAATTGATGATCATAAACTATAAGTATACGCACTAAGGTGGCATGCCATGGATAACTGCCGTAGCTCCTACGCTCATAAGAATGTCTTTGTTTGCGTCTCTGATTATGTTTGTGCTTTTCATTTCTCCAAGTATGATGATGGTGCAGTGAATCACAACACATTAACCGTGGGTGCAACATTTTTGAACTCGTAGTGAGGTTAAAAAACATACGATACCTAGTCCTGTCTTATCAATGCCAGAGAGACGAAAACTACTCAGAAGACTCGATGATATCGAATCATACTTAACTTTTTCTTTAACCCAATCTTAAGTAACTTAATGCATGTGATTATGTCAGGTAAAGAAGAAATCTTTATCATTTTTACGTACCTAATTATCAATACTTATTGAGTCTTAAATACTCCTTCACTAATCTCACCATCAATAATCAACTTTTTTTTTTTTTTTTTTTCTGATAATAATATTTCTAAGCCGTCTATTTCTGTATTTTAAAAGTCAATAAATAATGTCTTTTCACATTATTTTAAAAGTCAGTTTTTAACTTTTTCTTTTGTCTCATGATTTGTCTTGGCTTATCTTAACAAGCAAAAATCCACTGAAAAATGGTCTAAGTTTGACAACAGAAGAAATTCAGCAGTAAAATTCAGTCAAGAATTATTTTGTCTTTTTTCTTCCAAATACATCTTTACAGACCCCCCCACCATGCACATTCCAGGATTCTTTCATTAAGTAAGACCAGCTCTTGTTTGATTCCTGAGTCTAAGAAGGAAGACAAAACCAAGAACCCACTTTGAGAAGCAAATTTCTGAAGCAGTTAAGAAATGGGTTCTTAGAATTTATCCTCGGTTTGATAAATTCAGGTAAGCTTCACAAACCCCATTTTCTTCCATTTTATTTTCTGCAAATTCTGATTTCTGGGGGTGTTAAAAGATGAGGGATTTTCCATCTTGTTTCGGTGAAAATGGAGTTCAAATTATAGACTCTTCTTCATCTAGCACTACTACTTGTAAAGCTGCACAAAATTTGGTTACATGTATTTATCAGAGTACATTACAAGGAATGTCATGTTTGATAAACATAACATGGAGTAAGAATTTGATGGGTCAAGTTCTTAGTGTTGGAATTGATGATTCTACTACTAATCATTGTCTATGCAAAGTTGATATAAAACCATGGTTATTCTCTAAAAGGAAAGGGTGTAAAACATTAGAATTAGCTAATAAGAAGAGTAAAGTTGATATATATTGGGATCTTTCTTTGGCTAAATTTGGATCTGGACCTGAACCACTCGAAGGATTCTATGTAGCTATTGTGTTTGATAAAGAAATGGTTCTTTTACTTGGGAATTTGACTAATGAGGCTTATAAAAAGGCTAACTTGGAACCAAATAGCTCTTTTAATGGGATTGTTATCGCAAAAAGGGAACATATTTTTGGGAAGAAAGTTTATTGTACTAAGGCTCAGTTTTTCGATAATGGATTAATCCATGATCTCATAATTGAGTGTGATACTGTTGGCCTTAGAGAACCTTGTCTCGTCATTCAGGTTGATAGTAAAACTGTGATGCAAGTGAAGAGACTAAGATGGAAATTTAGAGGGAACCAAACAATTTTAGTTGATGGGATCCATGTAGAGGTGTTTTGGGATGTTCATAGTTGGCTGTTTGGTGCAGTAGGAAATGCAGTTTTCATGTTCCAGACTTGCTTAGCGGCTGAGAAGTCATGGGCTACTAATAATACCTCTACCGACTCCTCATTCAAAAGAAATACTTCGTCTGACTCATCTGCTACACCGTGGTCCTGCTCTGAGACTTTTAGAGAATCACAATTGCAAGGTCTTGGTTTTTCGTTAGTATTATATGCTTGGAAGCACGAGTAAGGTTATGTTTCCTCAGCCAAGTGATGATATATATGGGTAGAATTACACTGAAAAAGATTACATGTAAGTTGCTTCATGTGTTTTTATTCCGTTCTGGAAATTTTCTTTTCAAATTAATTTGATTTGTTTCTATGATAAGAAATGTCTTGTTTCTGTTCATTTATTTGGTATATTAGTCGTTTCTATGGAAAAACTCATGTGGGTGTTGGTGTATGATTTGGAAAGTATGTAAAATGGCATACTTTTAGCTATTCATTGCATTCTGGTCTTCTTTACCTACTTAATGAGCATGTGCTGCATTCTACAACAATCTAATAGTCTTTATTGGGTCAAGGGGTCGAACAAAGGGGGCATAGTCTAATATACTTGCTTGATATTAACATTGTTTAGGATAGAGCAAACGACACTGTGGATGCCTCTGTAGTAGAGTGGTAAAGTCATTAGGTGTCGATACCACAACTCGAAACTCGTCCATACCCTATTTTACCTATCAAAGAGAAAAAAAAGAAGAGATAGTGCAACTATACTGTGGCAGGTTTTAAGTTCATCTTTGCTGCAGGAATTTTATAGGTGTAAAGAGCAGATTTCTTGTTGTGTTTAATCTATTAATATTGTGAATTAGATGGACATATATTGAAGTTGGTATTACACAAACAGGTGGTCTGAATGAATATGTGCTGCTTTATGTGGTTTTTAAATTTACATTCGTATGTAGAAAATGATTTGCATGTCTTTTCCTTCTTTCTCAAGTACTTTTCTCTGTCATCTTTTTCCTCTAAGAGCTCAGGAATTACTTGATGTTTGCTGAAACAATTTTGTAATACGGGTGTTTTTATTTATTATGATATACTCATACCCTTTTGAGGGATTTCCTGTTTAGTTTGTTCTGTGAAAGAAAGAATTATCGTATGAACAATTTTCCGAAGCAGCATCTAGAAGTTTCAGCTCTCTCGCCAAATGTTCAGAGTTCAAGAATTGTAGTTCTTCCTTCTAACAGCATTATCAGTTCAGTTTCTAGCGATCAAGTTTCGACAGCCTATGAAGGTGCTGAGTTTGAGATAAGCAAACATGACATGAATCAAAATGTGTCCAAGTCAAGATACTGTGCCGAGAATTCTTCAAGTTTAGCTCGTTTCAGCTTTCAAACGGATGACTCCAACAAATGGGAACAAGTAACCCCAGATTTGGTATGAAAATTTCTTTTTCCATATTTTTTAACCAACAATAATAAATTTGGAGTTTCTTTCTTGCCTCTTTATCTAGCATTTCAGACCAATTTCCATATTAACAACTTTGCCGTGGCGGAACCAGACATTTGGTATAGCCCGGGCTTGAGCATTTTTTTAGCCCTGGCTTAACCCTAATATCTACACACAAACTAGAACTCAATACAAATTAGGCTATCAAAATATGGACTTATGTCTTCTTTAGGGGTGGCTTCATCCAGGAGAAGCCTGGCTGTAGTTCCACCCTTGAACTTTGATCACAAACTTTATCTCGATTTTGAGTTATGAGCAGTGAGCTCCAGCAACTGCCACACTTTAATCAGTTAGTGATTGAGATGTACCAGAACCTTTTTCTATTTAGGAAGGATATAAGTGCAGGTTAACAGAGACCTCTATGACTTAAGATCACCATGTGAACGCCATTTCTGACATGTCCAACGACACTTGAATCTAACTAAAATATGACCTCAAAATTTTCCCACATTGATTAATATGTTTTATTGGTTTGATCTTCTTTTGTTTATTCATCAAGTATCGGAGCTTACCAAACATACCGCAGTTTAGGTTGGCAAGGGCTTGTTCATTGTTAAAGTTCCTCCAGACAGATGAAGGACTATTATGGTTCTCCAACACATTGCGCAGTTAACTCAGCAGATCTCCGTATAAATAATAGGTATGAAATCCTGAATTTGGGAAAACTAGCTCGGCACACTCAATTAAGGATTGCCTTTGTTTTAGATGGATATAATTTAGTTAGTTTTTTCTTGAATCTTGGCAAAATGGTTGCGTATATATAGAACTCCCAGTATTAATATCATACAATTACAAATAAACCTCTGCAGTTTTCTTCTGTACTTCAGAGCTAGAGAGTGAGCAAGAAGAAGAAAACAAGAAGAAGAAAAAAAGAAGAGAGAGATGGCAAGAGCAAATATGATGGGCTGGGCAATGTTGCTGGTTGTGGTGATGGCTTTGTATGTGGGTAAAGTTGTGTCGATGATGGTTTTTTAGCAAGGGCAAAACTTGTAAAATTGCATCTGAACCTGCATCAAAGACAAATCTATAATATATATGCTAGGGCTTCACCCAGCTGAACTCTCAGTATTCAATATATGTTTATAAATATGTGTGAGAACTCTCAGTATTCAATATATGTTTATAAATATGTGTGAATCTTTGGCCCGCCGTCGGAATTATAGATTCGTACTTCTGCATTATATTTTGCAAGAGAATTGAAAATGCATATCCAGCTGATGGATATATTGGCCTTGTAGCTTTCTTATGATGCCTGCAAGATTTCAGAGCTTCACTCGGCTGAATTCTCATTATTTTATGTACGGCCATACATATTGTCATGTATTAATCAGTGTATATTGATGGTACAAATTATAAATATTCAAAATGAGCTACTATGCCATTTTGAATAAAAGTACTATTAGAAGCACACTATTTAGTACGAAGTTACATTTAACATCACTTCGAGTCGCAGAATTTCCACATCTGAATTCCTTGAATATGCTATAGATAATATAAATAAAGTGCCATGCCAAATAGCCAAGATAAGTTGCTAAATCAACATGATCAACGTACTGGGACAACATGCGCCACGTCCCATAACCAAGCCAACATGGCCAACATCCCACACCCATGCCAACATGGGTTGCATCCCATATCCAGGACAACATGGTCGGCGACTTAGGCCAACATCCCACACCCATGCCAACATGGTCTGCATCCTATAGCCAGGCCAACTTGGTTGCGTACCATAGCCAGGCCAACATGGCCAACATCCATAGCCAGTCCAACTTGGCCGGTGTCCCAAGCCATCATAAGCCGACTCGCGCAACGACTTGGCTAGCTCCCACCTTGGCTGTCCCATGCCACATTGGCTAGCTACCATCAATGGATGGTGGCCAACGCCACCAAAGATCCCAAGACAATGTTGGATAGCGTCCAGTTCCACCAAACATCCCAAGCCACCTTGGGTAACGTTCCAAGTCACCTTGGCTAACTTCCAAAGTCACATTGGCCAACTTGGTCGCGCGTCCCTGGTCGTGGCAATACTACATTTTCATGAGTCTGCAAATAATGCCATCTTACAGCAAACTTCTTATTAGTCACACATAACCTTTGATCTGAGTTATCTCTTAAAGCTACGTCACTTCTACAAGGTCTGGCTAGCTTAGGCTGATTACTCAGTCAAATACATCGTGGAAACCTGGACAAGACAAGAGACAGTTCATGACTCTACTAATTTCTACGAGAAATCAAAACATGTTACACAGAGGGATTAAACATGGGGTTGTCTTCTGGCGGTTACAACAACATGGGCGTGATAACACCCCAAGGATAGTGGGCGGTTACATCATTACCCCCATAATCCCATTACTCCATCTCTCCACTACCTCCACTGCTGTTAGAGCACTGTTCGGTCGAACCCGCAAGTGTTGTTATCTCAAGCTTTTTTGTCAAGTTTAGTTTCCAAAACTATAAGTCTTGTTTTATAGTCCACATATAGATAAGTCTCGGATTAGGATAGAAAGTGTAGTTGAGCATTAGACTTCACGGCGTTCATCGATTGAAGACGCAGAACTACTAAGGGGATCTTGCGGAACTTCATCAACAAAAGGTATGTGGAGTGATAAACACGAAAGTGCGACGCATTTTCACCCATAAATACATTAGCTGGGACTCATTTTATCACTAATAAACTTGTTTTAAGTCTTTTCAAGGAAATAAGCTCTTTTGGAAAAATAGATCGAAAAAAGTGTTAAAAGCATCCAGAGGAACTGATAAAGGCATCCATCATTTCATATACGGTCACCCAACTTGTTAAAGACATCCAACAAATGAACAAATGGATAAAGGCACCCTCTTCTTCTTCATTTGAAACAGATTCACATAATTTATGGGAGATCTCAAAGATTTAAGGCAAAGATATCTTGTTACCTATTATACAAGAAGTTTTCATATCTTGAAGTTAAAAGAGATAATATATTGATGAGTTTGTTTTTATTAAAAAGGAGAAAGAAAATTTGTGGTTTTATTTATAAATAAAAAATAATAATATCCCCATGATTTTATTCCAGCAAATAGAGGAAGATGTGTGATAATGGAGAAAGAAATTATTCCTGAGATATCTTTCATCAAAAAGAAGATCTGGTGGAGTTATGGAAGAATATTTTGAAAAGATGTTTGAGTAATGGGTTGTTGTGTATAAATAGGGTGCTAATAGGACCAAACAGGAAAAAAAAGAGGGGGGAGTTTTGGTAGAGAAAAATTGTTGCGTTTAATTTTTCTTCATTTTCACCATTGTAAACACCATTTGAGCTATTAATTATATTTTTTGAGTGTGTTTTCATCATGAGAAGCTAAACCCCAACACTGGGTCGACGGAGGAAGCCGGACTTCATACATGGGTGAATTTGTTTTATTTTCTATTTGACTTAAGCACTTATTTTAAATTGATTGATGATTCGAAAAAATTAGTTATTATTTTATTAGATGGGTCATGCTTGCTTAGATGTTTGATGTCCCATGCTTACGATTTATAACTAATGTTTGGAGAATCTACCTTGGAAAGAATAAGAGTCGATGTTGTTTTATTTGTCGAGCGATAATTGTTTGAGAATGAATAATTGAACCTATTGATGAGTTTGGCCGAATTCTAGACCCAGTAACTCTCTATTTTATTCCTATAAAATTAATCTTAACAAGTCTTAGAGTTCGAATCCTATTTACTAAAAATACAACGACAATCAAAAATATTATCATTTTGGCGCTGCCGACGCGGATTTGTTTTTAGATTAATTTTTTAGGTTTATTAATTTTTATTTTGTACTGTATTTTCATTTCATTTTAGATTTTTTTTCCTTTTTATGCCTTTCTTTTTGTATTTCTTTTCAGGGACTTTTTGAGAATGATTACTTCTTCTGAGGAGACGTCACCTACGATGACGCTGGCGAAATATATGCGTAGGAAGTCAAATTATCAGGAAACCTCATCTGAGATGACGCTTGCTGAATATATGCGTAGGAAATGGTATGGAGTTTCTACTCTACATGAGGTAAGTGAAGAATCTCCTCTAGAGATATATGAGAAGTATTACAAACACACACCGCCTAGTTTGGAACAAAGATTGAGAGTTCTTGAATGTCAAAGATTATTTGCTGCTGATGATGAATCTGGTAGTGACTCTCTGTTCCAAACAGAACATATAGATGACCTTGTGGATGATTATGTGGATGATTTGCCTAATTCCATAGATGAATCTACCTCACAAGATCATTCACCCGACTTAGAGGTTGTTTCTAGACCCCTAGACTTCCAAAAGTTGCCTAATTTAGGGTTAGAATTGTGTGCTTCTAAAGTATTGTTGGATTACTTTACATCTAAGTACTCAGAGGACTTGCCTATTCCTGATATCGTGCATGAATCAATTGATAGTTCCCCAGTCTCAATAGAATCCCCATATTTTTTTCTTTACGCACTTCCTTGTGCAGTAAAAACTTGGTTTAGGGGTAAATCTTGGTTTTTGACAGTTTCAATGTCACCATATTTTCATAGCATAATTGTGAAGCTGTCGTTTGTAAATATTGTATTTTGGGTTGATCCCCAAATTTTCAGACTGTTAATTTTTGGGGATTCTTTTTGTATATTCCAGTAGGTGTACTTTTATCTTATTTATTTTTATATTTTGTTTACTTTTTCCATTATGAATTTCCATCTTAAGTTTTACGTTGGATGACTCAATTACATTGAGGACAATGTAATGTTTAAGTGTGGGGGAGTGGTTAACTTTTTACTTTAGTGTTTCAGGAGTTTCATTGCAAATATGATCAGCTGCTGAGCGGGTCTATTGAAGGTTAACTTTTTACTTTAGTGTTTCAGGAGTTTCATTGCAAATCATGATCAGCTGTTGAGCGGGTCTATTGAAGGTTTGTAGGTAGTTTATGACCAGCTGTTGAGCGGGTATAAAAATAATTAAAAAAAATTGTAGTTGTTAAGGTTATGACCAGCTGTGTAGCGGATCTTTTCTTTTTTCTTGCACATTATGACCAGTTGTGTAGCGGGTCTCTTTCTCTCTATCTTATTATATGACCAGCCGTGTAGCGGGTCTTTCCATTTTTTCTTACATGTTATGGCCAGCTGTGTAGCGGGTCTTTAAAAAGAAAAATTATGACCAGCTGTGTAGCGGGTCTCTCTCTCTATCTTATTATATGACCAGCTGTGTAGCGGGTCAATTTTTCTGTTTTGCTCGAGGACTAGCAAAATGCAAGTGTGGGGGAATTTGATAAGCACGACAGTGCGACGCATTTTCACCCATAAATACATTAGCTGGGACTCATTTTATCACTAATAAACTTGTTCTAAGTCTTTTCAAGGAAATAAGCTCTTTTGGAAAAATAGATCGAAAAAAGCGTTAAAAGCAGCCAGAGGAACTGATAAAGGCACCCATCATTTCAGATACGGTCACCCAACTTGTTAAAGACACCCAACAAATGAACAAATGGATAGAGGCACCCTCTTCTTCTTCATTTGAAACAGATTCACATAATTTATGGGAGATCTCAAAGATTTAAGGCAAAGATATCTTGGTGCCTATTATACAAGAAGTTTTCATATCTTGAAGTTAAAAGAGATAATATATTGATGAGTTTGTTTTTATTGAAAAGGAGAAAGAAAATTTGTGGTTTTATTTATAAATAAAAAATAATAATATCCCCAGGATTTTATTCCAGCAAATAGAGGAAGATGTGTGATAATGGAGAAAGAAATTATTCCTGAGATATCTTTCATCAAAAAGAAGATCTGGTGGAGTTATGGAAGAATATTTTGAAAAGATGTTTGAGTAATGGGTTGTTGTGTATAAATAGGGTGCTAATAGGACCAAACAGGAAAAAAAAAGAGGGGGGAGTTTTGGTAGAACAAAATTGTTGCGTTTAATTTTTCTTCATTTTCACCATTGTAAACACCATTTGAGCTATTAATTATATTTTTTGAGTGTGTTTTCATCATGAGAAGCAAAACCCCAACACTGGGTCGACGGAGGAAGCCAGACTTCATACATGGGTGAATTTGTTTTATTTTCTATTTGACTTTTGCACTTATTTTAAATTGATTTATGATTCGAAAAAATTAGTTATTATTTTATTAGATGGGTCATACTGGCTTAGATGTTTGATGTCCCATGCTTACGATTTATAACTAATGTTTGGAGAATCTACCTTGGCAAGAATAAGAGTCGGTGTTGTTTTATTTGTCGAGCGATAATTGTTTGAGAATGAATAATTGAACCTATTGATATGAGTTTGGCCGAATCCTAGACCTAGTAACTCTCTATTTTATTCCTATAAAATTAATCTTAACAAATCTTAGAGTTCGAATCCTATTTACTAAAAATACAACGACAATCAAAAATATTATCATGGAGACCTGAACTCATCTATCACTCAAAAGTCTATCTACTCTATCTCCTATTTGAGACAAAGGTCGTATAGCTATATAGACTTCGATTATACACATTTGATATTTCGAGCTGAGTTTACTCGCTTATATATTTCTCGAAATATGTGTTGGTAAGCTTTCGCTTTAACCAGGTTCATCTTATATTCTTGACGAAAGTCAAAAGCTGATCATGTGAAAATCGACTTGTAACATCTTACGTGATTTGTGTGAGACAGTCATTTGATGTAGACTCGGAATATTTTGTATTGATCATTCGATCACTTGAAAATTGCTTTGAAGCTAATAGTTTGTGTGAGACAGGTATTGTCGTCTTCTAAGAATGTTTCAATGGTTGAAATGAGAGTTTAGAACAATTAACCATGATTGGATGTAGAAAAGTATGCGTACTTATATGCTAACTGTTGCAAGTTATTACAAGTCTGGGAACCATATTATGCATACCCGTATGCGTACTGGTTGGTTAATGAAAGTACGAGAACTTAGAATGCATACATGTATGCGTACTGGCGTGAGTTTCAAGTTCCGAAAATTCGACTGAGTTTGGAAGGTATGCGTACCCGTTTGCTTACTGGCAAACCCAAACTTAGTTCGGCCACTTAGGTATGCGTACCCATTTGCATACTTGAGTAGGTTATGTTCTAAAATCGGTTTGTTCATGAACTAATACATTTATATATTAAGGAATGCAATCTTTTGAAAACCGTGGCTACAATGTTCATGAATTGATTCAAGTAAATCAAAATCGATTTTTCTTCAATTTTGTCTTATATACTTCTATGAGAATATAAACAATTGAACAACTCTAGAACTAGTTTTATTTGAGTCATTTGAACTAGTTATGGTTAAGATGAATAAGGTTGATATGAAAGTGTTCATATGGCTAACTTCGGTTAACTATTGTTGAGCCAACAAAGGTGTACATGTTTAGGTATGGTTACTTATATCTAAATGAAGTCACTTTTCATTTGTATGTAACAAGCTAAGTTCGATCTAAAAGTTGAAAGATTTTAGCATGAGTCTAATCAGGTTTTAATCTAATGGTGAATATTAAATCATTTGTTACCAAGGTAGCGTTCATTGCAAACCATGATTTGAAGATTATATAAGGGAGAACTCTCGAAACTGGGAAACCTAATCCCCACACCTCCTGTGTGATACTAGTTGCGACTAGAGTCAATTCTATTTAATCCTTAAGTTTTTCCCAAAACCCTGTAGGTTAACGACTTAAAGACTTCATTGGGATTGTGAAGACAGACCCAACTATTTTCTCTGCAATTGCATGTTCTGATCTTGCTTTTTTCTATCGTGATTGAGTACTATCTTCTCTAAGATTTGCTCGAGATTTAATCTCCGATAGGCAAGATAAAAAGTAGTTACCAACATTTTCGTCTCATCGTTTGTGATTCCACAATATCTTGTTTCGCTACCATACGATTAAGGTCATTGTGAGGTGATTGATATTACTAGGCTATTCTTTGGGAATATAAGCCTGGTGTATCAATTGGTTCATGTTCACCTTGATTTATCAAAAGACGGAACAAAACTCTTAGGTATTTCTATGGGAAACAGATTTATCTATTCAATAGACTTTTCTGTGTGAGACAAATTGGTTTATCAAGTCTTCGACTTTGGGTCGTATCAACTCTTTGTTGTGGGTGAGATCAACTAAGGGAATCAAGTGCGCAAATTCCTGCTGGGATTCAGAGGCGTAAGGAACGCGACTGTACTTTGATCAGTGTGAGATTGTTTAGGGCTCAACTACATTCCATTCCGAAGTTAACTTGGAGTAGGCTAGTGTATGTAGCGTCTTAATACAGTGTGGTGTTCAAATCTGGACTAGGTCCCGGGTTTTTTTTGCATTTGCGGTTTCCTCGTTAACCAAATTTCTGGTGTCTGTGTTATTTCTTTTCCGCATTATATTTTTTATATAATTGAAATATCACAGGTTGTACGTAAGTTCAATCAATTGTGAATCCAACCTTTGGTTGTTGATTAAATTGATTGATACTTGGATATTGGTTTTTGATACCGTCCAAGTTATTTCTTATATTCAATCGGGCTCTCAAATTCCTATTTGTTTGGTTGCAGATTGAATTGAGAAATTGAGATACAACTCTTGGATATACTTTTCTTAAGATTGAGTCTGACTGTCTAGTTGATTCTCTTGAAAGTATATTGGAGTTAGTCATTACAGATTGCCAAGAGAAATATTAGGTGTGGTTGTTAGACCCCCGCTTTTTCAACTGGTAAAAGAGTACATTCGCGTGTTTTTAGCGACTGACTCTATATAAGACCTTATAAGTCTGTGTTTTTAGCGATCTGACTCTATAGATAGAAGTGATATCTCTATAAACATACCGCCAGTCTTCGATGGATCGAATTACTTATGGTGTAAAATTGATATGTGTAGCTTTCTACAAGCGCGTGATTTTCAATCATGGGTTTATGCTGTTAATGGCTATAATCCTGCAGTTGTTACAGAAGGCGATCTAACTGCTCCAAAGGATATTGGTGATTATGATGTTGTCGAGATTCTTGCCGCAAAGCAAAATTATGACGGGTTGAATGCAATCATCCATGCCATTACCCTATATCTTCAGCATCATGTGACTTCGTGCACTAGGTCTAAAGATGCGTGGGATATCTTAGAAACCGTATTTGAAGGGAATACCTGTGAAAAAGAAGCTAGGCTTCAAAACCTAAATTCTGATGAAGATTCATTTGATGAGTTTAATCACAAAGTGTCTGAAATTGTTAATGCATCTTTTGCGTTGGGTAAGACTATTCCTGAAAAGGACATTATGCTGAAAATTCTCAGATCATCGTTATCTAGATACTATTCTAAGAAACATGCCATCGTTGAAGGAAATAAGCTTGATACGCTTTCCAGAAATACTCTTTTTGGAAAGTTAAAAATACTTGATCTTTGATAAGTGCATAATTCACATGATTTTAGTGTTAATTCCATGCTTGTTTTAGTTAGATTTCTTGCATATTATCCTTGTATTACTCTTGTTTTCCATTTTATTTGTTTCTTTAGGTGAATCATTCAAAGTCAATGGAAAAGGCTCCAAAATAGATATAAAGTGAAGTTCTCCAAAGATCCAAGTGTCTAAAGCCGAAAGAAGTGGAAGAAGTGCGACAAAAAGGAGCAAAGAAGGTCGAAACCATAAGAAGGACTAGAAGACCAAGTTCAACCATCCAAATTCGGGATTACTTATCACCATCTTGAATAGAATTAAATTATGAATAGAACGACGAAAGAATGAGGTCATTCCGAGTTCGGATGAAGAAGTTACGGCCAAAACAGTTGAGACGAAAAATGGCAATCTACAGCACCACTTTCGGCATTGCTAAATCAATACCGAAAGTAGCCATATTTCGGGCAGAGATGATGTATTTTAGACCCCCACATTCGGCATTGGTAAAGCAATACCGAAAGCAGACGTATTTCGGGCAGAGAAGGTGTATTTTAGACACCAACTTTCGGTATTGCATTGGGGAATTCGACAATGCCGACTGAGACAAGCCTATTAGGTCCCTTTTGATGTATTTTGACTTCCAAATCAAGGAAACTTGGTCCCATATGGATTCTAATACCTATATTTCTTGAAAACTATATAAGAGGACCTCCCAAAACATTAAGAAGACATCTTTGACACAACTTTGCAAGGTTGGAGAGAAAGAACAACAACGGAGCTAGGTTTTGGAGCGGTTCTCATCAATCGTAACAATTTCTTCTCTAGTTTATCAATTGTATAACATGGATGCTACTACATCCATGAGTAGCTAAACTTCTTAGTGATTGGGGATGAATTCTAAGTTCTAATATATGATTCAATTTAACATATAAATTTATTTTAACTCTTCACATGATTATTGTTTGTTTTTACAATATTAAATTTTATGTTTGATTGATAAATTGTTTAGGTGTCCAACTGAACTAGTTTATTAGTTAACCTAATGCTAGTAGAGAATTAGGATATCCGTAATTGTTGAATAATCCTCTACACGAGTAGAAATTGTGAAACCTTGCAGAGGGATTTTGTGGAGCAATCGCAAGTAGAAACAACACTAGAAAGTGAACCTTGCGCTAAGAGTTCAACTACTAGGATTGACCTAAGTTCACAAAATATAAAGCATTTGACCAAATTACACTTAGAGTGCGCTACTTCTAGGTGGTTTATAGAATAGAATCTGGCATTCGAGCGCTTCGGTGTCCAGTGACTTAAGGAATTTTGAGGATAGCACTGCGCTAGCTGCTTTCCTACGGTTGATAATAATCTGTGAATGATAAAGAATAGATGAATATGCTACTTTGATGACTATTTAGTAACGAAGAAGGATCCCTGATTATATTTCTCCCTATTGCTTGCAACTCAATTTTCAATTGCTTTATTTACTTTGTTTACAATCTAAAAACAAAACCCCCCCAATTGTGACTTTTTTGACAACTAAACTCCCTGCTCTTCGTGGGAAAGATCCTTGCTTCCATTATATTACCAATTAATTGTGTGGAAATAAGTGATTTAATTTGATTGCACTCACGACTCGCATAAAATTTTGGCGCTGTTGCCGGGAAGCAGTCGGTAGCTTTAGTTGTTTCTTTTAGTTTTATTTTGTATTTAGATTTTCTCTTTAGTTTTTTACTTTTTTTTTTCTAGATTTTTTTTTAGGTACTTAATCTCTGGCATCGAAGGATTGGAATTACCAGAGGTGCGGAATTTAAACTCGCAAGGGAACGGTACTACAAGCACGTCCAAAGTTGCAAGAAGAACCTTCTACATCAACAATGGTAGGCGGTACCAATAATCCACCACCACCTCCACCCGCGGATAGGAAGTTAGGAGAGTTGACATCTCCATGATTAGATTCGCAACCACTGTGCATTACAATCACTAATCCAGTGGAGCTGAAGTCGAATCTACTTCATCATTTACCGAAGTTCAAGGGACATCCTGGTGAAAATCTGAACCGTCATCTTCACGTATTTCAACATAAGATGACAAGTCTTAAGCAAAGTACCGAAGAAGATAGGGATATGGCTTTGTTACAAGCTTTTCCGTTCTCATTAATAGACTTAGCAGAATAATGGTTGTATTATCTTCCTTCAGGGAGTGTTACAACATGGAATGAGATGAAAAAGCTATTTCTGAAGAAGTACTTTCCTGCTTCTAAGACGGCTGCTGCTCGTAAAGAGATTAGTGGTATTCTACAGATTACTAGGGAATCTCTTTATGAATACCGGGAGAGATACAAGAGGTTGCTGGTGAGTTTCTCTCACCACAATATATCCTCAACACTTATTATTCAATACTTCTACGAAGGACTACTTCCAGAACAGAGGAATTTTATTGATGTAGCACCCAGTGGTTCACTCACTGAGAAGACAATCTCGCAAGCAACTAGTCTGATTGAGAGTATGGCCTCAAATGCACAACAATTTTATACAAGGCATGACTCAAATGTTAGAAAGGTTAGCGAGATAGGGTAGTCTCCAAATACAGAGCACCGGTTAAGTACAATTGAGAAGGAGATTCATAGTATAATTTCTGTAGTAGCTCCACCATATGAAAAAGAGACTGAGGTTAATGATATATTTCCTAATCCAAGGCCAAGGTATGATCCATATTCTAACACTTATAATCCAGGTTGGAAAGATCATCCTAATTTCAGTTATGCGAACAAGCAAGCTGCAGCTCCTAATCCTTATGCGAGGCAAGGTGGTTTTAAACAACAATTTCAACCACAACCGCAACCCCAAGCTCCAAAGGAGGATGCCTCTGAGAAGATGATTACCATGATGCAAGGTCTTTCATCTACGTTTCATCTATGCAATGTCTTTCATCTATGTTCTCTGATAGTGCTATTAGAGATCTACAAACTCAAATGGGGAAGTTGGCTACGGATGTGAATCTACTGAAATCACAAGCATCGACAAAGTTGTCATCGCAACCTTTTTTGAATCCAAGAGAGGATCTCAATGCAGTGAATTTAAGAAGTGGGAAACAAACGGAAGAGCCAAAGCAACAAGATGTGATTAATAACGACATCAAAAAGGAAGTAGAGGTGGAAACCGTACCAAAGGAAAATCCAATCTCAACCGGCCAACCTAAGGACACGGTTCCCACCTTTACTACACCACCTCCTTTCCCTAGTCGTTTTGCCAAATCAAAGAAACAAGCTCAAGATAAGGAGATCGTGGATATTTTCAGCAAGATACAAATCAACATTCCATTTATTGCAACCATCATAACCGTACCCAGGTATGCCAAGGTTTTGAAGGATTTTTGTACAAGGAAGGATATGTTGATTGCTAATCAAATTACTCATGTGGGAGAAAGTGCTACAACTATGTTACTAAAGAAGATTCCTGCAAAATGTGAAGATCCGGGTGGCTTCACAGTGCCAATTACTACTGGTAAACGATGATTCGAGCGTGCTTTGCTTGATTTGGGAGCATCCATAAGTGTTATGTCAGCCGATGTTTATGATTCTTTGAATCTTGGACCTTTAAAAGAGGCAAAGATTACTATTCAATTGGCAAACAAGTACTATATATATATTAAGGGAGTCGTGGAGGACGTGTTAGTTCAAGTGAATCAGTTAATCTTTCCGGTTGATTTTTACATTGTGGAGATGCAAAATGGAGATAATTTTTCATCTACTTCATTACTTCTTGGGAGACCGTTATGACAACTGCAAAGACGAAGATTGATGTGGATGAAAAAGCGGGGGTCTAACAACACCACCCAATATTTCGCTTAGCAATCTGTATGGACTAACTCCGAAATACTTTGCTAGAGAATCAACTAGACAGTCAGACTCAATCTAGATAAAAGTATCTCAAGGAGTTAATATCTCTCTCTTGATTTGATTTTTACTCAAGCTAAAAACAATAGCGAGTCTTTATCAAATACAAAGAATAACTTGGACGGTCCTAAAGACCAATGTACAAGTGTTAATCAATAAAACCAACAACCACAAGGTCGGATCTCTAATCGATTAAACTTTAACGCATAACCTGTATTATTTCAATTATAAAGATAAACAATATAATGCGGAAAATGAAATAACACAGACACTAGAAATTTTTTTAACGAGGAAATCGCAAATGCAGAAAAACCCCGGGAACTAGTCCAGATTGAATACACACTGTATTAAGCCGCTACAGACACTAGCCTACTCCAAGCTAACTTCGGACTGGACTATAGTTGAACCCAAATCAGTCTCCCACTAATTCAAGGTACAGTTGTACTCCTACGCCTCTGATCCCAGCAGGATACTGCGCACTTGATTCCCTAAGCTGATCTCATCCACAACCAAGAGTTGCTGCAACCCAAAATAGCAGACTTGATAATAAACAAATCTGTCTCACACAGAAAACTCTACCAAAGGATAAATCTATCTCCCACAGAAAAACCCGAGGTTTTGTTCCGTCTTAAGATATGAAATCAAGGTGAACAGGAACCAATTGATAATTCGGTCTTATATTCCCAAAGAACAGCCTAGATTAATCAATCACCTCTAAACAGTCTTACTTGAATACACAAGAGGACGTCGAGGAATCAGAAACAGTGAGACGAAGATGTTTGTGACTTCATTATCTTTCCTATCGGAGAAATCTCACGATCTCAAGCCAATCAATAGATTGTACTCGTACGATACAAGATGCAAGATCAGATCACACAACTACGATAAAAGTAGTATCGGTCTGGCTTCACGATCCCAATGAAATCTTTAACTCGTTAACCTGGTTTTAGAGAAGAAAACCAAAGGTTAAAGGATAATCGACTCTAGCGAGCGCACTAGTATCACACAGACGTGTGGGGATTAGTTTTGCCCAATGCTAGATGTATCCTATATATAGTCTTCAAATCAGGATTTTGCCTTAGGTACAAAGCAATCCATATTCACCGTTAGATGAAAACCTGATTTAGATTCAAGCTAATATTTCTCAATCGTTAGATCAAAAACTTATCTTGTCACACACACTTGAGATATACGTTTACTGGGTTTGTGAAAACTGTGCCAAACGTGTACGTGTATGTTGGTTCAACATAGTAACCCAAAAGGTTAACCATATGAGCATTTCATATTAACCTTGTTCTTCTTCACCATAACTAGTTCAATTGACTCAAATGAACTAGTTAGAGAGTTGTTCAATTGCTATGAGATCTTATGTACACAAGACACAATTGAAACAAAGATTATTCGATTCGATTGAATCGGCTCATGAACTTTATAGCCACGGTTTGCATACTACATTCCTTAGTAATTTAAGTTTCATGTTCAGAGCACATCTTCACATCATAACCCACTCAAGTACGCAAGCAAGTTCGCGGACTTAAGGCAACCGACAGAGTTTCCAAACTCAGCATAAAATCTCGGTAAGGAGACTTCCGCCAGTTCGCGGACTAGGTTCGCGGACGAGTTCGCGGACTAAACATGCAAACGATTTTTTGGAAAATCCCAGCTGTAGTTGCAGGAAATCCTACAATACACCCCTCATATGATTTCATTATTGATCAACTCATTCTTAGGTTTACTCTCTTAATTTTATTGATTAAATTCTGAATGTTCTTACAAGGAAAATAAAGAAATCAAGAATGATCTCTGTTCTGAACTTTCTCTCTCCTATTTACTTGTCTCTTACTCAAAAAAGATCCCCCCTCTCCTTTACAACTCGAATAACTATTTATAAGGAAATACATAGTGGATGACAGCTAATCTGTCCTTTATTATCGGATATGGTTTGCGACATTCTCGCAACCTTACAAATGTTATCTTCACAAGCTCTCTAATCTTCGCAAGACTATCACATCTTTCTCATGATCCTTGCTGACGTTGTTTCTGAAACTGTTCTGCGACGCTATTGTGCAATACCATTGATAATTTCGCTGAGACATAATTGTTGCGAGAATCTGATCCTACATCTTACCTCTTCTCATATCTTCTCTGCAAAGTAGAGAATGATGTGAGTAATGTCGCAACTGCTTATCTTTTCATATCCTCACATTTTCACACGTACTCTCTCTCTTCCATTTATTTTTGACACGTCTTCTGTAACCGCTACTTTTCAACCGCTCACGTCTCTTCGTCTTAATGGTGTTTATTTCTTCGAGAAGTAAATTTTCTTTAAATACTCTTCTCCCTCCCTCTTTCCACTTTTCTTTTTACTTTCTCTTTTATTTTTATTCTCTCATCTCTGCAACTCTGTCATTCTTCTGCAAATTCTGCTGCTGTAATTTTCTCTTCCTTCAATTCTTTTACTTTCCATACTTTCCCATACCCTTTATTCAATCATGGATCCAAGTGGTCATATATATCTACAAGATGTCCAAAAATATCTTGCTAATAAAGGTCTTACACTCTCCCCCATTCCTGGTGTGAATGCCAAATCAATTCTTTCTGTCAAGCTTTTCTCCAATCAAAATTGTGATGATCAATCAATCATAATTTCGCTAGGTCAAATTCTCGCAAGTCTCCCTATTCCTCTTTATAACCCAGACATTCCTTTATTTTATGAAATTCTTTCTCATCCGAAATTTTCGCGAGTCATTTTCCAATTAAGTGGGGACTGCATCCGTCTGATGCTAGAGTTCGCTAATCGTGGTGCTGGTAGAGGATCTCTTTACTCTACAGAACTTAAAGATCCAAAATTCGCAGACCTGGAGATAGTTGCTGAGAAATATACAGTGGCGAATTTCTTTGAAAACTACGAACTTATCTCCATGAAGAAGGAGAATACTCGCTGGGGCCTTCGATTAAGAAGAAAAGATAACATTGATGAAGCCAAAATTCTTATGCAAGATATTGACTGGCATTCTGGTAAAAATACAACTCCTCGCCAGTCCAAAGATGACAAATGGTGTGTTTTCCTTTAATGCTAAAGGGTCCTACATTGCTGGATCAAACGTTCTTCCTGCGAATCTCGCTGCATATCAACCTTGGGTTTTCTCCTGGCCCGAGAAGAGAAAGAGGTATGTTTCTCCCCTTTAACTCATTTTAATTTCTTTATTGATTTTTACTATTCTGTTCGCTAACTCTTGCGACATTCGCAGATCCAAAAACTAAAGGATAGTTATAACAGGACTGGGAAATCTAGTACTCTGTTAGCTCTTCGCTCATACACAGATGAGGTAAGAAATTTTCTCTTATGACTTTAAATAGTACTGTTACTTCCATGCTTCCATTTCTTATTTCTATCTGTGTGTGAAGATTATTGCTGAAGTAGAAGAATCTGTTGATGCTGCGAAGATTGGTGATAAAGGTAAAGGTACTCTTCGCAGGGAAAAATCAACTGGTCCTCCTCCAAAGAAAAGAAAGTTCGTTCTCCTTCTCCTTCAAATGTTCTTCCTAACGAAAGTTCTGAAATGATAAGGGTGATGAGGATAACGATGATCTTGCTGCAACTGAAGATTCTCCACCTGAATCTTCTATGGCTAAGCTTTCTGGCCTCTTTTCTGATTCTCTACAAGGATGGGAGATAGCCAATTCGCAAATACCTGCAAAGCTCTCGCTACCCTTTGTGATGTCCCTTTACTGGATGGTGATAATTCTCTTCGCGGAGAGTGACTCCCGACTTCTTGCATTCTCTCAATAGTCTGGTATACTTTTATCTTTTTACTTTTCATTGTTATAACTCAAAATCTCTTTCTATATTAATATTTTTTATTTCTTTTCGCAGGCTGGAAAAGCTTCTTTTGCTGTTGCCTCAGATCTGAGAGAAGACGCGAAAATCTTGAAAAGAAAATCTTCAATTTCGCAAAAGAATGAAGAATTGGAAGCTGAAGTTAAAGTCTTCGCGAGAAAAATAGACAATTAGAAATTGATTCTTCCTCGTATAAGAAAAATTTCTAGTCTTCAACAAGCTAATAATCAGCTTTATGGTATGTTACTTTTCTCTTTTCTCTTTATTCATTCATCCTGTTGTTTTATCTTATTTAAATAATCCTTTTTGCAGACATCTATGGTCTTTCTGATGAATCCACCCTTCTTCTCTCATTTCCTAATGCCTTGGATAATGATACCCTTCTTGAACGTATTAACAATTCCTTAAATAGCTTTTCAAATGATAGAATTTCATCTCTTTCTCTAGATGAACTTAGATCGAAATTTCGCCTCTTAGAAATTGATCATAGATCTAGTTTAGGCTTAGCCAACAGATTTAGGCGTCTCCTTATTGATTCCAAAGAGAAAACCAATGAATTAAGAAACAAAATTAGCTGTCTCATAGATGATAAAGATCGTATCTCTGATCAATGTGCCAAGGCTTTAGCGAAATTCCAAGAGGCTATTCTTGAAGTTCAACTTGAGAGAGATGAAGCTAACCGCAAGAATATTGAACTCTGCGAAAGGGAAAATCAAATTCGTTCTCGTCTTCTCATAAGTAGTGAGGATGAATTTGTCTAGGCTGCGAAAATTTTAGATGATGCTAGAAAAGATTTAGGCGTAAATGTTAGTCTCCAAGTTGAACATACCGCCTTGATTAGAGACATGATTTCTGACAGAGAAGATTGCTAATTGCTATTCTTTACTAACCTTTTGCTTCTTATGGATTTTCATCAAGTTAATAATTGGTTGTCTTTTGTTTGTAGATTCTGAAAGTAAATATCGTGAAAAGATTGAAGAACTTGAAGCTGAAAAGGAGGAACTCGCAACGACAAGTATTCTAGATTGAAGAATCAAATCAAAATCACCATTGAGAATTTTAAGAATGACGCTATGCATTTTTGCAATCAAACCATCCAGATGGTTTGTGATGACCATAATATCCCATATTCTGATTACCCTTGTCTTTTAGAAGAAATCCCACAGAATACTCCCAGTTTGATTATCTCTGATAGTGAAGCTGACGATGAAGAATCTGATAGTGATAGAAGTTCTGATGATGATGAGGATTCTGACGCAGGTGAAGAAGGAAATAATTCTGATGAAGATAATGAAGGATTAACCAAGAAATAATCTTTATTTCTTCTTTGATTCTTTGTAACACTTGTACATTTATTTCTTCTTTCTGTATACTTGTGTTTCTTTCATTTTGACCTGCGTAAATTAAAACAATTCTTCTTTGCAATACAGTTAATCAATATAATCATTAATTCTTGAATTTTTGAGTAAATCTCTCATATGGAGACAAATAACATTTTCTAATTTCATACATTCTCATACATGCCTCTGTTATTTGAATCCAAATGAGAGATATCATAAACTTTTTCTTATTGTATAATTTCGCAACCTTTTGCGAAGTGAATTTTGTTTCTTTTCAAAATCTCATTCCTGTGTGGTCTTATTTTGCCTTCCTAATTAAAGGTCTTATTATGCCACCTCTTGTCATTGCGACAAAATCGTAGGACGTCCTTGCACTTTCATGCAATAACCCATTGATCTTTCCTTAACTTTTTCTTCTTTATTATGGCCTCTTCAGGAATACTGCGACAATATGACAGTCCTAAATATTCTTGCGAAAATAAATCCCCATGACATTGCCGTCTTGCGATGAAATCGCAGGACGTCTTCGCACTTTCATGCGAAAACCCATTGATCTCATCTTATCTTTTTCTTTTGTATTATTGCCTCTTCAGGATTGTTGCACAAATATGACAAGACACAATTATCCTTGCGAATAATAAGCCTCATGACATTTGCGTCTTAAGACACTTATCAGCTCCCTAATGGAGGGTGCCGCCCTTATCTTCCCCCTGGTTGCCCCTTCAAGGAGGCGTACTTCTACCATACAAGGTTAGCTCCTCCCATCCAGTCTTAACAACAACCAGTTGTTTTCGCAGCCTCTTATCCCTTTTACCTATAGGGATTATGGTTACGAGACTGCACCCTAAGTGGGGTTTTCTTCGGGCCGAGTGCAGTATAATCCAAGACTTGTCAAGAATGGCAAGGACGCTTCAAACGCCCTCGGCACTCTTGACTCAACCGTGTACCTCGGCGCCTTGATCAGATCTTCACTCCTTGAAAGAGTCCTTATTACCTTAGTCGCCCAACCTAAGTCATATGCTTAAATTGAGAATCCAAGGTGCCTCTCCCGGATGGGCTTTATTGACCCCAAATCTCCATGACTCAGGTTCCGGTGGCGGTGTAGCCTTTTCCTGAGCCATGTAACAGGTACCCCCTAATATGACGTACTTTAGGTCTTACATTTGCCTCTTGCGAAATTTTATTCGCGAACTAGGGTGTACGCCATAAAGGTTCGCCTCTTTCTCTTTTGTCATTCTTTTCTGATTATTTTCTCTCGCAATTTATAATATTGTATCTGAATTTTGCAATCTCAATTTTGTTGTTCAATCAAATGTATTTTTGAGAATTTTACTTATTGCGAGATTATCGCAACAACTTAATCATTCATACATTTCTTTCTTTTATTACCTTTGCCCTCCTCTGCTTCTTTATGATTTTCTGCTACTGCTTCCTTGGTAATGGTATGTTCATCCTTTTTATCCTGAGCTAACATTGATTTTGTAACATCTCTTCTTCTTTCTTTTCGATTGTATCCACCATCAACTTCTCACTTCTTTGTACATCCTTGATTTTGTGTCGCCAGTTTTCCTTCTTGTTTTCTCTTCCTTCGCAAGATTCTATCTCAGTTTCGTAACATTTCTTTCCTTCAACCCAATCTCCCCTTATGATTCCTATACCATTGGGTGAGGGAATTTGATGCACTGATGAAAATTTGAAGCTACAACTAGAATCCCATGTAGCAAAGGTCGACCAATTAATGCATTGTATGGTGATTCTACATCAACTACACAGAATGAGATTTCAGAAGATATTCCATTCAATGGAATTTGCATAGTAACCTCCCCCTTAGACTTGTTAGCAGTACCATTAAAACCATATATCTTATATGTTGAAGGTATAAGATCATCATCTCTTCCACCCATAGTTTTATAAGTATGATAAAATAAGATGTTCACAGAGCTTCCAATATCGACTAGTATTCTATTGATTGCCCATAAATCTTCAGATTCATCATCCTCATCTTCTTTTGGTTTTCGATTAATTTATAATTTTATTACCAATGGATTGTCATGCACCTCTTATCCTTCGGGAGTTTCTTCTGCGGTAAAAGAAATGATCTGTTTCTGCCATTCCTCTAATTGCGAAATTTTCGCAATATTCATAACTTCTCTACCATTATTATCTCTTGTGAACACTCTACTTAAAACATTATCATGAAAATCTTCAATTGTCTTATATGAATGTACGATAGAGTGATAGAATAGATTTTTTGCTTTTGCACCAACTTCTATGAAGAATGTTTCTTTCTTTTTCATCGTATTCGCTTTATGATGTTCTGGTGGTGGTGGTAATTGTTGAGATTGTGGATGCCCTACCAGAAATTCGTCTAGTTTTCCTTGATCTATCATTCTCAAAATAATTCTCTTTACATTTCTGCAATCATTTGTGGTATGTCCATGAAAATGATGATAAGAACAAAATTCATGACTTCTGTGATTTGGGGGCGGTTCCGTTCCCATGTTCCATGGTGTTGGTATATTCTTCATCAAGATTATAGCCTCCCATATCTTCTCCACACTTGCATTTATAGGTGGCATCTTGATTTCTTCCCATACTACCTTGTGACCTCCTTGTCCTCTATTAAAGTTTGGTTTTTTACCTCCATAAGTTTCTTGCGGTTGATCGAGTCTTTGAATCTTGTTATTTCCTCCACGACTGTAGAAATTTCTTCCTCTTTCATACTCTTCTTGATCTCGACTTTCCATAGCTACCAACTTCTACTGATTTTTACCTGTCACCTTTTCTTGTTGTATTTGCGAAGTATTCGCCACTGTATTTATTAGCTTGGGTAATAAGCTTGCGTTCGCTGCTTGTGAGATGGTGTTCAACTGGATATGATTCCATTTCATCTTGTCTTTCCTCTAAATCAATGTATTCTTCTTGAAGTTCTCGCAATTCAGTCATTGTAATCGTATTCTTGACTCTGAAATTTGAACATACAACAGGTTTGTTGCAAACATAGCATTAATGAATGATAATATGAGATATCTCTCATCTACACGGCCAACCATTTCGCTACACATAGTTCTCCATATTTTAGTCAAGTGTTTCAAATTTTCGCCAATCCTTTGTTTTAATCTAAACACATCTTCTATACCAGGTCGTGAGGAATTATTACTTATATATGCTCCCAAGAATGTGGTCTGCAAATGATTGAAGGAGGTTATTGTATTCTTTGGTAAACCTTCAAACCATTTTAACGCCTCTCCTGTTAAACTGGATGCGAAATATTTGCACAATACCGCATCATGATTTTCCCATTGTAACATGCACCTCACGTAAGATTTAATGTGTTGAATTGCACAAGTTGTTCCGTCGAAAATGGTGGTTAATGCGGGCAAATTGCATTTCGGTGGTATTCCTTCTAATTTTAATTCCCTTGTAAATGGAGTTTTCGCAGCTTCCTTTATTGCTTCATCCAATTGTCTTCTACCTACTTCTCCTCTGTTATTTAGCATTCCTATCATTTCTTCTAATTATTTCAAGATTTGTTTATTTACTCCTGAATCTTGACCCATTGGTCTCTTTAATTTTGCTTCTCTTCTTCTGTGTTCACGTCTATCTTCTCTTGCGAAATTTTGTATCTCTCCTTCATTATCCTCATCTCGTCTTCTTCTGCGATTCTCTTCCTCACCCTATCTTGAATTCGCAAATGATGATGTCGTCATTTTCCTCTCCATAATTTTGTTCATTTCTTATCAACTCAATTCGCTGTCTTTCAACCATTCCCTTCACTCTATCATACTCCTCATTGAGATTATCATTATTCCGGTTTTGTATACGCCTTCTTTCTCGGTTGTCATGATTATTCTGGCGAATTGTTTCCTGAAGCTCTTGCTCTTCCATTTCCTCTCTCAACCTTTCACGTTCGCAGATTAAACGTGCTTGTTCAGCATTATTCCTTTCAACTTCTTCTTCAATTGTCTGTTGATTTCTTTGATTTTCTCTCATATGTAAAATTCTTTTTCCCTCCTCTTGATTTCCTTCGCCATCTTGGTTATTTTATCTCTGAATTTTCCCGTTCTCTTGATTTCCTCCAATTTTCCTATCATCAAAAGTTTCATTTTGTGGAATGTAACGATCATCAATTTTTTCTCTATTTTCGTGATATTCTTCATTAGGATTTGACATTTCTTCTTGAATATTGTTTCCAACATTGATCATAGGTGAATTTTGCCTCATTTCTCTTCTGGTTGATCTGGAATATGATTTTGTAATACTTCTCGATCTTCTATTATGCAATCTAATATTCTCCATCCTTAATTCGTGATTTTGTCTTGTTAAATTTGCACGTTCTTCTGCCTCAGCTCTTCTTTCTTCATGTATTCTTCGTCTCAATTTTTCTAACGCTCCAATTTCTTCACCTCCATGAATTATTCCTTCATCTGCTTCTTGATTTCTCTCTTCCTGTCTATAATTTCTATTTTGTTGCTCTTCTTCTATTTCTTCTGCTGAATTTGATCGCCAAGTGTGTACGCTCACTCTGTCATAATCTGTATTCCTCTCTTGAACTAATGTTTGTTGAATTGACGATTGAATTAGATTTTCTCTATTATTTCTCATTCTAATAGATTCTCCCATTTCACTTCTTTCTCTTCCAGCAATTCTTTTGCTTCTTCTAATAGTAGTCGGTTGTTCGGATGTATTTCTTCTTCTAGCCATTTTTTCAATGCTAACAGTATTTCAAAAAATTATGAAAAATTCTTAATCAGTTACTTTAAATTTTCACAAATATCAATATCAATCTTTAGCTTTTTCTAGAATAATCTTCTACTCGTCCTGTTTCTAGCGCCATTATGTAGTTGCAGGAAATCCTACAATGCACCCCTCATATGATTTCATTATTGATCAACTCATTCTTAGGTTTACTCTCTTAATTTTATTGATTAAATTCTGAATGTTCTTACGAGGAAAATAAAGAAATCAAGAATGATCTCTGTTCTGAACTTTCTCTATCCTATTTACTTGTATCTTACTCAAAAAAGATCCCCCCTCTCCTTTACAACTCGAATAACTATTTATAAGGAAATACATAGTGGATGACAGCTAATCTGTCCTTTATTTTCGGATATGTTTTGCGACATTCTCGTAACCTTACAAATGTTATCTTCGCAAGCTCTCTAATCTTCGCAAGACTATCACATCTTTCTCATGATCCTTGCTGACGTTGTTTCTGAAATTATTCTACCATTGATAATTTCACTGAGACCTAATTGTTGCAAGAATCTAATCCTACACCAGAAGAAATTCTCGGCAAGAGAACTTCCGTCAGTTCGCGGACTGAGTTCGTGGACTTGGCAAAGCCAATTCCTCCGGTTTCTCTCAATCAACAAAGTTCGCAAACTTCGGATTAAGGAATAGGACTTGTGCACATATGTGTTGCCACACAATGCTTATATCCATCATTGGTTATATAAACCTGAACTCTTATTCCAACCATTGAAACATTCTTAGAGGACGTTATATAGTTGTTACACAATTTCTCGTCAAAGCGATTTTCAAAGTGATTGAAACAATATGAATTTCGTCATTAGGTCAAGATAAACCCGATGAAAGCGAAACACTTTACTAACACATGATTTCGAGATATAGATAGGCGAGATATACTCGGATCGAAATATCAAATGTGTATGATCCAGTCTATATAGCATACGACTTTTGTCTCATAAGAAATAGGAGATAGAAGAGATGGATTTTTGAGTGATAGATAAGTTCAAGTCTCCACATACCTTTTGGTTGATGAAGTTCCACGGTTCCTTGAGTAGATCTTCATCGTTATATGATGAATCTCCATGAAGTCCTTGAGCTCAACTACACTTTTCTATCCTAGTCCGAGACTTAGCTATGTAGACTAGAAATCAAGACTCATAGTTTTGATCACTAACATTGACAAACATGCTTGATATAGGAACGCATGCGAGGTTGACCGAGCTATGCTCTAACAATCTCCCCCTTTGTCAATTTTAGTGACAAAAATATTAATACATATGGAATACAAAAAAGATAAACTTTAGTGGCTCCTATTCCATAGTCTAATCTTCAACGTTTCCTGAAATCTTCGTCCTTCCAAGTACTCCAATGATCCCAAAAGTTGTAACTTTAGCATCACCGTTGTTGAAGATCCGTAGCTATAACAATGAGAGAAATCGAGATTCTCGATCATCATTACACAGTGACATAGTATTGTTATGTAACATCAAAGTCCAATTGCATCACGACTTTAACAATAATACTACGGTGATATGTATCACTCCCCCTTAGTCAATACTCCATCTCACATGGAAACCACTCCCCCTTACACAATGATCCGAAAACCATATGTATATGTAGTATAATTACACATTAATTCTCCCTTTTTTTGTTAATAAAATTGGCAAAGGTACAAGAACGGGTTCCTAATGAAATTTCCGAGAAGCGACGTTTCATAGACTAAAAGAAGAAAAAAATACATACCAACTTAATTTAGATGCAATCATAAAGCCGAAGCTAAATGCATTCATCAAGGAGTTTTTAAGATACAAGATAACCCCTATAAAATTCCACAGCCGCACACCCCGCAGGATATTACCATTAAGCACAAGTTCAAAAGAACTCTCCCCCATTTGATGTCATTCACGAGAGAACAACAAGAGCGACCTTAATTTCGAAAGAAAAGAAGGATTTTTAATTGGACACCAAAAACCATAGGAATGATTTTCTATATCCAAAACTCAATCAAATTAATCACAAGTAAACCCATGATTAATTTAATTGGAATACGCAACTAAATCAAACCACAAAAGTGATCAATTTAATTGATTGTGCTCAACATAAGTAAACTTACGGAGCTACAACTAAGGTAATCATACGGAGATGACTAACTTAATCGTTCACATACTCAAGATAAGGAGAACCTTACGGAATATACGACTACATTAACCAATAGAACATGATTAGTATAGCCGTTTATATACTCAGCAGAAGGACTTGTGGAATATACGAAAACTCAACTAGACTAATTACAAGAGAACCCATAATTAATCTAATTGGAATACAAACAACCAGACTAATCACGAAAGTAATCAATTTAATTGTCAAATATTTTGCTCGACAAAAGAAGACTTTCGGAGCAAATAACTAAATAACCAACCAAGATGATTAATTTAGTTCATAATGCTCAACATATAGCATCTTATGGAACAACCAACAAAGCCGATAAGAATAATCGACTTAGTTGTATCGTGCTCAACATAAGACACACAATGGAGCCTCCACGGTAATATAAAAAGAATGTATCAATGAAGATCAATACCGTGGAATAAATACAAGGATCTATTCTATTTTCCATCATAGCGACATAATATACTTTATCCTTGTCACACAAAAGATTTTATCCTATTTTCCATCAAATACATGACTGCATAGGCATAAATTTTGTATATGTCAAAATTCCATTCGTCCTTTCATCAATACAAATACCAATTCATGAACGACTTTACTTTTGACAGCATATGGGACCTTCAATTTCACGGACGCAAACAATACATATCCCATAAAAATATTGCAATACTTCAAAATCAAACAGATTAATACTGCAATAACATCATCCTCCAAATATTTTTTGAATTTAAAAACCAATAAACCTAAAAAATAACATAAGAAGATGAAAACAAAAATAGCTATGTGTAGTCACAATCATCGCTATTGAAAACGCTAGTTATTCTTCCAACTAATCCAAAAAAAAGACTTACTAGGTATCAAAGAATTTCCTCAGACATTCAATTGAGTACTCTTTTTCATTAATGAAGAATCCAAAGATTGTTAGAGGAGGAACCTTTTCCAAAGATTGTTGAATTCTTCTTCATTGTTCTTGAGGAAGTTCCTTTGCATAGAAATACATTGACAGCTTCCATTACATCTTTTATGGTAACACCTCTAGTTACAGAAGCCATTAGAACAAAATAACAGAAGAAGAAAACAACCAAGAAATAGAGACTTATAGGAACAAACCCTAGAAAGCTTTTAAGAAATCTTTTCCTATCAAACATACAAGGAAATAAACATTGACTTGAGACACTTTCGGAACACTTCTCATATTTCTCAAGTTAGATATGAGAAGGCAAACATCACCACTTTAGTTGGTGTTTGGACGGGACAAACACTCACGTCCTTTGTTTTTCTGTGGCTTGTCACAGTAGGTTGTGCTAACAGATTTCTTACCTCTTCTGGAATTCTTCTTTGGCATATATTTATCCAAACTTACTCGTTGCATGTTCTTTTGAAGTTTGGTGATCTTTTTGATGTTCCTCTTGAATCTCCAACAAATATCTTTATCATGGTTTGAGTTTCCACAGAATGAACAGATTATTGTGGATTTCTTGTTTCCAAGCAATTTTTTATGTTTGACACTGCAACCAACCATTGTTTCCTGATTCGCAGACACCATCACTTTAGCTGATTTGCTGTTGAATCCTAAATCTTGATTGTTTCCAAAGGATCTCTGACCAAACAACATTGCTACAATTTTGTCAAAACTTCCAGACAATCTTTGCAGATCATCTCTGAGATAGTTAATCTCATTTTCCTTTAGAGACAAGATTTTAACGAATTTAATATTAAGTTGCTCAATCTCAATATTCTTCGTTTGGAGGGAAGATTCAACATTCCTCAAGGAGGCTTTAAGACTAAGGTTCTCACGAAGAATCTCTTTATTAAGGAGATTAACGACCTCAAAGTCAATTTCAAGTACATAATCAGAATTTGAAGTTGAAAGCGAATCTACAGTAAGTGCAGTAAATCCATTACACAGACTAGACTCATCTGAGTTATTCAGAGGGTTGTCGTCTTTTGTTGAGATATCCTCAGCATAAAGAGTAGATGAAGAACCTACAAACATTTTTCTCTTCTTCATTAAACTCTTGACTTCTTCGACCAGTAGTGAAAGATCACATTCATCATCCCAGGACATGTGAGAAGAAGACATCACAGTTTCGTTCACAGAGTTAAGTCCAAACGCTCTTCCTGTTTCTTGGTCAAGAATTCTTAACTTTCCAATTATACAAGCTTTGGAAAGAGTATCCGGGTTATTTCCCTCAATGATGGCATGCTTCTTAGAGTCGTATTTTGATGGCAGCGATCTGAGGATTTTCATCACAAATTCCTTTTCAGAAATGGTTTTACCCAATGCAAATGATCCATTAACAATTTCAGACACTTTGTGATAGAAATCATCAATAGTTTCACTATCTTCCATGCGAAGAGTTTCCCATTTGGAATTCAGATTTTGAAGTCTGGCTTCTTTTCACTGGTATTTCCTTCGAATACACTTTCTAAGATATCCCAAGCATCTTTTGAATTAGTGCAACTTTACACGTGGTGCAGAAGGCTTGGGGTAATGGCATGTATAATAACATTCAAATCGTTGGAGTTTTGCTTTGCAGCAAGTAACTCTGCAGGACTATATTCACCAATATTCTTGGGAACAATTATATCTCCAACTGCAACAACGGGCGCATCATAGACATTAACAACATATACCCATGATTGAAAATAAAGCGATTGAAGAAAAGCTCGCATAACAACTTTCCACCATGAGTAATTGGAGCCATCAAAGACTGGTGGTACGTTAGTAGAGATAACACCTCTTTCCATAGAGTCAGATCGCTACAAACACAGACTGATGAGGTCTTAGTGTGTTTTCCTGCTCTGATACCAATTGAAAAAGCGGGGGTCTAACAACACCACCCAATATTTCACTTAGCAATTTGTATGGACTAACTCCGAAATACTTTGCTAGAGAATCAACTAGACAGTCAGACTCAATCTAAATAAAAGTATCTCAAGGAGTTAATATCTCTCTCTTGATTTGATTTTTACTCAAGCTAAAAACAATAGCGAGTCTTTATCAAATACAAAGAATAACTTGGACGGTCCTAAAGACCAATGTACAAGTGTTAATCAATAAAACCAACAACCACAAGGTCGGATCTCTAATCGATTAAACTTTAACGCACAACCTGTATTATTTCAATTATAAAGATAAACAATATAATGCGGAAAATGAAATAACACAGACACTAGAAATTTTTTTAACGAGGAAATCGCAAATGCAGAAAAACCCCGGGAACTAGTCCAGATTGAATACACACTGTATTAAGCCGCTACAGACACTAGCCTACTCCAAGCTAACTTCGGACTGGACTATAGTTGAACCCCAATCAGTCTCCCACTAATTCAAGGTACAGTTGTACTCCTACGCCTCTGATCCCAGCAGGATACTGCGCACTTGATTCCCTAAGCTGATCTCATCCACAACCAAGAGTTGCTGCAACCCAAAATAGCAGACTTGATAATAAACAAATCTGTCTCACACAGAAAACTCTACCAAAGGATAAATCTATCTCCCACAGAAAAACCCGAGGTTTTGTTCCGTCTTAAGACATGAAATCAAGGTGAACAGGAACCAATTGATAATCCGGTCTTATATTCCCGAAGAACAGCCTAGATTAATCAATCACCTCTCAACAGTCTTACTTGAATACACAAGAGGACGTCGAGGAATCACAAACAGTAAGACGAAGATGTTTGTGACTTATTTATCTTGCCTATCGGAGAACTATCACGATCTCAAGCCAATCAATATATTGTACTCGTACGATGAAAGATGCAAGATCATATCACACAACTACTATAAGAGTAGTATCGGTCTGGCTTCACAATCCCAATGAAGTCTTTAAGTCGTTAACCTGGTTTTAGAGAAGAAAACCAAAGGTTAGAGGAGAATAGACTCCAGCGAGCGCACTAGTATCACACAGACGTGTGGGGATTAGTTTTTCCCAATGCTAGATGTCTCCTATATATAGTCTTCAAATCAGGGTTTTGCCTTAGGTACAAAGCAATCCATATTCACCGTTAGATGAAAACCTGATTTAGATTCAAGATAATATTTCTCAACCGTTAGATCGAAAACTTAGCTTGTCACACACACTTGAGATATACGTTTACTGGGTTTGTGAAAACCGTGCCCAAACGTCTACGTGTATCTTGGTTCATAGTAATCCAAAAGGTTAACGATATGAGCATTTCATACTAAACTTGTTCTTCTTCACCATAACTAGTTCAATTGACTCAAATGAACTAGTTAGAGAGTTGTTCAATTGCTATGAGATCTTATGTAACTACACAAGACACAGTTGAAACAAAGATGATTCGATTCGATTGAATCGGCTCATGAACTTTATAGCCACGGTTTGCATACTGCATTCCTTAGTAATTTAAGTTTCATGTTCAGAGCACATCTTTAGATCATAACCCACTCAAGTACACAAGCAAGTTCGCAGACTTAAGGCAACCGACAAATTTTTCCAAACTCAGCAGAAAATCTCGGCAATGAGACTTCCGCCAGTTCGCGGACTAAACACGCAAACGAGTTTTTGGAAAATCCCAATAGAAATTCTCGGCAAGAGAACTTCCGTCAGTTCGCGGACTTGGCAAAGCTAATTCCTCCGGTTTCTCTCAATCAACAAAGTTCGCAAACTTCGGATTAAGGAATATGACTTATACACATATGTGTTACCACATAATGCTTATATCCATCATTGGTTATATAGACCTAAACTTTCATTCCACGCATTGAAACATTCTTAGAGGATGTTATATAGTTGTTACACTATTTTTCGTCAAAGCGATTTTCAAGTGATTGAAACAATATGAATTTCGTCATTAGGTGAAGATAAACCCGATCAAAGCGAAACGCTTTACCAACACATGATTTCGAGATATGGATAGGCGAGATATACTCGGCTCAAAATATCAAATGTGTATGATCCAGTCTATATAACATACGACTTTTGTCTCATAAGAAGTAGGAGATAGAAGAGATAGAATTTTGAGTGATAGATAAGTTCAAGTATCCACATACCTTTTTGTTGATGAAGTTCCACGGTTCCTTGAATAGATTTTCGTCGTTGTATGATGAATCGCCATGAATTCCTTGAGCTCAACTACAATTTTCTATCCTAGTCCGAGACTTAGCTATGTAGACTAGAAATCAAGACTCATAGTTTTGATCACTAACATTGACAAACATGCTTGATATAAAAACGCATGCGAGGTCGACCGAGCTATGCTCTAACAGTGGAAAATGGTACACTCACTATGGAATTTGATAAGGAGATCATTCACTTCAATATATTTGAGGCCATGCATTATCCTAGTGATGCACATTCCGCTTTCTCTGTTGATGTTATTGATTTGTTAGCACAACAAATGTTTGATTTGAGCGATGGAGATGAACTTGGATTTGTGTTGCGAAATAACATTGATTTGGACATTCATGGGCAACCAAATTTGGACGTCGACTTAGTCAAAGAGCTAGTGGAGATGTGTGGTGCTTTAACAGCATTACAAGAAGCTCGAACGGGTAATATCTCTTATATTTCTTTACCCGTAATTAATGAGGTTCCTTTACCTTTTGCTGTGCAGGCACCTAAATTAGAATTGAAGCCTCTTCCCGATCACTTAAAGTATGCATATTTGGGTGATAAAGAGGAGATTCCGGTGATTATTGCAAAGAATCTCACTTCCATACAAGAAGAACGTCTACTTCGGGTTCTGAAAGAGCACAAAACGACCATTGGTTGGACTATTGCTGACATCAAAGGAATTAGCCCATCAATGTGCATTCATAGAATCCTTATGGAAGATGATAGTAAGCCGGTACGTGATGCTCAGCATAGGCTTAATCCCCCAATGATGGAGTTCGTGAAAAAAGAGATCCTCCAATTGCTAAGTGTGGGGGTAATTTACCCAATTTCTGACAGCAAATGGGTTAGTCCGGTATAAGTGGTGCCTAAGAAATCAGGTGTCACCGTTATTAGAAATCAAGATGATGAACTTGTTACTACAAGAGTTCAAACAGGATGGAGAGTGTTTATAAATTACAGAAAGCTTAATCCTGCAACTAGAAAGGATCACTTTCCTTTGCCTTTCATTGATCAAATGCTAGAAAGGTTAGCGGGACATTCACATTATTGCTTTTTGGACGGTTATTCGGGGTACAATCGGATTATTATTGCACCGTAGGATCAAGAGAAGACCACTTTACTTGTCCTTTTGGTACGTTTGCCTATAGACGGATGTCGTTTGGTCTTTGCAATATGCCTTCCACTTTTCAGAGATGTATGGTTAGTATATTTTCTGACTACGTGGAAAGCATCACTGAGGTATTTATGGACGATTTTAGTGTTTATGGCAATTCATTTGATATTTGTTTACAAAATCTTGAACTTGTGTTAAAAATATGCATAGACGCTAATCTTGTCTTAAATTGGGAGAAATGTCATTTTATGGTAAACCATGGTATAGTGCTAGGTCGCATCGTTTCCTCTCAACGACTCGAAGTCGACAAAACAAATATAGACTTAATAAGAAACTTACAATACCCCACTTCGGTGAGGGAGATTCGCTCGTTTCTTGGTCATGCAGGTTTTTACAGGCGGTTTATCAAAGATTTCTCCAAAATCTCAATGCCGATGTGCAAATTATTACAAAAATAGGTTGTTTTTTACTTCAACAAGGAGTGTAAAGAATCCTTTGACAAATTGAAAGAATTGTTGACAACTGCGCCAACTATCAAGTCACCGTATTGGAGTTTGCTATTTGAATTGATGTGTGATGCAAGTGACTACGCGGTTGGAGATGTTTTGGGTCAAAGAGTGGACAAGATGTCCCATGTGATTTATTATGCATCTAGGACCCTAAACGATGCTCAAATTAACTATTTTTACCACTGAGGAAGAGTTGTTGGTTATAGTGTTTGCACTAGAAAAATTTAGATCGTATTTTCTGGGTGCAAAATTGGTTGTGTATTCCGATCATGCAGCACTTAGGTACTTACTTAAGAAGAAAGAAGCTAAGCCGAGACTTATACGGTGGATATTGTTATTGCAAGAGTTTGATTATGAAATCAAAGATAAGAGAGATATTGAAAATACTGTTGCGGATCATCTTAGTAGACTTGTTGTTTCCGAAGAAGAACTTCCTTTACAAGATCGTTTTCCAGACGAACAAATTTTCTCAATTGAAGATTCAACACCTTGGTACGCGGATATAGTGAACTACTTGGTTACAAGGAAAGTACCTAGTACAGTTTCTAATTTTTAAAAGCTTAAGCTTAAGAAGATAGCCAAGCAGTATGTGTGGGATGATCCCTACTTGTGGAAATATGGTTCCGAGCAAATAATCCGCAGGTGCGTACCTAACTCTGAATTCCAATCCATCCTTACTTTTTGCCATACGTATGCATGTGGTGGTCATTTTGATTCTAAACGTACCGCTCTCAAAGTCCTTGAGAGTGGATTTTATTAGCCCACTTTATTTGAGGATACATATATTTTTTGTAAAGCTTGTGATAGATGTCAACGAACGGGCAATCTAGGTGCTCGAAATCAAATGCCACTCGCACCAATTCTTTCTGTGGAAGTATTTGATGTGCAGGGAATTGATTTTATGGGTCCTTTTGTTAATTCAAATGGAAAATTTTATATACTTCTTGCTGTGGATTATGTTTCAAAATGGGTGAAAGCTAAAGCCACCCCTACTAATGATTCTCAAGTTGTTTCTGAGTTTGTGAAGGAATACATGTTCTCTAGACATGGTACACCAAGAGTGGTTATCAGTGATGGAGGCTCACACTTCAAAAAATCCTTCCATGCTCTTCTCAATAAGTACAACATAAATCACAAAGTCGGTACCGCCATATCACCCACAAACTAGTGGACAAGCTGAAATTTCAAACCGTGAGATCAAGTCCATCTTGGAGAAAACCGTTAACACAACACTAAAAGATTGAAGTTATAAACTCAATGATGCACTTTGGCCGTATGAAACGGCATACAAAACACCGATTAGTATGTCTCCATATCGATTGGTTTATGGCAAAGCTTGTCATCTTCTGGTTGAAGTTGAGCACAAGGCTTATTGCGATAAAGATGTGCAATGTGGATTATGACAATGCGTGGAAACATAGGAAATTACAACTTAATGAGCTTGAGGAGATACGTAATGATGCTTACGAGAGTGCACGGATTTATGATGTAACTCAAATGTTGTTGTATATAGTGGTGAAAACTGGGTTCTTTTCGAACTTGTGAAGGTAACTCTTTTTTTTTTAAGATTTAAACAAATAAAAAAATGAAGGAAATTAATAGTGATGTCAAGATTTTAGAAAGATTAAGGCTCAGGATTCACTATTACTTCAAGTTGATTGGTTATAAATAATATTTCAGAAATTATTATTAAGCTCTTTTTCTTATTAAATCACTTTTTAATTTAAAAGGTGTCCAAATATTAAGTTGTAATCCTTAAGCATGATTTATCAAAGAGTATATTCTAAGCACAAAACATCAAACTGATTCACAAATAATTAAGAAAACCATTTTATCCTTTTTTTATATTTTTATCCAAGTAAATTAAATAAAATAAATAATTAAAGAAATTATAAATAAAAATATTACCAATCAAACATGAGTGAATAGATCCTCCATTGCCTCAATCACCAGGTATTTTAGCCGCTCATCATGTTGGAAAACCTCTCAAAATATTTCATTGATGCTCAAAAGTGTTTTACAATGAAGAGAAAGACAAGAAAATGATATAAAACAGGATTCTGCGACCCACAGAAGGCGTCCAGAATCAACGATAGAGATAAAGTGTGTTGTCGTTGAAAAACTATGACCCACGAACGACAGTCGTTGTCTTTGTTGGTAAACGACTGCCTTTGGTAGTCTGTTCTTCCTCTTTTCTTCCTCCTCGAGCAGCAGCAGCAGCAAACCAGAATCTCTGCAACTTCAATTTTCTTGCTCTGTAGTGCTCTAAACCTCTCCCAATTCTCTCTAAACTTCGCTAGCTCCCCTTCTCGACATTAGGGACCTATTTATACACAACAGGTCACTCAAATCCTCGTAATAATTCCAAGAATATCCGGCCATTAAAGAAAATATTCCGAAATATTTTTTCTTTAATTCTCTGATTTGTTACGGATTGTTCCCTGTTTTATCTCTTCTCACGCGTCATCCTTGAGCTGTAGGGATTGTTTCCAGCCAATAGAATCAACCCATGCACGTCTCTTCCATCCAAGAATTCCAAGAATAGAATATTTTTCCTATTTTAGAATATCTTCCCTGATTTGATTCCACCGGTTATCTAACCAATTTTGACCGAATCCAACACCCATACCAGCTCTATCTAGGCCCTAGGAACAAACCCATTTAATTTGGGCCATTGAATCTCACTGGAACACCTTCAAATCCTCAACCCTAGTCACGTTCAAGAACAATTTTTCCCGCCAATTTTTGGTTTTTGAATTTGGGAAGAAGATGTCCTCCCCCTAACCAGAACTGGGGTGCGAATAGCTGCCTTGGGGGTGACCTGGGGGTGCCCCTTAGTAATTAGGTTACCCCTTATCCAAAAGCGAGAGTCCGAATAACACTTGTCCTCCGGGGGTGCCAAAATCAACTTTTCGAGCCGAATTTTCCAAAAATGTTTATTTCCTAAAAATACATAAAAACACAATATTAGTACAAAAATAGAGTTCCAACAATACGGACATTGAGGACAAATTAGACACAAAAAATGTGTCTATCAAATACCCCCAAACTTATTATTTGCTAGTCCTCGAGCAAATCTAATCTAGAAAGTAAAATGACTACACTTAGCACGTGCAGCAAGCCGTTAAACCACTAGGTGGCCCTAGTGGCGGAGTGTTGTCTCCGGAGGGTTTACCAGAGGTGTACCCACAAAACCTTTATACTCCAGACCCTAGCTATATACAACGAACCTTGGAAGGCACTAAAGAATCTCCTTGGTTGGCATACTTATTGACTACAAGAGGAAGTACCCTGATGCGAAATTCCAATTGATGTACACGAGTTTGCACTCAAGCATACTAAAATTCATATATAAGTGACAGAGCTCTACTCAGATAGTTGCACTATGGACATCATATTCGGAGTCAAACTAATCACATGGAAAGATTAAGAGATGGATATAGAAAAACATAGATGGTTTTGATGTTTACTAAGTGAACGGCGTTTCCCATATCTGTCTGAAGGCCTCCGCCAAAATGAACCTATCCTAATGGATTGAGATACTAGTCTGACTAATATCAACACACTGGCATATACAAGGGAACCAGTGGTCGATAACCTAACTCTAGGTCAACACAACTGGCATATACAAGGGTACCAGTGGTCGACTTTATTGAATTTATTCCTTTTGGTCAAATGGTCTGGTCTCAATTTTTTTTTTTTTGGTATCTCAATCACTCTAATTCACCCTAGCATTGGTAACAACTTGAATCGTGAGCCCCACCTAATCACTTAGAGTACATAGTTTAAAAACAAAATAAAATAAAAAGAAGTGAAAAGGACTCAACGAGATATGGTGAAACTATCATGTTATTTCTAACACCTGAGCTCTGTGCTTTTATGAATAGACTCTTTATGTTTCCATCTATTCAGATTGGTTCCTCAACTCCTACAACCAAGATGCTTCCATCCACTTAGATTAGTTAGTGCCATCCTGAATACGCATAAATTTCTAGGCTCTGGAGTTTATTTATTGCAACTAAAAGCTAACAAAAAGTTTCTTCCCCCCACCCCCAAACTTAAATCTAACATTGTCCTCAATGTTTCTAATTAAAGAGCAGTACCAAAAGTAAAATAACACGAGGAGAAGTTGGAAAGATAGTACCTGGGTGAAGAAAATCAAAAACTAATACAACATACAACTGCCTCGATGGTCAATCAAGGGTAAACAGGGTCCTCCAGAGGGACCTCCTCAACATCACCTGTAGGAAAGGGCTCTAAAAAGGGTTTCAATCTCTGACCGTTAACCTTCGAAGAACTACTACCATCCGGTGTCTCGATCTCAACAGCTCCATGAGGAAAAACAGTGCGAACAATAAAAGGACCCGTCCACCGAGAACGTAACTTCCCAGGGAAAAGATGCAAGCGGGTATCATACAGAAGAACTTTTTGACCTGGAGAAAATGACTTCCGTAAAATGTTTCTATCATGCACAAGTTTCATTTTGTTCTTATACTCCTTCGCACTATCGTAAGCATCTATACGAATCTCGTCCAACTCATTGAGCTGGAGTTTCCTATGGGCTCCTGCCTCGTCAAGTGAAAAATTTAGCTGCTTAACAGCCCAATAAGCTCTATGTTCTAACTCAACAGGTAAGTGACATGCCTTGCCATAAACAAGCCGATAAGGCGACATTCCAATGGGGGTCTTAAACGCAGTACGGTAAGCCCATAAGGCATCAGTAAGCCTAGACGACCAGTCTTTCCGATTAGGATTAACTGTTTTCTCTAATATACGTTTTATCTCCCTATTGGAAACCTCTACCTGACCACTAGTCTGTGGATGATACGGGGTAGCTACCTTATGTGTAATACCATATTTCTTCATCAGAAGCTAAAAGGCCCATTACAAAAGTGCGACCCTCCATCACTAATTATAGCTCGCGGTGTACCAAAACGTGTAAGTATATTATTTTTCAAGAACTCAATCACAACCCTATGGTCATTGGTTTTACACGCAACCGCCTCAATCCACTTGGAGACATAGTCTACGGCGACAAGGATGTATAGGTTACCAAAAGAATTAGGAAACGGACCCATAAAGTCAATACCCCACACATCAAAGACCTCAACAATTAAAATAGGGTTCAAGGGCATCATGTTCCTACGGGAAATGGTTCCTAATTTCTGGCATCGTTCACAAGTAACGCAGTAACTGTGAGAGTCTTTAAACAATGAAGGCCAATAGAATCCACACTGCAATATCTTAGCAGCAGTTTTCTTAGCACTAAAGTGACCCCCACAAGCATGATCATGACAAAAGGAAATAATACTGGACTGTTCACTCTCAGGTATACATATCCTAATAATCTGGTCTGGACAATGCTTAAACAAATAAGGATCATCCCAAAAGAAGTGCTTAACCTCAGCTAAAAATTTAGAACGATCTTGTTTACCCCAATGTTGGGGCATTCGACCAGTAACAAGATAGTTCACTATATTCGCATACCAAGGTAATTGGGTAACAAAGAACAATTGTTCATCAGGAAAGTTATCCATTATAGGAAGGGAATCATCTGGGGAACTAACAACTAGCCTAGACAAGTGATCTGCTACAACATTTTCGGCACCCTTTTTGTCTCTAATGTCTGGAGAAAACTCTTGCAACAACAGAATCCACCAAATCAATCTAGGTTTAGTATCCTTCTTAGACAAAAGATATTTTAAAGCAGCATGATCAGTATATATGATGATCTTAGAACCTAAGAGATAGGGTCTAAACTTGTATAGGGCAAACACAATGGCTAATAGCTCCTTCTCGGTAGTGGTATAGTTCAACTGGGCATCATTCAGAGTTTTTCTAGCATAGTAAATCACATGAAGTAACTTATTTTCTCGCTGACCTAGCACAATACCAATAGCATAATCTGAAGCATAACACATGATCTCAAAGGGTAGGTTCCAGTTAGGTGCCTGGACTATGGGGGCGGTAGTGAGTAATGACTTAAGCTTCTCAAAAGCCTCTAAACAAGCATCATCAAAGACAAACTTAACATCTTTTGCAAGCAAATTGTAAAGAGGTCTAGACATCAAGCTAAAATCCTTAATGAAACGACGATAAAAACCAGCATGCCCTAAGAATGACCTAATATCTCTTACGGTTTGGGACCGGTAAAGTTTTAATAAGGCCAACTTTGGCTCTATCTACCTCTATACCCTTTGAAGATACAATATTCCCTAGAACAATTCTTGAACGAACCATAAAGTGACATTTCTCCCAATTAAGCACTAAATTCTTTTCCTTACACCTAGTCAAAACTAATGACAAATGATGCAAGCGCTCATCGAAAGACGAACCAAACACTGAAAAATCATCCATAAAGACCTCTAAGAACCGTTCTACCATGTCAGAAAATATGCTCATCATGCAACGCTGAAAAGTCTCAGGGGCATTACATAGCCCAAAAGGCATGCGTCTATACGCAAAGGTACCAAAGGGACAAGTAAAAGTGGTTTTCTCCTGGTCTTCTGGGGCAATAACGATCTGATTATATCCAGAGTAGCCATCTAAAAAGCAGTAGTGACTATGTCCAGCTAATCTCTCTAGCATCTGGTCGATGAAGGGAAGTGGAAAGTGGTCCTTCCTAGTGACCTTGTTCAATTTCCTATAGTCAATACAAACACGCCAACCCGTGGTCACTCGGGTCGGGATTAACTCATTGTTATCATTCTGGACTACAGTAATACCAGATTTCTTGGGAACAACCTGAACGGGGCTGACCTACTTACTGTCTGAGATAGGGTAGATAATGCCTGCATCTAGTATCTTAAGAAGCTCAGTTCGAACTACTTATTTCATATTGGGGTTTAGTCGACGTTGCATCTCCCTAAAAGGTTTGGTGTCTTCTTCTAAATAGATCTGATGCATACAAATAGTAGGACTTATACCCTTAATGTCTTCTATGGTCCACCCTAAATCTTCCTTGTTGTTTTGAAGGACAGTTACTAGCCTACTTTCCTGATCTCTATCCAAGTCGGAAGAAACAATCACAGGTAAAGTCTCAGACGAGCCTAAAAACACATACTTCAGGGTATCTGGCAATGGTTTTAGGTCCAACTTAGGAGGCTCTTCTAAATAAAGAACTAGGGTAGACTTAGAAACTGGTAGTGGTTCGAACTTAGGTTTCCATCCATTACTAGTATCTAACAAAGGGGTTGAATATAACAAAGCATTCACCTCATTAATCACATTATCATCATCAAAATCAATCCCAAAGTGATCTAGGAATTTCTCTAATGGATCTTCTAACAAAGTGTTTCGTAATGACTCCTCGACTAATGTTCCTATCATGTTCACCTCTTCTATATTCGAGTCATCTAGTTCAGAGGGTAGCTTACTAATATTAAAAATGTTCAGCTCAATAGTCATACTACCAAAATACAAATTCATAATACCATTTAGACAGTTAATGATCGCATTGGATGTAGCTAAAAACGGACGACTTAAAATCACTGGTATTTGGTTCTCTGGGTCAGGGACAGGTTGGGTATCTAGGATAACAAAATCCACCGAATATATAAACTTGTCGACCTCTATGAGAACATCCTCGATCACACCACGAGGAATTTTAACGGACCTATCAGCTAACTGAAGTGTCATCTGGGTAGGTTTCATCTCACCAAGTCCTAGCTTAAGGTACACATGGTATGGCATTAAGTTCACACTGGCTCCTAAGTCAAGCAACGCTTTCTCCAAACGGTATTTGCCTATTGTACAAGCAATGGTAGGGGAACCTGGATCTTTATACTTAGGAGTAGTGGTATTCTGAATAATAGAACTCACATGACTAGCTATAAAGGCTTTCTTCTGGACATTGAGCTTACGCTTTCGCGTACACAAGTCCTTAAGGAACTTGGCATAAGAGGAATCTGCCGAATTGCATCTAATAATGGAAGGTTGATATTAACCTGCTTAAAAACCTCCAATATATCATTAAAGTTGGACTCCCTCTTAGTCGGAACTACCAGTTGTGGGAATGGGGCTCTGGGAACAAAATCAGACTCAACATGACCCTCATTGGTCTCTTTAGAGATTCTATCAGTCTCTTCATTCTCTGGTTCAGACGGGTGAACTACATCATGTTCACTATCAGGCATGGCAACCTTGTTGTCTACTTTCTTTCCACTCCTAAGGGTTGTGACAGCGTTCACATGATTGTACGATTTCTCCCCTTAGGGATTAGGCTCAGTATGACTATGGAACTTTCCATCTTCTCTCTCACTTACAAACTTAGTTATTTTTCCTACTTAAAGTTTTAATTCGGAAAAACTTTGAGAATTATCCTTTAATTCTTGCCTAGTTTCTTGTTGAAAGCTCATGTGGTTCTTTGATAGCATTTTGAGATTTTCCTCTAAGGCAGAGATCTTTTTCTCGGAAGTGTTCTGAAACTGAGTTTGACCCGAAAAGTTCTTAAACCAAATCCTGGGGGAGGCTGAGAATTACTAGACTGTTCTTGATTCTGACCCTTAGACAAGAAAAATTAGGATGGTAGGTCTCTGAGTATGGGTCAATCTTCTGACGGTTCTCAAACATAGCATTGTTATAGACAACATGAGCTTGCTCTTCACTAACCTGACCTTCCCAAAATGAATTATCGGGCTCTATTCCACAACTAGAGACTTGAGAGGCTCTATTAGGTTCAACAAGGGACCTATTTTTAGACTGACCCATTTCCAAAGCCTCTAACCTTCTAGACAAAGCAGCAAACTTAGCATCATATGCAAAATTCGTATCTACCATATTGGTGCTACTTTTATTGACCAAGAGTCTTTTAGGGGGTTCAACACAATATTCCCACTGTTGGGATTTTTCAGCGATAACTTCTAAGAAGGTAAAAGCATCATCAGCATTTTTACTAGTGAACTCACCAGCACACATAGACTCAACCATGGCTTTGGTCGAATAGTATAAACCATCATAAATAATTTGTACTAGTTTCATCTTATCAAATCCATGATGAGGACACTGAGATAGGAGATCATTGAATCTCTCTAAAAACCTATAAAGAGACTCTCCCTCTTGTTGCACACTAGTACTAATGTTCTGCCTAACAGCTGCAGTTTTATGCTTAGGGTAGAACTTCATATAGAAGGCAGCGATAAGTTCCTGCCATGTTTCTATGGATTCAGATGGTAGGTTGTTCAGCCAGGTCTTGGCTTTATCTCTCAAGAAAAATGGAAACATCTTAAGTTTCAAGACTTCATCAGTAAGGTCTTTTATTCTAATTGTCCCACAAATTTCCTCAAAGTCCCTAATATGGAAATAAGGGTTCTCATCATCTTTTCCTAAGAATATAGGGATCATCTGAAGAATACTAGGTTTTATCTCGAAATTAACCGTAGTGGCTGGAAATTTAATGCACGAAGCTCGGTTGGACCTAGTTGGGAACATGTAATCTTTCAAAGTTGCCATCGGTGGCACAGCTGAAGTAATAGGGGTACTTTCCTCACGAAGAGACAGATTCTCAAAACTGAAGTTTCCAAAAACGGGGCTCTCAAAAAGAAGAGTCTTCGATCTCCCCGCTTCCACAAGAAGATCTTTTAGGCTCGTCACTAATCAAACGGCCAAAATTATCTCTTTTCCAAGCACGCTCTGTAAAGAACTCGAGCGCTCTTGGCATACACAAACAAAAATCCTAAGGAAGGGAGGTTCTAAGCAAACACATAGCAGGCCGACTCCACCAAATCAAACCTAAAAATATCTAGCAAACAAAAAGCATGATGGCTCCACTTAGATTGTTTCTAGACCAGCTTCTAATCCTTCGAAAAGGAATTCGTTACAATCTGAGCAAATTCTCTGGAATCAGTACGAGTCAAAGTGAGTTGAATAGAGGCGAGGGAAGCTCAGTGGATCTTTGATACCCAAGGCCTCACCGGTATTCAAGGCGGCGCAGTCACGCTTTCAACTCACAGAAACTATCCTGAACTTCGAAGTATGCTCAAAATAGTAACCAATATTTCTCGAATGACTGTCCTATTAAGCTCGTTACCCTATAGGTCTCGTTCTAGTCCAAATTTTAGGCTTAGGTTCGCGTTAGGTTTCGTTTTCCTAAGGCGGGCAAGAAGGGAGCGGTGATGAAATCCGAACCCTTATCTTGTATTGGCAAGGCCTTGCCCTTTACTAGGAATTTAAAAACAGTCCAAATTCGTCCTCAATCAATGAATCACCTTAAGGAATACAGTAACTCGCTTATAGGAGATTTGCGAGTGTTTCGATGGACTTACCTCCCGTACCAGACGGGGGATGAACCGTTGAAGTCGACTCGGGCCACGACTCCTATGTCATGTAAGAACCCGAGGGGCCGAGACGATATCGTAATCGTCGTCCTTCCCTGCACACAGTTTGTATTTAAGGTACCCTTCCGTAGGGTAAAAATAACTTAAAAATGTCCAACGTCACAGTCCAAGTCCAAAGTCCAAAGTAAAGTGCAAAAATATTACAAAAATTTCCTAATAAAATTCTAAAAAAAATTAAAAAATAATAATAAAACTAAATCCTAAAAAATTATTTGTCTTCTTTTTTTTCTTTTCTTTTAGCTTTGAGTTTGTTCCAAGTCCTTAGCGTCCAATCTTCAAACCTGCAAATCAAAGACACAAACAAAGAAACGTAAAGAGGAACAAATGAAAATAATAAATAATAAAAACCTAAAAATTCTACCTAAGCACAAATCCGCGTCGGCGGCGCCAAAAATTTGATGTAACTCAAATGTTGTTGTAGATAGTGGTGAAAACTGGGTTCTTTTCGAACTTGTGAAGGTAATTCTTTTTTTTTAAAGATTTAAACAAATAAATAAATGAAGGAAATTAATAGTAATGTCAAGATTTTAGAAAGATTAAGGCTCAGGATTCACTATTACTTCAAGTTGATTGTTTATAAATAATATTTTAGAAATTATTATTAAGCTCTTTTTCTTATTAAATCACTTTTTAATTTAAAAGGTGTCCAAATATTAAGTTATAATCCTTAAGCATGATTTATCAAAGAATATATTCTAAGCATAAAACATCAAACTGATTCACAAATAATTAAGAAAACCATTTTATCCTTTTTTTATATTTTTATCCAAGTGAATTAAATAAAATAAATAATTAACGAAATTATAAATAAAAATATTACCAATCAAATATGAGTGAATAGATCCTCCATTGCCTCAATCACCAGGTATTTTAGCCTCTCATCATGTTGGAAAACCTCTCAAAATATTTCATTGATGCTCAAAAGTGTTTTACAATGAAGAGAAATACAAGAAAATGATATAAAACAGGATTCTGCGACCCACAGAAGGCGTTCAGAATCAACGATAGATATGAAGTGTTGTTGTCGTTTGGAAAACTATGACCCACGAACGATAGTCGTTGTCTTTGTTGGTAAACGACTGCCTTTGGTAGTCTGTTCTTCCTCTTCTTCTTCCTCCTCGAGCAGCAGCAGCAGCAGAACCAGAATCTCTGCAACTTCAATTTTCTTGCTCTGTAGTGCTCTAAACCTCTCCCAATTCTCTCTAAACTTCGCTAGCTCCCTCTTCTCGACATTAGGGACCTATTTATACACAACAGGTCACTCAAATCCTCGTAATAATTCCAAGAATATCCGGCCATTAAAGAAAATATTCCGAAATATTTTTTCTTTAATTCTCTGATTTGTTACGGATTGTTCCCTGTTTTATCTCTTCTCCCGCGTCATCCTTGAGATGTAGGGATTGTTTCCATCCAATAGAATCAACCCATGCACGTCTCTTCCATCCAAGAATTCCAAGAATAGAATATTTTTCCTATTTTAGAATATCTTCCCTGATTTGATTCCCACCGGTTATCTAAACAATTTTGACCGAATCCAACACCCATACCAGCTCTATCTAGGCCCTAGGAACAAACCCATTTAATTTGGGCCATTGAATCTCACTGGAACACCTTCAAATCCTCAACCCTAGTCACGACAATTCAAGAACAATTTTTCTCGCCAATTTTTGGTTTTTGAATTTGGGAAGAAGATGTCCTCCCCCTAACCAGAACTGGGGTGCGAATAGCAGCTGCCTTGGTGGTGACCTGGGGGTGCCCCTTAGTAATTAGGTTACCCCTTATCCAAAAGCGAGAGTCCTAATAACACTTGTCCTCCGGGGGTGCCAAAAACAACTTTTCGAGCCGAATTTTCCAAAAATGTATATTTCCTAAAAATACATAAAAACACAATATTAGTACAAAAATAGAGTTCCAACAATAGGGACATTGAGGACAAATTAGACACAAAAATGTGTCTATCAATTTACAAGGAGAAGACTAAACTTTTCCATGACAAAATGATTTCTAGAAAGAGTTTTGTTGTGGGTCAAAAAGTCCTTCTATTTAAGTCTCGTCTTAAGTTGTTTCCTGGTAAGCTAAGGTCACGCTGGAGTGGACCTTTTGTTGTTACTAATGTTTTTCCTTATGGTGCAGTTGAAGTTACTAATCTCACGAAAGAGACAATTTTCAAAGTAAACAGCCATAGATTAAATCCATATTACGAAAACATCCCTACGGAGAATGTGGACGTGATTGAGCTTCGTGATTTACTCCCTCTGGAGGAGTAGTTTGGAGAATGCCAAGTCGGGCTGAGGACGTAAAAATAAGCGCTAAATGGGAGGAAACCCATCGGTTTTATATTTCTATTTCTATCTTTATCTTATTTATTTTTCTTCTTTTTGCATATCATATTAGGATTTCCCACCTTGACTTTGCTTAGGACGAGTCAATTACATTGAGGACAATGTAAAGTTTAAGTGTGAGGGAGTGTTTGGATATTTTGCATATAGAGTTTTTCAAAAATTTTGCATAAAACCTCCAACTTGTAGAGATTTTAGAGTCACTAGCATACTTTTAGGTATGTTTACATAGAGATTCTGACCGGCATAACTGAACTTGGAAGTGTTAGGGAACTACGTTCGGATTTCTTGCTTGTTAGAGTGTTAAATAATGGATTTAATCATGCCGGTGATGCAAATTAGGAGCAGGGAGAAATGCATTATTAGAGTTGTTGATCAATCATTAGTGGAGACTACCTATTTTTACATCAACTGAGGCACCAGACCAGATTTCTTTGTAGCTGACTAAAGAGATTTATTTTGAGTGTGTGTCACCGTATGTTAATTCTGGGTAGAACGGTGAGCTACCCAACCTCCCACCAATAGAAGAACTATTTTTGATCTCTTGAGTACTAATTTTGTCAATCGTGAGGGTGACGTCTATAGATGAAAGCCACCTTCTTGTAGTTTAATTTGCAGTTAACACCATTCTCTCTCTCGCCAACAACAGGTCCATAGAAACACCATCATCATCAACAAGGGAGCGACATCAAAATCTACAAGGGAAGTTGAAGACGTTTGAGGTTTACAAGCAACAATACAAGGAAGAGAAAAATTTGATATCCAAGTAAAGCAACATACAATGAGCACATTTTTATATACATGTTGAAGACTTACACATAAGGGGCGGAATTCTATATCAAAATATAATTGAAGATTACAAGAGCGAAGAAAATCAAAAGATGAAAGCTATTAAAGTTTATGATACGAGACAATACAAGTTGTGAAGAATCAAGCGGTAAAGTACTTCACCTTGGCCATTTGCATTGTTATTTTTGTATTATTTTCTTGTCTTCAGAACTAAAAAAAAATATGAAAATAATGAGAAAAAAATGGAAAAAAAAGACGAGAAAAATTTGTTATTTTGTTTTTATTTATTTAATAAGGTCGTGGGTAAGGAAGAAAAGTATATAAGGAAGTTTCAAGCAACAAAGAATGGAGGAAAAGAGTTACAATTGTCAAAGTTTTATGAAGTTCAAGAGTTTATCATCAACAGTTGAAGACCGAAGACGAAGACCAAGATGAAGAAGACGAGCCGAAGGAAGACATTTCTATTGGATGCTGTGAGAGTGGTGCTTTCATCATTGCAATCAGATGTGAAGGTGGTAAGTACTCTCATCCTCGCAATAATGGTTGATTTCCTTTCTTAGAGATCATCAAAAAAAATATCTTTATTTTCCACAATTTTGTGGAGTCTCCAGAAATAATTCGAAAGGTTTCCTTCCCACCATTCAACGTGTGTAGGATTCTCTCTTCATTCCTACCTACACACATGTTAGACCCAAAAAAAAATACGTCTTATTGAGTGCAATTATCATAAAATCCTTTTAAGTGAGGCAGAAGTCGAGGCGAAATGCTTATTGATCGCTCTCAAACACGCGTTCTATCACTATGGTGTGGTTATTTCTCACTCAACATTTAAGAATGAGAATATGTTCTTTGGTATTTATAACTTCTTATTACCATCATGCAGAAACTCTATGCCCTCAAAGCTCTTTGGATGCTTGGGAAGCTGGAACGCTTTGAAGTTGGAGTAGGTTTTGTAGGTATATCTCTCGTAAGCCCTCACGATACTGTAACTCATCCACTAGGGACACCTAGGGGTTTAAAGGCATGTTGCATTTTCTAAGTGCATCCGTATCCTCAACGACATGGAGTTGTTGTATTTTAGGTAGTTTTCTCGAGGACTAGAAAAATCTAAGTGTGGGGGAATTTGATTAGTGCATAATTCACATGATTTTAGTGTTAATTCCATGCTTGTTTTAGTTAGATTTCTTGCATATTATCCTTGTATTACTCTTGTTTTCCATTTTATTTGTTTCTTTAGGTGAATCATTCAAAGTCCATGATAAAGGCTGCAAAAGAGATATAAAGTGAAGTTCTCCAAAGATCCAAGTGTCTAAAGCCGAAAGAAGTGGAAGAAGTGCAACGAAAAGGAGCAAAGAAGGTCGAAACCATAAGAAGGACTAGAAGACCAAGTTCAACCATCCAAATTCGGGATTACTTATCACCATCTTGAATAGAATTCAATTATGAATAGAACGACGAAAGAATGAGGTCATTCCGAGTTCGGATGAAGAAGTTACGGACAAAACAGTTGAGACGAAAAATGGCAATCTACAGCACCACTTTCGGCATTGCTAAAGCAATACCGAAAGTAGCCATATTTCGGGCAGAGATGATGTATTTTAGACCCCCACATTCGGCATTGGTAAAGCAATACCGAAAGAAGACGTATTTCGGGCAGAGAAGGTGTATTTTAGACACCAACTTTCGGTATTGCATTGGGGAATTCGACAATGCCGACTGAGACAAGCCTATTAGGTCCCTTTTGATGTATTTTGACTTCCAAATCAAGGAAACTTGGTCCCATATGGATTCTAATACCTATATTTCTTGAAAATTATATAAGAGGACCTCCCAAAACATTAAGAAGACATCTTTGACACAACTTTGCAAGGTTGGAGAGAAAGAACAACAACGGAGCTAGGTTTTGGAGCGGTTCTCATCAATCGTAACAATTTCTTCTCTAGTTTATCAATTGTATAACATGGATGCTACTACATCCATGAGTAACTAAACTTCTTAGTGATTGGGGATGAATTCTAAGTTCTAATATATGATTCAATTTAACATATAAATTTATTTTAACTCTTCACATGATTATTGTTTGTTTTTACAATATTAAATTTTATGTTTGATTGATAAATTGTTTAGGTGTCCAACTGAACTAGTTTATTAGTTAACCTAATGCTAGTAGAGAATTAGGATATCCGTAATTGTTGAATAATCCTCTACACGGGTAGAAATTGTGAAACCTTGCAGAGGGATTTTGTGGAGCAATCGCAAGTAGAAACAACACTAGAAAGTGAACCTTGCGCTAAGAGTTCAACTACTAGGATTGACCTAAGTTCACAAAATATAAAGCATTTGACCAAATTACACTTAGAGTGCGCTACTTCTAGGTGGTTTATAGAATAGAATCTGGCATTCGAGCGCTTCGGTGTCCAGTGACTTAAGGAATTTTGAGGATAGCACTGCGCTAGCTGCTTTCCTACGATTGATAATAATCTGTGAATGATAAAGAATAGATGAATATGCTAGTTTGATGACTATTTAGTAACAAAGAAGGATTCCCTGATCATATGTCTCCCTATTGCTTGCAACTCAATTTTCAATTTCTTTATTTACTTTGTTTACAATATAAAAACAACCCCCCCACCCCAATTGTGACCTTTTTGACAACTAAACTCCCTGCTCTTCGTGGGAACGATCCTTACTTCCATTATATTACCAGTTAATTGTGTGGAAATAAGTGATTTAATTTGAGTGCACTCACGACTCGCATCAATCTTGATCAGAACACAGTCAGAACATATGCGTTCAATGATGTGACCAGCACAAGCGAAGCTTCTAACTTGTCTTTGGATGATGAATGTTGTTCCAATCATGTTTATTTTGATAAATAACTGATTACACAAAAGATCAAGGATATTGTGAAAAAAAAAAGCAAAAGATGTGAGAAACATCTCTCCGGTTAATGCTTCAGATAATTCAATACAAGAAAAATCATCATAGGTTGTCAATATTGTGCATGCTTCTGATGTGTGGAATGAATTTTCAGCTATCACGACAGAAACTTCTTCCTACTGAAATTCCCAGTCAGAGTTTGAGTCTGACACTGAGATTTTTGAATTCTTGGATAAGTGTGACGCAGTTCACCAAGAAAATCTCCAACTAAAAAGCTTCATTGGACAAACTTGAATCATCACTTCAGGTGAAAAATCTTGAGATAGATTGTCTTAATGATAAGTTCACCAGGACCCTATCTCTGAAGAAAAAAGAGATTAATACTCTTAAGTGTGACCTGCAAAGGTTTTCTGGAAGTTCTGAAAAATCTCACCAATGTTATTTGGCCAGAAGTTTTTTGGAAACACAAATGGTTTAGAGTTCAAAAACAAAACTGTGAGCACAAACAACTCTTTTGTTCGAGTCGGGTTTGGATTAATTGATGATGAATGTTTTGATAAACATGATGTAAATAAGCAAGACAATAAATCTTCTTTGATTTGTTTGTTTTATGGAAACGCAAATCATGTTCAAAGTAAGTGTTGGAAATTCAAGAGGGACAACAAAAGGATCGCCAAACTTCAAAATGACATACAAAGAATGAATCTGGCCTTGGGTAATCAATAGGGTACTCCTGAAGACAAGAAAAAATCTAAAAGAACCAGATTCAGGCGAGGTAAGAAGTCTGTTTATACAACAAACCTTGATAAGACACTATGCGATAAAAGATGTGAGTATTCGAATCACTCCGTAACTATCTAATACTAGTGATGTCTGCATCCTCATCTTTAGCTTGAGAAAATGAGGATTGCATCAAGGTTGCTCAAGTTTTGAATAATTGTTAAATTCTTATTTTTTATGTTAAGAAAATATCTTCTTAGTTAAAATAGATAATGGATCACGAACCGTAAAAGACTTTTTCAAAAAGTTCTTCTAGGGTTTGGTTGTCCATTGGTATATTTATATTCATTTGTGATCAAAATGCCCTTCACTTCTTTTATCTTGAAAGTTATAGTTCATGGCTCCTGTAAATAGAGGTACCACAAAAGGGATCAAGATTCCAGTTGCAAAAGAATCTTTATTTATAAGTTTTCAAGGCTCTAGATATCTTTGAATTCAAGCTAAGATAACTTGAGATTCAACCAAAAAATTTCTCAGTTTAGATGAAATCCTTATTAGGAATTCATGTAAGCATATGAGAAGTTCGCCTTAAAATTACACAAAAGAATATATACTTTATTCTAGGATATTGGAATTGTGTGAAATGATAATTCATGGAAATATAGATTATGAACTTACAATCATAAATCATGTTCATTAACACTGAAGAATTAAACAATAATTCATAAACACAAAATGATTTGACGAACAAAGTTGTCTTAGAAGTATTTATGAGAGTTGTAGAAATGTCAAACATATTTGTAAAATAGTTTCTAAGCATTTACTTAAATCGATACTGGGTAGGTATGTTTACGGGTACACATACCTATAAACTGGTCTGTGAACTTAGGTGTAGGGTATGCGCACAAATGGGCGGTATGTGTTCCCTCATCCATTCACGAACTCAGGTCCTTGGGGTACGTATACTGGGTATGCTTACCTCCCTCCCATTCATATATTTAGAAACTTAGGCTACATATACTTGGTATGCGTACCTACCCCATTCCAGAACTCATATCACTAGGATACACGTATTGGGTATGCATACCTACTCTGTGTCAAGAATTCCAATAGTTTTGGAAACTCTCTTTTAACAATTTGAAACTTTGCCAATCACCATAGATAATGAATATCATTGCTTAGGAAATTTCTAAATGATCAAGTTGAAAAAAAAATAGTTCATGAATATCAAATTGGTCTCAACCAAGATTTTTAAGGATTTATGAGTATCATATTGCTTGAATCATATTTCGAAAGACTTATCAATAGACAAGCGTGACTCGAAATTTCTTTTTTGCGATATAAAATCTACTAAAATTATATGAAAAAATATCATATGATAGAATGGTAAATGTCGTGAGTAAGTATGATAGTTCAGTCTTCACATATCTCTTTGTCGATGAAGTTCTTCAAATGTCTTCTTTTAATCTTCAGTCTTCAATATTCGAGGTTTATTCAATGATGTCTGATACTCAACTACCATACTCTCATCTTAGCCCGAGACTTGATATTATTAAGAATAATTTTGTGCATCTAACAATGAATCAATATTCAGATAGAAAAAATTACAAGTTCGACTGAGCAATGCTCTAACAATCTCTCCATTTTTCAATTTTAGTGACAGAACTATCAATACATATGATTTCAGAATAAATAAACCTTTCAACTAAAAATGAATCATGCTTTATTTCTTTGGATCTTCAACATCGTCTTGAATTCTTCGTTCACTAAGTTCTTATATGGTTTTGCGTATGATCGTTTCAACACCTTTGTTGTTAAAGATCCATAGCGATGCCAACTTTTGAGAAAAATCATTTAGCGTATTTCTAGAATTATTAAGTCACTCAACTCAATGGTTGTTACATTGATGCATAATATTGTTACCTTCCTCAAAGTCCAATTATACCAAAACTTTGAAGCAATACTACGGTGATATATTATCCCCCTAGTTTGTACTTACTTCTTTTGGATAGTATGTAAAACCTATAGCTTATAATTCACTTGTCATCACATAATGCTCTGAGAAGCCATATGTTATAATAGAATACTATTAAATATTTCTCTCCCTTTTTCGTCAATAAAATTGGTAAAGTTAAAAAACAAAGGATCTTAATGAAACTACACAAAGGATCTTAATGAACTATACAAAAAAGAGTTACCAAGACAAGAGATAATATGCCAGCTTTGTATTTAGACGATTTCAATCGTCTTCATCAAGGGGACATAAAGGTACAATCATCTTTTACAATTCCAAAACTGAACTCCCCACAAGATATACCAATTAAGCATAAGTTTAAATTGAACTCTTCCCCATTTGATGTTATTCTCAACGATATTTCTCTGACTACAGGTGAATGATTTTCTTGGACATAAACAAATTTACTCGCCAGTTACTGAAGATGCCTATTTTGAGACATTCACAAGTTATATTTTGATTGATGTTAACTACTGAAAATAAAGTAGCTATAGACAGAGATATAAGTGGTTTGTTCTTAAAGATCTGCGTACACTGCGGGTGTTTTGGTGTTTTCCATTAATGGAACTTTAGATTACAGAGAGTTTACATTATTTTTGTATCTGAGAAAAAGTGTAGAAGATAAAGATACCCCACTTGTCCTTGCAAGTGGGTAATTATACAATTACAAGGCGGTTACCTTAAGTTGGTTACTAAATAATAACTAAATTACATTTATGGCCTTGGCATTCTTCTTAATACTTCAGCTTCCTCGTCAAGGTTACCGATTTTCACTTGGTGCAGCTAAACTTAGGTCTTCACTTGGTTCACCTGAATTCATGATTCCATTTAGTTCACCTGAACTTAGGTTGTCTATGACAGCTTTTAAGTTCTTTCTCAGTTCTTGGTACTTAAACTCTAGAACTATCAGTTTATTAGTATATGTGTTATATTGTCATCTTCTTATTAGCCTTCAGTTTTATATAAACTAGTGTAGATTTTTGTTTATATGAAACTTCTCTAAGTTTACCCCTTTTCAGATTCTACATATTGGTAAATGCATATTTTCTTCATCTACATATTAGCCCCCAGTTTTATATAAACTAATGTGGACCATTGTTTATATGATACTTTTTCTAAGATATTAGTTGTTCGAAACTTTTAGCATGGGACCATGTTGAATTCTGAAAGTCCCAATGAAGATGTTACCTGGTAAGGATTTGTACTTTTTTGTTGTCTTTTATCATTGTATAGCCCCCATTAGGTTTATTTTTCCTCGATACTCATAACTCTGTATTTTTACCATCAAGTGCTTTAATGACATTTACTTTGCTAATTTTTTTTTCTTTTTATTTTCCTTCGACTAAAATAGCTTGTTTATGTAGTTAGGTATTGGTACTTCCTCTCTCCTTAAAGAAAATAGTATTTTTGGTTGAAATATTATATCTTTATGTCTGGTATCTAAAAAATGATATTGCTTTCTATAAGTTATGGATGCGTCATCAAAGTGAAATTTATCATAACACTTAGGATTCCTTTTAGAATTTATCATAACTCTTAACAGAGTGGATTTTTAAGATGAATTAATCTCAGAGTAATTAAAAATCCATCTTTGTTAAGAGTTATGATAAATTTATCACACCTTTTCCCGGATCAAGCCAACGTAGTTCTTAAAATTTCTTTGAGATTCGTTTAAGATTTTTTTTTACAGATACACTATTTTCTTTAGTTGATTAGCACCCAATATTCAGGATTCTAATATATATTTTTTTTGAGTCAAAATTTTTTCGCAGGCTTTTGAGAATTTTCGACTTTTTTTTAAAATAAAATTATTCTGTATTTAGCTTTTGAGAATTTTCATTATTATTATTTTTTAGCTCCTAGATGGAATTTTAGATAACAATGAGGTGTGCTAAAGTTTTTCAAGGCTCTTAGGAGATGGGAAATTTTATTTAGCTCGTAGGTGACCTTGGAATTTTTCTAGCACGTAGAAGAGATGGAAGTGTATTTAACTCAAATGTGAGCTTGGAATTTCCCTAACTTGTAGAACAACTGGAATTTTATTTTTATCTTGTAGGTGAGGTTACAAGAGTTTGAATTTTATTTTTAGCTCATAGATAAGCTTAAATTTTTCCTAACTTTTAGGAGAAATATAGTTTTATTATAACTCGTAGGTGAGCTGTAATTTTTTCCAACTTTGAGGAGAGACGGAATTTTATTTTTAGCTCGTAGTTTTCTTAACTCTTAGGAGAATTGGAATTCTGTTTCAGCTAGTTGGTGAAATGAATTTTTTCTTAGCTTTGAGACCTTATCTTAATTCATTCATTCTCATCACTTTATTCTCTTAATTCATTCACTCTTATCACCTTTATTTTCTTAATCGCACCAAAGATGTTAGCTTCAGCACCTTTAGTGGTGCTAGGAGTTGGTCTTATTCTCGAGTTACCTGGACAAGGTACCATTATGCGCCATTACTGGTCCGGATCTATCATTTTGTTGGTCTTAATGACCACATTTGTCTCTCACCGTGATAAGCCTTTTTGCTGTTAAGCTATCTTGCATCTTAATTATGACCTGATCAACCAATTGTTTGAGGTAATCTTGTACTGCGCCTTTTACTAACCAATTCTTCCAGAGATGAATTCTAAGAAGATTTGTAACCTAACTCTTAACAGAGATGAATTCTAAGAAGATTTGTTACCTAACTCTTAACAGAGATGGATTTTTAATTACCTAGATATTAGAGCATTTCCAAGAGAGGATGGATCTATTTATTTTTAGTGACACATAGGATTTTAGACCCCCGTTTGGTATAAATCCATCTCCAACAGTAGGGTCCTACAAGTTAGGAGGGACCAATTACTAAATATGAAGGTGTTCAAGAAAGTGTTATCTACACCTCCGGTTGCACCTCCACGTCATGTTTTTAACCAATTTTCTTTTAATTCTAAGGGTTAAAATTCACACCGTTGGAGATGATTTTTTAGATATGAGATCCTATATTTACTCTACGTGTAGACCCCATAAATAAAAGAACTAAATAAAAAATTCACGTAGAATTTTTTACACCTTCTGTTGGAGATGCTCTTATGCAAGCTAGACTTTTTTCTCGCCTAGGTTTCGGGTGACCTGGGATTTTTAGTTACCTAACTCTTAAAAGAGATAGACTTTTTTTTATTTGCTAAACTCTTAACATGGCTTACTCTAGCACAACTTAACTAGTTATACTGTGAAAGTGCACCCACATCTAAAATGTGCTAGGATAAAAAAAGATGCAGAAGCACATTAATCGAGTGCACAAATTTCTTCTATCTATAAAAATAAGAATAATATTGACATTAAAAGTCTATCTAATTGATCATGTAATTTAATTGTTGCATCTTTCTAATAATCATATGTCTGCGATAGACTTGGTAGTGTCTAACCTATACCCCCATAGGATTCATGTGTACACCGATTTTTATTGTTTAGGATATTTGAAAATTTTATGCCTAATGGATAACATCTTCTTCATTTTTTGGTTTGCGGAAAAGGAATTTATCTTTAATTTTCGCCAGAAAATAAACAAATTAGTTTGAGTATTTTCTCAGGGAAATCCTCTGCTAGCTATTTTTCGAGTCTGAAAATTATTATGAAAGCATTGAGCATGCCTCATGTGACTCGGAGTATCACTAAGGAAAATAAAGATGGGGCTCAGAAAGTTAAGAATTCTTAAGATATTAATACGGAAAGGAAGAAGAGAGCCCATAGCATCATGTAAGTACAATTCCTATAGCTCTAATGGATCTCAGAAGGAATCATACCTTCCTGCTTTGGATTATCAAGATTCTAAAGAGATGAAAAGGTCCTCAATTATGGGACGATCGATTATATCGCTAGTTTTGAGCTCATATGCGCGCTTGCAGATATACTCACATCATAAACAAAAAAAAGTAAGGATATAAATTTTAAATTGTTCTTTTCAACCAAGGGAAACATCGTTACACATGTATTAATACCAATTTGGTGTATTGTACACGTGGATACAATTAGACAGAAGATATTGAATAAGTATACATACCCCTATTTTTTTTATACTCTAGACCGGTGGTCGCTAAAATATATCCAAACTCCTTAAATAGGAGTTGGTTCCGAAAATTAGGGGTATCAAATCCCTACATACGCAGGGGGAGGGAGCATGACACACCAGACCACTTAATGGTTCTCAGTCTTTATAATACTTGATAAAGTTTATAAATTTTCTGATCTCGTTTTTACCTTGAAACCGACACGGAAATGACACGATGCAGACACAGGGACCTGTAAAATTTAAAATCATAAAGACACGAAAACGTCTATATGTATATTAATTAAATAATTTTTATGTAGAAAAATCATAGTTCTATAGTATATTAAATATATTAATCATAAAAATACATTAAAAAAATATAATTTTATGTCGTTAGATTAACCCACCAGTAGAAGAATTAACAATTATGCTAATTTTCCTAACATTTTAGATTACCAACTAGTAAAATGGAGTATAGATTTCTACACACGCGACATGTCGGTGTCCCACATATGTCCTTTGGCCGACGTGTGTCTGACACGGACACGATGTTAATACTGACGTATCGGTGCCTCACAGTTTGAAATTAGTCCTAACTTAAAGATCATGTAGGATCTACTTTAAATCCGTGGAACTAAATAAATTGAGGGATACTCTTTTACCAAATACATTATGACAAAGGGTGTATCAATTGTAGAACGAGATTTAGAAGGATTTTTTTTTGTTAAGTCCAAAAGTTTATTAAGCAAAAAAACGTAATTACAAGAATTACAAGCAGGAAGCACAAGGCCTCCCCACTCCCATAAACCAAAGAAGTGAAAATAAATAGCCAAAGAAAAAGCCACAAATTTCTAGAAAATTCTAACTGAAAAGATAACCAAAGAGAAAACGAGGAAAACGAAGAGCAGCAAACCCTCTTCTCAACAAAGAGATTAAGATTTTCCACCTCCTTTATTCATTCCTTTTATTTGATCTTGAATTTCCTTGATAGTTGGATCCTCATCTGCCAGAGACATATTGTCTACAATCGTTTCATCTTGAAGCACACTAAACTTGTTTGGAGATAACACTCCAGAACTATTTAGTTTACCTAACGAAAAGTACTTATGAGCTTTCTTAGCTCTCTCCATATTATTAGTGCCTTCAGCAAATCTTCTAAATCTTGTTCCATTTGTATTCTAGCTCCAAAGCATTACGCTCATCATCACTTAGTTCAATACCGTGATCAACTTTAGCCTTGAGACGTGTAATATTATTCATAATGTTATCTAGATTAACATCCACAGGAAAATGGTTTTTTAAACTATGCAAACCAGAAATTTGTTCCACAGCATTAGTTTGACTGCCATATTCATCTTGCGTCTTGCATTGCATAAACACCTTGTTTACAAGGTTATCCGAACTGGATGCAACTGGAGTACACTCATCAGCAGTTCTTTGTACAACATATGTTAATGGTGTAGGGGACGTATTGTCACCCACACCCCCATTAACATTATGTCGCGCATCCTGCCAATTATTTCCAACAACTGCAACATTCTCAACTTCTTTGTTAGAAGATTCAGAGTTACATACCTTTCTCCATTGATGTTTTGGAGGACCTTTAGCCTGTTATTTAGCATGCTTCTTTTTCCTGCAAGTTACACTGTGAACAGAACTTTGGATGTTTTGGAACGTCAATAACCTGCCAGAAATCTCTACCACCAGCCGTAACATGAATAGCATCAGTAGCATCATGTTCAGAAAAATCAATATCTATGAGAACAGCTGCAAAGTGGCCATATTCATGATTTATAGTTCTTAAATCTACCCCAATTGGATTTCCCAAGGATTTACCCATAGAAAGCAACGACTTCTCAACCCAAAACTCCATTAGCAACCCAGGAAAACTGTTGCACGAGAAGTAGATTGTTTTTCGGCGTCAAAACCATGGTACCATTCAATGAGTCGAAGTTGATGATTGTCAACCATCCAACCATCTTCAGAGAAAACCCTATCTTTATCTTCTTGAGACAAAAGCTTGATAATGAAAAATCCACGGTTCAAAGGAACAAATTGAACATGTCCTTGACCTAGTTTCCATTGATGTTCAAGGGAGTCTTTAACAAAGTTAAAATCATAACCCCTGAGTTCAATACGGCCAATAAGGCTGAAACGCCAAATCTCACAACCCTCAACGAATAAATCTTGAGGTATTTCAACAGCCGGATTTCCATCTTTTGTTGTAGGATTTGGAAGAGAATTCAAATCCACAGAATTAATAACATGCGACTTTTTATTCATAATTCGTTCAGAAAAAGTTATGGTTTTGGTACCCTTAACTTTTTTCGCATAAGAAACTGCTGAATTAACAGTGTTGATTGGATTCAGATCATGGTTTTCCCCCATTATTGATCATCCAAAGATGATCAACAAAAGAAAAAACCGAATGATTTAAGTAAATAAGAAAAAAAAAACTTTGTGTTTTTCCTAAACCCTAAAAATCGCCAGAGCTACTTTAGGAGAGAGAAAAAAATAGACTTGAATATAAGCTGAAAAGTCACTTTTTGGTGTCATTTCATACGAAGGCATGGTCACAACAATGAGTTGTCATTTCATACGAAGGCATGGTCACAACAATGTTAATGGGTACCGTTTTCCTGGGGGTGTACCAAATTAGTAAAATCACGATTTTTTTCCTTTTATGATCGGTAAAGAATTTGATGTCGGCGAATTTTGAACTCTGGTCGTAATCATCACCCGATGACTCTGCCACTGTATTTCGATGATACCGATAAGTCATCACATTGTTGATTTTTCTTTGAGGTGTACCAAATCTCCCCCTCTTTAATGCAGACAAGCTAAATCAAAAATCCTTACTCATTTTTGGTTCACCTAACGGAATTTGGTTCACCAAAACGGAATAAGGACCAAAATGCTTAGCGGAATAGGGACTTAAAAATAGTAATATGTGAAATCGTATGTCGTATTTAAAACTAATTTAAAATAGGGACTTAAAAATAATTTAAAGCTCCATATAATCCAAATGATATGTCGTATTTTTGTAAATTTTATATATTTAGAAAGCTCTTTGAATCACCTATGCAACGAGTATAAACAACTATATCCATTTTTACTTTTTAATATATTTGTAGTTCTCCAAAAAAAAGCTATAATTTAAAGGTAAATTGAAAGAGCACATATACTTTTTACATGTTGCCTATATGATGCTCAAATACTTCATTGATATACTATAAATTTACTTATAGGTTTTAGTTTCAGATACAAAAGATTGTCTCTGTTTCATTAAAAGTGATATTTTCATTTCTTTAGTTTTTACCTAATAATAAACCACATTAACAATTCGTTGTAGTCTAGGTGGTTAGGATACTCAGGTATTTTCTGACTCTTCTCTGTAAATCGGTTTTCCCTTTTTCATGACTCACTAAATTTTTTACATTCTCCATCTTGATTCTAGTTTGATTTCTTTGTTAAATCTTTTGATTATATGTTTGTGATTTTCCTTTTAAGTTTGATTTAACTTTAGATATTTTAAAAATTAAGCTTTTGTTGGAATTTCTCTGGTTTTAGAATGTCTAGGTAATTCCTTTACTCCCAATGTGTTTACAGATTATCTTTTTCCTGATGGAATTGTCCAGGTTATCTGAAGTGTTAAGGCGTATGCAGAGATTACTCTAAAGCTCGTTGCAGCTATAGTGATCAAGATGTTTGTCGTTGTTGATTTGATTTTCTCCATGGATGTTCTCAGTGGTTCCGATCCAGCTCAGTATAGAAATTGGTACTACCGAAATTCTTGCCCTTTCAAATTCCGTCAAATCAGTTACCTAATTTGGTGCTTACTCTTTCCACCAATCTTCTGGTCAAACAATTATCTCGCAGTTTCCTCTCCAATAAGATATTTCCATATCCAAAATCTTCCATGTTTAATAGATTATTCTCAAGAATATTTCAAAACCCTAAATCAGAATAATTCGTGTTATATATGCTTGAGATATTTTCATAACAATACAGAAGTCGTAAGCCTTTTTCATTATCAAAAAATGGCTGAGGAAAAATTTCAGAATATCACAGACCTGGTTCAAAAGTTCAAAACTGCTACTTTGGAACTGGGTGAGTCTTCTGGGATAATAGTTCACAATCAAGAACAAGAAATAACTGAAGAAAGCTCTGAGTGGGAATTTTGCCTTATTGGTAAAATCATTATTGAAGGAAATATGGGTTTGAAGACAGTTGAAAATAACATAGGCTATTCATGGCCTTCCTTGCTGAAGATGAAGTGCAGATCGTGGAGATAGACACCAACTTCATGGTTTTTAAGTTTAAAGAATGGGATACTGTGAAGAAAATTTTTGATACAAGGCCATGGAGCATCAATGGGTGGCTAGTAATCTTGCATCACTATAATGCTGATATGATCTACCAAGAGTTAGATTGGACCCATCAATGTTTCTGGATTCAGCTGAAGAAACTTCTCCCAGAGCATATGAATGTTGCTGCAGTCAGGAAGATAGGCTCACTAATGGGTGAAGTCATTGTTGTAGATCCTCCAAATGTTATTCCTAAAGCAGGTGATCCAGTTAAAGTGTGTGTCGTCTTGGATATTAACAATCCATTGATAAGAGGAGTCCTAGCTATGACTGAAACTGGAAGTACAAGATGGGTAAAATTTTTTTATGAAAAGCAACCTAAGAAACTATGTCCCCAATTGCTTTATTCTTAATCATATCAAAGGTGTTTGCAAAGCTGCAACTGAATACCTGGAAGCTGTGCACAAGAAAGCTCATTATTTTGGCCTCAAGAATCTCAAAGGAAAAAGCAAAATAATGGAACCAAAGGTTATAGAACAAGTTCCAGTTAGAATTCAAAAGACTAAAATCAAGAATCCAGTATTTGTTCCCCCTCAAGATGGCATTAAGGTTACTGGAAGAGTTATAGATGTTGATGATGATGATGCTCAGGATTCTGCTAGACTTGGAAAGAGACAGAGAAACAACCAAACTGAAATTTCTTATGGAAGTCAGACTGTTCAACTCCTGGAAGCCAACAGCAATGACAAACATCTTGTATCACAAGTAATCTTACAGACTACTCATCAAGGAAAAGAAATCAATAACAACATTGGGATTGGAAAGGTTTTTTCTAGACTCTACTCTTTTTATTATCTGCATCTCTTAATTTTTCAATCTAAGTCTTTCAAAATGAAAATATTATCTTGGAATGTTCAGGGTATAAACAATAGTTTTACAAAACAACAACTTGAAAACCTTGTCAAATCTCAAAGTCCTGATTTTGTTTTTCTTTGCGAAACTAAAGTTGATGTTCTTAGGATGATCTTTGTTGCTCAATCTGTCCATTATCATAATTATGATTACATAGATAGAGTTGGTCGTGGGGGAGGTCTCATACTTATGTGGAAGGATGGAATTTCATGTAACATTGTTTCTACTGTTGATAACATCATTCATGCCCTAATTAAATTAGATCCTAGTAAGCCAGAGGTCCTGATTTCCTTCATGTATGGATCCACTTATAATGATCCTAAAAAGAAACAATGGAATTTTTTGCATGGTTTAAGTCATGATGTTTATCAACCTTGGATAGTAATGGGAGACCTTAATTTTCATCTATCTAGAAACAATAGCTCTGACACTTGGGTCCAAAATATAGTTAGAGATTCAGGATTAATCGACTTAGGTTTTGAAGGAAAAGATTTTACCTGGACTAGTAACATTTATGGTACTGGACCAAAAAAGGCTAGGCTAGATATGGCTTTAGGAAATAATGATTGGTTTTTGCACTTTTCTCAAGCTAAAATTATTCACCTAAATCATATAGCTTCTGACCACTGGCCAATATTGATGATTACTGATCCTATTCCTAGGAAACTATGGAGACCTTTTAAATTTTTTGGAACTTGGATGCAGCATGATACTTTTAGCAATCAACTTGAAAATGCTTGGAATGTTAATGTTAATGGTAGTCCTGCTCATAAATCTAAGTTCAAACTTCAGAGTACTAGGTTATCTTTGTCTCAATGGAATAAGCTTGAATTTGGAGATATTCAAAAAAAATATCAATAATATTCAAAATCAGCTTGATATTGCCCAAAAAGAAGTTATCTCAGAAAATGAATTCATGAGAGTGAAAGCTCTAACTAAAGACCTAGAAAACTGGTATAATATTCAAGCTAGTTTCTATAGAGAAAAATCTAGAGATAAACATGTTCTTGACATGGATAACAACACTAGGTATTTTCACTTTATGGTTAAAAAAAGACTTCATAGGAATAATATTTCTACTCTGTGTGATGCAAATGGTAACTGGTATACTGATAGGGATGAGGTCTCTAATCTTCTTACTAACCATTTAATACTATTGCTTGCACCAGTAGCCCTGTTTTCTTCGAAACTGATTTTGATATTATTTCTAATGTTATTTCTGATGCTGATAATTCTTCTTTAGTTTCTATTCCAACTACTGAGGAAATTATCCATGTTGTCAAGTCTATGCCAGCTTGGAGTTCTCTTGGTCCTGGTGGATTCCAAGCTGGTTTCTACCAATCACAATGGAACATATTTGGTAAGGATGTTATTGATGTGGTTCAAAAAAAATTTGTTTCTGGATATATGCCAAAATGTTTGAACAAAACTTATATCTGTCTTATTCCTAAGATTAAAGACCCTAAAAATCCAGTTGATTTTAGACCCATAGGCCTGTGTAATGTTTCTTATAAGATAATTTCTAAAATATTAGCTAATAGAGTTAGACCTTTTCTTAAGAAGCTAATTTCTCCTTATCAAGCAGCATTTGTGCCTGGGAGAGCTATACATGATAATATCATTATAGCTCGTGAAGTCATTCATTCAATGAAGCATAAAGAGGGTGTAAGTGGTACTATGGCTTTGAAATTAGATTTATCTAAGGCTTTTGATAAACTGGAATGGACCTTTCTTTTGAAAGTCCTATCCCATTTTGGGTTTAATGATGTTTTTTGTGGTCTAATCCAGCAATGTCTCTCAACTACTAGTATAAGTGTTCTTCTTAATGTATCACCTTGTCAACAATTTGAGCCAACTAGGGGTATTCGACAAGGTGATCCTTTGTCTCCATATTTGTTTATTTTAGCAATGGAATTCTTATTAAGAAGTTTATTGGTTGCTGAGACTAATAAAGACATTGCAGGTATCAAAGTAGCTAGAAGAGCTCCCTCCATATCTCATCTTTTATTTGCAGATGATATCCTTATTTTTGCAAAAGTTGACAATCATAATATTAATAGTATATTAAGTATTTTGCGTAAATTTGTTAGTATTTCTTGTCAGACTTTGAATTTTGACAAGTCTTGTGTCTATTTCAGCAATAATCTCAGTCCAGGTGATTGTGAGAACTTAGCTCAGCAGCTGAGTATGACTATTGTTGATGATTCTGAAACTTACCTAGGTGCCCCTCTTCTTCTTGGTCATTCAAAAGTTAAATCTTTTGAACCTATAACTCAGTCATTTGAAGCTAGACTCAATAACTGGGTTAGTATCTCTCTTAATCAAGCAGGTAGGTCTACTTTAGTTAAATTTGTTCTAAATTCTTTACCCACTTATCAGATGGGTTGTTTCAAAATACCTACCATTATTATTGATAAGTTAGATGCTTTGCAGAGGAACTTCTGGTGGGGACACAAAGGAAATAAGGGTATAAACTTCTTAGCCTGGACTAATATGAATAAACCCAAGGAATTAGGTGGGCTTGGTTTTAGGAATTTAGAAAATTTCAACAAGGCTCTTATTATGAAACTTGCATGGAAGATTAGCTCTAAGGAAGAAGAACTGTGGATTAAAATTCTTGAATCCAAATATTTTAAGAATAGTAGTTTTCTTCATTTGAGTAAGCTTAATGACAGTAGTTCTTGGATTTGGAAAGGCTTATATAGATGCTTAGAAACTATTAAGGAACATAGTCTCTGGTCAGTCAGATGTGGTACTAAAACTAATATTTGGTTAGATAAATGGGTTATAGGTCTTGATCAACCCCCTGTACCTGTTGACAGTTCTCATGATGTTTCTACTTTGACTCTTGTGTGTGATTTATTTTTAGCTGGAACCAGAATTTGGAATGCCCAACTCATTCTCATTATTTTTTCTCTTGATACTGCTAATAAAATCCTAGCAATGCAGGTCCCTAGGTATGGTTCTGATAAACTTATTTGGCTACCAGATAGGAAAGGTACCTTCTCTGTGAAAAGTGCTTACAATATCCTTTGTAGTCACAGTTCTGATAACAATCTACCTCAGCCAGTTCCTAATGCTACTTGGAAAGCTCTTTGGAAATGCAAGTCCCCTCATAAGGTTAAATTGTTGGTCTGGAAATGTCTTAAGACTATAGTTCCAACTAGAGCCAATATCTATAGATATAAGAAGAATATTGATATACATTGTAGCATCTGCAATGCTAGATTAGAATCAGTTGAGCATCTTTTTTTAGAGTGTCTCTATGCTAGATCCATTTGGCTTGGAGTTAACATAAATGTTAGTAACATTTTCTCTATTCACGGTGATTTAATGCATTGGATTGTTAGTTGGTTTGATGCATGTAATTATCAAGCAGGAGCATCACAAACTGACATGGGTTATAGACAGAATTTGCTTATGATTACTCTATGGCATATCTGGAAGGACAGATGTTCTCTTGTCTTTCAGAATTTTAAACCTTATAGCATGTTAACAATTAGTAGAATATATTCTATGCTTGATAGCTGTAAACTATCAAATCCAAATGCTATTGTGGTCAATTCTAATTTGCAGCTGCAGATTCAGAGCTGGGATCCTCCAGACTTAAATTTTTTGAAAATTAATATTGATGCCTCTTTCTTAAAGCAAAATCTTATAGGAGGAATTGGACTGATTGTGAGGAATTTTGCAGGAAACTGTTTTGGAGAAAAAGGAGCTTTTTTCAATGGAGGAATGATACCGGATCAAGAAGTGGAACAACTGGAATGTCTTGCAATGAAAGCTGCAATGGATCTAGCAATTGAGAGAGATTACAGTAATGTCATTTTTGAGTCTGATAGTGAGGTTTTAATTAAGTTAATAAATGAACAAACCACATATGTTCACTGGATGAATCAGGGTACTATCCTTGACATCAAATTTATGTTAGAAAGTCATGAAAATTTTAAGTGTCAGTCAGTTAATTGACTTAAGAATGGAGTGGCTGATAAAATAGTTAAGAAAGCTAGGACCAATGGAGTGAATTTCGATTTTACAGGAAATTATCCCCAGGATATCTTAGAATGGGTGAATGGTGACATTATCAGATTAATTCTTCTACTTAATCAATGAAATTCTTTTTAGCATCAAAAAAAATAAAAATAAAAATAAAATGAAAGTACTATTTTTCCAGAAATGGAAGGAAAAATAAAGAAAAAGTAATGTTACCGACGTGCACCGTACGTGCTCACTACTTGTTATGTATAAGACAAAATATCTTATTACATGGGTTGGTACACTCCCAAATAATTAGCTAACCCAATTAGCAACCTTGCAAAGTCAAGTTTTGTTTTTCTCAATCAAAAATGGAAGGAGAAATGCTACACACATACCGCTCTTATACACAACACAAAAATAACCTCCTCACTTGAGATGGGCCCGCCGTCCTTGGAGTTGGCAAGGAGCCCACGATTCGAAGTCATGTGGGAGGGTTGTTTTTGGAATGGAAAACCATGAAAACAACCAAATATGAATCAGATTCTTCCAATTAAAAAGAACTTGATTAGTATGGATGTTCGCTCCATTAATCTTATCACTTCAATAGCTACTTTTGCTCTTTCTCCAAATGCTCTAGTGTTCCTCTACCTTCATAAACTTCATCATCTTACACTGTACAGCATATCGAATTGACCTCTCTTGTTATAAAGTTATAAATTGTTGAGCCAAAATCACAATATACCCTCCTACTCCCGTAAAAAGAAAAAGGGAAGCAAACTTTACGAAGTGTGTTTTCTTTTTTGTTTTTTTTTTTCTTGTTGGTGTTGCTTGGTATAATAATAAACAAGAAAAGGGTTATCGGTATATAGATAATAACGAGTACAACACATTTTTTTATCCGAAGACTAGAAATTCAAATCAGGCCGTGCAAAATCTAAACCCAAAGACAAAGGCATGGGCAATAAACATGCGGGTTATTTATTTTTTTAAGATAGATAATCATTGTCACCATGATCAACTAGTACCCTAGAGTAGTGGAGAGTCATAACATGATCAGTGGTTGAAGAATGTGGTAACAAAGTCATGATGGCAGCAGCATGATGATGATGAAGATTGTGGTGATCTGATCTTGAATGATGATTGTTATTAGCAATCCAAATGTGATCACGAACATACTGAATAGATAAGTGTTGTAACAACAGTTGACCCCTACATCTTATCTCCACCTATACAAAAAATATACACAACCACCATTAGTACATATTATACGACTTATGTTTATGTTAAGCATCTATAAACTTAGCCTCATGAATCAATGATCATTAAGGTTGAAGTCAATTAGCCGCCTCTTCATTGCATCCAACTTATTCCACACGAAACTAATATATATTAGCTAATTAAACCTTTTAGTATTGATGTGGCGAGGGATAATCCATTACTATCAGTTCATCTTCTTTTTCATTTTCGCGTATGTTTTACTTCAAATTATTTAATGAATGTTCAGAATATGAATACATGATCCCCATAACCACGGCGACCAGTTAGCCCCTAGGATAATTATCTTTATTTTTATTTATTTTTGGCCCTTCTATTGACATTGCTTTTTTAGACGCTCTTCCATGCACGTCTTCCTCACGTCTAATTTCTAAATCAATGAACAAGATACATTAGAATTCAAATCATGTTATTGAACTAAAGTTAACCTGTTCTCCCAACCAAAAAAAAGAAGAAGAAGAAGGCTATAAGTGATGTTTTTTTTCAGGATAGTTTCATACACAATGCAGGCCAACGGACGTCTCGATCGTTCAACAGTCAGTTTAAGTCCCAAATACCGTAAAACCAGTCACCAAACCAAAAATGCTCCTAAAATCATTTTATAGCTACTGAATTGGAATTATCATTACTTCATGCATGCACTGCTACTCTTTAGTTTTCTGTGTTTGCTTGTTGATTACTTAATTAATTAGCAAAGTGCCCATTCATAGTTTCAACGGCCGAATCTTAATTCTGAAATATTTTCTTATATATCGTTCAACTTATAGAAAGAGATGTGTAGGTAGGAACCCGAACTTAGCCGTATACATCCAAAATAAAATACTCGTAACTAGTTATTTTTAATCGATGAAGAAAATACAGAAAAGCTATAAACAGAGAAGTCGAAGAAGAAACCAAGAATATATGCACAAATACGAAATTAAGTACAGAAATGACGATAGAAAGAATGAATCACGCATGCAGTTGGTGAAGGGTTGCAATAAAAAGGTCATGGGTCCTGGTAATTGATTTCCATTTCCCTAGCTACCTTAGGTTCACCATCATTTGATTTTTATATTAATTATTTTTTGATTTTCTGTTGGATGGAACATTATCATTTGATTAATCAATTCATATTTCATCCTTTAATGCAGCTAATTATTTCTTTAGTGAGTGTCAACTGTCAACTAATGTTATGATCATAATAATAACCCTAAGCTGATTTTTTTTTTGTTAAGCTAACCAGATAAATTATATCATCAAGTCAATGCCCGCCTATGTAAAACTTAAAAAAGGAGAAAAAGGTTCACAAAGTCTTCTTTAGCTAATCATAGAATCCAGGTTAATAGTAATACGAAGACATAGAATCACTGGAATTATCATTTTTAGTTACTCATTAGATTACGCAATGGAAGCAAATATAATCATTTCTTTGCTTTTCCAGATTGAAAAGAAAACAGATTATCCCCGAGATTTACGGTATACATCCTCATGGTTTTTTTTTCTTCCTTATTAATGCAATCAAGAATAATAGCAATGCGTTAATGGACCAAACAGCCACATATTTTCCCTAATTATTGATGTTGTTGGCGTTTGTTATTTAGCTTAGTTGAAGGCTACTGCTTAACACACAATAATTACGATATGGTTTTCTACTTAGCATAAGTGAATGTCAATAAGGCATCAATTGTCGACTGCTATTGATATGCTGCACTCTAATAAATGTGATGATCACAACTCCTACTTGATTACAATCTATTATGGGAGATATGATATCATGATGACAATGAACTTTTATGGATCTATCAATAATCTTAAGCTAGGTTATATTTATTACAGCATTCACTTGCTGTCTTGATGCAAGTATTCAAATGTACATGTAAACTAGTACATTGTGTACTGGGAAAAAAGGTGTAGAAGACCTGCCTAATTCTATTGTGTACTGGGGAAAAAGGAAGAAGAAGACCTGTCTAATTCTATAATACTTTAAGTGCTTATAAAGTATGAAGGTAGTCTTGATCCACATATATATACTCTACTTATTTAGATCACAACAGTAAATTGCAAGAAAACTACCTAAGTACCTTCCTAAAGTTATTTTCCAGACCAAAACACTTGTTGTGGGACGAATCCATAGTCTAATCTAATAAGTGGATGGCTTTCGAACCCATCATTTCAGATTTATCATTCTTAGATCTAGAATTTAGATTGTGTTCTCCTAATGGGATAACACTTGGACTAAGAAAAACGGTACGCGTCTAGTGGCTCCCATTGAAGATACCTATGATGGTCATTGCCAATGCTGTGAGAATAATTTCATCTCTGCATAACACGCTACGTAGAAACCTATACATATGCAAGGTGGTCCAAACCTAAATGTCTAGCATACTTGTTTTGGAAGACATTAGCTCTGATAGCTAGATTAGTAAGTTGCAAAATTTACTAACCCTTCAAGCAAGATAAGAAGATTGTATTCTTCATTTGCTCACCTTTAAGCAACAAAGTTAACTTTCCAAACCAATTAATTATTTTCTTGCATTTCATAATCAAGTTATATTTGCATGCCTACATATGTATACAGTTTACATATATATATATATGGGTCTGGAGTGAGTTATTTCTCTTGAACTGTTCTATACCAAGCCAAATTTTGTAAATTTAGTCTTTGTTTTCTTGGAAAAAGCAGACTGTTTTCGTTCGAAACATGGGGTTAATTAAGGGCACACCATACAACAGAAAATGAAGCAAAAGAACCATACTCTCAGATTGACGTTATGGATCCTATGCTTAAAAAATGATCCTCTCCAAAGTCATAATTAGGATATGTATCTCGAAATAGAACAGACCTAGTTAGAGATGGATAACCTATTTTGTTATACCTTTAAATACTTTGCTAACTACAAAAAAGCCTAAGAATTTGAATGTCTAATTCTTTATGGGGAATGCAAATAACTATTCTTTAATCTAAGTAGACATTTTATAAATAATACCATCATTAGCCAAGAATGAAGAAATGTACTTCCTCCCTAAATACGATGATATCCATCAAAAAAGAGGTAATGATACTTACTACCCAAATCCGCATAGCTAGCTTCAGTTCAACTGTTTATATCTCATGAAAATGAAAAAAACCTAACACCAACCTTTGATCAAGAAGATATGTACCTTCTACATTATTAAGTAGTAACTGCTAATACTGTGATCATTAACTTGTTTAATTGGTCTTTTCATGTTTTTGGTTTGTTTGCAAACATTATTGTTTTCGGTTTGTAATTGGAAGATCGATCACTAAGCGAACTAGCCATAATTGCTTTCTCCTAATTTCTTCATACATTTCTATCATATAATACCTATAAATAAAGAACCAATTAATGGCTTTGAGTATAAAAGTTATTACCTCGGATTCGCCATGCAGTTTTAGCTTCTTCACTAGATACTTCATCAACAATCGAACCGTTGTCTTCCCATCTCTATAGATCAGTTAGAATAAATCGTAAACAAGATTTTTTATTGTATTAATAGAACGAGCAGAAAAATGTTTGAAGAGTTAAAAGAGAAACAGACTTACTTGATTCTGAGGTAGTTCTTTGGTATCTGAGGCAAACAGGGATCAAATTCTCTGCATGAGTTAAGAAAAAAGTCAATAAAATATCGAGTTTGAACTTCGAAAAACCCTAAAAACGATTTAGTGTTGTGTGTTCTTACTGAGTCTGTGATGCTTGAAGTATAACCCACACACCCGAATGAGGTCTTCGAGGGGGATTGACTACTTTCAAATCTGAATTCAGGCTAAGCATATCTAGTACCGTATTACGATGATGAAATCTTTGCTGCTGATGATGACTCGGGCTCATCGGTGATGCCATCGGTAGTAATGAATTAGCTGATGATGAAGTAGAAGCTATTGGAATATTCCATGTATTAGGTCTATAACCCCATGAAACAACCTCTTGTTGAGGAAGAAAATTACTAAAACCTGATCTTGGTTGTGATAAGAACAAACTAGGTGTACCAACGGTATCCATATTCGGAGGTGCTGTGATCACTGGTTGTTTAATCACATGTTGTATATTATTATTAGTACCGGAAAATAAATTGAGTTCGACCAAATCGTTCCGTGCTCGTGTAGTCGCGGTTGGCTCAATTCGACGATCATAATTTAGCTCATGAGAACCTCCAAGACCTAATTGGAGCCATCTTGTATCATCATCATCTTTAGGTATTGTTCTTGTAGTCGTCGTTGTGGTTGTTGTTGTACCTTTTGATGAGTTCGTTGAACCTGATTCATTCACACTACTAGTTCTTGATTCGTCTTCGGCGGCCATAGGTTGATGATCATCAACGACCATTCCTAAATGATCACACCCTATACCCTCACCACCACCGTCGTTCCGATTGTCATACCAGGATGATGGAAGATTTGTAGTAACACCATTAGTTCCCTTGTAACTTTCATCACCACTACCATAACTATCGTGAACCACGACGTTGCAATTACTTTTTTGAAGTTCTAGTTGTTGTTTGAAGATCATGTTTTGAGCAGGGAGAGTGATCATGCCGAGATTATTCAACTTATACCAAGTCTTCTATTCCATTAGATTTTGAAGTAGTCATGACGATGAACAACAACGTAATACCAAATTACCAGTACATATCCCATATATATATGGACTTCTCATCATCGTCGAGATTAAAATGAAAAGAGATGAATGAAAATGATGTCGATCGGGTTGTTTGATGATTGTTTCAATGTAAATTAACTTAAGTGAAGAAAACAAAAAGAAGAGACTAATTTGCAAATCTCACTTTCCATTAAAATTCTCTTTGTTTGGAAGCTTGTGATGAATTAGAATGATGATTATGAAATAGTTACACAGCAGAAGAGAAAAAGATGGTTGTTGGTGGTGGTGCTGAGAATGTTAAACAAAAAACATAAAAAGAGATTAAGCAAGAAAATTTGTAAAGGAATCTTTCTATATTTCTCTGACTCTCTCTAGTCTCTATGTAACTGTTGTTTGTAAACCCTAATATTATTATCTTCTTGATGATAAGCTGTAGCTTAGGTTTTTGAGGTTTCAGAATTGCTATGTTATAACTGAAAACGGATACGAAAAACGAAAAATATGTCGGAATTGTTGTTGTTATTAAAAAATGGATGTTTGGAAGGGAATAAAGAAATACTTTAACTACTTCCTGAGTTTTAATTTTAGTTAATACAACTTTTAGGACATGTTTTTCGAGATTAAATTACCTTAAAGGGCTCTTGCCTTTCTAGGTTACTATGGAAAGGTCCTTTTTACATTTTACACCGCACTTAATTTTCCTTTTTTTTTCCAAAGGAGAAATATGACTGGTCGTATTTGACTTGCTCGTGTAAAAGCTTACTATAGAAACCACTTATCAACAAAACAAACACTCTAAAAGCTTGTTTCCAACAACAAGCCTAGATAATTCAAAAAATGGAAACGATGTCCGGTCCCCAGAGTTTTTTTTAGTAAGAAATATCATATGGTCCTAGAAATAATATATTAGAGAGTCTAGTCCAGTTGACCTAGTCAACTATCTGTTTGGTCCTATTTGGAAATATGAATTATAATTTGGTCTTAGAAATAATGATTTGGTCCTAGGGTGATGTCCTGGATGATGTAATTGTCACTAGGTAATGTCAGAAATATCCTTTTGGGGCCATATAGATACAAAAATCAGTAAAGAAAAAATCTTTTTCAAATTTACTTTCTCTCTCATATTTATTTTCAGATCTAATCTCTTTTTTTTTCTTCTTCTTCTTTTCTTCTTGGTAATAATGGCGTCTCCATTATTTTTTCTTCTTTTTCTTCCTGCTACTGTTGAATACGTTGTTGCTGCTCATGTTGGTGATGTTGAAGATGAACTTAGGGTTTACGATGATGAAGATGAAATCATGTTATTTGTTGCTGATGTGGTTATAGATGATGAAGACGATTTAAGACGAAATCCGCCGCTGCTGTTGAAGATTCATTTACATCTGTTGAAGATGTTGAAGACGACGATGAAGATGTTGAAGATCTTGATTTTGATTATGAAGATGTTGAAAGATCTTGATTTTTTATGTTGAAGATCTAGATTTTGATGACGATCTTGATTTTTTTATGTTTGTTGCTCGTGTTGAAGACGATAAACATGATGAATATGATGTTGTTGGTGTTGTTTTGAAGACGATGATGTTTGATGCTGTTGTTGAAGACGACGAAGATGATGATGCTGCACTCTGTTTTTTTTAGGTTTTTATATGGAGTTCATTTCTTGAATGAACTCTGTTTTTATAGGTTTTTATATGGAGTTCATTTCTGGAATGAACTCTATTTTTTTAGGTTTTTATATGGAGTTCATTTCTGGAATGAACTCTGGTTTTTTTAGGTTTTATATGGAGTTCATTTCTGGAATGAACTCTGTTTTTTTAGGTTTTTATATGGAGTTCATTTATAGAATGAACTCTGTTTTTCTAGGTTTTTATATGGAGTTCATTTCTGGAATGAACTCTGTTTTTCTAGGTTTTTATATGGAGTTCATTTCTGGAATGAACTCTGGTTTTTTTAGGTTTTATATGGAGTTCATTTCTGGAATGAACTCTGTTTTTTTAGGTTTTTATAGTTCATTTCTGGAATGAACTCTCTTTTTTTAGGTTTTTATATGGAGTTCATTTCTGGAATGAACTCTGGTTTTTTTAGGTTTTATATGGAGTTCATTTCTGGAATGAAGTATGTTTTTTTAGGTTTTTATATGGAGTTCCTTTCTGGAATGAACTCTTTTTTTTAGGTTTTTATATGGAGTTCATTTCTGGAATGAACTCTGGGTTTTTTAGGTTTTATATGGAGTTCATTTCTGGAATGAACTCTGTTTTTTTTTTTTGAACGCGCAATTGGGGGATAAAAAAACTAATTGGGGGATAGAGGAAGAAGACAAAAACTGGATTTAAATGTCAAATTAGGGTCACCCCTTATCTAAGCATTTTATCTAATTCCTAATCTACCCCTTACTAATCATGTTTAGTGGTTAAATATAATTAGTTAAGTTAATATATTAGTTTGATAATCATTAGAATAAATTATTATCATTGAATTTGTTGATGCAACAACATCAAATCAAGATATTTATGATCATGAAGATTTAGATGAAGAACCAACCTAGGAAAGTAAAGTAGTTGAACATATAAGTGTTTCAATTACTCATATATAGGTATTAATGTATTGGAATTTGATTTTTTCATTGAATTCACCATTGTTGCGCCTGAAAAACTCAGTGCCGGCATGGTAAAAGTATGAATACCATGCCGGCAGTGACCAAACCGGCATGGTGTTCATACTTTCACCATACCGGTACACAATATCCCCCAATTTTGAAAATTGAAAGTACACTACCGGCATAGAAAGTTCATTATCGAGCATGTCGATAGTAGTGCCGGCATGGTTGATTCCCAAGTGTACCGTGCCGGTTTGAGGACAAAAACATACAGAAAACTAGTCTGAAATAGCAAGTACCGGCATGGTATTCATCCTAACAAACCATGCCGGAACTTGAACCGGCAAGGGATTCATCATAAAAAACCATGCCGACACTAGTACTGGCATGGTATTCATCCTAAAAAACCATGCTGGCACTAGTACCGGCATGGTATTCATCCTAAAAACTACACCGGAACAAAAAAAATAATAGGGTATTCATCATAAACACAAGCCGGGAGTGGATTGAAAGTTTATGATTCTAACCCAAACGAAGTTTTAAAACAACAACAACACTTTAAATATGATTAGGTATCATGTACCTTCTCAATAAAGTCATTTCTTCTTATTATTCTTCTTCTTCTTCTTCTTCTTTCTCAAGACCAATTCAATTTAACCTATCTTTAAGAACTTGTTAGGGTTTGATTTTGATTTTTAGTTTTAAATTTTAATTTAGATGGAAGGGTATTTTAGTATTTCCCCCCCAAAAAAAAACACCCCTTAACGGATATTATTGGATGGGGTTAGTAATTCATATCCCCCAATTAGTTTTTTTTATCCCCCAATTAGTTATTCTTTTTTTTTAGGTTTTATATGGAGTTCGTTTCTGGAATGAACTCTGGTTTTTAGGTTTTTATATGGAGTTTATTTCTGGAATGAACTCTGGTTTATATAGGTAATTTATGAAAAAAAGTAAGTAGAAATTAACTGGAGTTCATTTTGACGAATGAACTGCTACAAAAAAATAAATAAAAATTAACACATAAGGGTATTTTTTTCCATTTAGTATTTTTAAATAATTATGGACCGAACAGTAAAGGCGTTTTCTCAAAGAACTAAACTGACATGAGCCCACCTGAAAAAGGACCAAACGATATTTTTCCCATTTTTTTACTTATGTATATTTGCAAGGAGCATTTACTAAGAAGGCAATAAATAAACCTGCCTATAGTTTAGGGGGAGGTATGTTATTTGAGGCCTACAACTACAAGATAAAAAAATTTTGAAGTAAAATAGATAACCCTTTAACCAAATATTTTACTTAACGGCTAAATTATCCCTGATTAATTGTGTTGATTTGGGTAATTAATTGATATTTAATCAGGCTAATTCTGAAATCAACTACCGTTAATTCATCATTAAAACTTGAAAAAATTTATTTTTTTAAAAGAAAACTCAACCTAGAATCGGTTTTTGTTAGTGCAATATTAAACCGATTCTGGATTGAGCTTTTTCAGACGAAGAAAACCCCATAATCGGTTTTTATTAATGTACACATAAACCGATCGTGAGAAACGGAGTTTATAAATGTGTCCACATAACTCGATTATCCCATATTTTCAGAAACAAAATACTCATTGTATAGTTTAGGAAATCAGCGCATTACATATATAAGACAATTCAGTATGCGAATTCTTGAATTTGGCACATGAATACATCGTCAATGAACCTCCGAGCACGACAGCACAACACAACATATTCCTTGTGGTGAATGAACTTCTTTTCCCCATTACGAATTCGCCATAGGCCGTTGAATCGTTCTAGCTGCAGTCAAATCAATTATTCAATGTTGTACGCAAACATTAAACAATGAGATAGGTATTAGAATATCGGATTACTTACTTTTCAAGGGGAGGATCTTGTGGATGATGGTCGTTTATCATTTTGTTAACTTTAACATACTCTCGTATTGCGCTTTTTATGTATTGGAATCGAAAAGCTAAGTCTCTTCATTTACGGTTTTTTGGATTCGTGGTGCGCTCATAATAGAACTCTTTGACTCTCTTCCAAAAAATTGAATATAGCACGTTGGGACGTTCGTGGAAGGCAGTGTTGAACGATTTCACGAGCTGCATATTTTCTTCAGGATCTCATTCCATTTTCTAGGCCCAGTTTGTGATGTGAAAGTGGCTCAAAAAGGTTGTCTTATATACATAAAGTCTCAATGGCTATTTTTTTCGAAATCGATTCACACAATTGGTTTTTAGGAATGTCCACATACACAGATTTTAGCCTTGCAAAATCATATAAAATCTACCTCGCCACAATCGGTTTTTTAATATGGTACATGTAATCTGATTCTTGTCAAAACAAAGATACAGAAAACTGCCACTTTTCCTTATTAAAATCGGATTATATGAAATGCCCACAAAGACCGATTCTAAAAGCTGTCAAATTTTTGGATTTTTAATTTTTTAAAGTCGGTCTTTAAATATTTCCGTATAGACGGATTCTAAACACTTACAAAAGCTTGGGGCTAGATCAGCCTGATCAAGGTTAGTCAACCCTGGCTCTTCCCATGCCAGTAACTAAACTTAAACTTCGATTCGCCTGGAATGCATGCCAAACCAATCTCGGTAACAAGTAGCGTCATTGTTACTGCGCCCAACGTAGAATGCAAACACAATTAACAAGAACAATTTCGAAATCTGAAGCATAAAATGTAATCGTGTTTGCACCTGTTTGTTTGGGTGTCTGGATATTCTATTTCCACATTGAATTTGGAGCTTAAGATGCTTAACTACTGCTGCTAATAGTGTTTAAATATTTGCTAACAGAATTAATGTCTAATTGGTGTCTTATTCTGTTTTTAATTAACATTAAATATGTAAGATAGCTATCGGGAATAGTGCAAGCATGTCTTGTTATGTCGTGCTGTAGTTTAGTTATTTTATGATTAATTAATATTATTGCATTAATATGGATTTTTGTCATTCTATGTTACATAGTGCTGTGCATGAGATTCTAATTTTCTCCGTACCTTCGGTTATAAGTAGAAATTAAGCATCAGGCATGTGTCCTACGAAAGTTTCCTAAACACTTTCGAAGGGATCCTTCAATTACTTTTGCTTTTGTTCGCTGATGTTGTATATCTTTTTTCCCCCGGAAAAATCAAAGATCTCTAGTTACTTATATTAAGTAGCTGTTACATGTTGTTTGGAACAATCAGGTCTACTAAACCAATTTTGGGTTCAAAGCTATCTACGTGCCGATTTGGTGAAAATAAAATAACAAATAAGAAATCTTAAATTTGCTGAATTGTTTCATGAGCTTCATTACAGTCTAGGATGAGAAAAAGAGAAACCACTTGTACATAAACAACAAGTAAATTATTCGTAGATTTAGCGTAATTCAACAATATATACAATTTGAGTATATTGTTTACAACCAAACGGTTATGACTCCTTTTTTTTATTATAGAATCACCAACTAAGAATTACACAATTTGATTAACTAACTGAAAAAGAAGGGGTCTAACAACCACACCTAATATTTCGTTCCTCAATCTGTATGGACTAACTCCAATATAATTCTGAGAGCACCAACTAATAAAGCGAGCTGAATCAAGAAATATATCAAAGAGTTTGTATCTCTGTTTGTTAATTTAACCAACAACCAAAGGTTGGATTCACAATTGATAGAACTTACGCACAACCTGTGATATTTCTATTATATAACAAAATATAATGCGGAAAAGAAGTAACACAGACACCAGAAATTTTGCTAACGAGGAAACCGCAAATGCAGAAAAACCCGGGACCTAGTCCAGATTTGAACACCACATTCTATTAAGCCGCTACAGAAACTAGTTTACTACCAAGCTAACTTCGGTATGGAATGTAGTTGAGCCCTAATCAATCTCACACTGATCAAGGTACAGTTGTGTTCCTTACGCCTCTTGAACCATGCCGGATTCTGCGCACTTGATTCCCTTAATTAGCTGATCTCACCCACAACTAAGGTTGCTACGACCCAAAGTCAAAGACTTGATAAACAAATTTGTCTCTCACAGAAAAGTCTATTGAATAGATAAATCTGTCTCCCACGGATATACCTATGAATTTTGTTCCGTATTTTGATAAATCAAGGTGAACAGGAACTAATTGATAAACCAGACTTATATTCCCGAAAAACAGCCTAGTATTATCATTCACCTCACAATAATCTTAATCTATTAACGAAACAATATATTGTGGAATCACAAACGATGAGACGAAGATGTTTGTGACTACTTTTCAATCATGTCTATCGGAGAATAAATATCGAGCAAATCTTAAAGAAGATAGTACTCAAGACGATAGAAAACAGCAAGATCAAAAAACGCAACTACAGAGAAAATAGTTGGGCCTGGCTTCACAATCCCAATGAAGTCTTCAAGTCGTTAACCTACAGGGTTACGTGAAAAATTGAAGGTTAAAGGAGAATCGACTCTAGTCGCAACTAGTATCACACAGAAGGTGTGGGGATTAGGTTTCCCAGTTGCTAGAGTTCTCCTTTATATAGTCTTCAAATCAGGGTTTGCAATCAATGTTACGTTGGTAACAAAACATTCAAGATCCACCGTTAGATGAAAACCTGATTAGATTCAAGCTAGTATCTTTCAACCGTTAGATCGAACCTAGCTTGTTATACATAAATGAAATGTACCATCGTTTAGATAAAGGTAACCGTACCTAAACTTGTACACTTAGTTGGTTCACCAATAGTTAACCAATGGTTAGCCATATGAGCACTTTCATATCAACCTTATTCATCTTTATCATAACTAATGCAAATGACTCAAATGAAACTAGCTAGAGAGTTGTTCAATTGTTTATATTCTCATAAAAGTATACAAGATACAATTGAAGCAAAATCGATTTTGATTCACTCGAGTCATTTCATGAAAATTTTAGCCACGGTTTGCAAAAGATTGCATTCTTTATTATATAAATGTATTAGTTCATGAATCAAATCGATTTTAGAACATAACCTACTTAAGTATGCAAACGGTTACGCATACCTAAGTAGTCGGACTGGGTTTGGTTATGCCAGTACGCGAACGTGTACGCATACCATTTTACATTTCCAAACTCCAGCAGAAATTCGCGGAACTTGAACTTCCGCCAGTACGCGTACGGGTACGCATATTTAGTTCACGGACTTCCAACAACCAACCAGTACGCATACGGGTACGCATACCATGGTTCTCGGTTTTGGACTTTACACAAATGTGAATACACACTATGTTTATATCCAGTCATGGTTGCATGTTCTAAACCCTCATTTCAATCATTGAAACATTCTTGGAAGACGACAATAGTCGTCTCACACAAACTATTAGCTTCAAAGCAATTTTCAAGTGATCGAATGATCAATACGAAATACTCCGAGTCTACATCAAATGACTGTCTCACACAAATCATGTAAGATGTAACAAGGCGATTTTCACATTATCATCTTTTGACTTCCGTCAAGAATATAATATGCACTTGGTTAAAGCGAAAGCTTACCAACACATATTTCGAAAAATAGATAAGCAAGATAAACTCGGTTCGAAATACCAAATGTGTATAATTGAAGTCTATATAGAAATACGAATTTTTGTCTCAAATAGGATATAGAGTAGATAGACTTTTGAGTGATAGATGAGTCAAGGTCTCAACATACCTTTTGTTGATGAAGTTCCACAAGTTCCCTTGAGTAGTTCTTGGTCTTCATTCGATGAACGTCGTGAAGTCTAAAGCTCGACTACACTTACTATCCTAATCATAGACTTAGATATAAGTAGACTAGAAATCAAGACTTATAGTTTTGGCAACTAAACTTGAAAAACAAGCTTGAGATAGCAACGCTTGCGATTTCGACCGAGCAGTGCTCTAACAACAACCACACCCAATATTTCGTTTAGGCAATCTGTATGGAATAACTCCAATATACTTCCAAGAGAATCAACTAGACATTCAGAGTCAATCAAGAAAAATACATCCAAGAGTTATATCTCAATTTCTCAAATCAATCTGTAATCAAACAGATAGAAACCTGTGAGCCGGATTAATATGAGAAATAGCATGGATGGTACCAAAGACCAATATCCAAGCGTCAATCAATTTCAATCAACAACCAAGGGTTGGATTTACCAATTGATTGAACTACGCACAACCTGTGATATTTCAATTATATAAAAATACAATGCGTAAAAGCAAAAACATAGACACCAGAAATTTTGTTAACGAGGAAACCGCAAATGCATAAAAACCCCGGGATCTAGTCCATATTTGAACACCACACTGTATTAAGACGCTACATACTCTAGCCTACTACAAGTTAACTTCAGACTGGAATGTAGTTGAGCCATAACCAATCTCACACTGATTAAGGCACAGTCGCGTTCCTTACACCTCTTGAACACGCCGGATTCTGCGCATTTGATTCCCTTAGCTGATCTCACTCATAACTAAGAGTTGCTACGAACCAAAGTCGAAGACTTGATAAACAAATTTGTCTCACACAGAAAAGTCTATTGAATAGATAAATTTGTCTCCCACAAAAATACCTACGACTTTTTGTTCCGTCTTTTTATAAATCAAGGTGAACAGGAACCAATTGATACACCGGACTTATATTCTCAAAGAACAACCTAGTAATATCAATCACCTCACAATAATCTTAACCGTATGGAAGCGGAACAAGATATTGTGGAATCAGAAACGATGAGACGAAGATGTTTGTGTCTAATTTTTATCTTACCTATCAGAGATTGAATCTCGAGGAAATCTTAGAGAATATAGTACTCAATACGATAGTATAAAGTAAGATCAGAACACGAAACTACAGAGAAAGTAGTTGGGTCTGGCTTCAGAATCCTAATGAAATCTTTAAGTCGTAAACTTATAACCGTTTTAGAAAACCTAAGTTAAAGTTGAATCGACTCTAGTCGCAACTAGTATCACACAAGATTTGAAATCAATGCTACCTTGGTAACAAAGCATTCAATATTCACCGTTAGATGAAAACCTGATTAGATTCAAGCTAATATCTTTCAACCGTTAGATCGAACTTACCTTGTTATATACAAATGAAATGTGACTTAATTTAAATATGGGTAACCGTACCTAAACGTGTACACTTAGTTGGCTCAACAATAGTTAATAGAAGTTAGCCATATGAACACTTTCATATCAACCTTGTTCATCTTAATCACAACTAGTTCAAATGACTCAAATGAAACTAGTTCTAGAGTTGTTCAATTTTTTATATTCCCATAAAAGTATACAAGACACAATTGAAACAAAATAGATTTTGATTTACTCGAACCAATTCATGAACATTATAGTCATGGTTTGCAAAAGATTGCATTCCTTATTATATAAATGTATTTTTTCATGAACAAACTGATTTTAGAACTTAACCCACTCAAGTATGCAAACGGGTACGCATACCTAAGTAGCTGAACTTGGCCTGGGTTCGCCCCTAGTTAGTAATTCTCGGAATCATTCCTGAATGATTCCCGAACGTATCCAAACTGACCGAATCCGAGTGATACTTCCAAACTATTTGAACTTCGAACTTAGTTCGCGGATTATATGGACCTCACGAATGATTCGCAAACGTATCCGAAATGACCGAACCCGAATAATATTTACGAACTAGAACTCCCACAGGTAATTCTATGACCAGAGTTATGTTGATTGGTTTTTGTTTTATTTTGTATATACTTTATATTTAAATACAATTATTCAGTTAAAATTTTCTATTGGTAGTTGTTTAACCAGTGTTTTATGTGTAGATTTTTGTTTAAAAGCCTATAAACTCATTTTATAATACATTTATGCAATTAAATTGTTTACTTCTTGTTAAATAATCACGCTAAAATATATTTTTCCATCTTATAAATCATATACAAATAAAATTAGTCTCGTAATAAGGTCATAATACTTATCAATTTATCATATATGTAAGCCGAATTTTAAGTGCCGAACTCACATTTATAAAATGAATATGCACGTACATATGCCGTTCCGAACTACTGTCCGAACAATGAACCGTTGATCGGATTTTTGATCGAATCCGACCTATCTGAATCTGTATAATTCTCGTACGTATGTCATCCCGAACTACTACCCGTACCCCGAATTTCTAACTAGGGGTTCGCCAGTATGCGAATGGGTACGCATACTGTCGTACACAACCAAACTCGGTTAAATTCCCGGACTTGAACTGTTAAGCCGGTACGCATACGGGTATGCATACTAAGTCACAGACTTCAACCATCAAACCAGTACGCATACGGGTATGCATATTATGGTTCCCAGACTTGGAATAACTTGCAACAGTTAGCATACAAGTACGCATACTGTGTTATATCCAATTTAATCGTTCTAAACTCCATTTTAATCGTTGAAACATTCTTAGAAGACCGGAATAGATGTCTCACACAAACTATTAGCTTCAAAGAAATTTTCAAGTGATCAATAGATGAATACGAAACATTCCGAGTTTACATCAAATGACTGTCTCACACAAATCATGTAAAATGTTACCAGGCGATTTTCAAATGATCATCTTTTAAATTTCGTCAAGAATAAAGATGAACTTGGTTAAAGAGAAAGCTTACCAACACAAATTTCTAGAAATATCTAAGCGAGTTAAACTCAGCTCGAAATATAAATGTTTATAATATAAAGTCTACATAGTTATACGACTTTTGTCTCAATAGGATATGGAATAGAAATAAACTTCTGAGTGATAAATGAGTTCAAGTCTCCACATACCTTTTGTTGATGAAGTTCCACAAGCTCCCCTTAGTAGTTCTTCGTCTTCAATCGATGAACTTCGTGAAGTCTAAATCTCAACTACACATTCTATCCTAATCCGAGACACAACTATAAGTATACTAGAAATCAAGACTTGTAGTTTTGGCAACTAAACTTGACAAACAAGCTTGAGATAGCAACGCTTGGGAGTTCGACCGAGCAGTGCTCTAAAACTAATCAGTCTGTAAACTCATCACACTATGACTGTATACAATAGACTCCCACAAACATTGTATAACTATAAAGTACTGTCTTCACTCATATGAGATAATGTTTCCACATTATTTATCATAACGAGATGATCTTCTCTATACTCCCCGATATAAATTATCATCGACGCCTTCTGCTCAACACAAATAATTTACTCCATCACCAACATGATGATCTTTTCCTCAAACAAGATGTCTTACCAAAGTTTTCATACGAATACTCCATAACGACATATCTCTCAACATCGATAAGTACTCCATAAATAACCTAATGATGTATTACTTCTGCCATTAATGGACTCTCATACCACCCTAAGAGGTTGGATTAATTTCTCAAATTTGCATTGAAAATTCCATGACTAAACACATATCCTGAACCCTGAACCATGTATTGTATATAAATCACAAAATTGATTCCCAAGTATTAGTCTCATTGGAATAGAAAACCATCCCAACTAGGAAACCTTGGTAAATATTAGGAAACCCATCTTACATGGAAATTGACTTAATCCAGGAAACCTTATGTGAATCTACAAATGTCCACCTAGGATCATGCAATTATGCATGGGACCAAATTGTTCAGTAGAACCTCATCCAAAAGAGAGCCAACCAAACTTGAACGACATTAACTCACTTCTCAACAATCCAACCCATATTTGATTGTATGCATCTCCACCTTGGTGAAAACTACTTATGTCGATCAACAAACCATCATCATGCGATCACCCGCGCGTTATGCAGTATCTTGAGATACATCTTACTCCTTTATGTTCACAACTCCACATAGATTCAGGTGCATTGAATTCCAACTCAATAAGATCATATACGATCATTCTCCATATACCTTCGATCTTACTGCTTTCCCCTTAAAGCTTGCTTCATACCGTGAGACCAACTTCATCTTAGCCTACCTTGTTCCACCTAAGTTAATATGCTAGTCCACTTAATGCATTAACTTCATATTTCGCACTGTAACCATGAGGGATGACTGAATCACCAAATGAAACTATCATAGTAACCTCCAAAGGTATGCAGTATCCCTTTAACTGAACCATAATCTTCATCTCTGAAATCCAGCAAAGTCAATTTATTTTTAAAAAGTTGATCACACACTTGGTTTCTCTGCGACCATGTCCACCAAAAGTGAGTTTAAGAGATAGTTCATGTAGTTTATATAAAACTAATCCTCATGTTAGATTTTAAGAAACTAACCATCGTGTATGTACAAAAAATATTTGGTATGACTTTAATTGCACGTCAAATGCAACCAAACCATGTATTATTGTCACTATATACTGGTCTCGAGCTCATCTCTATGAGTCTTGCTATATCCGAGTTTATCTCACATTGGATCATGATTCTACGATCATATTTTACCTATTGAGTTTTATTTTCCTAAAATCTTATCATGCCTTGAACCAATAAAATATATCCATCTTCATAGAGACTTCGACTGCTGACACATAAATTTTCTACACCACTTCAGCAAACTTAATGGGCTATGAAAACAATATCATATTACGGGCTTTAAAAAAATGTCAATCTAGTTTTTACCAATTTCTTTGAAAACATTTAGTTTCGACCTCACGACAGTTATACCGCAAGAAAATTTGTACTCAGATTGAACAATGATTAGCATCGAAGAATTCATTATTACCATCATAACAATACATAATGTTACATTTTTTGTCTTGTGCATATCCCTTTCTCAATCTTTCTCCAAATGCACGCCATTGTTTCAAAATCTGATAATATGTCTTTCAGACAAAGACCTAATCATACCTAGTCACAATCTGAAACCTTTGGCAACTTCCTCAAGCTCCAACCAATTCAAGACGCTCTTGTGTTTACTTTCTCATACTATATAGAGAAAATAACTGATGGAAACTAAATTGTTGCCAAAGAAATACCTTCATTTCTACAGGCTTTCTCACTATCGAAGTCATAATCTCAACATTTTTCTACCAGATATGCAAACTCCCCAATATTATCACTGCCATAATATCACTCTCTCCTACTCAACGTCTCACACCTATCAGGAGTTCTCAAAATCCAAATAACTAGTAAATAATAGAGGTTGACAGAAAAACACGCCAACTTCCATGGACACACCACCAAACACATTGTAGTACTGTATCTTTATTCTTTAAACTCTTGAAGTGTCCAAGCGATACCTTAGTAATTCTTCACAACGGGCCTTTACCAAAATGGGAGCATATCCGCAAAACACTAGACCAACCTGTTTCTAAAAATGTTTTGCACTTCAACCAGCTCCGATGAGTTCAAATGGTATCCAACCAAACAATTCTTCGACTAAACATCATCCAAAAGAAACAAAAGATAATGAACTATCCATTTTCTCAATCGGAAACAATATGAAAGAAAATCAAAAATATTGTTCTTCAAAGGCATAGTATCAAACTTACTATGAATAAGAAACCCTGAAAACTATACCGACAAACTGCTTCTTATATTTAATAAGAAACCATAGCTCTATCACAACCAACATCACAGCTCATTCAACAATCATTGTCTTCCAACTTATTCGTAGCCACACGCTTCAATACTGGAACATATATCGAACCCTGGCCAATGGTCAACACTTCCAAAATAAACCTGTTACAAGATTTTCTCAAATCCTTAATGCAACAAACAACTAAGGCAGAATGAGTATGAATAATCTTTACATTCTTCAACTTTAGATTAAAGACAAATAACAACATGATCCAACTGATGAAAAATGGTAACCAAATTATTGTTTCCCATGGTTTGGAACAATAATGATATTTTGACATGCTAATATTTTCATCATTACTTCCACCAATATATAAACCAAATTTTGTATCCCAATTACGACACTCTTGCCTTATTATGTCTCGCCAAGCAAACACCAATTCATGGAAAACCAATCTATGCAGGTCTTTCAAACAGTTCACAATAATCAATCATATAGTACGAAGTATAATGAAAAATCGCTTAACCTTGTTAACTATAATATGGTTTAAAGAAAACTTAGTTGAATCCATTTATAGGGTTTATGCTCCAATAAGTATCAATGTCAAACCTCAAATGTGGAGCAACATAAACATAAAGAACATACATCTTGACAATGTACATCGAACGCAGATCACCTGATATTGGAATGATTGGGGTATGCCCAAATTAATTGGGGGTATACCAAATAAGACAAAATAAAGTCATTAGAAAATAAAACCCAAAGCTCCTTAGCCATATATTTTTGAAAATAAGTGAATAGTTATAATAAGTCTGTTGGTAAAAGTCTTTGGGTTAGTATTCTGAAGAGCAGTAAGTAGTATGTTGAGCAGAATTCTACCATTCAACTGAATAGTGGGGACATGTGCTTATTCTGGAAGGATGTGTGGCTGAATGGTCAAGAAATTATGCATGTGTTTCCTAATTTGTTTAAAATAAGTAGATTACAAAACGCTATTTTTCAAGAAATGGAGGTCAATACAGGAAACAATTGGAATTTTGCTTTTTGCGGGGCTTTAAAACAAAAAGAAATTGAAGACACTGCTCACTTTCTTAACATGTTTTCAACTTTGAATAGTGGGGTTGGTGAGGATCACAGAGTCTGGCAGACTGGAACTAAAAGTTTTTCAGTGTCAGAGTGCTACAAGAACCTTGAGGATTGGCTGCTAATTTTTCCCTAGAAATGTGTTTGGGACTCAAATGTACCAAAAAAGGTAGTCTTCTTCATTTGGACTCTTTGTTATAATGTTGCTCCCACTATGGGTAATATAAAAAATTCTATAATGATTATCCATAGTGGGGATTTGGAGAATGAAACTATTAAACAGTTTTGGAATCCCCACAACTGTTTAACAGTTTCATTCTCCAAATTACAGAAGAAATCAACACTTTCAGAAATCATTTTATGAAAAGTCGGCATGCTCATTTGAAGAAAAAAAAACATGCCAACTAATTACGTTCAGAATTTAGTCCATGAAAAGTTGACATGCTCAACTGAAACAAAATATGCCAACCAAACATTGGTTTTTCGTATTCACAGTCGTCATGGTCGAAATACAACACACCGACGACTGTCTATTAGTAGTCATCTTATTTTTACAAAACCATAACGACCAATAACAAAATTGGGCAAAACAAAAAACTTGTTTTCTGGGTGTTATTAACCGTCAAGGTTTAGCTTTTCAAAACCTGACGACTACTCATACTACATCATGAGTAGTCACGATTTAGGGATGAAGACCATGACGACCCTGTGAATGTTACTTTCAGAAATAATAATCTTTGAAAAGTCGTCACACAACCTTGACGACTACTCATATTACAACCTTGACGACTGAAAATAAATATGAAAAGTCATCATGCTCGGCGAAGAGATACCATGACGACCGCAATTCAACAATTTCAATTTTTTCGACCTAATAAGTCATTCAAGCAACAAAACAAAACACTAAATAGAGTTTGAAAGAGTTAATCGATGATTAAAAAAAAATAAAAATAAAAACTAATCGAAGATTTTTTTTCATTTGAAAACTATGAAATATAGAGAAGAAAAAAAGAATTGATCATTATATTCATGATGAAGGAGAAGGAAAAGAATAAGATTTGGATCTAAAACCATAAAGGGAGTATTCTTAATAATTATTAGGGGAAGGTAATTAGGTAACTTTACACACATTAGATACCCCTTTGCCCACTATTATGGTTAGGAACAGAATTTATATACTTCCCAATTAATCTGGGTATACCTCAATCTGGTCAGTTTGTTTATATATACTTCGTATTTTAGTTAAACTCCAGGACTTATTTGCATTAGAGCTGTCAATGGGTCCGGGTCCTCCCGGGTATCACTAGACCCAGATCCTACTTATAAAATTCGGGTCCGGTTTCTAAAGGTTCCAGGTCCAGTCCCTAAATTTGTGGACCCATAACCGGACCCGTTTAAAATCCCGGATCCGAATACACGTTGGGTATTAGAAAAATTATAAAGAAAATCTTAGAACTTAAGTTCTTTCTCTTTTTAACTTGAACGTAAACTATTTTTATAAAAATTTATTATTATTAATTTATTTATGTACTAAATAAAGATTAAATGTTACAAAAAAATTTGAAAGATGAAAAAAAATCATAATCAAAACTAGCAAAGTACTTATAATTTTGCATATTCGGGTACCCGACGGGTATTACCCATTTGGATCCAATCGGTAATTACCCATCGGGTCCTAAATTGTTAATGGGTCCAATTTTAGGACGCAAAACCGGACCCGAATTTACTGGTTCCGGTTCCGGGTAATGGGTACTCATTGACAACCTTATTTTTAGGGCTGTCAGTGGTAGCCATCGAAATGGGTATGGCCTCTACCATATCCGTTACCGATAAGATTACCGGATATCCGATATCCGATAATATCCGACGGATATTCAAAAATATTTATGTTATTCGTACCGATAATAATATCGGTTATCCGATAATATCCGTTAATATCCGATAGTAATTCATTATAATAAAAATAATTTAAGTTCTTTTTTAGTCTTTCTCTAATTTTATAAATTACAAAAAAAAATAATCAAAGGAATCCTAAGGAAATTCGGCTAAACAAAACCAAATACCTTGATCAAATGCACAAATTTGACTTTAAAATTATTATGATAAATTAGATTCAAACAAAACTCAAATCTTCTCCATCAATATCGAAAAATTCTCCGTTTTTCTCAACTAATAAAACTAGTTGTGTTTTTGTTCTTCCATAATATTTTTATTTCTACCACTCTTCACATACTACCAAGCTAACAACTAAATATATTACTCAAAAATATATTTAAAAAAATTGCATATGCATTCTTTAGCGGATATCGGATATTATCCTATAGAATAATGCATTTTCCGTATCTGTTTCGTTAAAGTAAGAATATTCGATAAGGTATCCGTATCCAATATCCGTTATCCGAAATTTCGGATAATATCCTAACGATTCGGACAGACTCGGACGAACATCGGATATTCGGTTATCCATTGACAGCCCTACTTATTTTACATCGCCTTGGATAGATGAAGACTATCCTATCACCTCGAAACGTAATTAGACCCGACAATTTTATTTTATTTTGATATAAGGTAAAGCTATGCCCCCACCTCCCCCGGCAGACCCAGCCAACTAGACTAGTCCCACTGCTAACCAGCCACCAAACACCCTTATCCAAACCTAACTGCTCCATAGCACTTCCCCCAAAGAGTAGGCTTACAACTCTTTTTACAATCTCCTTTACAGAGGAAGGCTTCACAAGAATCACAACTCTTCTTACAATTTTTACACGATATTCTTAAGAATCTTTTCTTCTTACAATGTAGTCCCAGATTTACCCCCACTCAGTTCTCATCCCATGCTAGCTAGCTAGTCCAACAAAAATGAACGTGTGTCACTATCATCTCTATCTCTCTCTCTCTTCTTTATGGGCTTTGCCTATATTTTTAGTTGGCTTAAACCCTTTTCGCATGTTCTGTTAATACTAAAAAAGTTGATCAACTGTTAATTTAGAAGAGGAGATTATAATTGTTGATGAGAGACTTGACCAGGCCAGGGAGGAAGTGAGTGCGTCACATTTGCCCGCATTCCCTCTTTCCATGGAAAGCTGATTTTCTTGCTTTTATTGCTCTCGCCCATCATTGCCTGCCTTCTATTCCTCTCTTTCTCTATTTTATCTTACCGAAAAAATCTCTCTATTATTTCTCGCCTTTCTTCGTGAGAATAATATGACCTGTCACTTATTGCATAATTGAATTAACAATTTTTACTGTTTTTTTCCTTCATCAGTAAAGAATCTGATGTTTACAAGTCTCTAACTTAGGCCATTGGTATCATTATCTAATAAGTTTTTACGGTTAATAAGTCTAATATTCTACTCGAAGTTAATTTACAGGAAATACTGAACCTGACATTAATTTACAACTATAAAATAAAAACCAAGCAACATTCGGACCGGCAAAGCACGCATTAATTTAACTAATTGATGGTCGGATGGTGAGTTTCTAAATTTTTATTTAAAATAATGTATAAATTAATAGATTTAACTAACTTTTAGGAGGACGTAGGATAAGAAATTATATCTATGCTCGGCTAAGACTTGGCTGATCGGCCACAATCGTGACAATTTTCGCCGATCGACGGAGATTAACTATCCTCGCTAAACTCAAGTTGGGATTGGATGGACAAAATGCTTAGATTTGGGTGTTTTTCCATCCATTTTGCTAATTTACCCAGCCCACCGTGAGGTGGAAATAGATGAAATTACTCATTTATCCATCCCACTGCAATTGCTCTTAGCAAGTAATACAGGTCTGATGTTGAAGGTATCTTTCGCCTTGGGTTTGTTTATGTAATTAAAAGAAAGCAGTACGCTCACAGGGAACCGGAACATAGAAATTAAAAGAAGAAGAAAAAAGCACAAGATTCTACACATGCGGTGCTACGTGGGTATATATATATATATCGGCGTACGTACGGTGCCTGGTGCAGTGTGGTGCTAGCAGGGAATTCAGGAATAGTATATGCAACATGTGCATGACATAATTAATGTGTATTAGGGCGCAGCTGGCCATAAAGATAAAAACAGCTAAAGGACAAAAATGTCAGTAGTCAAATTAAAACCGAGAATCTCACACGCATGCGTAAATGAAAATTGCATGCATTTTATTATGAAATTCCCCACTGCAATGTGAAGTGAGTGGAAGGTGGGGTTGGAAATTGTGAACCTCGATTAACTAGGAGGGACGGTCCTAACAAGGGGTTAAAGGAGATTATAGTCCGTCTCTAATTTTTGGGCAAAAAAATTTTACTATAAAAACTTAGGTTAAGTTTTATGTTTAGCCCAGTATTAGTTGTATTTAGATAATGGTATGTAATTTTTAGCCCATGCTATGAGATGATCAAAATTTAAATCATGTTTAAAGTAAGTAATCTCTTCCACTCACTACCTTTGTACTCCTACTTTCTTCTCTTTTGGTAATCACTTTATTTTTCTGTTATTTGTGTTCGTTTTAACTTTAATTTTCCTACCTATTTAGTATTTTGCCGATGGATCACTATTTGGCCACTAATTATGTGATGTATTCCAAAAAAACGTTTGCCGCGACCTTCGGCCGCATTATCAATTGTTACAATCTAGCCATATCCAAGGGAAAATCCTGGGTCCGTCCCTGTTTACTAGGGTTCAGGCAGCAACCGTACTACAAGTCTATGAGAGTATGAGGTATTCACAACGCATGCGACCTAAAGTAGGACTTGTGCATGGATGAGCTCTATTCTATTTTGAATCGATGGAAGGCTAAAGATGGAGGAGTTCTGGTACATATATTGAAGTGACAAAAAATTATAACTTGCATCTGAAAGTATTTTTCTTCCAAATGATTTAGCATGTCCGATATTGGTATATGAAAATAAAAACATTAATAGCGCGTTTGGATACACATCCAGAAATTACTTTTTGACTTTTGGAAACAAAATAGTCAGAAGTCAGTTTGGATAAACAATTTCATAATGACTTACAGAAATAGAAAAATAAACTTTTTATGAAGCAAAATGTTTCTGCTTCTGACTTGTACTTCTGGAGATGCAGAAGTCAAAAACATATATGTATCCAAACGCGTCATAAGCCAAAACTTAAAATGTACTTCACTTGTTCGATGTTTAGTTTTTGAATGAAGTTAAGTTGGTCTTGGGTGGCCTTCTTGGCCATCCCTTTTGCTTTAATCGAGCTTTTGCTTTATTCTAGAAAAATGAAAACTAAGTGTTTTAGGAATCGGACTGGACCGGTCCAACCAGAAAACCAGTGAATCAGTAGAAAAAATGGATCGGTTCTTCCTTAACCCAGTAACATGTAGAAAAACCCAGTAAACCACTTGACCCGGACGATCCAACCACCAAACCAGCCGACCCAGCTAGTTTTTCCCGGTTCACCCGGTATTCAGTTTTAAGCTTTTGTTTTTTAAGAAAATATTTCCTGGAACTCTTTTTTACTTTTCTAAGAAATTATTATGATAAATTAAAGAAGAATTATGGTAGGACAGAATCAGTTTGATTATGCGCCGGATCTATGATGCATCAGATAGATCAACTAATTTATCAATCTGTATAGCACAGAAGCATCTATACCATTATAAAAAACGATACTTAGAAGAAAGCTTAAACCTGACCATCAGAAGATACATGTGAGGAAGAAAATAAACTGAAATGAAAATAAAAAGGAAACAAATCAACCGTAATTAAATCTATCGATTCACTTTCTTCTCTGCGATAGTATCGGTGGTACTTTGTTAGAGAGAGAACGAGACTGAGAAAGTAGAAAGAAAAACAAATAATAGATCATTTTAGTTTGAGAGGGTGAATAAGATATTCTTTCACATCTTTATATTCTTACTTAATTGTAGGCCCCACCACCACGTTTGGCAAAGGCAACAGACACGGTCATTGATTCCATTGATGTTTGATAGGATTAGTATCAAATATGATTATTTATTATTATTATTATTATTATACGGTATATATTTTTATTATATGTGACCTAGTGAACCACTGGTTGAACCACTGGTTGAAGCACTTAACCCTGATTCAGTAGCTTTACTGGTTTGATGACCGGTCCGATTTTTAAAACATTAAAACTAACTAATAGAAAATAAAAAAAAAGAATACTCGGCTCAAGTAATACCAATTACCAGCTTTGGGAGCCGGTTGATAATAAACAACATGAAAATTCAAGACCCTGTGGAATCAGTTAGGCATATTAGAACACTTAACATGATTGTATGATACTAGCTAGGTACATTTTCTATTGCGTATATACACGATAGTTAGGTGCACTTCTCGATAGCCTCGAGCAGCTCCTTTTTATTTCAAATATAATAACGAATTGCATGGGTTTCATGAGCATGAACGTAGTATTAGTTTAAGTTAGGAGTAAATAACCAGAGGGGTAACTCGTGCCTTGCGGGCACGTTAATGGCACAGTTAGTCATCTCTAGTAAAAAAACAAATTCGTAATGGTATGAGGCGCGTTATCGGTACAGTTGTCAACGTCATTATAGTCGGTGTCACTGTAGTACAACGATAAAGTCATTGAGTGATGATACCAGTGACTTGAGTTCGAAACTCGCTAGTATCAAATTCTTTACCGATCAAAAAAAAAAAATCAACGTGTTGAGGATAATAGTCCCACACTGTTAATGTCCCCTTAATAACTTAAAATATAATATGAAAGGGCCTCTCCACTCATTGCCAATTGGTTTTGAGTTGGATGCCCACAGACTTTAATTTGGTATCAGAGCCAGGCCCGTGTGTGAGTAGGCCCAATGATCACCGCACAATGTAGGTCCACGTGTTAGGCCCAACGAGGCTACACGTGAGGGAGCGTGTTGAGGATAATAGTCCCACACTGTTAATGTCCCCTTAATAACTTAAAATATAATATGAAAGGGCCTCTCCACTCATTGCCAATTGGTTTTGAGTTGGATGCCCACAGACTTTACAACAGTGCAATTGGCGGACATTTTTACTAAATCTTTAGGGAGGGTATTAGGAGAGTTATATTTATGGGCTCGAGACTCTTGGATTGAGAACCATCTTCACAGTCTCAGTTTGAGACCCAAGACCACAGTCTCAGTTCACAGTTATCACCACTGTTATGGACAGTCCAATGATTCCACTGTGATGGACAATCCAATGATTCAACTGTTATGGACAGTCCATTGTAAGATCAAACTCTAAACATAGACACTTTCCTAATATAACTCTCACAACTTAATGTGCATATCTCCTAAATATAGACTCTCATATATTATTTCCTAATACAACGTCACTATAGTACGATAGCTAAATTATTTGGTGATGATATCAATTACTTGAGTACGCTAAATTATTTACTTATGAAAACAAATTATACGAACTCAATAAATAAGATTTTGTTTTATATTAGTGGTAGATTGAATGAATGCTTGGTTAAACACACTGGTGTTGGTATATTATGTGTATCATCAAAAATTACAAATGAAGACTAATTTTCTTTTAAAATTCTTTTTCTTTCTATCTACCAACGTTTATCGCGGCGAAGCCAAAGATTTTAGTATTTGTAAAGAAAGTTTTCGTCAAAGATTAACTTCTCGGCTAAATATTTAGTGATGTTTCGATAACAAGTTCTCTCATAAGTTTTGAACGTATAGGCTCAGAAACCTATTTAATAGCTGAGAATCTCTTTGAGTTCTCACGTGTAGCAGAGTGTGTGAGAAATGCCTCTTATTGGCTAAGTATGAGTTTTTCACAGCCTGTCATGTTAGGACAGCTCTTATCTTGGTTTTCAGAACTTGTATAAATGCAGGACTGCATTGCTTTAATTGTGTAAGAAAGAAATCAGACTTTTGTATTTCAATCAATGTTATAATACTACTATGGTATCAGATAAGGCTTCCGCATCAGCCATTAATGGAGTTCAAATTCTCAACAATTTTTCAGACCTAGTTTCTTTAAAACATTCAAAACTTTAATCAGTTTTTCAATTCAATCACTCAATGGCAACATATGAATCAAGAATCTCTCAAGTTCCTCTCAATCAAATTTCACAAATACTCAGTTACAAACTAAAAGATGACAATTTTCTTACCTGGAAATCACTTCTTCTACCACTTCTGCGTCGATATAGAGTAAATGGTTTTCTTGATGGATCTTTACCATGTCCACCTTATCTGCTCAATAATGGAGTCAATCCTGGTTATACAGCTTGGCATGATGATGATACTACTCTTGTACTATGGATTCAGATGTCTATCTCTGAATCTGTAATTCCATACGTTGTTGGAGCAGAATCTTCAAAAGATTTATGAGATAATATTGATTCAAGATATGCAAGAAGTTCATCTACACATTCAATTCAACTTCGTCTCAAACTTCAATCCACAAAACTTGGGTCAGGTACAGTTTCTACCTTCCTAAGTGAAATCAAGAAAATAACAGATGAATTGTTTGCTGCTGGTTCACAAATTCATGATGATGAATTAGTTGTTACTATACTCAATGGGTTAGGCCAAGATTATAGTTCTTTCTATACATCTATTCGTATTCGAAATCCACCAATCTCTTCAAAGGAACTTCACAATTTGCTTCTTACTGAAGAAATAGTTGTTACAAATAGGCAAAAGAATCTAATCAATGAGGCCAATTCAAAGGCATTTGCTGCTACAAGACCTTTTGTTCAAAATTATAAAAGTAATGGCAGAGGTTATCATAATTCTTCAAGACCTGCAGTTCCATACTCTGGCTATATCAGACCACCCTCATCTTTTTATCCAAGAGGTTATTCTCAATTTCAGATGCATTCTGCTTCTTCATCCACAACATCACCTCATTTTCATTCAAAACCTCACTATGGTTCAACTTCTTCATCTTCTGCACCACCACCAATATCTGACAAGATTTGTCAGATTTGCAATAAAACTGGTCATCTTGCTTTGGAATGTAGACATAGATTAAATTTTGCCTATCAGAACAACTATACACCTCACAACCTCAGTGCCATGCTTGCTACTGCCAATATCATGGGTGAAAATCCTTGGTATGCTGACTCTGGAGCAAATAGTCATATCACTAATGATGAATCTGAATTGCCTGAAGCAACAACTTTTGAATGGACTGATGAGATTCAAACAGCTAATGGAGAAGGTATGCCAATTACTCATATTGGTCATGTGTCTAAAACAGCTTCCTCTCATTCTTTTAATCTAAACAATGTGCTTCTTGTTCCAAAATCATCTCAAAACTTATTATCAGTACATAAGTTCACTAGTGACAACAACTGTTCTATTACTTTTGATTCTATTGGTTTTGTTGTTAAGGATTACTCAACTGGGAAGATCATTTTACAAGGGCCACATAAAAGAGGATTATATCCAGTGAATTTTACCAAGACTACTAAGAATAAAGCTCTCTTTAGCAACAAGAATTCAGCTACAATTTGGCATCAAAGATTGGCTCATCCATCATTTCAAGTACTTCAAAAGGTGTGCAGAGATATGCAATTGTCTAGTTTAGTCAAAACACCACTATTTTGTAATGACTGTCATCTAGGGAAAAGTCATAAATTGCCCTTTACTCTGTCTTCACATAGGGCTCAATCTCCACTAGAACTAGTGCATATGGACTTATGGGGTCCTAGTCCTGTAACATCTTCAAATGGCTTCAGATATTATGTTAACCTCATAGATGACTATTCAAGATTCTGTTGGATATTTCCTTTGTCTGAAAAATCTGAATTCAAAGAAATTTTTCTACATTTCAAGTCTATGACTGAAAAGTTACTGCACACTTCAATTATTAAAATTAGAACTGATAGAGGAGGGGAATTCATCAATAATGCACTACAAGAATTTTTGATTTCACATGGAATTACTCATGAAGTTTCTTGTCCTTACACTCAAGAACAAAATGGATTGGCTGAATCCAAACATAGACATCTTGTAGACACAGGGAGAACTTTCTTAATTCAATCAGGTCTGTCAGAAAAATTTTGGGTTGATTCTTTTCTTACAGCCAATTATGTTATTAATAGACTGCCTGTCAGAAGTCTGGAATACTTATCTCCTTTTGAAAAGCTGTTTGGTCAGAAACCAGATTATTCCTTCTTCAGATCTTTTGGTTCATCATGTTTTCCATGGATAAGACCATATACTACACATAAACTTCAACCAAGGAGTGTACACTGTGTCTTTATTGGTTACAGTTCTATGCACAAAGGATACAGATGTTTAGATATTAAAACAGGGAAAGTATACATTTCTAGACATGTGTTTTTTAATGAGACTTTCTTCCCATTGAGATCTTCAGATACAATACTTCCTGACATTACCAATTCACCAGCATTAACTGATACTACTTCTACAGCTCCATATGCCAAGATATCTGCACCAACATCTGCAAAATCAACCTCACCAGCAGCTTCTACTGATCCTTCACATATTATTAAGTCATCTGATGCTTCCACTACAATAATATCTGAACATACTTCAGCTTCTGATATTTCTTCACTGGCTAATACACACTACATGGTTACAAGGGGTAAAAGAGGTATTTTTAAACCCAAAGTTTTTTTTAATACAAAATATGTTCTATCAGCACATTTTATTTCTGATATACCACCACCAACACCTACTTGTTACTCTAAGGCAATAAAAATACCTCAATGGAAACAATCTATGGAAGAAGAACATACAGCACTTAAGGATGCAGGAACATATACACTTGTTGCACCAGATCCATCCTATAATGTTGTAGGCTGTAAGTGGGTCTTTAGAATCAAATATAAGGCTGATGGTTCTTTAGATAAATGTAAATCTAGACTGGTTGCCAAAGGTTTTCATCAACAAGAAGGAATTGACTATACAGAAACTTTCAGTCCTGTAGCTAAACCAACAACCATTAGACTCATAATTTCATTGGCAGTTCACTTCAACTGGGTTATGAAACAATTGGATGTTAGTAATGCTTTTTTACATGGGGATTTAGCTGAAGATGTCTATATGCAACAACCTCCAGGCTTTGTTGATCAAACAAAACCACATTATGTATGAAAACTACATAAATCTATATATGGTCTGAAGCAAGCTCCCAGAGCTTGGTATGATAAATTGTTACAAATTCTTCTTACTCATGACTTCAAACCTTCATTAGCAGATGCTTCCTTATTTGTTCAAAAGTTTGGCTCAAGGATTACAGTACTTCTGGTTTATGTAGATGACATTATTATCACTGGGAATTCAACTGAATATATTTCTCAGTTTATCAATCATCTTAAGGCATACTTCCCTATCAAAGACTTGGGTTCTCTTCATTATTTTCTTGGTCTTCAGGTGAAAAGAAATTCAGAAAATCTCTTTCTTAGTCAAACTAAGTATGCATTGGACTTATTGGAGAAATTTAATATGACTGGTGCTAAGCCCTGCAATACACCAGTCTCACTGTCTATTTCACTCACTGCTTCAGCTGGTATCCCATTAGAAGATCCAAGTGAATACAGATCATTAGTAGGTGCTCTACAATATCTTACTTGGACAAGACCTGAAATTGGTTTTGCAGTAAATCAGGTGTGTCTTTATATGCAGGCTCCTACTGATCAACATTTTATAGCAGCCAAGAGAATTCTAAGATACATCAAAGGCACTTTAGACTATGGAATACTGTTTTCCAAAGGACTTCTTACTTTACATGGATTCAGTGATGCTGATTGGGCAGGATCAATTGATACAAGAAGATCTACAGGAGGTTTTTGTATATTTTTTGGTCCTAATCCAATTTCTTGGTCTAGCAAAAGACAAGGTAGTGTCTCAAGAAGTTCCACTGAATCAGAATACAGGTCTCTAGCCAACACAACAGCAGAAATTGTTTGGGTTTGTCAGCTACTTAAGGATCTTCATCTCTTACTTCCTGCTCCACCATTGATATCCTGTGACAATCAAAGTGCAGTTTCTTTGTCATCTAATCCAGTATTTCACAGTAAAATGAAGCATCTGGCCATTGACTATCATTTTGTCAGAGAACTTGTTCAGAACAAAAACATTCAGGTCACATATATTTCCACTTGGGATCAAATTGCAGACATTCTCACCAAGGGTCTGGCAGGGCCACGGTTTTCTACACTCAGAGACAAGCTAAAGGTTCTCTCTAGTCATAACCTCCAGCTTGAGGGGGGCTAATAGCTGAGAATCTCTTTGAGTTCTCACGTGTAGCAGAGTGTGTGAGAAATGCCTCTTATTGGCTAAGTATGAGTTGTTCACAGCCTGTCATGTTAGGACAGCTCTTATCTTGGTTTTCAGAACTTGTATAAATGCAGGACTGCATTGCTTTAATTGTGTAAGAAAGAAATCAGACTTTTGTCTTTCAATCAATGTTATAATACTACTACTATTTGCGTAGTTCGCAAACCTATTCAAGAAAAAAGATTTGAGTTCACGAACTTAAGTATTGAGTTGGCTAACCCACAAGAGACGGGAACGTTTCTCCACTCCAGTTTTTGCTTAAGCTCCAAACCTAAAGAAGAAAGAAAGGTTTCTGAACCCCAAAACTTACTTGAGTTCGCTAACTTAAAATCTGAGTTCGTGAAAATAGTGGATAAAGAAAAGATTCTGGGCCCTTTTGTTTCAATCTCAGTTTGCGAATTTTCTTGGATACTTGCCTGCAAGCAGTAAATTGGTTACACCTGTGATGGACATGAGCAGGTCTTCAGAGACTGTCGTTTCTGTTCCACTCATTGCAACAAGAATATGTTGTGCACGAAGCTCATCTTTCCCGCAAAAGGTTCCTTCGGGGAATCTCTTCAAGGCATGCAAAATTGCAGTGGTGTTCACGGTAATTGGAGTAGCATCTATTGAATCTGAAGGAATATTGGGTAGTGCAGTAAATGGATGTTTATGTTTCAAGTCAGCCAATGTGTCAGCGTTGGAGGGTGCTAGGCCATTAGAGGAAAGGGCCCTAATTGTGTCAGCGTATTGCCCTTGACTCAGTTTTCTTCTACATGCACACAAATTATCTTGTTTCTTTCTCTTGCGCTGCTTGTCATCAGGTGGATGATTGGTGAGTTCAAAAAGCCTTTGGGACATTGTTATACATCCATTAGGTTCTCTCCATTTATGTAATGCCTGATTGGTATATTATTTGCAGACTTTTCCTAGTACAGGTCTTTCTTCAAGAGTGCATTTAGGGGTATCTAGGTTGAGTGCGCAAGCAGGTAAAAGAAGCAATTGAACTTATGATGATAAATTATTAGGGAATTGAATAAAAATATCCATTGAGGATTTCAATGTTCTGGAAAAGTTCAACTTATATGATGGGGGAATACTAGCCACTGTAGGAATTTGATGTAAAAAGATATGATTAAGAAGGTCTAAATAGAGACATACAGATGAATCTTCATTGTCCACAGCATCTTCAGTCGCAGGGTAGTGGTTGGTGGTCTCACGACGCCATGGGTTAGAAAATCGGCAGCTCGGCCATTAAAATTGAGGTTCGAAGGATTACATATAAAAGGTGGTAGATAAGCACACCCTTTTGTTTCATCAATATACATCACATAGTGACAACTGTGTGATATAATTTATATTTTTCGGGATTACATTAAACCAAATAGTATGGAAGAGACTAACAGAGGTTTTGATCATACAAGTGAGAAATATGATGCTCCGAAGAATATCTTGATAATTCCCAAAATAGGCTTGTTGGCCATTGGTTGCATCACCACTAATTATTCATCCGTAAGATCAAGATTGATCTTCAATTAAAGTTGCAAATCATGTACCTTTGTTTCATCCACCTGAGAAGAAGTTGTATCAAAATAAGTCTAGTATCCAAAAATCTTAACCAAAAAATCCAGAATAATCTTCCACAAGGATAACCAAAAAAGGAAAAATCGTCCAACATTAAATATCTTCTTTATTCTTCCTTCCACTGATCCGGACGGATGAGATTGTTGCAGTCAAACTAGAAAAAAAAATTTGTTGTATCAATTCATATACTGATTATATGATCAAATCCCATTAGAAAGCCCCGGGGGCTATGATAAATCGTTGTATAAACGTGGTGACAAAAATAGGCCATGTAATAGCCATTGATAATATTTATTGTAATCAAATAAGGGAAAAACAAAAATATAAACCTTCTATTGCAAAAACGCAATATTTGTATTCAAAACAAAAAATAAACTAATGTTCCTAGATTTGCTCTTGTGGATTTGAAATCTCAAATCCAAAACCGAATAAATCTAAATTAAAGAGGAAGATAACAGGAAAATTAGGATGGAAAAAACTTAGGATAATCTATTTAAATAAACGGACAGAGTTTTATAAGACATGATTTAGATAAGCCCGATATGTCGGCACGACATAACAAGATTATTTATGTGATGTATTGCTTCTATTCTTACCAAAATTGTTTTCTTAAAAAAAAAACACAATTCTACATGGTTTTTATGATCACCACACACTTAATTTTCTGGCCCAACATAGCACCTCGTGAGACACATTAGGCACGGTTCGGTTTGTGACACGCCGTACCGATACAATTCTATTGCCCTACCAATTTAATTTGTAAAAAAAAAAAAAAAAAAAATTGTAAAATAAAAGGTAAGTAGAGGAAGATGCTAGTCATTAGAAATAAAACACCAGTATCATACACGTTAATAAGATAAAAACAAAGAAAGAAAGGAACAAGAACAAAGCTACACGATTCAGTATTCTTTATTTCTATCCAGCACAAGCAAATAGCAATCATGCATGTCAAAAAAACTCATCCCCAGCTGTTTACCCTGGCTGCTAGTTTGCCTTTCCACTGCCACTACATTCCGACTCTCTCATGAATCACTCGCCCCAATTCAAATGTGTATTCCGTCTTTTTGTCTTTTTCTCCAGATGCTTATTTTGTTATCGACGGCTGCATGCGCTTTGGATAAATTAATGTTTAGTCCATTAGCTCTAGAGCTTAATTAATTTAGTTTAATCATCTGTGTAACTAAATATTGAGAATTTCGCAGGATGGTCGTGTGTTAACACTGTGTTGTGTATTCAGAGAGTCGAAAAAACAGGGTCCTAGAGGGCTGAGCTAGCTAGCCCCCTCCTCTGACTACGCGTGCAAAGCAAAACCTTATGGGGTATCTGTCACTCTCGTTCTGAATATTATACAACAAGTTGAATGTATTCGTTTCTAGAAACCTGTAGTGAAAAGTATGTGTTGGAAGGTGTATGGTGGCAGCAGGCCATACCTAGTCTCGGGCATATTTGGTAGACCGTCTTTGTTATACAGTATCTAGTGAATTCCTCTTGGGTTTTTTTTTTTCTTTTCTTCTTCTTGTTCTAAAAAAAAAATTAATTTTATTTTTAAAGAACAAAGAAATGGTACAGCTGCGCACAAAATGACATTAGCAATCTGCATTTGTAGTTGAAATTTTTCATTTTTAATAACAAGACGCAAGGAAAAATCCTTATAGATCGGCAACAACATTTTAAGCCGAAGTGCTAAGGCTAAATACTTCATGTCATCCACGAATGACCATGAAGGCGTGAAGAGTTGATGATGCCAAATACTAGAAAAATATTTAGTTATTAAATGTTGATAAGTGCATAATTTATCTATTTTAGTTATCACTTTTTATATTTATTTATTAGTTTTCATGTGAATTATCTTGTATTATTGGTACCTTTTTATTTTTTTGTCTTTCATTAGGTTGCATTCTTGAAAATAAGGGGAAAAAGTTCTCAAAGTGTTAAGAAGTAGAGCACTACAAAGAAAGAAAAATCATAGACCAAGTTGGAACTAGTTGAAATCTAGAATAATTAATATCTCATCACCTTGGAATAAAGCGAAAATACAAAGTCAATGACGAAAGAATGAGGTTATATAAACGTCGTACGAAGAAGTTATGGTAAAAATAAAAGATTAAGCTTGTCAGTTCCTCAGAACAGACAGTTAAACAAGAATTGTTAAAGGTGAATGCTGGAATCACTTGAACGCATCTTAAATTCAAAAAATGTTGAAAATGCCAGCAATTTGAGACTACAAGTTGTTCAGAAAGATCTGATGAAGTGGAACTATCTGTTGTAGAAGAACTTGAAACTACAGAATGATGTTGAGGTATAGAACTGTCACTAGATGCAGAAGTAGTTGAAGTATCAGCAACAAGAGGTGATGAACTTGATAAGGCAGCATATGGAAAAGCATTATCATTAAAAACTACATGAACTCAAGTATACACTCTCTGAGTAATAGAGTCAAAATATTTATATCCTTTAAGAAAAGGGGCATACCCTAAAAAAATACAAGCAACAGATTTTGGACTCAACTTATCATGTATGTGATAAGAACTTAATAGTTCTTACCCACGGCCAGCAGAGTAGACTTTAAAAGAACACAGAAACTTAGAACAAACTTATAATTCTCATAGATAATCAAACTAATAACACTAGACCTTCTTATATAGGCCACTGAACTATAAAATTAAGAAAAGGTAACCTAGAAAGGAAACTACTTCTATAACTAGGAATCTAAAATAAAATTCTTTAAACAGAACAATTTTCAAAAATAAACTAATGTCTAAAACAAGAGAATTTAGGGATTTCTAACCCTAACCCTAGTTTTAATTAAGAATTCTAAGTAATTGGGGATTTCTTATCATTCCCTCCCCCTTAAGATTTTCCTTGACCTCAAGGATCAGTTCAACCATGGAGATTACTGGATCGACCTCATCTTCTTCTTCTGGTAGATTATCCCCAACAGCTGTGTTAGGAAACAAAGCCTTCTTCAGAAACGATACATGAAATACCGAATGTATCTTTGACTCCTTAGGCAAGTCCAATCGATAAGCCACAGGTCCTATACGCTCCAAAATCTTATAAGATCCAAAATATCGTGGAGATAATTTTTGGTTCTTCCTTTGCACATTAGAATTTTGCCGATATGGCTGCAACTTCAGATACACATAATCCCCAACTTGATATACAACGTCCCGACGTCCTTCATCTGCCCTTAGCTTCATTTTATTCTGCACCACTTGAAGTTGATCCTTAAGCATTGATAAAACTTCATTCCTCTTGGTTATTGCCTCATCCAAAGTTGTGGTTTTCGCTTCTCCTGGTAAATAAGTTGCTAATACCGGAGGAGGAATGCCATACAAAGCATCAAACGGTGTAGTATTATTTGAAGTATGATAGGATGTATTATACCAATACTCTGCCCATGGTAACCAAGATGACCATCCTTTTGGTTTATTTCTAGCGAAACACCGTAAGTAACTTTCCAAACATCTGTTAACCACTTCAGTTTGACCGTCGGTTTGCGGATGATAGGAGGAACTCATTCTTAATTGAGTTCCATGTAGGCGAAACAACTCTTGCCAAAAATTACTTGTAAATACAGCATCCCTATCAGAAACTATAGATTGAGGAAATCCATGAAGTTTGATGATTGTTTCTAAAAACTTCTGGGCTACCGATGTGGCTGTATATGGATGTTTTAGTGCAAGAAAATGGGTATATTTAGTTAGTCGATCCACCACTACAAGAATCACAGTTTTCCCTTTAGACTTTGGCAACCCTTCAACAAAATCCATGGATATATCTGTCCATCTTGTAGTAGGAATCGGCAATGGTTGAAGATATCCTGCTGGAGAAAGAGTACTATATTTATTCCTTTGGCAAACATCACAGCAAGCAATGTAGTCTCTCACCTCTTTATGCATTCTAGACCAATAGAACAACTTAGATAAACGTTTTACTGTCTTCAAATATCCGGCATGACCAGCAATTGGAGAGTCATGAAACTTAGCTAGTAGTAGTGCCTTCCACCTTGAAGTAGGACTTATCACTAGTTGATGTTGTTTATAGTAAACTAAACCATCTCGTACGGTAAAGTTATTCTTGCCGAAAGAAGACTGACTCACTTTAAAGATGAAATCTGTGATCCAATGATCTGTTTTTAGTTCAGCCAATAGGTCTTCCATCCAATCACAACTAACATAAGTTACGGAACAAATTTCACCGTTTTCAAATTTTCGAGAAAGCGCATCAACAACCTTGTTAGACGATCCCTTCTTATACTAAATCGCGTAGTCATATCCTAATAATTTTGTTAGCCATTTTTGTTGTGTCGGTGTTACAGCTCTAGCATCCAAAAAATACTTCAAACTTTGTTGGTCTGCCCGAATAAGAAATCTTCTCCCAATTAGATAAGGTCGTCATTTAGTAACCGCATGAACTACTTCTAACAACTCTTTCTCATAAGTTGACAAACCCATATGACGAGGTCCAAGTGGCTTACTTGTGAAAGAAATTGGCCTACCTTCTTGCATCAAAACCGCACCTATTCCTACTCCACAAGCATCACTTTCAATAATGAAGGTCTTTGTAAAGTCAGGTAATGCTAGCACGGGTGTGGATGTCATTACACTTTTCAATTTACCAAATGCGTTTGTTGCTTCATCTGTCCACAAAAAACCGTCTATTTTTAGCAATTTTGTAAGTGGTGATGCAATATTATCATAACCTTGTACAAATTTCCCATAATATCCTGTCAAACCTAGGAATCCTCGTAATGTCTTGACAGTTCTTGGTAACAGCCAGTCCAACATATCCCGTATCTTGCTAGGATCATCTTCCACTCCTCCTCTTGATATGATATGACCCAAATACTCAACCCTCTAAGTACCAAAAGAACATTTACTTAATTTGACCTTAAGTTGATGGCTTTATAATATCAGGAATACTTCACGAAGGTGCAATAAATGTGCTTCCCAGGTAGGACTATAGATCAGAATATCATCAAAGAAAACCAAGACAGATTTTCTTAATTGATTTCTGAACACATCATTCATAAGATGTTGAAATGTAGATGGAGCATTAGTTAATCCAAACGGCATCACTAGGAATTTATAGTGTCCGTCATGGGTTCGAAAAGCTATTTTGTAGATATCTTGTTCATACATCCTAATTTGATGATAACACGATCTTAAATCTAACTTCGAAAAGAATAAAGCTCCATGTAGTTCATCTAATAACTCATCAATGACTGGAATAGGAAACTTATCCTTGACAGTAGCCTGGTTTAAATCTCTATAATCAACACACATGCGCCAAGTGCCGTCTTTTTTCTTAACTAACAAAACAGGAGAAGAGAAAGGACTCGTGCTTGGCCTAACTAATCCTGAGTCTACCAACTCTTTAACAATCTTTTCGATCTCACCTTTCTGGTAGTGTGCATACCTGTAAGGTCGTACATTGATTGGAGCACTCCCAGGTTGTAACGTTATGCGGTGATCATGGCTTCTCACAGGTGGCAGCATTGTGGGTACTGAGAACACCTCACCAAACTCTTCAATTAATTCTTGTATCTCCCTTGGTGTTTCTTGACTAATTTGTGCTTCTGAACATTGGTTGATTTTGCAAAAGAACCCAGTTGATCCCTTATTTAAGAGTTTCTGGATGCTATTGATGTTGGCTAACTTTACCTTATTTTTCTTATCTCTTTCTAGTCGAATACGTTCACCATCCATCTTAAAATCCATGGTTAAATGTTTGAACCATTGGACTCCCAGAACCACATCGCATCCCCCAAGTGGCAATACATAAAAAGTTCCTTTGAACCCATATTTATTTAACTTATAATCCAGGTCCAAGCATCTTCCTTCACAAGTCATTCTAGCACCATTAGCTACCAACACCTCAAAAGTCTCATCTTTAATTATCTTAATTCCCATTCTTTTAGGTATCGCAGAATCAACAAAATTATGGGTACTTCCAGAATCAATATGTATGGTAACTATAGCCTTCTTAATTTCTCCTTGTACCCGCATGGTTTGTGGAGCTAATGATCCATCCAGTGCATGCATAGAAATCTCGACGGCTTCTTTTTCAGATTCTTCTTCTATATCAACTTCATCTGTACCTTCATCTTCATCCTGATTGTCATATCTATCAATTAAGAACAATGTCTGAGTTTTACAGCGATGACCTCGGTGCCACTTTTCATCACAGTTATAATATAGTTGTTGTTTTCTTCTTTCTTCATCTTCAGCCTGAGTTAATCTTCTAACAACTTGAGTTTTTGTCATGGGTTTTGAAGATGATATAGGTGCTCTAGAATTAAAAGGTCTACTAGTATTAACAACACTAGGTGTCTTTGGTGCTATTCTATATGATTGTTTTCGCAATGTTACCTTCTCATCTTGTAACCTTCCAATTGCCATTGCATCATGTAAATTAATAGGATTGTGGGATTGAGTTTCTAGTCTTACCTCGTCTTTTAATCCACTTAGAAAACAGCTCACTAAAAATTGTTCAGGTAAATTATCCACCAAATTTGATAATCGTTCAAATTCTTCACAATATTCTACATATGAACATGACTGCTTAATTTTAGCGAGTTTTGCTCCTGCATCTTCATATGAAGTAATACCGAAAAGGCTAATAATGGCTTTCTCAAATTCTCCCCAAGTAACTACAGGTTTAGTTCTCTTCAACCACCTATACCATTGTAAAGCTTTACCATCTAAATTACATGTTGCCAACTTGATTTTCTGATTCACAGGTGTTTCATAATACTTAAAATATTGTGCAGCCTTAAAGAGCCAACCTTGTACATCAGATCCATCAAACTTGGAAAAATATAATCGCTCACCTCCTCTTTTTGATTGGTTTTGTCCCTCATTATTCCCAACTGCTTTGCTTTTCACAAGATGGTCTATCCTCTCAATTAAAAAAGTTTGATTTGATGTCACCTCATCCATCTTCTCCGTTAGCTCACCTAATTGCTTCTCCATAATTACTTATTTTTGTTTTCGAGTTTTGGTCACAAACAGGATAAACCTCGTTCTGATACCAATTGATAAGAACTTAATAGTTCTTACCCACGGCCAACAGAGTAGACTTTAAAAGAACACAGAAACTTAGAACAAACTTATAATTCTCATAGATAATCAAACTAATAACACTAGACCTTCTTATATAGGCCACTGAACTATAAGATTAAGGAAAGGTAACCTAGAAAGGAAACTACTTCTATAACTAGGAATCTAAAATAAAATTCTTTAAACAGAACAATTTCCAAAAATAAACTAATGACTAAAACAAGAGAATTTAGGGATTTCTAACCCTAACCCTAGTTTTAATTAAGAATTCTAAGTAATTGGGGATTTCTTATCAGTATGGTAGGCACAATATTAATAAAACACAAACAACCAAAGACTTTAAGAAAAGAGAAATCAGGTTGTTTGCCAAATAAAACCTCGTAGGGGCATCTATAGGACAAAACCCTTTGTTGGAGTCATATTTATCAGATATGTTGCAGTTAAGAAGCTGCCAAACCAAAATATTTTTGGTAAAGAATCTCTAAATAACAATGTATTACCCATATTTGTTACATGTCTATGCTTCCTCTCAGTTGCATCATTTTGTTGATGCACATTTGGACATGAAATTCTGACATAAATCCCATTTGTATCCAAAATATTCCCTGAAATGGTCTTTACCAGTTCATAAGCACCATCAATCTGAAACTCCTTAATATTTGAATCCAATAAGTTTTCGATTGATGATTTAAAGAGTTTGAAACAATTTAGACTATCAGTTCTACTCTTCATTGGATAAATCCAAGTAAACTTAGATATCACAACGCACTAGAGCCAACGGCTCACAGGATACAAAATCAGAAAAAGGCATAAACTTGTTTTTGCCTAATTGACAAGAAGAGTAGACTGCAGAAAAGTCTTTATTTGATAGCTTGATAGCATCAGTAGTGTGAAGCTTCTTAACAATTTTAGCTGCTGGATGTCCAACCTTTGATGCCACAGAGCTGAAGAATCCAATACAGAAGTATATGCCTTCTTATTTGCTGAGTTGAGAGAGTTGTTGTTGTGAGGAATGTAAGGGATACAGATTATTGTGCATAAATCCTCTGTCCAAGACTTATCTATTGTGAATAAGCTTTATTTCATATCCCCATGGAAAAAATTCAAAAGAAAATTTATTATCAGCAGTGAATTTGGTTATAGAAAGAAGATTTTGCTTGATATTAGGAACAAATAGAACTTTATCTAGTATAAAAGGATTTGAATTAGTAGCAGGTACTATATGAGCATTGCCAGTAAGAGTAATGGGAAGTAACTTACCATCACCTACCATGACTTTCTCATCACCACTAAATTCTTCTTTAGCAATCAAAATAGTTGAGTCATTAGTCATATGACTAGTAGCACCTGAATGGCGGATCCAGATAGGTCCATGTTCATTAAAACAATAATAACTTGTAGAGGATGTGCCTTCATCAGCACCAGAAATAGTAAGCATAGTAGATATAGAATTTGTAGTAGTCCAAGGAGTAAAAGCTGGTTGAGAAACCTCAATTCCTGCAAATTCCTTCTGTAAAGCAGTAATTGTACCATTCTTGGAGGCAGAATACTTAAACTTACACCTATTAACAAAATGACTAGATCAACTGCAAATCTGACACGGTATTTCATAAAAAATCAATTAATTACTTTTGTGTTGGATTAAATTCTCCTTTATTGAATGAATGACCACAATCACCAACATAAAAAGATGAGTTTTCGAACGAATTTCCAGAGAGATGCTTTCCAGAAGAATTAACAGAATAAATCTTATGAGAATTACCAGAAGTATGTGAATTAGATCCAAAAGAACTTTATGCATGAATTTGAAAAAAAAATCACAAAGAAAGCATAATTTGTTGGATGTACAACAAGGGAAAGAATGAATCTTGTTCTTGATCTTTAATCCATTTTCATGATGAATCAATATAGATCAAAGTTCAGAAAAAGCAATAGGAGTCTCTCTGCTTTGAATAGTAATAAAAAATGTGAATAATCTCTTCCAAGACCAGAAAGTGTATGCATCACTAAATCTTCATCATGAACAGGTTTACCAATCTTGGCTAAAGAATCTGAAATAGTTTTAATCTGATGAAGAAAATCAAACCTAGTAGAATTACCTCGCCGAATCAAATCTAACTGAGATCGAAGTTGAGATTTTCTGGAGAATAATTGTTAAGTGAAGATCTAAGATAAGTGATTTCACTTCTCCTGAGCACTAATTTTTCCCAATAATTTCGTAGAAGGAGAAGGTAAAACAGTGCATTTATGCAAGATCCAACAAAATGATCCATCGATCTACAATCCATATACAAAGGACTAACAATTTGAATATTATTCTGATATAGAAATGGCGGTTACGGTTGAATAGTGTCATCAAAAAATCCACAAATATTAGATCTAATAAAAACAAAGGAGGGTTGATCTGTTTAAACAATAAAGTTTGTTCCGTCGAGTTTAACAATAAAGTTGATATGTTATGAAACGTAAATTGAGTAATATGAAAAGGATTGTGATGTTATCATGGTGGTAGTGGTGGTGGATTTACTGGTGGATATGATGTTAGAGGCGGTTGTGGAGATTGCATAGGAGGAAAATTATAAAAATAATTGTGAAGAACAGAGTTGTTCATGGTGTTGTTTTGATTATTAGCAGGGGAAGTAAATGAATTATTTGTTTCTCTAGGCATTTCTGCAGAACAAGATTGTAATAAAAAAAAGGACCGGTTATAATCAGATTTTTTTGTTGGAAGTAGAAATTCTACTCTTGGTATCCGATACCATGTGAGAACTGTGAAGTTGTATTATTCATTGTTAAGGAAATACAAAAGAGAAGATGATACTTTATAGAGAAGTATCATCAGAATAGATACATAAAGAAAAACAGAACAACAAGTTGTTCTGAAAAAGATAATTAAAGGTGGTTCAGTGAGCTGTCAATGAACATTTGACAGAATTAAGTCATCCGGATTGATGACTATCTGACAACTAGGATATGTTATTACACTCCCCCTCAAAGTGAGCACTCTGATAGTGCAAAATTTTGTTTCTCAGTTTGAAGAACAACTGCTTAGCTAATCCTTTTGTAAAAAGATCAGCTACTTGCTCCAAGGTATGGACATACTTGACATCTAAAAAACCAGTCATAACCAAACTTCTGACAGTATGATAGTCAACCTAAATATGCTTTGTTATTTCATGACACATTGGATTATTATCTAAACTCCTATCTCCCATATTATCATAATACAATACACGTGGAGTCTTAACTGAAATATCCAATTCATCTAAAAGATATGACACCCAACTGATTTCAGAATAAGTAGCATTTAATGCTTTATATTCTTCTTTGGTTGAAGATTGAGCCATTGTTGGTTGTTACTTTGAAGACCAAGCTACCAAATTATCACCAAGATAGACACAATACCCAGCAATATATTTTCTTGAATCAGGAGAGCCAGCCCAATTACTCTCACTGTAAGTTGTTATGCATAACAACTTCTCCCATTAAGAGTAATACTTGAACCCAAGGAACCATTAATAGATCTCAATATTCTTTTTGCAAGCTGCAAATAAAAATCTGTTGGTTGATGCATAAACTGGGTCATATAATTAACAACAAAACTAATATTTTTCCTTGTAAGAGTGAGATACTGTAAATCTCCTACTGCACTCCTATATAGAGAAGGGTCTTCCAACAAGATTCCATCAAACAAATAAGCCCTCCTTCTTGAAGCAACTGGAGTCTTACAAGGTTTTTAATCAACCATACCAAATTTCTTTAGAAGCTCCAGTGAATATTTGTTTTGTGTTAGAAGTAAAGTATTTGTGGATGAGTTCAGATTTGCCTCATAATTGTCCTAAATCCTCCATTGCAAAAACTGATTTTATACTCTCAATGGTGAAGATATTGCAGCATCAGAATTTCCCACAAAGACTATATCATCAATATAAACTAGCAGAATAATTTTGACACCAGACTTACTGTAATAGAACATTGAATGATCACATATAGACTAAGTGAATCCCTGAGCAATTAAAAATTTGCTGAATTTTTCAGACCAGGATCCAAGAGCTAATTTAAGACCATAGCGATACTTCTGCAAATGACAAACATAAGCAGGATTCTCTTGAGAGAAAAATCCTGGAGGTTGCATCATATAAACATCTTCATCCAAGTCACCATGCAGGGACACATTGGAGACATCTAACTTACTAATTGACTATTATTTATGTAAGGCAAGACCCTGAACAATTCTAATTGTACTTTCCTTAACAGCATGACTAAAAGTCTCTATATAATCTATGTCGTTAACTTGATTAAATCCTTAAGCCACCAATCTTGCCTTATGTCTCTCAATTGAACCAACCAACTTTAGTTTGGTTTTATACACCCACTTTCACCCTGACACATTCATAACAGGTTTATATGGAACCTTCTTCCAAATATTGTTCTCATACAAGGATTTATATTCATTGTTCATTGCATGTACCCATACTGGTCTCTTTGCATCTTATTTAAAGGTTTTAGGTTCAGTTAAGGATTCCAAAATAGCAGTAAAGGCTTGTGGAATAGGATGCTTAACATGCACATAAGCAACAAAATCATAACCTAAAGAATTTGAAATATCGGATTGGACCTAGTATGAATATGACCAGAAGTATCTAAGATAAGAGAGCTTAAAGGAATTGAAGGTACCATAAAAGGAAAAACTGAAGTATCCAATACAAAAGTACTAGGGACTACAAATTTTTTAGAAGGATTTGATGAAGTGGAAGTATCTGTTGTAGAAGAACTTGAAACTACAGGTTGTTGTTGAAGTACATAAGTATCACTAGATGCAGAAGTAGTTGAAGTATCAGCAAGAAGAGGTGACGAACTTGGTAAGGCAACATATGAAAAAAAAAGTCTCATTAAAACCAACATGAACTTTAGTATACACTCTCTGAGTAATAGGGTCAAAACGTTTGTATCCTTTAAGAAAAGGACTATACCCCAGAAAAATACAAGAAACAAATTTTGGACTCAACTTATCATGTGTGGTAGGCATAATATTAGGAAAACATAGACAACCAAAGACCTTGAGAAAAACATAATCAGGTTTTTTGCCAAATAAAACCTCATAGGGACATTTGTAGGAAAAAACCTTTGTTGGAGTCATATTTATCAGATATGTTGCATTTAAGAAGCTGTCAAACCAAAATCTTATTAGTAAAGAAGCTCTAAATTACAATGTATTGCCCATCTTTGTTACATGTTTATGCTTCCTCTCAGCTGCACCATTTTGTTGATGCATATTTGGATATGCATATGCCCTGTATATTCTTGGAGGCAGAATACCTAAACTTACACATATTAGCAAAATGGCCAAATCGATTGCAAATCTGACACCATATTTCATAAAAATCAATTGATTGCTTTTGTGTCGGATTAAATTCTCCTTTCTTGAATGAATGACCAGTATTTCCAACAAGAAAAGATGAATTTCCAGAAGAATTTACCGAGAGATGTTTTCCAGAAGAATTAGCAGAAAAAATCTTATGAGAATTACCAGAAGTATGTGAATCAGATCCAAAAGAACTTCGTGAATTTGAAAATTTCCGCACAAAGAAAGCAGAATTTATTGGATCTACAACAAAAGGAAAGAAAGAATCTTGTTCTCTTTAGGCCATTGTTCATGATGAATCAATCAAGATCGAAGTTCATAAAAAGCAAGAGGAGTCTCTATGTTTTGAATAGTAATAACAAGATATGAATAATCTCTTCCAATACCAAAAACTGCATGCATCTTCATCAAGAACAGGTTCACCAATCTCATCTAAATAATCTGAAATAGTTGTGATCTGATGAAGAAAATCAAAGCTAATAGAATTACCTCGTTCAATCGAATGTAATTAAGACCGGAGTTGAGATTTTTTGGCGAAGAATTGTTGAGTGAATATCTTAGATAAGTGATTCCACTTCTATCGAGCATTATTTTTTCCCAATAATTATGAAGCAAGAGAAGGTAAAACAGTGGAATTGATGCAAGATCCAACAAAATGATCCATTGATCTCCAATCTATATGCAAAGGATTAACAATTTGAACATTATTCTGATATAGAAATGGCGGTTGTGGTTGAATAGTTCCATCAACATATATTCATAAAGATTATATCCAATATAAACAGAGGATAGTTGATCTTGCTAAACAAGAAAGTTTGTTCCATCGAGTTTAACGGAAACGAAATTTGATATTTTCTGAAACGAAAATTGAGTAATTTGAAAAAGATTGTGTTGTTTTTTTGGTGGTGCTGGTGGATTTACCGGTGGATTTGATATTAGAGGGTTGTGGAGATTGCAGAGGAGGAAATTCCGAAAATTATTGTGAAGAACAGAGTTGTTCATAATGTTGTTTTGATTATTAGCAGTGGAAGTAGATGAATTTTTTGTTGTTCTAGGCATTTTTGCAGAACAAGATTGTAAACAAAAAAGGTTGTAATTAGATTTTGTTGTTGGAAGTCGAAATTCCACTCTTGGTATTTGATACCATGTGAGAACTGTGAAGTTGTGTTATTCACTATTAAGGAAATACAAAAGAGGAAGATGATACTTTAAATAGAGAAGTATCATCAGCAAAGATACAGAAAGCAAAACAGAACAACAGGTTGTTCTGAAAGAGACAGTTGTCAATGAATACACATGTCACTACAACATTGGACAAAATTAAGTCATACGGATTGATGACTATCAAAAGACTAGATATGTTTTTTATAGTAGTTATTAATAATGGTGGCACCAACGGTAGAAGCGCGTGTTAATCTAGGTGATGAAGAACTATTGTTGTTGATTTTAATGAAATATATCGAACAAAATTAACAGAGGTGGTGATGTAATAATAAGTTTGGTGCAAACTAACGTGAGTGATGATCGTGAATGATGGTGATCGGTGATTTCTTCATGATGTTGAAAGAAGCTTGAATAGAATAGGGACGTCGATGTTGTTTATGATAATGTATATCTACAAGAATGGTTGGAGTTACCGGAAAACATGATATTTGCTTGTTGTCATGATCACATTCGTGATTGCATGGATGGAGAAGAAGAACAGAGGAGTTGTAGTGATGGAGTGGTGGTAGAATGGAATTTATTTTGAGACGAGAAGGATAGAGTTCGAGTTGGTCAAGAAGTCAACAGTATATGCATATGGTTAGGCTTAACCGTAGAGAAACTCTAGGAAACTTGAAGAAGAAATTGTGATGCAAACTCAAGTAAACCTACGTATAGGTTATACTATAAGTGATGAAGCCAGAAGTTTTGATTGGGTGGGTTAATATTAATATTAGTTGGACAGTATAATCCCAAATTGATTGATCAATAATGTTGATAGTAAACTTTGTCTGACACTTATGTTTGTTGCACAACAATTGTAACATTTATATTCTCACAAGCGTCTCTAACAAAAATTTATGCGAGAAAACAGTTTTGTAACACTTGTCTCTGTTATAAATTTCCTATTAATTAGTAAAATCAAATAAATTAGGTGGGGCCAGGGTTCCACTTACTTCACTAGTGGCTTCGTCCCTTTACACCGTAGAAAGAAGTCAGAAGAAAGTTGAAAACTCAGGAGAACCTAAGGATAGGTTTCAACCGATTCGTAAAAATAAAATAGAATTCACTTTCAGTACCACGAAATTGATAGTTGAGCGAGGTGAAACTTACAGTGTCAGTTCTGTGGAACTGACATGCGAAAATAGTTAAACCAATGGATTGTGTTGTGTTGCGCTTTTCTACTTTTAGATATTTTTAGCAACCTTTTTTACCAAAATTTGAGCACGAGCACTTCTACGTTTGGGAAACCTATTTGAGAGATAGTTTCACTTTTATTTGAATATCTTTTATCATTAGTTTTTCACACAATAAGAGAT